>NC_142393.1:18101737-18731916 GCF_059441095.1 Idiotropiscis lumnitzeri
CACAACACACCTCATTTTGATGGCTTTGATATGAAATTTCCGTCCCCGCCACAATCTGAGCATTGGGGAAAACAAATGAAAGGATGCAAACAGAGCAGCCTGAAGCAACAGACTTTTTGTTTTGTTCTGCTTTTTGGAGGCCAAACGATCACAATTACTATTCTTTCCATACGGCCAGCGTCTCTGATGACGACCTGCAGGGGATAGACAGCTGTCAGGAGTCTCTCGGAGAGCAGACACAGTAAAGCCCGAGGGAAGAAACAAGGTGGGCATGAAGAGAGGCACGTAAGGGAAGGCGTGTGAAAGTTGACAACCCAGTAGAGCAAAGAGAGGGGGAGGATATCGATGCTGAGATACAAGCAATTGATAGAAGAGGAGGATGAGAGGCAGAGGAGAGAGGAACAGAAAGAGGCCCATTTAAGCGGATTCCTCCTCGCTGTATGTGCTGTGATTTGGAAGACTGCACTTCAGGTGCCTACACACAACAAAAACACATAAAAATCCTCAATGTACAAGATTTATTGCCTTTTTTTCTTTCTCAAACCCGCACTTCCAAATTATGTATGGCTCTGGTTGCCTCCTCGTGTCAGTGGGTGTTTGCTTTTAAAGGGTCACCACTTTTAGAAACGGACTCCATGCTGCGTGGCAAACTAAGCACTCCTTTCCACTTACCTGTGTGTTGCTATGGCGACCACAATATGGGGTATCAGCTGAGGCGGCAAATGTATAATAATGATTCAAAATGCACTCCCTTTAGAAAAGAGAAATGTGGGGGTTCGTGGGATATACTGTACAGTGTGGCTACGCATACTGTGCTGTGGGAGCCGCAGATACCAGAGGTTATTTTTAAATTGAAAGTGCTTGTGAGACTGCTCACACACAGACACACACAGTTTAGGTTTTTCAACATGAGGACTTGGCAGTGTGGAGTATGATATGAAAGGCTGACATTAAAAAAAATGTGAGGAAAACTCAAGGAAGAGAATCCGATATTGTCCGTTTGTAAGGGTGGAAAAATGAGGCCGATCTATTAATAATCCCACGGTCTGCCAAAACAGCCTTGTGTGGATTGGGATTAGACAGGAATGGTCTTTTTTTTTCTTGCCCAGAAGCCAATTGTGGCACTTACACTAGACGTGTCTTTTTCTTATTAGAAATAAATAACCTTCTTTGGAGGTTACTGAAGTATGACCCAATTCTCTGGACCCGCCCTGAGGTCGAAATAAAGAGCACGAGAATAGATCAGAGACGAACAATCCTTTCACTTTATTCAACGAAGGTGCACATCAACATGAAGCGATAAAATGGCAATCTTATATAGATCGTTAGATGCCGTTTGAGAATATTGCATGGCCTTGTTGAAAATGAACGTTTCGCTTTCTCGTATTGTCCCCTTGAAAAATGACATTCCTCTTCTCGCAACGCGATCCCAATTCAACTTTAGAAATTGCCTTTGTCTCTTGCACGGATACATTTTGGTCTCATAATCCAATTTCAAGATAGATGTAGGAGCCCAAAAACTTGGCTGGTCTATCTGCAATATACAATAACAAGATGTATTCCCCAATCCTCCACTCTCACTGGGAGAAAGGCAAGTGCACAGCCCCCAAAAAAAACAAAACATGGGCTGTATCACTGTAACACCCTGATTACCAGGAAATGTTGTTTTTAATCAAGTGGATCACGTGAAACCTATGGGACCATACCTCTGTTACAGTGATACAGCCCAAGGAGTTTTTGGACTGTCCACTTCTCTTTCTCTAAGAGACAAAATTAATAATCAGAATGCCATGTTTTGAATAATAGGTCTACCTAAATCATATTCTTGTAAAGAAAGTTTTGTGTTGACTTCCCCTTTAAGGTACTGTCTTTGCACGGCCGCAACGATTTACTCTCAGTACTGTATATTCAATTTTAACTACAGCTGGTGTTAATTCATCCTAATGCAGGAACATGATCTTAGTTAACACAAATTGTAAGAAAATTACCGTTTTAAAAATCACAATGTGTTTACTTTGCCCCTCTTCAAAATATAATTGGAGGGTAGGATGTTGGGCATATTTTCTTCAAATTAATTAGATTTAATAACAGACAACTTTCTACTTATGACTTTACTTAAGTTTGCGACTTTTCGTATGACATATGCGAACACATACACCAGGAAAAGCACCCACTCTACTCCCTTGAGCACGGCGCTTGAGTGAACTATTTGATTTGGTCAAAATATCGAGCTTGTTTGTGTTCAAGGGCAAGCAGGCTGGTTGGACAGCATTTTTAAAAGTTCCCATCCACTGGCGAGTTGGTGATGGCAAACCGACTGTGTCATGCGATGATAACAGTCAGAATTCTGCACATGAGCTGCTGGTCAGTCTGTTGATGAAGTGTGTTGGTGGAAAGCCGAGTGTGTAATTGTGGGCAGCTGGTGGGATGACTTCAGATCTGTGACCTAATGCACACATGCCAGGAGCATTGGGCAGTAAAACTTTACCATATTTTCACCGCTTTGAGAGGCCCAAAATAGATTTTTATTTATTTTTTATTTTTTTTGGGCATATTATAGAGTTGCTTCAAGTGGAAGAGCTGTTGTTTGTCATCCATAGAGTACATGCAGTAGTACAGAAAAGGAATATTAAAGCACTAGGGCTGGATGACCTGGACTTAAAATAAAATATTTTTTTTTCTCAAAATATAATATATCTTTTTACAGAAAAATGTATCCAATAGATTTTTTTTAATACATTTCAACCCCCCCCCCAAAAAAAAAAATAACATCAATAAATGAATGCAACTATTCCCTTTGGAATTAATATTTAATTACTGTCACTCATCATAATATGACTCAAAATAGGGTAGCGTGCCCATCTCTGATTATGACTCTATTATTCAGCCGCGGGAAGTTTGTTTCAAGCTGCAGACATGGCAGTAGCAACAATAACCCGACCATTTGAAAGGAACCAGGCAAATGTACAAGTAAACAACGGGGCACACCTGGAAAAGACACGAGTGGCTGGAGGGAGCAGATTGGTGAGCAGATCAGGTGAAAACTAAAGCCCAAGAAAGCACACCAACTCATGAGATCTCAAAATATTTATATTTTCTACCGACAGGTGTCAAATGCATTTTTTAACACTTGTCTTGAGTTGAGTTACCTAATGTTATTTGATGTGGTACTTCACCAAAAAAAGGTTTCATAAGAAAGTCCTAAGAGTTCCAATGTCAATTGGAAGTTCATTTTACAACATCCATAAAATTAAATTCCAGTAATGCATTTTAAAATGTGCCTGGAGGTTTTCCAACCCTGACCAAAAAAGTCCCCTGAGAAGTCTCACCCTCTTTTGCATTCCTTTGGTCACTTAAAGCTTTGATGGTAAAACATTTGCACTCTCGTCAAGAACTCCTGGTAACCATTACCAGCAAGTACTGAAAAGTTTCTTATATGTTTTATCCATTTCTTCTCAATTATAAGGCTATCACACAACACTCAAGAGTGCCCTCCATTTTTCCTCATTTTCCACATTTGAAGATTATAATTGTCACTGGATTGGAAAATGACCGGCTCTCATTATCTCTTCGAGGGTGCCAAAGTTTTCTTGCGCTAACATTGAGAGCTAAGGTGAAGTTCAAATTTAATCAGCCTTGCCAATGAAGCCATTTAAACGCTGCAATATTTTGTCGTTTTTCTCCTTCTTGTCATCCATCTATCTAATCATCACATTAATTATTGCCTGGCAATTGAGCCCTTGCGAACTCCATCAACGTTAGCTTTGGCACACACGCACATTTTTTATCAGTCAGTTTTTGTGGTGTTCCATCCTAGATGCATCTCTTTAGTGCTTTTGCAATTTTGGTTAGATATGTGCATTCAGTGACCTGGCCTCTATAGCTTCTGATCGTTTTGTAGATATTTTTAGACTGTTTTATATAATATGCATGCATGACAATATTCATAGCTATCTATAGAGATATACTGTAGGCCAGGGGTCACAAACCTTTGAGAGCTACTTTTTGGCTTCTGATTTCTGCTACTAGTTTGAGACACACTTCTGAAGTAAGTTTGCTCAAATTACGTTTCATCACATTTTATTATTATATATTATTAAGGCTGGGCTTTAATGCAGAGACATTGATCATCTTCTGTTATGAAATGGATGAATGCTAATATGCAACACATTATTTTTAGAACTGCTTTCTATTGTTTACATTTTCGAATGGAACTGAATGTATTGTCATTGCACGTCATGAGTACAGAGCAATGGAATTCACTTAACATTTACAAGTCAAGTCAATAATTTTTTTGTGTGTAGTCTCAAAGAGCTTCACATGAACCACAGTTCACTAAGATTAACAACATCGCTCAAACTGAACACCTAGGAGGGCTAGGAAAAACTAAAAAAAGAAAGAAGAGAAACCTTGAGTAGGGACCACAGATGGGGGATTCCCACTCATAAACTGTCTAAGAGACATAAAAAAGAATGACCAAAAGAGGGAAATATAACGCGAAGCCTGCCGGGTTGCCAGACAGCATCTTGATTTTCTTAGATGAAAAAGAGAAAAATAGGGTAGGGGAACAGAAAAAAACGTACTATTTATTCCTAGCAAATCACAATGTCCTATCACTGGTGACCTATTTTTAGAGCAACGCCATGGACTACTCTTGTTGTCCTTGGGGACTACCAACTACAGCACGGGCAGCACGTTCGTGAGCCGTGCTGTTGATCAGATTATTTTTTTCTGTGGGAATCTATTACATATCGAGTAAAGTGGAAATGTAAAAATCATACCTGCACCCTCCTTGCATATTTTGTATTGGTATTATGCATTAAGATTTAAACTCTATAAATTTGACTTTCAATCTATCTCAGAGGTCTCTGGAACGTAATCCTTGCAATAAACAAGGGACTAATATATTATAAAACAACTTTCAGAGGATTTTACTTTTTATCAGTTTTAAACAATTTGGTTGGATCAATATATTTTAATTGGAAAAAACATTACTCATCACAGTTTCTCATTCCTACATAATTAA
The DNA here is from genome assembly GCF_059441095.1 of Idiotropiscis lumnitzeri. Lineage (NCBI taxonomy): Eukaryota > Metazoa > Chordata > Actinopteri > Syngnathiformes > Syngnathidae > Idiotropiscis > Idiotropiscis lumnitzeri. The sequence continues at coordinate 18,106,764 of NC_142393.1, forward strand.
AACCAACAAAAAAAAACTTGTTTTTAATCCATCTGATAACAAATGATTGTTGTCCATTTAAATTTTGCACAATGGGTTCAAAGTAATTTATCTGTAGGAAGATCTTTGAAGCAAAGGGGAGAAAATGTTGTTTAATTGCACTGAGTAATTATGATTCAGATGATTTATTGGTTTACAAATGAGCCAATCTATTATCCAGTTGGCCAATGAAAAATCGACTGACAGTGTTTCCCGTTTTGTTCCATTCTGAACTATCAAACTCAGCCATCTATTCCCCCACTATAACCACCCACCTACCTGCTTACACACACGCATACACACACCCAGACACTTTCGTCCCCTGTGGTCAATGTCCTAGCGAAGCATCACCTGCCATCTGGTGCAGTCGTTGAGGTCTCATCTGGCCTGCTCAGCTAAGACGAGCCACAAGACAAAACACTTGCAGTTTCTGAGAAGCCTTTTCAACCAATTTAGTCCAAATTTCAAATGGGTGATGTTTAATCTAGCGCCTGTGGCAGGTAAAAAAATAAAAATATGCCAAACTTGCTGCATGCTGTGTGCAGCCTTATTGCTGAGTAAATTGAAAACAATGACTCCCACTGTCTTTCAATCCCACTTTTGCGCAAAGAAAAAATAAATTTTATTTCACAGCAGAAGAATCAGAATAAATAATGCATTTGTGTATTTTCCAACTGGCAAGAATGAGTTGTTAGCTTGCAAAGCACAGATCTGTCAGCAGTTGGCACACTTTATTGTGGAAATTAGTGATTCCTTCTGGCCAGCTCCAAGCGTCTTGGCAAATAGCGTGACAGTTTTTTTTCTGTGACACTCTTAATCTGTCAGCCACACCACTTGTTGGACCAACAAGGGATTTGGAATAAAATGCATTATAAACGAGAGAACCACTGAAGATATTCTTTCAAAATCATTCCACTTTTTTGTCACGCTCATCCCAAAATAACAGGTGGTTCAATCCAGTAACTCTTAATAAGGCCTCTGAAAAGGTGGTCTGAGTTACTTCTTCAATAAAAAAAAACAAGCAAGCATTTTAACTGTTTTCAGTTATTGTACTCAATAAAAAGACTCTGGCAAACTTACCAAACCAACATTATAAATAACTAGTAGAATAAAGTTTCAGACCATCATAAATGCCAGACGATTCTCCAAAGACTTATTTTAATGTTTGGAGATACACAATCACGTTTGCACTTATTTTAAATTAACAGGTACTGGGCTGCCGAGGTTAACGTTAGTCAAACAAACATAAAAATAAGACTACGATCACCCAAGTCAGTAAGTAAATTACAGTTTTGAAATGATGGTTTTATTTATTAAGGTAAATTGTAATGTGTAATTACATTTTGGGCAAGCTGAGTTCACTCCATCCAAGCTAAATTACCTCCAGAGCTGCTCAATCAAGAAATCACTTAAATAGAACCTGTCTGACTGAAGTCGGCCAAAAGATTCAAAACGCCTCAAAATGCCACATTCCAAATAATTCACGGATCGATGAGAAATAATCAATCCTTCTGGAAAGGGGTACAAGCCTCTCCTAAAGCTTGAGGACGCCAATGACCCACAGTGAGAGCTATTATCCCGAGATGGAGAATGTAGGGAACAGGAATGAACCTTTTCACTACAAAAATGACGGCACGAGCAGAGAAAGTTTCCCATGTTTGGGAATTTGGCAGAGCACGTTGTGTCTTGCTGGGGGTGACCGACTGCGTTTTGCTTTACAGCAGTTGTGTATTTTAGTGGTTTTGATGTGGTTGCAGGCAGACAGTTTTTGTGAACAGTGACCCATGCGCACCTTATGAGTCAGACTCAAGTTAAGGTGATGTTTCGCCTCCTGGCTTCTCTGTCCGATTCATTCCACCACATGTTTGCTTGTGGCCAAGAATGACACATAGCTTTGCTGATACAGCCTCCCCCCCACACACACACACACACTTCCCTGCCTCACCCATTTGCCCCACTTTTTATAGGCTGCCTTGCATCTAAAAGCAGTAAAATTGTCTTTAGATTATTTTGATTCAGAATATGGATCAGGTTTACATAACTCAAAAAGTTGTGCAAGGTCTTCTGTGACATTCGGTGTGTCTCTTTGGTATAACTCAAGGATACATTAATTAATTTTTGATCAAGACATCAAGGCAAGGAAAAAGACAAGGGGAAATTCAATTATCGGACTTAATTGTTTGCATTGTGTGCTGTGGTGGGGTGTTTGCCCACGGTTGCTATTTTTAGGACAAAATAATTTGCTAAAATCTCATTGGGTTTGGAAAATGATTCAATGTGAGGCTTGTTACACTCTGGGGTTGTTAACGTGTCAATCTCAGGGGTTAAAAAAAGGGTGATATAAGAAGAGAAGATATGTAGTGAGACGTATCACACAAAAATGAAAGATTTGGATTAAAGAGGTAACCTTGGTATAACCTTATCAACAAGATGCATCCTCATTAGACATACTGGAGGCCCCCAGGAAGCTCGAGGTTAGATGCAATCCACTGGAGAGCAGATGCAGGTGGTGGGGGTGGTGGAACTGAGCCAGCAGATGGAAGATGGAACTTTTTTCCTGAACCACGGTTGGAGATAAAACAAGCATAGGTCAGAAATACCAAATTGGTCTTTAAAAAAAAAAAAAAGTGGGGGGCACTGATCACTTGCTAACAAAGGATAGAAAGAAAATGTGAAAAAGATTAATGGTCAACAATTGTAATTGTTTTTAAGGAAGTGTTGTTTATACAGATTCAAGGACAGGTTGAGATCCAAAAGTTGTAATAAAATTATCAATATCCATCCATCCATTAGCTGAGTCGCTTCTCCTCACAAGGGTTGCTGGAGGGCTGGAATCTATCCCAGCTGTCTTCGGGCAGTCGCCAGGGTACATCCTGAACTGGTTTCCAGCCAATCGCAGGGCACACCTCGGGAGAACCTAGAGAGTTCAATCAACCTAGCATTCACGTTGCTGCAATGTGGGAGGAAATTGGTGCACCCGGAGAAAACCCAGGGAGAAATGGAAAAATGTACAATATATGATACTTGAGTATATACTTAAATAATATCGTTTGCGTATAAGTGTTTTTTTTTTTCATTTTAAAATTACATCAAATAGCGCAGATTGAACATTACTGCACACAAACGTATGTCAGACCAAATTGAACAAGACATAATACATTAACATTAACTCCATTTGAGAGGAGGAACGGTTTTGTTGTTTATTTCATTTAAACGATGCATTTTTTTTGTTTTATTGTCTCCTATATCACGATTTGATGAGGCAATTATTCTGTTAAACTTTCAGATGCGGCTGTATATTTCTTTGCAATGCCAGAGGAAGAAAGACTCGAGTATCTGTTTAAGTATAAGCCGTTTTATTTGGCTGAGTTTTTATTACGTGCCTGGATGCTACGTAAAGGGACTCTCTTTGTTTGATATATTTGTGAATGGCTGCTTACTGTTTATGTTTGTGTCCCATAAGCTCATATGAGCTTGGCACCTTTGTGTCAGAAATCCAAACAAAACACAGCAGTGGTAGAAAACAAATGAAACGAAAGACAAAATATTTATTAATTATAGAGTTCTTTGATATCCACCAATGAATAATCACTACTGGAAAAAAAAACAGTTTGAGTGAGTGCACATAAAGACATGATGAGCTTCTTGTTGCAGCAATTAACAAACACATAGCGGCTGGTGAAAGAGGCAAACAGAAACATAACCTTAATTGAATGTTTCAGCAGTTTGCTTAGTGACCAGAGGATACCAACACAAATGGTCTACGCACACTGCAGCGATTTCAAGCGAAGTACAGGTTTCCCAAGGTGACCTGATTCCTCAAGTAGCTCTCATAGCTTCATTAGTTGGGTGGCTTATAGCAGGCAAAATTACTTTGCAAAGAGTCCTAATGGCCATGTCATTCCTTGTTGTAATTTGAATGTAGATTGGAACAGTTCCAATTAGGAACTGGGGATTCATTCATTAGATAACTTGTTGCCTTTAACTTTGATGTTTAGTCTCAATTAAACCTGATGTAGCCTATCTTTTGGAAAAAAGTGAGGGAAATATATGTATATATAATATAGATAGACTTACTTTCCTTTGTTTGTTTTTACTTTTTAAACATGAGATTATATCTTTTTGTGCAAAAAAATCAAACTTTTAAGGGGTGATCGTGCTGGAAAGTTAAAAAATGTTGATTATTATTTTTGTAAATGCCGAATATTGTGCATATTTTATTTTCTGCATTTTCCTTTTCAAAGTAAATCACACATCGAATACACCATATTTTCTGCATTCGGACTATGTGCACATTTGTTTGCTTCAATTTATATTGATTTGGATTTATGACCTATTTTTCATGCTTAGGGTCTGAATGACTAGCAGGAGCAAAATCATTGGAATTAGTTCAATGCTGAGCATGGTAGCTCTTACTGATTAATGTGAAATGGCTGCAAGGTGCATCTGTATTCAATTAGGATGCAAAGTTATAAATGTAAGCCTACAAAGTGTTTGCATTTCTCAACAAGGGCTCCGAATCATCAAGACAAATTATCCTGAGAAGGCAAACTTAAATTCCTTCCAAGGTATGAATGACTGTGCATTCCGTGGGCGAGCAACTGAGTGATTGTCTGCTGTTATCCTGCCATGTTTTCATGTGTACCAATGTCAGGTCAACATAATAACTCAGCCAATAACCGAACATCCATCTGGGACCTCCACTATGAAGCAGAACTTGGATCAGTGAGGCAACATCAAGTTCAAGTTCTCTATCACAAAGGCGTAAAAAAATAAGCAACAAAACAACTTTTGACACTTTCTCGGAAAACAATGTTATTGTGATTGTTATGGGTGGACCATTACAAAGAGAAGAGAAAGAAAATTCTAATTATGACTCAGAATTTGCAATTCTTTGAAAAATTGCTTGTGAAAAATGAAGCATAATTGTATTGTTAATGGCAAAGAAATATATGAATATAGGGCTATAATGCAGTGCTGCCTTGACTTAATTTACAAGTTCATTTTTTTTCCCCATTCATGGAAATGCGGCATTAATCATTTGCATCCAGCCGCAAAAAAAGTACCACCATTTTTTTTATTACATGTGCTGATGAAGATAAATAGCACTGTATATCATTGTAAAATATCAATATAAAAAAGTGAGAGGGAGGAATAAACAGGTTTTATGAACTGTAATTAAGCCGAAAGTCACAGACTTTCTCACACATAAGTACACACACGCTCGCACAATAACACACACAATATAGTGTAGTGTGTTATACCTTGTGGCATGACCTACAGAGTGCCTTTGAGTGATCTTGTTGTCTAGGTTTCTCTCTCTCTCGCCCCCCCCCCCCCCCCCCCCATCCAGTCTTGCAACGGGGAGTGAGGAAGGCCCACCAAACCAACAAGAGCTCAGTGAACACTGCACAAGCCTTTCAATGTTCCTTAATGTCACTTTTGTATTTGTTTCACTTCTTAGTGAGGGCTAATTTGCAGAAAAACAAAACGTAATGTGACAACGTTAATGCTGTGTGACTGACAGCGCAGAAATTAGTTTTCCACACGGATGTCAAGAAGTATCATTTGTGAACCCGGGCAAAATGATCTGAAAAGAAAAAGAAGTTGGTGAATTAATTTGTTAGAGAACCGAGGTTTCACTAAGAAGTTCCAACTTTTTTTCCACTTCATTGGAGAGCCTAAAGCTCACTCGTAACGTGCTTGTAAATCAAGGCCAAAAAAATCAGCCAACAAATGTCTCCTGTCCTGAGAAACCAGTAAACTGAAGTTAAGTGAAGGTACCACTGTTCTGCGTCATGCGCATCATATCGCTTGATTGATAGTTTTATGATAGAGACCCAAGTCGTTCCCAAAAAAATGAAATACAGGTCACATACAGGCAAAAAGAAATCCGATCTGGGTCGCACTTGCCTGCAGTGTGAAAGCAGCCTTAGTAATTGCTGTGAGGCAATTCCCTCATATCATTGCGACATCATTTCTTTCCTGCCAGTTCTCGCCTTACATGTCCTTGCAGGAAAAAAAGCTAATATTTCTGAACTCAAGTGTTTGGACTGAGAAAAGTAATAAATTACCCGGAACAAATCAAGGTCATATTTAACTCAAGTTTGAATTTCTTAAGCCACAGTCACTACTACAGCAGTTGCAAAAAAAACTAAAATGTATTCAGGGGTAATATCATCCATCCAGGTTTCTTTGAAGACATATTGCTCTTTAAAGAGAACATAACCCCAAAGCTGAAACATTTTTTGTGGTGTAAATCAATCAATCAATGCTGGGCCAAAAGTAGTTTTGGAGGTTTCGTGGCTTGTTCAGCAGCTTCTTCACATTTCTTCAGTAAAATCCACAAACCGGTCTTTACAAGCTCCTTCATTCCGGCGGCTAATTTTCAACCTCCAAAATTAAGAGAACAACGTGTGGAATGGCTACTGTGCTCCTTGCATCAAAAAAATAAATAAATTGCATTTCAGTGCAAAGAGTTATTGCCACTTAATAGAAAGACAGTTTTCTGAATATGATAAAAAAAAGAGAAGCAGATTATTTTTTTTTTTTTTTTTAAATATAGTTTCTGAACCAACAATGTCCCTTCATGAATATGAGATAAGTCGATTTAATGTGCGTCATGCCATGTCAAATTATATTTAATTAGTGGGACATTTGAACCAGCTGAAAATTGGCACTTATATTATAGGTTTACATGCATGTAAACATTACATCAGTACTAAATTTACACCCCTAAAAGTCTCCGTAGTGATTTAAGGGATTTTATTTATTTATTTTTTTTTTGCGATGAGTTTTACAATCAATTGAAAAAGTCATTTTCAACTGGTGGTTCGACTCTATTACTGTATTCGTAAGTAGATTTTTCACGAGGCTGTACTGTATACCACATTTGCTAAATAAGATGTATTTTACTCCAAAATTGTTCATACTTCAACTGTATACCACTTAAGTAAACTAAAGATGTATCAAATAAAATGAAAGAAACATCAATCACTCACTTTTAAATATGCTTTTGATTCTTTAGTACAGTAAATGTCAGACTACTCCATATACTGTACATCAGTTGGGTGTCTTTGCACAGATTTATTGTGTTGAATCACAATAACCCCGACTGATATGATTAAGGTTTTATCTTATAAAAGAAAAGAAAATTCAATACCTAGACAAGTAAAAAGCTGCGACGGAACAGCCTGTTAATATGATCCTGCAGTCACTGAGGAGACGCAGCTCGGAATGAAGACTTTCAAGACAAATTACACTGTAAAGAAGAAGCCCACCTGGCAGTTTTGCAATCGGATCAATGCAAAGATTTTTCCACGGTACTTACTGTGGGGGCTTCACATTGTAAATGATGATTCAGCGTTAATGCCACAAGATTGTAGATTTGTGTGGATTTATGAAGGGCTACTACTGCTATTGTAATGTTCAAATTCCAATTGGTATTCTTTTTTTACCCTCAAGCTCTACCCCAGTGTCATTGAACTCCTTTTTATCTGCTGCCAGATCTCCTATTCCTTTTTGGTTTGCAAATAAAACAAAAATACAGCTGGAAAATCTGACAAGATTGTTATTATGCAAGCTGCTTCATCATGAAATCAAACAGCTGAGCTCTGATAAAATATTTATAGTTAGTGGACAGTGACGGCCTGCTAGCTGAGCCTCAAAAACCTCGTTTTGGGGCCAGCCAGTGACACTTGGCTGCAGATGCCAAAATATTGGAACGACAAAGTAAGTGGATGGTCAACAGCTACTGACAATTAATTCTGTAATGCCTCATTTTTCAAGGAAGATTGCATTCCACCCCCACAATTTACAAAATCCTTGAAGTAGTAAGCAGTTATCAAGGGTATGATTTATGATTATATGCCTGGGTTATATAAACTTCTGAGCACTATGAGCGCAACTGTTGGTGTCAGGTGAGGCTATTGCAAAGTGTCCTATGTGCTTCTGATTTCTATATTTTGTCAATATGTGTTCAATAAAGCAATTGAAAGAGCACCAGCAGCTGTTTCCATCCACCCTCACAAATCATTTTAACTAGTGTTGGTCGGCTATATTCAATTAGCTAACAATGTTTCCTTTACCGGAGACGTGCAGTTGAGTAACTGTATTCTCCTTTACTGTACAATTGAAAATAATTGCAATGTTTTTTGAACTCGTAATGAATGAGCCGTGAGGACAACTGTCATTTCAAGGGAATTAAGATTGCACAGAATTTAGATTTTAATGGTGTTTTTAGGGTTCCCACGTGACGTGAAAAAATCTCTGGCTGCTCAAATACACCATAAAATACGATTTCGTCTCTTTCAGTGCGGCTGTGAAGTGTGGGAAATTTGTTTAAAAAAAAAATCAACTGGCACTATACTTAAAAATACTTACATACAATTTTTTTTCCAGTTTCACACAAGAGCACTTATTTTTATTAACGATCGTAATGTTAGCAGCTATTGCCCTGACTCCCTGTTACCGCAGATACCTGTGAAAGCAAATCTCTAAATTATGCTACGTTTTTATTTATACATTTTTCTTCATTCAGAATCAAGCGCAAATACAGTAGTAAAACTTTAGCTGGACAATTTCCATGTGCAGAGAATTCAAAGTGAACTCCCAATTTAGAACTCATTTTATATTATAACGCTCACCTACGATTATGAGCCTTGGGTAATGACCTGCAACCTTCTGAGAAACTGAATTTCCCCCCAAGGCACAATTAAAAGAATTGCTCTTTTTTTTTAAGAAAGTGCAAGAACTCAGGTACAAGAAGTGAGTTCATTCACCGGCTGGCTGGCCTCAAGCCTTAGACCTACGCCACTCTGACTTCTCAAAGTTTGCTCAGGCGGAGTCAATCGGAGTTTGGTTGGCGGTATTTTTGGTATGCTAATTCAGAAGTTTTCTGATTATGTCGAACTAGTAGAAGACCCTGAGGTAAACTTAAGCAACAGAGTGAATTATCATTCCAATAAATCTTCGACAGTTCACCGAGGTATGAAAGACAATTATTAGGCAGAAGGACTCGTGGGTTACTTTGGTCTGTCTGATGTCACCATGTGCTTCATCTCATAGAGTTATTTATTTGGTAATTGTTTGCTCAGTGTCCAAAAACTACAACCAGTCGCCACGGGGTTCGTGTGCGCATTTATTAATATGCATATGTAAGTGACGAAGCAGCTGGCACAGTGTTTTTATATTTTCACAGATTGTAGTGGATAAGAGCAGTACTGTGCATTTGAATTTTGGTGGCAATCGCTTGACGTTTCAGACAACAAAAGTGACAAACCAAGGAATATTACAAGGCTTGCCTCCCTGCTGCGGCATCGACCTCCGAGACGGAAAAACAATAACAAGATGAGCTCCAAAAGGCGGCATGACATTTTGCCGTAAATCTAATCACAAAAAAAGACCTTAAATCACTACAGAGTCTTTTATGGAGTTTAATTTTGTCATTTATACATGGACACCGTTATATAAGTGCCAATGTTCAGTCGGATCAAGTGTCCCTTGAACAGTCAATAGCATATGACATACACGAGAGGCATATATTTCATCAGTTATAGCTGAGCCGCTGCTGAAAATGTTCATCCGGGGCTTTGGAAAATCCGGTGGGTGGCTGATCGGATGACCTTCTGATTCGATTCCTCTGTCCAGCTCCCGTCTTTGAACATCACAGTATGCGGTTATGTTGTTCCATTTTCCAAGGCCTAAATGCTTACACTTTGAGCTCAGTACTCATTACATGCATGTTGCCTCCTAAAATTGAATTTGTATGTTTATTAAATTGCTGTCTCATTGAGATTGCAATGGCACATTAAAGAGCAGATGGATTGTCATAGAGCTTTATTGAAATTATTGTGACTCGAGTCACATACTGTTGCTAATATTAGGCTAGAACATGTACTTCAATTACTACTTTGCTTTTGTGTAAATACCAAAAAGGATTATCTTTTCTTAACATAGCCTCACCCTCATTTCAATATTTCAACTGTGTTTCCCATGATTTGGAAAATGATCCCTCAAACAGCACACACGCTCTGCCCTTTTTGTGCACAATCCATCGCTAATTTACCCATCAACTCTCTCATTCCCTCTCTCATTTTTATTCACATTTTTTCGTGCCTCCCTTGCGACAGTTCAATAAATCGTTTGTACGCTTGACCTCTAAAAGGTTTTCACATCTAAATGGAGGTTTCAAACTGGGGATTAATATACTGTACGATTTGACCTGAAATACATTTAAAACAGGATTGATGCAGTAATTGCCAACCAGGGTGCCATGGCACCCTAGTGCCATGAGATATCATCAGGGGTGCCATGGGAAATTATGCAATTTCACTTAATTTGTCCATAAATTTGCATTTAATCATTTATTCAAATCTTTGTTCATCCATCAGTGCTAGCAGTGTATGGTGACAGGCATACTCTATTATTCGATGGCAAATGGCCCATTAAACCGGCCTATCCACTTGTTGCCGTTCATACCATACAATGTGTCGTGGCTTTGTATATCAGTTTTATGGTCCATTAATAACGGCAACTTTAACTCTAGAGAAGCTCATTTTGGAGTAAATTGGATCAAGATCATCAGAATTTTTATCTTTCAGGATTTATCGCAAGATTGGTTCTCTGGCTCAATAAAGGTTGTAAATCTCTGGATTAATGTGTTGATAATTATTAAAAAGTATGCTATTTATTGACTCTCCACATTCTGTGACGATTCCACATTTACCTTTTTCATGCTCTGCTGATTTACTTTTTTTTTTGTTTTGCCTTTTTAAAAATTGACATTCATTTGGCTATTGATTATCTATGATAGCGTTGCAAGTTTATGGGTATAGGGATGTTGACATTAGTATGGATGAAAACATTTCCTTAACCAAGTGGAAAATGTGTTGTATACAATCAATACGGGATCACCTCAAGGTCAAATGGAGAGGACGCATGCACATGGGCTAACACTGCAAAACCCTTTTGTGATGTAGTATTTATGAACAGAGCACCACATTCCTACATGGAACTATATGACTTTTTTTTTTCATGCATCAACTATTTTTTATTATTTTTTGCAGTGGAATTCCAGGCAAGAAGTGCGGGGTCATTATCTTAACTGCTGAGGAGCTCAGCAACTGCAGGGTCAGTGTCACACACACACCCATCTATGCACACACTTAAGCTATGCTCCAATAATAGGATGTACACTCACAGCCGCAAAAAAAAAAAGTTTTAATGATCGGCCCAACTTTTTATGAGAGAGTGTGAAATGTGACAAATGAGCTGGAGTTCCTCATGTGAATCACTTAGTCAGGGCTCAAGTATACAGATTCTTTTTCCACCGTGAGGGGACTATTAATGTCCAATCTCAGTCAACAGAAATATTGAAGGTGTATTTCTCGGATGCGCTCACTGTCAAAGGCTTAGATTTGAGTTTTCCAAATGCCATGAATAGGAGGATTCATCAAGGACAATCGAGCCGACTCCCCTTCTACTGAGCCATACCAAGCATCTGAAAACAACTGCCTTAATAAAACAGTGTGTCTTTAATGGGTGTAACCCCCCCCCCCCACTCTAAAAATGTATGAGGCTATTCCCCATTCCTCCCTGATCATATTACAAATGATCCATGATAAAAAATTGTTCCTCCCCCTGACACAATGTATACTTAAGATGAACCACAGAATGGAATTCACAGTATTATATGCCGACATTATGAAGACGAGGCTTGTCTGGTTGCCGACTTGGGATTTTGCAGCTCCACTCTACAAGTTTAACTCTGGCAATTGCTTTGTGTTTCGATGGGGCGTTGAGTTATCAATTGTTGTGTCTGCGTAGCTGTAGGCTCAGAAAATAAAGTGTGCAACACAGCAGGTTACTGCCTTTGAATTGAAATTGCATCTTAAATGATTAGAGATATTTTCATCTAGTCGTATGTATCTTCTCTAACAGGATATTGCTACTATGCAGTTGTGTGCCAACAAGCTGGATAAGAAAGACTTTTTTGGCAAGTCAGACCCCTTCCTGGTTTTCTATCGCAGCAATGAAGATGGAACGTGAGTCTGAGTTGAAAAGAAATGATTTGCGTTCACGTTAATTATAATGCTGTCATGTGTGAGTGCAGGGTCGCGTTTGAGCAATTTAACACAAAATGCATGTCCAAAAAGATGACTATTAAAGGTATTGTACATATTCTGGACGGCGAGCTGGAATATTTGTGTACATCCAGTAAGCTATGAGTTGAATTGAAAGTAGTTGTTGTTTTTTCTTTGTTTTTGCACCGCTCATAACTAATTAAAATTAGATCATTTGATCAATATAATGAGGAAGCTTCAACTGGAGAGCAAAAAGACCTTGCTTGGTAGTTGTCGTTGTCCTCCGACTAGTGCAAGTCTATTTTCTCGTTAATTTTTTTGGAGAGCCACACATTTTATCACAAGCGCTTATTGGAAGCATGCACCGTGATTTACATTTTTACTTACAGATGCTAAAATTGTGGAGTGCTTTAAAAGTTTGCTTTTTGCGTCAAACAGAACGTCGTCCTCTAGTCTCATGTAAAATTGTATAAATTCCCAAGAAGCCTGGGTGATGATGAGCAAACTACGTGTGGATAAACAATCCTGTCATTACTTCCATCTGGGTTCACTTGTTTATCATTCTGATTCAAATAAGCCATCGAGACTTGGCTCCAATATCTTTGTCCGAGCAAAACTCCATCTGCTCGTGTCCGCCAGACAAACTGCCGTAGACACATTGCTTTACAGAAAATAAAATGCTGTGCGATTATCATCAAGAAGGCAAAATGAACTGTTTTGTCTCATCTGTTGGTTTCTCATTTTTCTGCCAGATTCACCATCTGCCATAAAACAGAAGTGATCAAGAACACGCTGAACCCGGTGTGGCAACCCTTCACTATCCCTGTTAGAGCTCTCTGCAATGGCGACTATGACAGGTCAGAGAACAGCTGCCACAATCATACATAAATGCATGCAAAGAAATTGCAAAGTAAAATTGTGGCTGTTTTCGTCATGCCGGTACAATATTTTATGCATATGTCATTCCCTTATATAAGCTCATGTAGCAACCCTGAAAATATCGGAAGCGGACTTTGGAAGTAGATGACATCATCTGTTGCCGTGGCGGTCAGAATAATGCCAGCAGTCGGTCATTTCGTCCCGGGGACCAGCGCTGGTGTTATTGAGATTGCCTCGGTTTCCACACGGCACTCTGCATTACATTGACATTCCAACTGTGCCGAGCAGATGTGATAGCCACTTGCAGCCAGGTGCACTTTGCATACACTTAATGCCTTTCACACCTCCCGTCCAGCTGCACTGGTCCTTGTGGGAATATGATCATACGTACTACACACCGGAAAGTGTGAATATTGGATTAAGATGCATGGCATTTGAGATTTTCCTCAGCACCAGTAAGATAAAACAGCCACCCTCAGATGATGCAAATCTTTCAACATGTGATATAAACCGGGTGCATCTATCACACTGCCCTTTTTTTCCAGAGCCAGTATAACTCAAAAAGCAGTGCATAAATGAATTACCGGGGGCTATTACCGGCATATTTTACATTTGGTGTTCTCATGAGACACCACTCCTTCACATGTGGGAATGAAATTAAATGTTAATTGGTGAGCTGAGTAAGTCTTACCATCATGTTACGACAGTGGCCCTCAAGTGCAAAACTCAAAATTATAAACCAAGAACAACAGAAAATGGGAAAAAAACATGAAAACAACAGCAAACAAAAAAAAAACACAAACTACCACATCAAATTAAAAAAACTAACAAAAAAGTAATCACAACAGCAAATGAAAAATCATAGAATTGAACAACAGCAAATTAAAAAACAACAAAACGTGGAACTAATCACAAAACCAAAAAAAAAAAAAAAACGCCCTCAAAAAACAAACAAACACAACAGCAAATCAAAAGTCACAAACTCAAATTACTTAAAAAAAAAAAATTAGCACTATAGGGAATAAAAAAAACACATTAATAAATGACTAACAACACGGCAACATTTACTGTCACTACAAACTCTCTTATGTGTCTGTTTTAGGGACCGTCCTCAAATTACATATCGCAGGGGAACATATATGGCAAAAATCATCATTTATCAAATAGAATTTTACTTTTTTTCATTCTGACTGCTGTAGTTGTTGGAAACTCTTTAAGTATCACAAATTCCATTATATACTTTCATTTTGCAATTAAAGTGGCACTCATGTGGAAACTATGTTTCACACAAGTGCCATCACGGTGTACAAGAAAATGTAAACATATTTCCCTTGGAAAGCTTCCTCTGTCAAGTTTAGAGCTATTGGGGACTTTTTTCGACTATATTTCTGCAGGGAGTGCACGGGAACATTTATAACCCAAAATGAAAACAATACATCCGCACGGCACACAACAACAGAAAATATCACCAGAGGATAAATATTGGGCTCGGGATGTATCAAAAAGATGACTACTGAACTCAAAACACCTTCATGAATTAGAGCTGTACTATTCATCTGTCTATTTCAAGAGTGTGGTAGTCATTAGATTGTGACAGATCCCCAATATATCCCAAGAATTAAAGAATCAATGACACGTGTTTATTAAAATGGAGACTGCATAGCGCAATCACTTTCTCTTCTCACACTGACCATATGATAGTGAGACCTTTGTACTTTTGACTCTTCTTCATTTCAGTTGATTCTGTGGCTTCATTCTCAGTGCAAATCTAACACGAAGCACAGTCTGTGGGTGGAGTTTTCTATCGTTTGCTATTTTGCTAGACTTTGCACTGATAGAATTAGGGGTTAATGGTGCGTTTGCGCTGTTGTGCAACACTGTGGGATGGATTAAATTGGATGAATGGATGGATGGAGTTTACTGCCTGCAGTGCACTCAACCGCCACTAGGGGCACCACGTTTTTTCTTTTTTTATTTATTATACAAACCTTTGAAATCAGTCATTAATTCAACAGCTGTAAGAGTCAATGAGATTTGAGTTCATTTTAGAAGCCTATATGTTAATATTTTTATTCACGCACACACAATGCAATTCTCTGATGGGAACATTTATTCTCAAACTCTACATGGGAAGTAGAAGAAGTACGTCATAAGGGAAAGTAACTATAGCAGTACGAGTCGCAAAGCATGACAATATGATCAAATAAAATTAAATAGAAATAAAAAGATGGAGAAAATAAATATTATAGGAAAATGACCAGAAAACGGAAAATGGTGGTCGCTTGCTGTGCGAGGTGGACGCACGAGACCAGGGCGTTGGGTGTGCCGGCAGAAAGGGATGAAACGAAAAACTTCATAGGACAGAAAGGAAGCACGTGGCAGCCAGGAAGAAGTGAGGACCCCAGAGCAACCCACTGGCTTGTAGCCAGAAGAGGAACAAAAGAGCATGAACAAAAAGCGAGAGACCGAGAGTGTCTCACATCTGGTCAGAGACAGAGGCCAAAAGAGGCCTGTAGTCTGGCAAAAGGGGGAACAAACACAGCGGGACAGGGATTGGGGGAAAACGTTTATATTGTAAAATTATGCTTCATGTATAATAAGGTTTCAAAACATAACACTTGTGAACTCAATCAACCACATTCAATCAACAAGCAACAAGTCAATTGTTGCATACAAATAAAAAGTCTCTCTTTTTATCAAAAATCTTTTTTTTTTTCTGGACAAAATGAAGATGTGCCCATTATTACGCAGAGTGCACGAACCCCTGCCTACCAAAATATGACCCAATGTCTTTCATCATCCTTGTTCTTGATAAGCTCCATCTTTATTTCCATCCCGTAGTCTTTTTTAAGACCATCTGTGGTAACCTGTTCTGTCCCACTTGGTTTCTCTTCTGTGTGTTGGTGGTGCGTCTAGTGCATTCCATTTTCGTATTTTTGCACTTTGTTATAAATCATAGCCATCCTGTCGGGCTGCCTTTTTTCGTCCTGCACTTGGGTCCAGCAGGTTCTACTGAGGGTGGCTCAACATCTAAGATATATAAAAATAAAATATTTTAAAAAAGCAACGGTGTTGAAAAAAACATGCTTTGTTACAGCCATTTTTTTTTTATTTTTTTATTGTAGTCGGTTTCAATGAAGCACTCCATTTGCTGTGTAGTGCCAGTAGGTCCTGCATTTTTAAAACTCAGCAGTGTTGCAATTCATATTTAACCTTATTTCTGCTGGCAGGGGAACACATTGTTGAATCATTAAATTGCACTGTCGCGATCATAAATAATATGTTCTGTATTTCAGGACTGTAAAAATAGACGTCTATGACTGGGATCGAGATGGAAGGTAAAGATATGTTATCTCCGTGTGGAATTTAAAGTTAATGTGTACTTTATTGTTTAAATATGATCCTGATTTATTTTTTTCATTGAAACTAATTTAAGTTTCATGTCACATATATCTGCCTTACATAAAACCTCTCTGGCCAATAACAGTTTAAATTGAGTATTTTAAATAATGTACAATCATAATTGGTGTTACTGCATGCGTGCTGACAGTTTCCTGGTCCTGAATAAGAATGATTTATGTCGTTTTTTTAAAGATGTTGGGGAATTGTCACTGCTGTAATTTTGTCCGCCACACAGCGTCATGTATATTGTGTTTTGCAAAAGGTCAACATAATCATTAATTTTGTGTTTAGAAACAATTCATGCCTGACGTCTGACAGGCCATTCATTTGCATTTGAACCTTTCCCGTTTTCCCACCTTGCTTATGCAAAGTGTAGAAAATATGGTTTCACGGGCTACTTTTTTCCTTTCCAATGCCTTTATTCTTTTTGCATCACTGTCAAAATGTTTTAACGGCGTTTGTTCTGGAATGCTTTAAAGTGCATATAGCAGCACTCGCTCTTTAAACTCCACTTTACAGATGCCATGACTGCTGTGCGGGTGATGCGAATTGTGGTCATAAAATGTGTTGGTATGAGACGTAGCGCAGCTAATTACACCCCCCCTCCTCCTCTGAGACAGAAAGGAAAGCTTTCCTTTTAAGTGTTCTGTTTACTTACACAATACATACAGTGATTACTTGGGGAACTGTTGCCCAGTCCCAACCCAAATCAGCTTCTAAACTTTAACACGAGCACTTAAGACTTTGGATATTCTTGTTTTGTTTTTATTCATTCCAACCCTTCTACTTGTAGTTGTGTATATTTATAACTGGAACATATAACTAACACAGTGACAATGCATCAAGTAGGGCGCGGAGGAGGAGGGGAGGGGGGGGCGGGTAATCTGGCAGACCCACAGAAGATGTGAATAGGCTTGACACTTTGTCTCAGACGATGACATTTGGATTCATGCTTGCCCATGTGTGGGTGTGTGTCTGCAGCCATGACTTCATTGGCGAGTTTACCACCAGCTACAGAGAGCTGTCGCGGGGACAGAACCAGTTCAACGTCTATGAGGTAAAACCCAAAAGAATCTGCTTCAAATGTTCTTGGAATGGTAAAAAATAAAAAAAATGTAAAAAAAAATATTAATATCCACTTACTTTTTTGTCCACCCTCAAATTCCTTAAATGATTAAATGACAAGATATATTTAAGGGGGAAAAAATATATAATTTTCAGGGTGTTCATTTAGGTGAATCATTTGTGGCGACTGTAGCTGATGATGGATGCATGCTGGAAATGGATCGTCATCAGTTGTATTGATATAATTCAATATATTTAAATTCTTCGACAGTCATGAAGTTTTCATTTTCATTTTAAAGCCTTTTGATTCTTGTATACAAGGACCTTATACACCGCTTTTTCCTCCCCACGAACAGGTTTTAAATCCCAAGAAGAAGGGCAAAAAGAAGAAGTATGTCAATTCAGGAACTGTGAGTCTTTCCACCTCCCCTGCACTTGCCTGTTTGTGGGGTGGCAGCAGCTCAGCTGAAGCCTTGGTTTCAATTCGGCTGTTGTCAAAAACCGAATAATGGCAACTAGTTGTTGGAGAAATGCTGGATGCTTGATGGCTACTGTTGAGGTCTCTTTGAGCAAGGCACTCTCGCCACCCTGCACTGTTTGAACACCTGTTTCACTCTGAATCACTCCATGTGCTCCTGCATTTGTGGTCTGGTTCTCTGTGTCGCGTGCAACCATGGACATGCTGGCTCCAAAATTTGGCCCGGCAATATTCGTTGATGCACAGATAATTAATCGGCGACTGGGAGGCTGGACGTGTTTGTGAAGTGCGGCCGTCATGCACTGAAAAGTTCTCATCGACGGTCCGTCATGCTCCTAAAGGTGGTCGCGGCAGGGTGCGTCCATCACGCTCTTAAACGGAATCGTTGACATGGGGGCGGACAGCTGCTTGCAGCCGTGATGGCCACAACCGGTCCAGAAATTCACATATTTTCCCAAAATTCACGATGGCTACCCTGCCCTTGGGTGTGTAAAAACTATACAGCAGAGCTCAATTTGAATTTCTCCTTGAGACATTATAATGAATATCATAATTTTGTTATGTTACCCACACCAATTATCTGTGATGTCTTTCCCACTGGCTTGCATTTCCCCTCTGTTGTTTAACTCTCTTTTTTATGCGTGTGTGTGTGCGCGTGTGTCTGTGTGTGTAAACACAAGGTAACTCTGCTGTCCTTCAAAGTGGAGTCCGAGTACACCTTTGTGGATTTCATCCGAGGAGGGTGAGTGGAATAATGATTAGCCTGCTCGCACTGTGTCAACGCCACCCAGTTGTGTGCACGTGTGTGTCTGTGTGCGTGTGTGTATGTGTGCACGTGTACGTCTGTGTGTGCTTTGACTCACCAAAGGCTTTGTAAGCATCAGAATGAATTCCTATTGACTTTGACAAAATTACACCTGAGGAATTTTGCTCCGCTGTCTCGTATGTAAACACCTCTATGTATTCAGTTCATTCACTTATAATTGAGTATTTTATTTGTTTCGCCTAACCAGAAAGTGGGAGCATAAATATTGTCAACGCATACTAATTAGTGAACTAAAATTTGATAACATTGCAGTCGGTTGTGTTGTTTTAGCAAGTTTATTAGACCACAATCCAATGTAAGGACACAGCTGTCTGAAATAATAACACTGCTATTGAATATTTATTTTATTTTTTTATGTTTCTGTAATTGTTAATAATGACCCAGTTGGCTTTTTAATCAAATGATATTAATAATGCTAATGCTGTAATTATTATTAAACTGGTTCCGTTATCTTTTTTCTCCATGAATTTACACATGCGCTATATTTCCTGCACTCACATTGACTTGTGTTTTTGTTGTTGACTCACTTTTTGGGGGATTTTCTCGCGCACCAGGACGCAGCTCAACTTCACTGTTGCCATTGACTTTACAGCGTCAAATGGTAAGATCCTTGAGGCACTTTTACATTGCACCTAGCATAGCACTGTGCACGCTCAGCCAACTCATTCAATGTATGTGTGCTGCGACGGTGCAATTGTGCGTTGCCATACCATGGAGGCTGAGGTGTGCTCCAGAATCTTCGACTGTTCAATTTGGGGGACATTTGGGTGGAGTATTTTCATGATAAAAAAAATAACAAGAGAGTTTTGGGGGACTGCAGTAAAAATATAATTGATGAGAAGATGGAGGAATCACTCATCAATGCAATGTGCGGGTATTCCAAGCTCTGGGAAAGACTAAGGACACAGTATGACGTGGTAAAAAAAGAAAGTGATTTCTGCTCAGCAGTACAAGTCCACCTCAAAGCAGCCTTTCTAGAGCAGGAATTTATGGGTGAGCCTAAACTCTCCCATGACATGAACCCATCAAACCTAAAGCATTGCTTTACTGCTTGTTATAAGCAAAACCAGGGCTTTGCTTTGAAACAAATATTGCCAAACCGTGGCCTGCTTTTCTGCTCGTTTGGACGTAAAGGCACCGGGCTACTTCCCAACCAGCATCAAATGTGGGCGAGCTTGCATCAGGCCGCCGCCTACCTTGCGCTGGATTATGCCCGATAGAATTTGATTACAATACATCAAAACCAAGGAGCCATCAAAACAAAAACAAATAAATCATTTTATTGGAAGGAAAAAAATATTTTTTCCCGAGAAATAGATTTACCACTACCAGAGGTCTGAGTCCAGCAATTTAAAAATTAAAATATCTTACCAATTACTTATAGTTAATTAAATTATCTTTCTTTCTGAATGAATATTTCACAGTTTAGATATTTGTTTAATAACCTTTGAGAGTCTGATTACATTATAGAGTTAGCTAATCAGTCATCACCCTTGTGAATGGACTTCCATTAGTAGTACCGTTAAATTGCTTGAATAAGGCATGATGATTTCCATTTTGATATTTTATATGATCGGGCTATTATGCGTAATGTTTTGACAGTAGGGTGTGTTGTACTGCCCCCTACTGGTTTGGAGTGTGTGTTTCAGCTTCCAATATAGTGGACCATAAAATATAACATGGAGAAAGAAGGCAGGGGGCATAATTTTCCTTCTCTTTATTTTATGTTGTTTGCCTCCCTGCAAGGTAATCCATCTCAGCCCACCTCACTCCACTATATGAGCCCGTACCAGATGAATGCATATGCCATGGCCCTGAAAGCAGTGGGTGAGATTATCCAAGACTATGACAGTGACAAGCTCTTTCCTGCCTATGGCTTTGGCGCTAAGCTGCCCCCTGATGGCAAAATCTCCCATGCATTCCCACTGGTAAGCAACACACCAATGTTTCATGTCACCTGTGGAGGACAAACAAACACACACACACACACATACACACACAGTGCATCCATTGCAGGATGTGGTTGGGACCAGGAGTTGTTGCTGCGACAACAGCTGGCTAAGAAGTTGTGCTCATCTGCATGCCAGCGGGAACCTCCCAGCATCCCTTCGCCTTGAAACTTGTGTCCTTCCGCTCAGCTCTCCACATAGCACTCACTTTTTGACTTTGACAGAATATGATTTCTCTTTCTATATATAGACGGATAACCCCTTGAGGTGGAGAGAACAGGTGAAGAATACTTTAGGAAACAAGAAATAATACAGAGCAGGATGCAAGACAAGCTAAGGAACAATGGCCATCATCACACATGTTTTAGAAAAATCAAGAATGTCAAACTATTTTTTGCAGGGGACCACATCACAGAGGGCCATTACGGTGTAAAGAATATAAATTTTAATGAGCTCGTAATTTCTTACATACACGCGTACAAAGTTGTCCCCACTTTTTTATTTTTTTTATATTTCTCAACAGCAAATTGAATTTGAATTTCTTTTTAGAAGGGATTTGGTGAAAAAAATGGTTGCAAAACCAGTCAAGTGAAGAAAAAGTTTAGAACTTTAGAACAGATTTGCTGGCAAAAGGAAAAGAACATATCCATTTATCAAGAAAAATAAAGTAGACGTACTGTGTTTGCTTTAGTGGGCCACATAAAATAATATGGCAGTGTGAGATTGGTCTCCTGGCCTTGAGTTTTACACTTGTGCTCTGAGTTGATGTCTCACAAATCGAGATTTGCTGAAATCATCGTGTTCTTTCTTGAAATCATTGCTCAAATTCACCATTTAACTGCCTTCGTGTCATGCACTATAAAGTAACAACTTTGAGACAATTTGGAAAGTTGGCTTGAAACCCCCTGCTTCAATTGTGTGCAATGCCTGAATAAACCGGGCCAGTATGAAATTGTTGTTAAAAAAAAAAATGTATAGATTAATAACAAAATGTTAACACGGATAACTTTTGTTCCGTGTGGTCATTAATTATTGCCGTTGTATATTTGTGTAGTTGCATAAATGTACTTTTACTTTTTAAAGCAGCCATCATTTTGAGACCAAGCCCCCCCCCCCCTCTCTCTCTCTCTCTCTCTCTCTCTCTCTCTCTCTCTCTCTCTCTCTCTCTCTCTCTCTCTCTCTCTCTCTCTCTCTCTCTCTCTCTCTCACTCTCTCTCTCTCCATATACTCTATATTGTTTTGCAGGGTGGCGACAGTGATAATCCAAACTGCGTGGGCATTGACGGGGTCATGGAAGCCTACTTCCAAAGTCTAAGGACTGTGCAGCTATACGGACCTACCAACTTTGCACCTGTTATAAACAAAGTTGCCAAGTGAGTGTTTGTCGATGCTTTGGCAATAAATTCCTTTTTTAATACATTGCAATTGCATTTGCTGATCATCTAAGATCAACTAAATTAAATGGTCAAATTAAAAGCAGAGGATGAATGCTTACTGCTTCTGTCATACAACAATTCGGTTATATTCATGTAATGCTGGTGATGACATTATTGTAAACTTGTGTGCAATTTTCAATCATAGTCCACTTTTATCCAAACATATATGTTCATGAGTGTTCCTGTGTTTGTGCGTGTCTATGTGTGTCTGCGTCCCAGCTGTGCATCAGAGATAACTGATGGCTCGCAGTACTTTGTCCTGTTGATGATCACAGATGGAGTCATATCAGACATGGTCCAAACCAAAGAGGCCGTGGTCAATGTGAGTAAACACACATGTTTGCGCGGGCATGTTTCCAACACATTTCTTTGGCTTGCATTAAATTCCAGCAGATTAATCGGACGTGACCGATCATTCAACCCACATCAATCCCATACGGGATATTTTACTTGAGAAAGCCTCACAGTATTTTATTTATATATCGTCAAAGATCCTGTGCTTATGAGAATGGTATACTAAAAGTAATAAATATGTCGTTAAAAGACTTATCTGAGGTGACTTGAACAAGCTTTGTATTACATTAATGAATTATTGTAGGACTTTGTGTTTTAGCTACTGTACTTTTAAATCACTTAATATTATTATCATATGTAGAATTAAATACTAGTATAATATATTTCAGTTATCACAACAAATTCTAACTTGTAATTATTATTAATGTCTGAGCACCAGGCATTGCAAACCCTTTTTGTAGTAAGTTTTTTGAGGGCGTCATAACGTGCCATCCATTTTTGCAAGTGTGATTTAGGTATTCTGAATTCAAAACTACCTCAGTAGCACCCCTGGAAAGTTAGCACAAATCATCTTCCTGTTCCACTGGCTAACATGAAACTGGGTGGATGTGTCTTTTATTTGAAGACACAAAAAAAAAAAAAACCCCGAAGGTACCCATGGCCGAGACTCAACAGCAAGTCTGCCATTTTATTAGATTTCCATTGATTGAACGAAATCTGCAACTGCTGGAGAATTCACCCCAAAAGAACCCCAACTGAGAATAGAAATCCTGTACTTTTGGGCCAATGGCATCTAATAAGGGCAGTGCACGGAGTCAAAGTTTGAAAATGATTTTGAGAATTTGCCAAGACAAAGGTGCGAGGGCCCGGTCATTGCAGTTTTCAGGTTTATTTTTTGTTTCTACTGACTTATAGTGAGACGAGGCAGATTAATTGCTCTCCCATTTTGTTGTGAAATAAAATCCATTTTGCTTTTGCATTTTTCCCTGCAAGTGTGATTGCCTCTATGCCACAATTTACGTCTCTCTGCTGTTACTGCTGTGAATTTTCATGTCTTCTTTCGTTTGTGCTGTGTCCCGTGCAGGCAGCATCACTCCCACTGTCTATAATCATCGTAGGCGTCGGGCCCGCTGAGTTCGATGGTGAGTAGTGCGTTTTTGGAGGTCGGGATATGATTGGGAAAAAAAAATAATAAACGACAAAGTTCGAAATGTAGTGTACTACTTTTACTACTTATATTCATTATTATTTTAAAATAAATGATATCGTTATTAACTCAAGTCAAAAATATTCTTTACAATAATGTTCTATGCGGCCCCACTAGTTTAAACATGATTATCTGAACACTACGTATGGCTAGCAAAATCTCCTTGATCCATCTCCGGGGCGGCCATTTTGCCACTTGACTGAAAACGACATCACTGTGCCGAAGAGCTCAGGTAACCACCGTCACATTACCAAATCCAGTAAACAGGTGAGTTGTCACAGTTGTTCCCTGAGCCCTTGGTCACTGTGATGTCATTTTCATTCCTAGCAAAAATTCTTGTGTCTTAATCTTGCATTTCAGTCATTCAAGGCAATTCCTGAGTGATTTTCATTCCCAAAATACATCTTGGCCAACCATGGTCATTCCACTTGATATTCTCCTGCGTGCAGGCAGAATGAGATTATTTCCCTCTCAGCGACAATATGAATGTCGGTATGAATAGTTGTTGCTATACACGCCCTGTGATTGACTGGAGACCATTCCTTCAATCTGCCTTTAACCCAAAGCTCTGCGTAGCACGAACCAGCCTACTCAATATAAAGAGGGATGGTGCTACTTTGGGTCTGGGTGGGGCCATAGTCCCATCAGAAATCTGTTAAGATCCAGTTAAAATCTTCCAGCATTTGATTTGGTTTTGTAAAATATATGAATAAAATATTATCTCAGCCTCCCTTATGTATTGGCCAAACCCCCTTTAGCCCCCGGAGCGAAAAAATGCTGGCGGAATGCCTGGGTACAGAGAATGGCTGGACGGAATAGAAACGATAACGTTTCACACTCTCGATCCATGCAGAATTCCCCAACAGGAGAAAAGAATCCAAAGCTGGACTTACCTGTAGTGATTTGTTACGGTTGCTAAAATATAATTGGCAATCTGTGTCAGCGAGAAAAGGGAGGAAGGTGATCTTTTTTTTTTTTATGGTGAGTTTGCTTTGTCCAGAAATTCCTTTCTTTTAGTTGAGCTATCTTTTATTTTCAGACAATCCATTTATTAGTAATCCAGGGTGCCATACGTTGATAAGATTGACCCATGCTTAATTTATTCCGGCAAGCAGCCTTGAGGTGGCGTAGTTTAATGTCAAACCATGGTTTGCCAACAGCTATGAACATTCTGATGATGCTATGGCTCAGTGATGTGTAATGATTTAAACCTCATCCTGGCTTGGAATGTCCTTTATTTTCTTCCAATTCACAAATCCAATATGAGGATTAATAGTGAATTCAATCAGGCATGAATCAAGGTCACGTGCTAGCGTTGTGTGCGCGTGTCCTGACATACATTATTTCAATACTCATAGACTTCAAAGTCCCGGTTACATAATAAACTGAGTTCCATTTGTATGAGAAATGTTGCCTCCAGCACTCTGCTGTGGTTGGATTGTTTGCGGTTTCTGCCATCAGCGGCGCACACTCTGACAAGAACAAGACATTGGATGAGAACCTTTGCGGTGAAGACGCACACAAACAGATCTCTGTCTTGATAACGTTAAGTCCGGGACTGCAGAATGTTCTTACTAATAGTAGCAGTACAGTGGCCCCTATTCTAAAATTTTAAAAGCTCGCAAAGAAAAAGTAGGTGGGCACACCGTACATCAGCTTGCAAAGTAAACATCAGAAATGTTGGCACTGGTTATGCTGAGTCCATCCATTTCCATCTGTGGTAGCATCTCAAGCTTTCTTCTTTTTTCCCCAAATTGGGTTTGACGTTTCATGAGTTAACTTAAGACCCGTTCGTCTCTTTTCACTGATTAGCCAATCATCACAGTGGTCATTCGCCTCCCCGCTCTCACACAAATTCGCTTGCCCTTCCTCTTCATCTCCCTTCTTCTATTGGAGTTAATGTCGGCCAGCAAATGCGGCTCTTTTGTGAATTATTGTCAATAAAAGAGCTGACGTTTGCAGCAGAGGTTTGTCAGCAACAAAAGTATTTCATTATGATCATTTTCAAAAATCCACAAATTACCTGGTCGCACATGCACGAGTAGATAAAAAATGTTCCCGTGTCATTTCAAATACATGAATCAAAATAAACCACAAGCCTTCTTCAACAATACATATCATAACAAATGTTTATATGAATGTGCCAACTGTTTGAAAACTATGGATGTCTTGATCCATTGTGGTGGTTTTCATCTGATCCGGCCAAAAAGAAAATTTTTCCTCGTTTTCTGGAATTTCATAGGTCTACTCAGACCAACTTGACATTTTCCACAAGTGCAAGTCATCCTGTCATTCTTTATAAACAGAAAAAAGACTAAAAGAAACAAAAATCCACCCATTGCGCTGAACAAGAAAATTGGGGAACACAAAAGATGAAAAAAAAATGCAATAAGTGGCTTTTTGGGACAACCAGTGACCAGACACTGTATGACCTTTAACACTTTTCCATGTCCAGAATGGGCATGCACTATAAATACAGGATGCATTAAACGTGGTACTGCAGTTGAGGGCGTCTAAACACATTTTGTGCCCACTTATTTTTAACATGGACACTTTCTGACACAATCTCAAGCTCTCCCACAGCTTCATATTTAAACTACTGGGCTTCTCAATTTTCTGACCTGTGATTTAAATTTGAACCATCTTTGCAGAAGCTATGACATTTTTTTTTTTGTTGCGTAAAATGTTCTATTCACGCTCCACTCAACACCTTTCTCCCCGTGTCGTTCCATTTCAGTAATTACAATTGTCATTTTCATTTTCCCTCTCAGTGGCTCTCTCATTGAGTCATTCTTTCACTCTCTTGGATTCTTTTAGCAATGGAAGAGCTGGATGGAGATGAGGTGCGAGTATCCTCCAGAGGGCGCCTCGCTGAGAGAGACATTGTTCAGGTACGACTCACCATTCCACTGAAGATTTTGTCACTAACTCCGAGAAGTGAAAGAAGGCTTGAATAAGCCTCTAAATTGGTCCCCTTATTCTACTTTACCTGAACTCATCTGTACTCTACGAACCTTTCACACATGGTTGCCCAATTGGGGGTTGGAAGGCGGTCTCCAAGTGCCCACTCCACAGCAGCCAACCTTCTATCATCCGCAAGAAGTGAGCTTCTTTCGAAATGTATTTCGCACATGTCAATCTCTGGGTTTCTCTCTGCACTGGATTTAAAAGGAATGATGGCCGTCATTTCCATTAGATGGCAAATGAGTCGGCTGCAATCCCTCTAAAAAATTCACAAGTACCCCCTTCTTTTGACTTGTTCCTGCGCCAGTCTAGGGAAATACAAAAAGGCGTACTCCTCGGTTATTTTGTAAGTGTAAGCGAGTCCGCTGCTCCATAGGCCGCTGGGTCTTGCCTGCTTAGCAATTCCCGGCGAGTAAACACTCCCGAGTCGTCCAAGCAACGAACCCAAAGCTACTCAATGCCATTAAGTGCTGACAATTATATGCTGATTTGCTGTGGAAATTATTTTTACTACAATTTTATTAGTTGGCAGTGTAGGCGTACAATTTTGGTTAATATATCCAGAACTGTCATGAGCCAATGCTGCTGACGTGCGCACGGCCATCTTGGATGACAATCAAAAACCCGTACCCTAATTTCATGGCAGTCCAACGCAAATGTAAAATAAAACACGAGATTTTTGGAAATTGTTTGTGGGGGGGATCATAAATAGTGATTACATTTAATAATGAAGAACAACTTTATTTAATCCTAAAACTAATTCAAGTAATGATTTTAAAAGTTAGCTTTTTTTTTTCAACGTACCAACTGGTGTTAACACTTTTGTAGTGTTATTTTCTTAACAGCTGACAAATAAATGGTCTAATTTAGCTATGAAAACTACAATGATTAGATAACACCCGTCTTTATAGTGTATGGATTTCTGCATTAACTTAATAGTGGTGGGCCACTGAAATACAACAAATATACACCACATTTGCACAATTTAAATGTGTTGCTCTTTAAAGACGGCTCATACTAGTCCATTAACTCATTTACTGCCAGTGACGGCTAAACACGTCAAAGATCCATTTTTTTATTAGTTTTTTATTCGTCTGGTAGTGAATGAGTTAAAGATCCTAACTACTCGATAAACCCCTTACATTATTGTTCTTATACCATGTGAATATATGAAAGGACATGCCATTGTTCATTCATTCATATCTCAGAAATCACTCCATCTATTTTGCTGTACTTGGTAAATCCATGCAGCACATTGATATGTGTGGATTAAAAAAAAATCTGCATTGTTTTAGACGCATTAGTGCTATCGCTGCAACATATGTACACCCCTAAAAGTTTTACATTACACACGACACATAAAACCACGCAATGATGGGAGGCACGTGAATTTACAAATATGCTAATCGAGCGTCAGATTAGACATAAAATCTCATATTATATGGCTGCTAGTAAAAATATCGCTGACCTAAACAACACTCGAACGATATAGTTTGCTAATCGTTATAAGACTACAGTGTGTACGTTGATCAAATGCCTGCTTATTGACGGAATAATTTGTGCTCCGAGACCAAGGCTGTATTGATATTGCCGTCGTGTTTTAGCATCAACGCCCTTCCACATTACTCCTCGCTGTTTGCTTTACAACTACAATCACATTTGCATGCACGCGGTCAACCTCCAATTACCTTTGACCTTTTAATCGCAATAACTCTATCAGGAAGTTTAAACACATCGTGGGGTGAGGGGGAGGAAATTAACAAAAATCAATGGTTCGTTCCTCATTTACTGCAGCCTATTTGTTAGTGATCCAAAATGTTGCTGATGTTGACTTTCCCACGCACCATAAGTCACATGGTTCTCATTAGAAGATCAGCCATGTTGTGGCCAGCGTTCTCCTACGTGGCACCGGTGGGAAGTATTTTGTTTACAGGAACAACGAAACATTGTGGATGGAAAGTGGACCTTTGCAGTGAGCCAAATATACTAGTTGTACTTGGTTATACTGATGATAACCTGTAAATCCACTTCTAAAACACATTACCGTCCTTTTGTGAGTGTTAACTTACAGTATGGACCCACATTAATTGCGCCCATGCCTCACATCAAATCTTAACCTCGCAAGCAGTGTTCTATCCACTTTACTTTCTCTTACTTTCATGATGAAAAAACTTTGATAGATCTATCACATAGCTCGAATTTGAACAGGATGTGTTCTTTGAATATTAAACTAAAAATAGTCTGTATAGCCCTTTTCTACCTACAAAGTCGTGAAAGCGCTTGAACTGAGCTGTCTCCTCATTCAAATATACTGATGACGGCATCAGCAGCAACTGAAGGTTAGGTACCTTGCTCAAGGGCACTTTGACAAATTCCAAAGCGCTGTGGATCGAACCCACACACAACCTTTGTGTAGCGACCTCTCTACCACCTGAGACCATCCCACCCAACAATAACAGCAAAAATAGTCAGGCGATTTTCATGGCCATGTGTAAAAGCGAGCATCTACGCAATAAATGTAGTTAATTTGCTTCCACTTTAATCTGGTAAATGTAAATCATATTTTGGGTAGAGAGTGACTTAATTCAAAATCTTTGAATGATTTTCATGGGTTATATTTACCACTCTCATTTTTGTACGCTGTTAAATTCTGAATGGATCGAAATTTAATTCAATCCTAATTTAATTCATGCCCGGGTTCATTTAAAGGCCTGTTTATCACTTAATCGCAATTTAATATGTGCAACCACGAAAAACAAGGATGAGCCATAAACTGAACCAGCTTGAAGTTTTGCGCAATGTAAATCAGGTATTGGTGGTAGAATTCTTGCCTGGATTCGATTCTCGGATCACCCACCGTCAACCACGTTCTATTTTTGGCCTAGAGCAGAGGAGTTAAAATCAATCATTAATAAATAATATAGTATGTCTAGTTCAATAACTCCATCCAGAGGTCAGTGGGAAAGCACATGAAGAATAGGATTCATATGCTTTGGTGAAATAATACATTTGTACATCTTATCTATTCATTTTGTTGCATAAACGGGAGAAAATGTCAATCACAGGTGAGATGTTCTTGATTGATTGTGTCTCTTTTCGCTTCAATTGGCCTATTAGTCAAAAAGACAAGCCAATGCCGCAGCATTGTTGAATCATAATTAGTCCGACCAAGTAATTGAACTTGTTCAACATGTTTTTGTTCCCTCCCACTCCAGTTTGTGCCATTCCGAGACTACGTGGACAGATCTGGAAACCAAGTCCTCAGTATGGCGCGGCTGGCTAAGGACGTCCTCGCCGAGATCCCCGACCAACTGCTGTCCTTCATGAAGAGTCGAGGAATTGAACCGCGGCCAGGCATCTCTTCCTCGCCGCTTGCGTAAACACACAAACCGATCCCGCTCGTCTTCACCTCCCAACACGCCAAATTTTGTCCTCCTTTTTGACTCATCACCACCACCAACACTCAAGTCTCTGGCTCTCGGAAGTGAACAAAAGCGTCATCTGGTCTCATCAGTCGAGTTCAACTGCAGCAAAGCACTGACACCAAGTCCTCGCTTCACTTGCAAATGAGTACTTCAAAGATAAAATCAACAACAACTTTGTATCCTTATCATAAATCAGATTGTAGTGACGATGTGGCATTGCCTTAAAGCACTTAGTCTCATCTGCTTACGTCCAGAACATATTTCTCGGGTTTTCTATGATATGTTGCAAAATATTAATTAGCCTCTATTCTGGTCCTCGATTAATGTCTTTCTTTGATCGCCTGAAATTTTGGGGGGGTGTTTGCAATTTTTAATTGTACAATACTGAATACTCACTTTTATTTATACTCACGTGGATCAAATAGAATTAGTAAACTGTTGCCTGACATGTACGTAGATGCCGTTATATCGTCATTATTACCAAACACACACGCACACATCTTTTCACGGCGTGAAGTGATGCTGGGTGCAGATTTGCCCTCCCGCTGTTCAAGAAATGCCAATCTCCCTCGCTGGCTGCCCTGCAGAGAGGCAGAGGAGGGAGTGAAGAAATGAAAAGTGAGGCAGGTGCAAGAGAGCGAGGAAGGAAATGTGGAGCCAAGTGAGGAGGACAAAAGGAAGATCCGGAGGCTTTAAACTTGATGCCTGAAATGAAGATTGAGGATGGCGGGTGATGTAAATAGGAGATGACGATGTGGTTCACAAAAGGCACATATTTCTCTTTCTGATGGGCATTGTATGCATTATTATGGAGGAGACGCCCCCTGGTGGACAAATGCACATTCTTTGAAAAGCAATAGAATTGACTCTTGAGTGTCGGGTTGCCCTATGCATGCCACCTCCCCTCCTTACCGTTTTTTCCCCGGCTTGGACTTGACTGGGTGTCACAAACTGGACTGTGAACAAAGGTCGCCCTCTTGTGACCATCATTTGTACAGACAGCTATCTGTATTATGCATGAAAACCACAATAATGATACTCAGTTGGTATAATATGAATAGTGATGAAATGACTTAATAATACAATCTAATTCATCCACCAGGTTTGTTTTTTTAATATGTATTTTTCAGCGTGACGTGGTGGCTTAACAGGATGCTGTAAACATTTGTGCCAGTATGTGGACCAATTTTATGACCTCATATTCTGATAATAGAAAAGATGATGTTGTCCTCAAGTCCCCTGCATGTTGGGGAATAAATGTTTAAGTGCTCCTTTTAGTCTGATCACTGCTACTCAATAGATTTGTGATATGCGCTAAGCGTCCACAACATTAGGTACACCTTAACAGAGCTACCCTTCTTCAGCTGTATAAAATAATTTTGAAGCGATCGTAATACCCAGTTTTATGTGCGTTTTTTATTGGGGTTTGCAATTGTGTGGAATTGCACTGAGAGAGCATGCTAATATTTTGGTTACAATACCCTATAGCAGGAGTGGGCAAACATTTTGATAAGTGGGCCACAATGGGTTCTAAAATTTGACAGAGGGGCCGGACCAGGAGCAGATGGATGGAGTGTTTTGATAACCTCACCTCATCGGAGAAAAAGAATTTAATTTGAAATGAAAATGAACAAAAGCATTTCAACAAAATATCTTTGTTTGACACACCAGATTATTTAGAAAATAAAACATTAACAAGGTTTATTCTTTTAATTTTTTTCAAGTTTGGCGGGCCAGATTAAAACGTTTAACGGGCCGCATGTGGCCCCCGGGCCGTAATTTGCCCACGCCTCCCCTATAGAGTGGTGGTGTACTTAATGTTGTGACCTTTAGTGTATGTCTGAATAGTAATTTAATTTTTCTCGTCAATCAAGTATTGTGTGCATTGTCTTTCAGAGACCAAGCGAACCTGTTATTTGGATAATTTGTCATACTATACAGTATATTGTAATATATTAAAAGCTCAGCAAGACATTACTCATAGAGTAAATATTCTGACTTAGAGTGCTTTAAAGCCTGTGGTCTTTATATAACAATAAGATATTTTTATCTGTCTCTCATTATTGGCTTATGCATGTATAGAAATGTCCATACATAGCTCTCAGTTTTCCTGTACAGAAAAAAAAAGTTTTAATTCATCATATGATTTTGAAAATAAAAACTTGTTTCACGCTAGGCGCTTGGTAGCAATACAGCAAAATTTTATATTCTGTTTAATGCGGAGTCTATATTGTATTTTGGTGTAATAAATGTTTGAACTGCTAAGCTGGTCAGACCTCCAAGTGGTAGATGTTTTTGATCAAAAGGATGGTGACGTGTGAAGAGGGGCTGGGCACTGAATTGTGACTTTCAGTGGTTTTATGCAGGGACCATTAAACTTGTTTTCAACACCAAGTGGTGACGTCGTAGTTGTGGTTTCCCTCGGGGGCAGTTTACATGTATAAACGCTTTAGTGCAATGGTACACCAAAGCTAATAGTGCACACCAGAGGAGTAACATCATGTTTTTGTGCCCAGACCTCTGCCCTACACATGCAAATGCACACATACACACACGTGCGTGTGGGCCTTGCGTTAAGCAAGTATTTTAGCAAGTATTTTACGAGTCTGTTTCCGGGTTTTTTGTCTCTGTGGAATAGTCTGGTAGGCGTACAGTAAACAAGTAAGTTGCTATTATGTAGCTTTTTCAATTGCTGTCTGGAGGCAGAATAAAACCATAGAGTCCTCAATGTGTGACATGGTTTTATATAATAGATGAGTGCTTTTAGTGTTGAGAAATTCCCACTTCAAGTGAAGTTGGGACTCTGAGTAAAACTTAAATAAAAACAAATGCGATCATTTGCTTATACATTTACAAAGGCAATATATTTAATCTTCTAACTGATACCCTTTTCTGTTAGTTTTTTTTTGTTTATTTTTTAAAAATTCACTCATTTTGAATTTGACGCGAGCAACAATTTCCAAAAAGCTCTGACAGGGTCATGTTTATTACTGTGCAACATCATTTTTTCTTTTAACAATACTCAAACTCTTAGGATTTGAGTTCACTAACTGTTGTTGCAGTTTGCACTTCAAAATGCGCCATACATTTTCATTGGAAGGTAAGTCTGGACTGTTGGCAGGCTAGTTCACGTACTCTTTTACAACAAAGCCACTCTGCTATCACAAGCAGTCTTGTTGGCAATGACATCCCTGAAAAAGATGTTTCTGGGACGCAAGCATGTGATGCTCCGAAATTTGTATGCCCATCTTCATTAATGTCATGGTGACTAACACCCCCCCCCCCCCGTAACAACACTGATGGTAGCTATTGAACTTTGCGTCCATAATAGCCCGGATGGTTCTTTTCCTCTTTGGCCCAGAATGTCCATGATTTCAAAAATCAATTTGAAATGTGGACTCGTCAGACCACAGCACGTATCCACTATCTAGCGGCATCGTCTGGATGGATGGATGCTTCGTTCTAGATATAGTTTCTACTCTATGTACTTTATCTAAAGTTGCTTACACTGCTATATTAAGGATGACTCTACCCTATACATTACAGTGCGTTACATATTGAAGATAATTAGGAGCATATGGGCCGGTATCTTTAAAACATCCTGCCACAGTACTGTCAAGATGCTTAAAAGAATAATTGCAGAATTTTTCTGTGATGTTCAGAGTGAACAGCCTATATGTGTTTCTGCTCTCATTGTTAGCACCATGTCGATTTTGATGTGAATATCCACTCTGCGTGTCTTCTGAGGGAAATTCTAATTCCTGCACGAATGTTCACCAGCCACTCCCTAACTGCTCTCTCGCTCCTGATGCATGGCAGATTTATCGAAGTTCTCTCATAGAAAACAGATGCCAAGTTCTGGAAAGTGTGCTTATTATGAGAGAAGTCAAGGCAAGACTGCAGGCGTGAGTAATTATTCTCCGAGGGTTCACTCCAGCATTGTCTCTCATCTTATGAATAAAAAGCATTTGACAATGACAGCAAGAAATCTCTCTGGTGACTGAAATAATTATTTGACTCACTCAGTGTGACGGCCGTGATGTATTGCACCTAGTTTGTTGGTGCACGTTAAAACGCCACCAAGTGCTTCTTATGTGTGTTATTTGTTAAATTGTTCAAAAATCCAAAAAAATAAAATCCATCTCACAGCATAGGCCACAAATATTTTACCACCAACATGCTTTTCATTACTATTATTTCAGAGGGTTTAGACTCATTCTTGTCATAAATTTGAATTTCCAATAGTAATCAGGAACCACAAGCCTCAACAAAGTCTAAATAACATTAGAGAGGCAAACATAATACTGTTTCACTCCTGTGCTGTAGAAGTTGTAAAATTCAACTGTTAGTCTTTTTATTATTGAGATTTGTGTGATGGTTTTCATCATTTGGAGCGTTATACCCGCCAAATTACAACTATTTGTCCTCATCTGAAGACCTTATTCTCAAAAGATTGTTGCGGTTTTATCATAATATTACGCTCTTATACTGGAGGCATTGCATATATTTCTATGAAGAATCCAACCTTCCGGAAATTGCAACTGTCATTTGAAAAGGAATGATTGGGACAAGTTTGTCTTTATTAATATTATTGTTGTTTAATATTTGTTTTTGCCATACGTTTTCTCATAATATTACATCATTCAAGACACTATGTCAATTTTGTCCTAGTAATCCAAACTTACTCTGAAAAATTGTCACTATTTTCCCATAATACTGCAACTTCATTCACGTGAAATTATATATACAACTTTAGTCGGGAAATATTCACATTGTGACATTAATTCCTATAGTATTTGTGACTGTTTTCTCGCAATATTGCAACATTATTGTCAGGTTTTGGTTTCGGAATTGTGGAGGATTTAAGTGGAGGACCCAAATGCAGGGAAAACAGGAAAGGAGTGGTTTAAAAACTGAACGAAAACTAAAAGGCTATAAAAGAACAAGGAAAATGTAAAATAGTGACGTACAAAACAAGGATCAAAGTAACCAAACAAATACCAGAAAAGGAACTTGACAAGACAACAGGAGACACTGACAACGAATATGTACAATGACTGGACAAGCAGGGAAAGAAACCAGCGAACTAAATACAAGCAAATTAATGAGACAACGAGGAACACCTGGACAAGACACAAAGGGTTAGAGGGAGCTGATTGGTCAGCATCAGGGAGAGGGACAACAAGCACAGGTGGCTACAATAAGCTTTAACGAGAGGAGACATTGGAACGCAAGGAAGAACATGAAACTAAATGCCAAAACCAAAATCGACAAACTCAGACCATGACATTAATTCTCAATAAATCACACATAAGACTTCAGTCTGGGAAATGAATGAGTTTTCTCATTACATTCTTAATTTAATGAGAAAAATATTTATGACTTTCCTGTCATGAAATCCAATTTATGACTTGGATTTATTATGTCTTATTGTGACTGTCTTCCTTTTTTCAGTTTATTTTAGCTGTCGTCTAATTTAAATGTGACATCAATACGCCTTGAAAGTGGTCGCCACTTGTTGCATGAATCCCTTTTAATTGTGGAGGCTCATTTCAGTAACAATCTGCACGGGAACTAACTGAATAGATTATTTATTATGCATGTATAATGATGCTGCATATTAGCGCAGTTCATATATAACAGCCATGTGGAAAAGTGATGACTCATGTGCATGGCAAATCTGGACGACAGGCGCACAGTTCAGAGGTATTAACCAAAATGTTCTAAAAGAGTCCGCTGGACGTAAACATGCTACTTAGGGGAGAATGGTGCAGCAGTGGGGGAAAGACAGGAGGAGTCAAA
Source organism: Idiotropiscis lumnitzeri (assembly GCF_059441095.1). Taxonomy (NCBI): domain Eukaryota; kingdom Metazoa; phylum Chordata; class Actinopteri; order Syngnathiformes; family Syngnathidae; genus Idiotropiscis; species Idiotropiscis lumnitzeri. The sequence goes on from NC_142393.1 coordinate 18,142,592, forward strand.
AAGTGAAGGAGCCCAGTGTAACACACTCAGCTTGATGATAGCCTCTTAAGTACTTACCGAAAGTGACTTCATTTTTTTATTTACCACCTCAATCACTCTCTCACTCTGCAACAGCTCAGCACATCAACAAGCAAATCCTGCTGTCATGACAACTCACATTTTCTGAACATAACTCTGTATTAATAGCCACGTGGAAAGTGGTGTGAGGAGCAACATCTGGCAAAAATGTGTGTTATTTAAAAGGGACTGAAACAAAACAGGTTCTGTGGGACTTTGTGGGTATTGGGTCAGAGGCTGAGCTCAGGGAAAGTGTGGGCAAATATAAATGAAGCTTGCAAGCTTGGGGAAGAGGAAGCAAAAGACTAGGCTGACTTGAGGTTTGCAGCAAACAAACTCCAACAACTTAACTGCACGTGGACAGATAGCTGTAACATTGTGTGCAAGCATTTACAAGAAAATTGCTTTAATAATTGGTCTCAGTGTTCCGAAAGTAATTTGTTAAAGGCATGGAAGACTGACTTTGTTTGATTTCAAGTGATAGATTTTCAATGCTGCACAATTATACAGCGTGAATAATAGCGCTGGCGTCATTTTCAAAAGCATGCAATGAAAAGCACCAGTAGCATTAGCAATAACAACAATGAGGCCTCTCTGTTTTTCCACTGACCTCACGAGTTGCTTCATAAAACAGCTTTTTGTTGTTGTTATGCTGTCAAAGCTGAGAGGCACTGTGGACAGAGTTAGAGGGCCAAGGACACTGCAAACATACACTGCGTAAAAGACTCTCCTGTGAGTCCCGAATGAATACCGCTAGAAAGGAGACGTTTGATATTTTACAATACAAGCGGTTCGATCGTGCTCTGGTTATCTCATTTTGCTATGTGACAAAATCCAAATATTAGATACAATGCTACGCTACTTCAACAACAGCCAAACTGAATGTTATTGTCTTTATGAAGACACATTCTTTGATACGGCGCTTGTATCGGAGCGATCAAGTTGTTATCATTCAAATTTTGTTTTTAATGCTTAAATATAATTATTATTGTTATTCTTGGATTTCTGCATTAATAATACAGCAAAGCTAATTGCCATTGCATGATTAAGATAATACATATTGGCTAAGTAGCTATATACTTGCATTCCTAAACAGAAAATATGCTTTTAGTGCTTGATAGTTTTGCTCGCGTGATGAAAACATGAAGAGCTTGCTGAAGAGTCTGAGTCTGCATTAAAGTAGTTTATGATGTTCTAATACAATGCACTCTATAGTTGTGCCGTTTGTATTTTTTTTTCCCCAAGACACTTATCCTCCAGATGGCTGCTACGTTATGCCACCTGTGTGAAAACAATCATTTTAACGGCATACTTAAATGGGATTGTTGCTTACTTTCCTCAGATACATCAATGCCCCCAAATCCACTCAAAAAATAATAATCACAGAGGGAAGATGCAACCCAATTCAAAAGTGCTTTGGCAATATATCTCCTGCCACCCGAGTGAGTGCTCACTGTGTCTCTTTGTGGGAAAGACGAGGCAATTTTAATGATGAATCCTTCGAATGGCATGTTTATTGTATCAAACTACTTTCGGATAACGCAATAAGAAAGAGAGTGGATTAAATCCCTTCATTCTTCATCCTGCCACATCATTTTGGATGAATATAAAGTTGAACAGTTTGGGCCCTATTTTGGTAGAGTGGCGTCTGTGGTGTGTTTGACATAAAAGCAGGCGTATCTTCAATTTACTACCAGTGCAGGTCGAGTCTCCTGGGGACGAGTTACACCTCTCGGGGTGTTGCAGTGCACGATGTTGCCTTGCCCCAAACTCATCCTGCAATTTGGGAACAGAAAGTCAATTGCCCACATTGTCACATGCACAGCTGTCTACATCATCCGGAAGGAGAGATCTTGCAGTTTACTCGGCAAAGTCATGCACAGACTCCAGTGAGTCTATTTCTGTTTCTGCAATGTCATGCACAGCGTACTCTGGCGTATTGCACTCTCACCACCCTGATTTTAATGTAAAGGAGGGAAGCCACTAGGATTGGCTGGGAATCCATCCCACAACCGCGCAAACTCCCCGTTACGCCCACGTCGACCTGTGCAAAGTCTAGCAAAATCGAAAAGAAAGAAACTAACATGCAATGCAAATTTTCATTGTTATGGTAAGGATCAACATAATATAAGAAGTTTCAGTATGTTTGAACACAAACTGTGGAGATACATTTGAAGACAAACAATATCACAAGATTCACAGGTATTTTTATACAGTATTCTCCTCATCATTGCATCTTATTGAGTCACTCAGAAGTTACTGTGTGAATATGGACAAATGAAGACGAGCTGTACTCTCTGTTTTTTTTTTGTATGGGCATGCAATGTTCAGCTAATTAAATAAAATTAATTAATTAATTAATTTTTATGAATTAATCAATCATGATGCACAAACTAATTATTTGGCATACTAAATAATTAGATTATTACCCTATGTTTATATTTAGTGCAATATTATAGAATGCTTGTTTTCTTCTCAAACCCCCCATTACAAAATTTCTTGTTGTTTTTTGGGGGGGCTGTACCAGATTAATAGTATTTCCATTACTATCAATAGTTAAAGAGGATTTGAGCAGAGGTGGGCATTCCATCTGTACAGACGGATGGCCATTGTGCTGATAAATGAAAGGAATTTCAACAAAATGACGTGCTGCAAAAAAAATAATTCGGTAAATAAACAAAAAATAGACACAAACAAAAAAAATAGACAAATAAACTAAAAAAAACTGAAAGAAATGCTGCGATCACAGCAACAAAGTGAAATCAAACATTCCAAACATCAAAACACATGAAAAAAATACTTCTGAAATACCAAAAAACTCCACTTCAAAAACAACGGCGAGTAATTTTTTCTTAATTCACGCCAGTAAACAGAAGTTTGCCAGGTGACTAGGGGGGGCCTCCAGGAGCAGTCCTGTGAGACCATATCCTCCCCATTTTCTGGTCTCACGTGGACTTTGATTCACCACTGTCCTTTATGTGTCATTTGACTTTACTTTTTGTATATCTTGCGTTAGTTAGTATTCATACAAGTTTTTATGAGCAATTTTTTTTCCGAAAATTAAACTTAACGGGGACTATTCAAAAAGTTTATATGGGCACATGCACGATAAAGTGCTGCAACACGCTTACGTCAACTATGCGTGGATGCTTCTTACATTAGCTCGCCAGCCATGAGCTTCGACTGGCTTCTAGAGCAGCTAACGCTGTGGAGTCACTCCGCAGTCCCTAATTATCAACCTCCATGGTGGCAAATACGTACAATTCTTACAAGAATCATTTCCACAATGAGATGATGAGTAGTAATTCACAGAAGACTGAGAGGTCATGCTAATTGCTAAGCTAACCTAACAGAAAATAAAGACTAAACACCAGAATTAATTACTTGGGTGATCAAGTAGACTTTTCAAAGAAGTCTGGCTAGACCTGCATTCAAGCGTAGCATATCTATCTTTGAACCACGTTCACTCATGAGCATGGTATTCTGACTTAATTACTTGTGTTGGATTTATTAAAAAGCAAATGCAAAAACCTGCCGATGAGCCTCATACATGTGACTGGTGGGTATGATCAGTATAACTTCCGGATTCCACTATGTGAGCTAATTTCACATTTAAAGTGTGACATATTTTCCATTTATTTGCTAAAAATTTAAATCTGTCAAAAAAAAGTGCATTGTGCTTTTGGTCTTTAATTTATGTTGGATAAATCAATCCATATATGGATGGATGACTGTTATGTTATTGAATGAAAAATTATTTACATTTGAACGAACGATTAAACAAATATACTACATGGAACAAAACAAATATTTAAACACAACCCACATGATTTTTTTTTTTGCGACAGAATTGATTGACTAGCTTTGAAAGGTACCCGCTGAACCTTGGCCTTGTCATGCTTTAGAAGGTTTAACAAATGGAAAAAGGACTACAAAAATAATCCCAAACATCTATGAAGGATTTCCGTGAATGAGTTAGCTAATTTTTTCTTTTGAATAAATTACAAGTAGTTGAAATGAAAACAATAACAACACACAAAAATAGGTGTCATTCAAATTAAAGTGAGCAGGTTTTTTCAAAAGTGAACTGTGTTACATAAAACGTGCGTCATCATGTCGTGAAGTCAGGGGTCATTAACCTGTCATGCGCTTACTCTTTAACCTTGAAACAAACCTGCACCGGCATTTCATTATATTCTAATCACATTCAAAATTCACATTTCCTTCACTGCAATTTTGGACCAAGGAACATGTTTTTCCTTTTTTAATTATGATTATTATTTTTTTTACTGTAATCCTCAAGACAACAAACAGTCCATGGCGACAATAAGTAGCAGGCTGGGAAAATAAAAAAACAGAATGGTCCTCAAAACAGGAGGCTTACATCAATTCACATTGGTAAAATTTTTCTATTAATTAAGGCGCAAGGACGATCCATAAGTAAACGAGGTTCAGTGTGTTAAGCGGGGTTCAAGGTGGTTGATTCAGTTGTGGCCTTGGCCCATCTGCTGTTGCGTCAATACGAGAGCAGGCACAGCTCCGGGGTTCTTTTTTTTTCCAGGGGGCTTGACTAATACATAGGAGGGCTGAGAAATAGCCCCAAAACGCAGTAGATTTTATAAAATACTGACAGTGCTTAACTGGGGCTCCACAGATTTCTGATCGGCATCCCTTAGCTGATGTAGGGCATTCTTGCATGAGCGTTTGTTCATATTTATACCTCTGTTTTTAACATTTGATATATGTACAAACCAAGGCTATGTACAAAGTACCTTAAACAAAAGAGAGAGAAAAAAGTCGCCCTAAAAACTCGAGAACTGGAAATGGAGCTGTATGTCTGACTAAGCAGCACTTTGTTTTTCTGCGCGTCAAACTGGGCACTGAAATTTTTCACCAGCATTTTAAAATCCAAATGAATCCACGAGAACCAGAATGGTAGCGCAGGTTCCACTCGATTCTCCATTCTGGATGCCCATGACTTTTCGAAGGTACCAAAGCTATATCTTCCCTGACCAGATGAAGTTATCTGTCTGTCTGTCTCGGCAGCATGTGCACAAATGTTAATGTCTACCTTTCTTGCACTTCGGATTTGAATTGTGGGTACTCAGGCTACGTCCAGCATTCTGAAATCATGCATATTACACAGTTATAACAATGAAAACCGAGAACTATCTAAAAATAACCATCGTTTTGGTTAGTTTTTTGTTGTATTAAGTTCGTTCAACACCTAGAGCCCTCTCCTAAGCAAATTAATTCTAAAAAATAACGCTTCACTTCATCAAAACACATTTATAATGTCAACAAACCTCACACAACCCTCCGCTCCTAAGACCTCAACACACCAATCCAACGTCGGCCGTTGTGGCCAACTGTCGCATCGGTTGAGAAATGGGCACATTGGACTGGAAAATGAAGGAAGAACACATCGCAAAAGGCAACGTAAACGCCAACTACTCCGGACCTTCTTCACATGTGTGATATGTAGAACTCCTCTATGCCATTGTTGGTTTCATCTTCTCACTCTTCTGTCCAGTTAGCCATTATGTCCATAGAGGAGATGTGAAAATGAGCTTAGTTCATTTAGTTCTTGAAAAATAGCATCAATTCTCAAAGTTTTTCTGCTTTTGTCCTTTCCGGTTCTCGTCCAGTGCATTGATTTGCTATTGGACAGCCAAAATAGTAGAGTGTGACTTAACGTACCAAAATGTTTATTCCCTTAACCCAAATTTCCTGAATCTCTTTGTTATAGTGATGGAGAACAGCAACCACCACAGCCCGGAGAATTTAGAATTCGCCCTCCCACACTTCTGCAAGGCCATGAGCAAACTCACCACTGTACGCTCAGATCATATAACCTGACAGCCCGACCCGATTCCACATGTTGAATCGGGCAAATACGCCCCCCCAGATGACCCAACAACGGCTCCGATTTTACAATGCGAGCTAAACCAAACAGCGTAAACCGTCTTTTTGACGGCTGACGTCGAATTGGTGTGTTGAGGCCTTGAGATCAGTGGCAGCGGTCTCCCCGTAGCATCTGACGGGGCTACTCCGTCAAAGTTGTCTTTTGCTGGCGTAATCTCTTCGTTTTGGCTCATCGGAAAGAAGTCTACATCAGGCACTGTCATGTTGCTCTGTTTCACCAATCCACCGTAACAAAGTGATTTTTGACTTACATTTTTTATCAATCAACTGGAGCATTTTAAGTGAAGCATGGCAGAAATAATGAAGTGTGACTTGCTGTCAGGAGAAGCAGAACATTCATTCTGTTTACGTTATAAATTTGAAAAAAAAAGACCAACTTTGTCACACACTGTCATCTGTCACGAAAAATGTCCACACCTCATCCCAAATGTGTGCTGTTTCACCAGTGTGGATTAAGAAAGTTTATTTTATTTGTGACTGGTGTGGTTGAATTTTACCTAATGCATTCCTAATTTATATGCGTGTCCATGTGACATTCATGTCTTGATTAAAAAAATAAATAAATTAGAATCTACACATATAAAGTCACTCACCATTTTCAATTCATTCTTACTCAAGAAATGATTTGGAACACTAGCTTATAAATCTAAACGAACAACATTCTTGAGTATTATTTTTGGCCATTTATGCTTCTATATGAGGAAATGTGTTACAGTATATTCATAGGAAAATCATGTGGTTTCTTCAAATTTTCAGCGGTAGCCATGGAGCACTCACTTAACCCAATGTTTCTCTACATGTGTGCACTGCTTTTGACAGCTTATAGTTCACACATGGTGGTTTTGTATGTCATGGTGTGTTTCACTTTTTTTTTTTTCCCGCAAAGTTCAGAGCCATAAATCCACTGCACTCTTCTGCTTACTTCATGGACTGCGGCTGACCTGCTCATATTTTGAATTCTGCTGCCAACTTAGGGTCAAAACAACACTTGTAGAACAAAGTTTGCTTGTTTGTAGAAAAGGCTTAATCATTCGCACCTAAGCTTATGTGCAAACAGAGGCTAACGTTTGCTGCACCTTTTATGAATAGTGATATTATTAAGATGGTCTCCTTTTTGTTTTCAATTGTTCTAAATATTTTGGGATATTTTCTCCTTTTAGTCCAGGATGTTTGAAATAAATCTGATTGACATGACAATATTTGCTTACACCTGAGAAGCTCTACGAAATGAAACAATAACAATAACACAATCACACAAACGCAACTCAAAACTTGCATAGTAGCTCCTTTGCTGTGAGGATTTTTTTTAATGTTGTCAACTGGTTGAAAGATTGATTAAACTGTAATTAAACCACTTTCCCAGTCGGCACCGCCCCCACATTATGATTGTGTTTTCAGTCGTTAAATTCTGAAAATGTCTCAGAGGAGCCATTGTGGCTGTTTACAACCATGGCAGTGGGCCCTGCCAATGTTTGTCGGGGTTAATTATTGTCCCAATGTATTCCTGTGGTTATCGCTGTGCTGTGCTAGTTCTCATTATCTTGTATCGCAGATATAGGCTATTGATAAGTACAAAAAAAAAAAAAGTCTTGTTCATGCCAGATGAACAACATACAACATGTTACACAGTGGACAGCAGAACTGTACAATACCATACCAAGAAAAACCCAAACATATTTACATAATAACATAATGCGGCACTCAGTACACTTTTTTAACACTCTGTTTGTTATTTTTATTTATTTTATTTATCATAATTTAATTTTATTATTTATATTTGCGTCAATAAAGGGCATTCAGATTCTGATTCTGAGATTGGTAGGACTCGGTGCATGGTGCTTTATTAGGCCCCAATGGAACATATTGTTGACAAAATGGGCCACTCCAACGCAAAGGCAATTCAGCTTCAACCAGATCTTTTGTGACGGGCTTTGATATGAAGGAAGGACTGTAAGCTGTTTTGGTTTGAACAATTCCTTTCAATCTGCCCCCGCAAGCATCAAGGAGATCAAAGTTAGAGCCACGCATGGAGCGTGGTAGGAGGTGGGGCGACAGGATTTTAAACCCTGAGGCCCCAGGAGCTGCGCCTCTAAGACCAGCTGGTTTAGGGGATGGTCGGAATCTGATGCAGTTTGTTGGGTAAATTGGTGTACAAGATTTTCATGATCTGGGGTAATGCCTGACAATGACAGTACTGGCAGGAGGTCAGAAGGAGTCTTTACATGACAAGGTTGAATAATGTGATTCAGGAACATGCATATTAGAGACTCAATAAAAAAGGCCAAACAGGGCTAAAATAAAACGGTGTAGTATTGAATCAAGTATTTAATGTATTATTACAATTTTACTTTTATGGTCAGAACTGATACAAATACCTCCATTACCAATATCCCGAATCAAAGCACTGCTCTGTCAGAATTCTTTTTTGCGTTCCCTGACAAAAATATCCACATTTTCCCCATTTAACTTTTGGCAGGTTACAAGCACCACCATAGGGGACTTTGATTCATTAAGTCCATGTGGGCTTTACCTAATATGCCTAGTTATCAGTATTTGTGAGTGCGAACACACCATCTGGTACCTATTCATTTGTTGGGCAAGAACAAGAACCTCTGTTTACCTCTTGGCACTACATTACTGAATAAGTCAGTAATATGCACTCACTGGACACTTCATTTAATACAAACTCGCCATCCAATTGGATCCAGTTAGAATTTTGTATTACATCAGAAAGCATCTGTAATTTGTAATGGAATCCGATTGAATACACCCTCAAAGAAGGATTAAATTATGAGTAAGATTTAGACATGCAAACTCGGTTGACAAATGACACCTTGAGTCCCTGTCTTTAGAAACCAAGGACCAAGTCCAAAAACTCAAGGGTTGTATGCTCCAAGCAGACCAGGAGAAACGTATCCATGCTTTTATCTCCAGTGGACTTGATTATTGTAACAGTATTCTTACTGGACTGGAAAGGTCTGAACGACATAACCTTACAAAGTCATCACTGAGTGTTGACTTCAGGTCTAATGAACACCCGCTTCTTTTTGAGACATTTGGGCACACCGCTCCTGTACAAAAAGAAATGAGCCGTGAGCGTCTGATTTGCAGCAGCAGTTCCAAACACTCATTTGCAACTCCAATGTTGTCATTGGCAGAGTTGCCTTAGACATGTTGGCGCTTTTTAATTAAGAGGACAAGTATTACCAATTACTACATCAACTGCAGTGCAGTCGTGGCAGCGTTTAAAGGAGCCACTGAGCAACCCTCCAAAAATGATACAAGACTAGCTTAAAGTAAATGGAAGGGCAAGCTCAGGGAGTCTATCTTGAGATGGAACGACTCTTGTTCATCTTTTATTTGCTCATGGCAAACATTTGACCCTGGAACACATTCATTTGTGCTCCATTCACAACTTTCTGTCTTTTATTAACTTTTATAGTGTTAGTCGCATGCCCATAGCAATCCTAGTGGGCATCTAATGTCAATTCAACATCAATATCGCATCAAAGTCCTTCAATTCATGTCATATTGACGTTGAATTGAGATCAGATGCACACTGGGCTGCTGAGGTTGTGAAATTAATAAGTAAAAATCGAATTATCTCATGATAACAACTGAAACAACATCCATTACTCATATGTATTTTTAAGATTAGTTGGAAAACGTTTGAATGCCAGAAGCTGCTGGTTTTCAGGTTCACGGAACACACAACATTTACCATGACTTCCCCTTTAAGTACATGAACCAAGTATTAGCATATTACTTTGCACCACTTAGAGTAGCCCTGGGTCTCAATATAACACAATTTCAGCGGATGTAGTTACAGTAGTGTTTAACAGTTTTGCAAACTGCAGCATTCTGCTCACCAAACAGAGCTTCTCATCGTGCCAGTGTGAGCATACATGTGACTCCACTTGGGGCACACAGAAAAAGCAACAAGTCACTTGTGATGTCTTCGAGCAAGCTGAAAGACCAAATCTAATTCTAGCTCACTGGAAAAGGTCTCATGTACAAGTAGATTGGAGCAGTAAATCAAATTAAGTAGAAGCCAGTGAAGTTACCTCTGGCGTTTTGATGAGGTCTGCTCATTTGCAGTTGAAGCAAAAGTCCGATTACAGATGTGATAAGGCAACATGTAAACAAACTCACTCATTTGGGGAATGGGTAAATCACTCATATGTTACTTGTTCACCATGGGATGACCTTAGGTCTTCGGCTATGTCCTACTGCAAATTCCAGCCTTTCTATTGCCTTTTTTCGGACCAACAATCACAACAATCTTCACTCTTCTAGGAAAACTTTAATCAAGATGGAATCATAGTTAGCACGTTTACATCCGTGTTACGAGTTTTTCTGATCCAATTTCGACTCGTGCTTTCTTGCTGGTTTGTTTGTTCTTCTGCTTTACTTGGGTTTTCCGTCATTACTCCAGTTTTCCTCCCATATTCCAAAATCATGCTTGATCAGTCAAGACTCGTATTTTTCCATAGCTGGGAATGTGAGTCTGAATGATTGCTTATGTGCCGTGGGATTGTCAAAGGTATATCCCATCTCATGCCATGAATCGTCTGGGGTGGGCGCTTTAAATGAGCACAAGTGGTAAAAAAAAAAACTGGATGGATGCACAATAAATGAATTAATAGAGTTTTTGCAAAAAACATATAATGCTATTTGGATTTCTGCATGTACCGGCACTAATCGAAGGTAAGGTTTACTTCATTGTCATGTAGTAGCTTTAACATTAAAATTTGGATTATCATTTCCTGGACTAACGTTTTATAGTTTTATGACACAATTTCCATGTAGCTATTTCTGATTGGGATTTTATTTCTATTTTTCAAAATCTTAACACATTCAAGGTCAAACTGGATCACAATGTTCCGTGTATCATGAGGACTGTGAACCAGCTCAAGCTTCTCTGGTTACATAACACAGGCTGTGAAAGGACTGATTTTCTAACTGTCATCCAGTGTTGGGCAAGTTTCAGCAGCAGAACTCCCAAATACATTACGAGTTCTTGTCTCTGAAATGTGACCACAGGATTACAGTTTCATTTTCAGGCCTCTAGAAGACGTATTTCAGTCAAATATGTTAAATTCCTTCTAGTCATTATTCATCTCATCTGGACCGAAACAAGAATTGAGGTCAGGAAAAGATTTTTGTTTTCTTTTTTTTTTTTTTTTTAGAGTTGGGGGGGGGGTTGTTTTTCAAACACAAATGGGAACAAAACAACAAAAGAAAGTGTCAGGTTCATGTTTGTGTTCTGCACATGACCCAGCCTCTGCCACTCTCTCCATTGACGCCATTCCCCACGCCGGCCCCCTTTTACAAGCAAATAACCAATGACAACGCGCGGAGCAGGCGAGCCCTCACAAGCCGAACCCACAACGCTGCCAGAAGAGATCATGTGACTAAACTGCATAACCCAATGAGAAAGCGAGAGCGGGAGTGTGAGCATTTGTGTGCACGAGTGTACGCTAGTGTGTGTCTCTGTGTGTGTGTGTGAGAGAGAGAGAGAGAGAGAGAGAGAGAGAGAGAGAGAGAGAGAGAGAGAGAGAGTAATGCACCATGCACTCACCCGCGGATTGATCTCACCATTACGCACGGAGGTACACTTGGAAGAGGAGAACGCGTTGAATTCAAGAGAGTGAAAACGTTGGTCTTCACATGCAAGGTGAGAGAATACGCACGCATCTACGCACACATCGTGCAGTGCAACGTGTTGGCTACGTGAGATATCGATTTGGCGCAGCGTGTGCCACGCAACTTGCAAGACTACATGTACACAAAACCCAACTTCACAATTGCAGAGAGGATTTCCGTGTACTACACTGTGTTAAAATGTCAAAGTCTCGTGCCAGTATGCACAGTTATAGCTTTGTGTCATCGGCAGTTTGAATACAGCTTGGGCAAGGCAGAGGTTACTATAGGGCAAATTACTCCACACTCTGCTCAACCCATGGATACATGAACTGTTTTTGTTTCATTCGTTTCCTTTTTTACTTGAACCATCGTGATTAACGCATCCATATCATTTTCTTTAATTAAAAAAAAAGAAAAAGTCAGAGTTTGCCTTCTTTTCTAAACTAAATATGGGCATTTTTTAATGAAGTAAAAAAGCCAGGTGATTCAAATACGGTTAATATTTATAATAATACTGTACGTGACAAGTATGTTAAAGACGTAAAACACGTGAGATTACCTGTTTATTTTCTTTGGGGACTGAGATTTGCTCACTCAACACTAGATGGCGCGCTTTCCTGTTTGTTTCAATGTGCCCTACATTTGCAACGTTTTATTGCTTTAAATTAGCTATCATAAAAGCGCCATGCTTCTATTTAAAGGGCACTGGAATGTTAAGACACATTGAAAAAAAATCCTTATTTGCAATCATCAATTAGTGTCATTAAAAAGTAGCAAAGATTAAATTGATCCTGTCTCTTTTGTAGCCACTGTTTTTTTTTTACTCTTAACCCATGCGGAACTTCTGATTCCACATGGTCAGTGTGTGCCACACCAGCTGCTATATACATACACACACTGAACTTCTTTCATACAGGCAATGTGCAGAGAGGCCAAGCAGTCATTGCTCAGCTTCTCTTCGGTCCGCTGGCTTCCACACTTCTGTGAAGCTTGCAGGACTCTTGCAGAACATTAACCTCAAAGTCGAAGTTGCCAAAGAGAGTGATGCTTGATTCAGTCCCTTTGAAGTAATTAACATCAAGACATCATTTAGAGCAACTACGATTCAACTCAATGGCAACATGTATTTTCTTATAAAGATGTGTGACTGTAACTGATTATTCCAATTGTTTTGTTTTTCACAGGAGGATGAAATACATTTTCATTAATATTTAGCCAAGTCTCCAAACTTGATCTTGAGTGCAGAGCAGAGTCCAGCTGCCATTCATCCTCACAGGAATGGTGGATCACTTACCGCTTAGTGAGGAGACCTTCCTGTACTGCCCTAGCTTATCGGCACGTGACCACAGCAACCTCTGTTGCGATGTCAGCGAGGGGGTGTCCCGAGGCATCATGGTGACCGACGCGTGCGTCTACCACCCCTACCAAGGGGCATCCTCTTCACCGGGGCTCTCCGAGGATGACCTCAGCATCTCCTCAAGCCCTCGATCTTCAATCTGCTCCAGCCCAGAGTCCTCGTCGCCTAAATCCCACGCCCACATGAGCTCCAGCTATGAGAGCAGGAGCTCATCTGGTGGTGAGAGTCAAGACAGCCTGCTAGACCTCCTTCTCACACAGGGAATGACCAACTCAATAAGCTCCAACATCAGCAACAGCAGCCTGCTCTCCTCCTCGCCACCTTCTTCATCTTCCACCACCCCACTTTTACCCATGGGCCACGCTTGGGAATCAAAGAGGGACCAGCGGCTGGGTCTCCTCCAGCACCAAGCCAAAGAGGACTATTGTGAGTTCCCAATTTTCCTGGATGAGCTGCAGGATCCTGCGGCGCTCCTCTTTCAGCCCACTCTGGAAGAAATTGAGGAGTTTTTGGAAGAGAACATGGTTGCAGCGATGGAGAAGGAAGACGAGGGAAGCGATGAGGCAATGTCGCCGACGCCAGAGTTCTCCGAGGCCGAAAGGGCAAAGACGATAGCCAGAGAAATTTTGCAGAACTCAGATCAGACTGTACCTGTGGCCCATTCTCCACTGTCCTCCAACAGAGAAAACAAACAGACACTAAACACATCAACAGTCGATTTGAGCTGTATAAGTTTGAGTTCCACTTACAGTGAAGTCGATGGAATCAAACAGGAAGACTGCGGATCACCATCAGCCTCAGGAGAAAACACCAGTGCTGCTTCCAGTGTGCCGGTTATCTTACAAATCCAGCCCATCCAGATCAAACAGGAGCCTCACCCGTGCACCGTCTCAGACGGTCAAATGCAAGAAACTAACTTGCAGAAATCTCAACCAACGCAGGGTCCATCGGATATCAAGATTGCCCAGCTCCTGGTCAACATCCAGGGCCAAACCTTCGCCTTGGTGCCTCAGCTGCTCTCCCCAGCGAACATTGCATTTGCAAACAAAAATTCCTCCAAATTTGTACGGATCGCACCAGTGCCCATTGCTGCCAAACCCACCGGCCTTGGAGAAGGTGGGTTAGGTAACGGATCTACCACAGGAGTCCTTGCTGGTGGTCAGAGGTACCAGAAGAGTGCAGTGGCAGACCTTATTAAAATGCACAAGTGCTCTTTTCCGGGCTGTAATAAGATGTACACCAAAAGCAGCCACCTTAAAGCGCATCTGAGGAGGCACACTGGAGAAAAGCCTTTTGCGTGCACGTGGCCTGGTTGTGGATGGAGGTGAGGAAAACCACATTATTATTCACACAGGTTCCCAGATTGTGCCTCAATATGTTCATTTCAGGCCTTCCACATGCATTGTTGGGCTCTTGATTGGTCCAGTACAATGAATAGAGATAGAGACATTATCCCAAACTGGTGTTTACAAAAACATTTTACCCCTACATGTTTAATAATACACACATGAAGAAGGATGTGTATAGAATAGAATAAAATGAATATACTGTGGCACATAATGTTCTATAAATACGCAGAATTCTTCAAATAGATTTCAAGTGAAAATTCACATCTTCAAAATTTGAACCACCGCTGAGAAGAGTGTTGGTAACAAATGTGGCATCCATAAATGTTAAAAATAAATGTGAAAAGTGAAAATTCAAGCCCTTCCTTGTTTGTGCTCGCAAACGCTGTTGGTGAGTTTGCTCAATGTATGAAACCACATTTATTTTACCACGCCATAATGAGAGCCGCTAGCTAGCAGCTCGTGAGTTAACAGACTTCTGGGTCTGGTCTCGGCTAACCGGCAGGTGGCTGTCAAGTCTGCGGTCTCACCTTGATTGGGATTGTTTATTACAACACCGAACTATTCTGTAAATTCTGCCATTCAGGGAAGATGAATTTTGAGTATGTAGGCATAGCTAGCTAGCTAACTGCACAGTATCGCGGTAGAAATGGGCCTAGCAATGCAAACTATGTATCACGCAATAGCACCGGGAGGACTAATGCCGAAAGTGAATCACTCGGCGTCAATATAGCCATTTCCAAAAATGATGGTGAAAAACAGTTTAATGCTATAGCTAAAAAATTCAATACAGTGGAACCTGACGGAAGCTTTGAAACAGTGACGAACTAAGGAATTGTTTTTTCATTGACTGATTCCCAGTTCGCTGGTGGACAAATGACTGATTGAAACACGTGTTTCGTGTGTATTTGTTCGCAAGGGTGACTACACTGGTGTTGCTTAGAGCGGACTAGAGCGGATGGGGGGCTCCTCATCCTCTGATGGGAAAAACATTATTTGAACATCGCTAATCAATCTGGTGACCTGTGGTTGTGTTGGCTGCTAAATCTCGATTCCCATTCTCCTAGCATGCTCCTTTTTTAGGTTGCCCCGACTGGCAAAGAAAGCTGGCTGTGTTGTCTACCTTTCGGTCACATGGACCACAATGACATTGTCCCGTATTGATTTTATTTCACCATGCTGTGCGTGTGTTTGTTATTTCTTAACTTTATTGGCTGCATGTCTGCTCACGCTGCACATACGTGTGATGTAGTAAGTACGTTTTCAACGCCGATTGGCCACCAAAAGTTAACTGGCTATTAAGACAAAATAAGAGGAGGCGTAAAATTGACAACTGATGTCTCCCATGAAATACTGACGGACGGATGATGACAGACTGGCAGGCCAGCTGCTGAATATCGAATGATAGACCGGTCAAATTTACAGACGCACCCACCACTGCTGTTACTCTTGTAAACAAATGTTTTACTGATGGTCCAAAATAATGGTGACAAACTGTAATTTAGCAATGACCGAAGCGCTGCTAAAATAACAATGACGGACTGGTGACAGAAGAAAACAATGTCAGACTGACAATGACGAACTGTTGGGACGGCCAAAGACACGTGCTGAATGACAGATTGGTGAAATTTAGTGACACGCCCACGACCAGTTAATATTAAGAGCCCTCTTTTCAGGCCCAGCTAAAGACTAGCGCAAGGGGTAGTTTAACTGTGCACATAGGTGGAGTTTTCTTTCTTTTGGTATTTTCCTAGACTTTGCACAGGTAGAAAGGAGCATTTGCACCGTTGTGCGCTTTTTTGGGATGGAACGTAATCTTCCAGTGAATCGAAGCGGCTCCCCTCATTTTCATTCAAATCAGGGCAGTTAATGCGCACACATGCTTGACATTGCAGATGCAGAATAGGCTCAATGGAGTCCCCGCATGACTTTGGTGCCAGCAAAGTCCGTTTTTATAGATAAACTGCAATATCTCCCTTTGCAGTTGATACATGGGACGTGACAAGGCCATGCTTCCGTATGTGACCCTTGAAATATTTTTAAGTTGATAATGATAATTTTTTTCAAGGAATGCATTTCTTTAATGATTCAAAGGGATTGTCCCACGCTAGATTTTAATACTATTCCTTGTACTACTGTCACTATTATTTCAAAATCACAGGAATTCCACACAATAATCATAATTACAATCATAATTTTGTTGTTATTACTTCATGCTTGTCCCACAGTGAGTCACTCGTGATTTCATTTGGCACAGTTCTCACACCAGATACCTTATATTTATAAACCAATTTACATCCAAGGACACTTGATAAATAAGAATAATACATGACTAATACTTGTGTCAGTGTTTGACAAGCAGCACAAAGGCTTCACATTGGAACATCCCAACGGCATGTGTCGATGCAGGGAACTAAAAGTTGGCTACGGGTAAAACGGAAAAGCCCGTACAATTTGGAAAAGTTCTAAATTGGGTTGGTTTGCGCAGAGCAACTGCTGGCTCTGTGTCGCCACTATTTGTCGTTTTTTGTACCATGGTAAAATTTCCGATTAGATTAGAGTTTCTTTTGAAGTTGACTGAATGCAGACTTTGCCCTTGCTAGTTATTGCACTTGTTTACTCACTGTCTGTGAACACTTCTCACACACACAGACGCGCGGCTATTACGGAATCAAGTTCAAAGTTTTTAGCTCATGACGTACATATACATTTTCCAGTGAGCCAGGATGTACAAGGTATAAAATTAAGACAACAGAAAGGTCATCTATAAATGTGGGCTGTGTCATGCCTACGTGCAATAAATTTGGCCTATTCAAGCAGAGTTCAGACTATCCAGCAGTTTTAGCTATCTATTTTTTTTTTCAAATGACTATGGTAGTTGCCTCTTGTAAAAGACCTTATATAACATAGGGAGTAAATATTTTAGGTCTTACAAGGACTCACAAGGCCTGAACACATGCATGAATGCAATTTAAACGTTCTTATTTGAAAAACTCAGATGAGTGGCGCATGCACATAAGAACAATATCTGGGTGCACAGAACTCTTCTTATCTATATTGGGGTCATTCAACTCCTTTTTTTTTAGGATCAACCCCATTCATGCTGTAATGTCGTACTAACTTTCCAGTTTAGTATTATTCACATTAAATTCAATGTGCTTGTCCTGCCAACAACTACACTTTTAGAGCCTTGATATGACATCAGCATGACAACGTAATATATCGTCCTCCCTTGCTGCTCCTCACCCCCTGCCAGGAGCTAGAGGTGAACTGGGACGTCCTCGTGAGAGTAACTTCAGAATAGATCCATGTGTGAAGAGTAGGGAAGAGTCGTATTTCATTAGCCGGGCTCCTACATATAACTTGCAGGGAGTCACATTTTCTCCCTGCCAAATAGTTTGACTCATTTTATCCCTGTGCTTCCTTCATGCTCTATGTATGTTATAATCTGGCAAAGATGTGCTAGCGGAGGGCCAGTCCCATGTAAACACTGAACACATGCAGGGTATACATAACTGCAAGTGTGCTCAGCTCTGACCTGCATCAAGACTCTTTGAGTTCGCTGTTTGATGGCCATGCTCAAACCTAAACAATTTACTGTCAAAACATCCAAGTCGGCATTTGCGCTTGACAAGCCGTCACCCGATCAGCGGCTTGTCAGCTGATGCATTCTTTGTCATAGCAAAGAACAGCGCTGTTGCCAGGCATTCACACCGTCTGATTTATCTTTAGACTGTGACACCTTTAGATCAATGCAAACGGGAGAACAAGAACAACTTTGTTGCCATGACGGTGATCCACGTGAGAGTCTTATTGTGACCTGTAAACCTTGTTGAAAGACAATTTCTTAAGAGGCATTGTACGCATGCAGGGTACGAGCCAGAGATGGGTATGATGAGTCAGTTTTTCATTTGAGAAGAATTTTGTCAATAATGTCAACAAGGTTACTCTGTGTGTACATTTGAGTTTCTGGACTGACTGGCATTAGAATAAACTTTATTCCTACAGACCATTTTGAAAAGTCAAAATGTTTGTTGAAAATGAAATTGAAAATAGGTAACTCCTTTTAGTTTTTTGTCCATCACTAGTTCAAGAATAGGCATGACAATGTAAGTTGAAATGTGTTTTTCGAGTATCAGTCCTTCGTCTTGTCAGTGTAGGTAGTAGGAAATTGGAGGACATCCTGCTCTTAATGAAAACGAGAATATTCTCAAGAGGCCAATGGAATTAAAATTTGGATTAAACAGCACATAGCCAGTTCATCATTTGTAAAAATAAAATGACTAAGTGTGTCCAAGGGGCAAGAAATATAGGGTGAATGAAAGTGGACAAAGACTTGATCCCTGAGGAATGCCGCATGTCAACAAGGTTGCCTTTACGTGCTCATATTGCTTAATAACAATCAGTTGGTTGCAATAGTTTGACTTCATTTTTATTGCACGTGTGAAGAGGTTCAGCTCAGAGCTTCAGGATTTTTTTGCCTTTCTGTGCTGAGCCCTGTTGAAGAATTTCTTGTCTTCCTTGTCTAGTTAGATAATTGACTGTTCCCTTTGAGACTTTCCCGCTATAGAATTATTTGTAAAATCCATAACAATAATAAAATAATTGTAACTCAATCAGAGAAGCTTCATCGAGGTGTCATGGTTATGGATGAAATGTTTTACAGATATAACTTGATAATATTTCAGTTGGTTAATATTACAGTTTCAAATTTTAATTGTTGTGAGCATATCTCACATTGTTGTGAGTTGTCAGTCGTCTTTTGGCTCTGAGCAAAGATGCAAACCAAAGAAGTTGTGGGGCAATATGTCAGATATATTTCTTCTGCTCCATGATCACCATACAAAGGCATGTTTGCTGTTAATATATCACTTATATCTAATTCATTTTTATTACATTTATGCATATTTCACATACATGGAAATTCATTTCGGTTGCTGCTATTCTCTTGTCTATGAAATATAACTTGCAAAACCAACAAACAGTTTTCTGTACTTTATCCTGTAGTGAATACTTTTTCACTTGGCTATGGCACGGTCATTGCCATACACAAATATATTCATACTCATCACATCAATAACTAAGGGATCACTTGACGCACATATTGAGATATATATTGATAGACTTCAATATGTATTCATGGCGTTGCGAAAAAGGAGCTGGAAGGATCAGCAGGCACCTGTGGATGCACAGCACAGCAAGCGACCAAACAGTTTAGTTTTAAATTCACCCAGTCAGAGCTATTCAGTTGGTTTGTTATTTTTGGCACAGTGGTTCCCACACTTCTTTGGTAATTGTACAGCCCTTTATTTGTGTACTGCAAATGTGTGACTCTCCTTTTCGTTGACCGTAGGCAGAAACTGACATGCTACTGCTCTGTACACTCGAAAATCGATGTACATGTACTTGCACCCAGTAACATGTCACTTGCAACACGTCTCAACAGCAACATTATATATTGTGTTTGAAAATTTACAGGTTTTATTGTTGTTGGAAATGGCCCTAACGATTACTAGCTCTGAAATGCTTTGTTATGCAAACCGCATGAATGGTGATGACATCTCCTCCGCCTACGATATGCTTCAACCCTCCCATCCCGCATCTGTACCTGACGCGCAGTGCAGTGGCAATTCCAGTTAAGATAGCCTCTGTGATTAATTAAACAGCGGAGTGCATCCACCAATGTGGACCACCTTTGGATGTAGCCTCAATATGTGGTGCAGAAATTTGTTGTGATTTTGCAGGGGGGGGGAGTAAATGGAAGGAGGACAGTTATAACGTCTGCACGTGATGGCCTCATACCATTTGCCTAACTGTAATTTTTAGAGTGTGTGTTTGTGTGTGTGTATAAAAAGATGACGACCATTCTAGGTTATTATCCATGCCTAGAGCGAGCACAAAGCCTGCAAATATGTGTTTGATATGTATACTATGTGCAAAACTGCAGTCACTCCAAGCCAGCCCAAGGGCGTATGGACTCAAGTGCCCTCCGCTCACCCTCAATTTCGAACTTTGTGACCTTGTACACTGCACCTGGAACACGCAGTACAGAGGTGGCAAAACTTCACACGAGTTGTTGTGGAACTGTTAAAAAGCAAGGGGGGTTGGACACAGATGGCCACATGATCTGGCCAAACAAGATTGCGAGTTAAGAATATCCATCCATCCATTTACTATAGCGCATAGCTACTGTATAGGCATGTCGTGTCATGTAGGGTGTATGTTCTTATGATTGAAGCATGACCCAGCTTGAAGCAGAGAAAGCATACATTTAGCTCATATGTGGTGACACCATTTTGTGCCCTGAATTAGCATCACTGAGTTTTCCACGTCGTGTTATGTCAAGGGTTCTCGATTTACTAATGTGGTGTCAATTGTACAGAGAATTATTTTCGAAGCATGAGATTGTAGTCACAAAACCAGATGGTCGTCACCAGACTTTCAATTAGGTTCCTTTGTTAGTTAATTATGTCTTTTCAGTGGGTATGTGGTGTCTACAAAAGGGTAGGGTTGCGATGTTTGGTGTGCATTAACCACAACTACAAACTACAATCCTAATACTTGCTTTAAAATATTTAATGCTCATCTTGTGGTCACCAACTAAATGCAGCAAGACCACATGAAAAATAATAATACTTTTTTAAAAAAAAATGTTTAATATCCGAGCACATAATCACAGAAATGTTCTCATGTATTTGTTTAAAATACTTGTTACTTGGCGTGATATTATTGCACCACCAAGATAAATAAACATTGGCACTAAAACGAGTGACAGCATATAAAAACTTTACAACATGACAATAAAAACATTTATAACACAGTCAAACAATTATCACCTGCCAGTCCTTTGAAATGAGCACAGTAACGGTTTTGGACCTTGGAAAGTATCTCAAGAACATTAATCATTTCTTTGGAAATTTTAAATTCAATGAATAAACTTGAATCCTGCAATGCAAACTGAAACCTGACTGCTAATTTTATCAGTGACATCATCGACATTGGTCATTGAAACATTGATCGAGGAATCAGCAGTGAACATTTTTGTGTGTGCAGTTCGTATAAGCGTCACAGCTCTAAACAGAAATGCGTTCATACAAGCAGTCATCCAGTAGTGATTACTAAGTGTTATATGAGAATGCGGTTAACACAAACGCAAATAAATATAAACAATCAATATTCTGCCTTCAACGTTGAAAAGTGACAAAACGTATCGTGACGCTAGAGTCAGACGTCAGGTTACTGTTATATATTTTCTTCATCTACTCGCGTCGTTCTCTCACAACACTCGTCTAAACATCCAGTAAAAAGCTGAACATACCCACAGTTCATCGTCTCATGCTCGCTTAACTGAATTCTTGACAGCTGAGGTTTTACACGACTTTACGGGCCTATTTTGGTCGAAATCCAAACTGTTTCAACTCGGGAGGGTCCACTGAATTACACTAATGCACTTGCCTTCAAAGTGTAAAATGAACCCGTACGTATCATAAGTAAGATGAGACCAGAGAATCTTAATCATTGCTGTAATAAATTGTTTGACTTTCTGATCTTCCGTTTCCGTTTTTAAGAGTTGCACATTATGAACTCTGCCAACTATCCACTCTTTATTGCGGGGCCATCAAGATGATGAACATATTTGTTATGTAATTCATGTCTAAGGTGGAAATGGCTTGAAATAACTGCGAGTGACCACATCACATCACTCCGAATTATCACCCCGGGAGAAAAATAGACAAGCAACGGGGGGCTCAACCCATGTTACAGATTAATCTGACCTTAACAGCTTTACTTATGCGTAGAGGGACACACAAAAGTCGTGTGCTGAAATGTGCGGATGCTACTCTATCATCTACTTAAACGTCCCCTGTCATGTTATCCTCGCTGTGGCGAGCCCATGGAGACCAGAAACCAGGCGGGCCAAGAATAGATGACGATTTGTGGCGCTCATGTGTTTGGAGCTAAATATAGGCCATCTCCTCAGCTTCGCATGATGCAGGCCAATTCACATATGTAGAATCATCGTCATCACACTCAGATTACCGTCGTATAAAATGTGCTTTTCTGTTATTTGCGTATCTTAGTGATTCTTAACCACATTAGTGCGCTGTGAATGGTCATCAGGTGTACTGAAGGAAATAATACAATTTTATAGAAAAGTGTAGCTAGGAAATGAAAAAAAAAATACTTTGCACTGTTAGCTAGTTAGCCTAGAAAAACACCTTTTGTTGTAATGGAGTGTTACTATACCAGTAAAAGTTATCGTCTTGTGAGTGCACAACTAATAGTTGACACCTCAAAAGTCAGGCTTTAACATCTCTCATTGGTTGGTTTACCTCGGGCGCAGTGGTTACTTAAAGATGAAAATGTTTCAAGATATGACCATAGATGGCAGAGTTTTATATTATATATATATATATATATATATATTTCTCAAGTACTACTATCAAGCCATAATGACTGTTTTAACAAATATATGACAAAATATTTTAGAAAACTTAAAACTCCTTTAATTGTTCAGTTAATACAGATAGATTAATAAAGATACACGATGTCAGCATCGCATTTTGTATGATTAACCTTGTAGCCACCTGTTTTCCTTTATTGAACAGAATAATAACTTTGTGTTTCGCAGGCCCATATGTCACATAAAGCAAGTAATGTAGGAGTAAATTAAAATTAGACCTTAATTATTTAAATGTTCAATATGATTGTAGATGCATGGGGTACAAATACCGTTCAAGGATATAATGATTTTAAAATGCATAATGTAAATGTAAAATGCAAACGTAAAGCTCATTAAGAAATACACTAACATGTCCTAAATCCTATTCTGGCAGGTTCTCTCGATCTGATGAGCTGTCCCGACACCGGCGCTCCCACTCCGGAGTAAAACCATATCAGTGCATCGTCTGTGAGAAGAAGTTTGCCCGCAGCGATCACCTGTCAAAACACCTCAAAGTCCATCGCTTTCCACGAAGCAACAGGACAGGGCGCTCTGCAAACTGACCCCTTCGAACCCGCTCTGAAAGACTGACACTAAGCAAGGGGCAGGAGCATGTGACGAAGGACAGAGGAGGACATGTGGCGGGGGGGTTTGCGCAGGACTTGCGTGGGCAGATGCGCATATGACGTACGTACTGTGATCATTTAATGGGTGGCAATGAAACGACTGTATAAAGTAGACACAAATGTTACTTGACACACAACCCTCACAAGTGGAATAAGCTTCTTGTACAGGACAACTTTATTTTGTCTCACTCAGTTTTGGAACTAATCAAAATTGAATATCAGGATGATATTCAGAGTATTTTTATATTGTTTATGTCCAAAGAGCCTTATACAAAAGTTGCATGGTACTAAAAAAAAAAAAAAAAAGCAATTTGTTTATGCCTTTTGGAGCCTAATGTTGCCACACAGGATCAAGCAACACATTTGTTATCATATTTTAACATGCTGGGCATTTTATTGATGTGCTTTGTGAATAATTGTTGCCTTGGTTTAATTAGTCCCCTGCTAAGAAAAGGGACAACGATGGATTTGACCTTAAAATGTAACCTTTTAGCCAGCGCTTCACAACGGAGCTTCTCACTTTCAAATTCCAATAAGGACGCAATTCGCTTTCAAAAATCTTTTCCAGGCATTGTTCAAGGGATGCAATACGTCAAAGCGACAACTTGCTACAACTTTTGACTGTCAGTCCCTGTTAAGTCAATATAAACATCTTATAAATTTACACACCACAGAGAAAAGTGTTGTTAACAACCTTGCCAATTTTAAATGAGTAAGAAATTGGCCAGGTCTATAAAATGAGGCTTCAATATTATTTAAAAATAAATAAAAGTGAAGCCCTTGTCTCTTCACTCGAACGCTGTGCACCACTGATTTAGCTGAAACCACGCCCCCCGTCAACTGTCAATCATCTACAAGTATTACGGCCTGGGAAAATGGATGCCAATTCCTCCAGCATCCTTCATATGCATACACATAACTCCATGAGCCGTGAACCTTTACCCGCTCGAAGCCTCTGGTGGCTGGAATATATCCCATGGAGTTGCCGTGGGTCGTTTCCAGGCTGTGACAATGAGAATGTATTTTGGAGGTGTTGTTATAGCTTACCAGCTAACTGCATGTCCAAATGAGCCATATAACTGTTGAAGCGGATTATGGTGAGGGGTGGGGTAATCATTGTAGGGTCCAAGTTACGTCACTGGTTCCTGTTTTAGCCATGCCCAAAATAATCAAGAAAACTGAACTGGTAAAAATCAGTTTAATGCCATATCTCCACAATGAGCACTGCATAGTTCTCTTTAGTCGTTTTTATAATTTTTTTCCAAATATGTATCATGTATTTCAAAACAAGCATTTTAACACTCTACCATTCAACTCTCAACCAACCATCGTCAGACTGAGTCTTGGTTCATTTCAAAACTAAAACCCTTATGATGATGTATGGTATTTTAAAGACAGCCTCGCAGGTTGCTGACCCGCTTTTGTTTTCAGCGATGTACATGTCACAACTTCCTATCACATGCTTTTGAATCATATCTTTGCTCAAAGGGGACGGGTCATGCTTTTATTTTTGGCAGCATAGCAATCAAACCTTCTACTCACTATATTATCCTGAAACTGGAATGCTTTGTCCATTTTGAAGGAAGAAACCAATTGATTTTGAAAGATCTCTTACAAACAAACACTAGCATGCTAGCTAGCATGTTTCTTAGAATAATTGGTCAATACCTGAACAAGAACTCGAGTATTCAACTATGGTACATTAATCAGTCGATTGCCAGAACCTGCGACATCTGAAAATGTTCTTTTTCAGCATAGTTTAAATTGATTGTGTCTTCATACATCAGATCCAAGATGATTCAGTTCAGCTCTTTGCTAATCAGGATTTGCACGGGAGACACACTGTTGCTTTTGTGCTTGTTCTTCCATACATGAAAGAGTTAACGAAGCAACGACATTCCTTTGGGCTTTAGACAACTTCCTTGGTTGCATGGCATTAAAAAAAAAGAACATCATATAAGGATATTTCTTTCTGCCAAAATCATGACGCCTTGTAATTTGCAACGGCATGCAGAGCATTTTTGGTTGTCTGCCCTCCGTGAATATTTTGAGAATTGCCGTGTTGTATTGTGGTCAATCTTGACTAAGAACGCAGCAATTCCTTCTTTGCCGCGTCTAGGCTCAATGTATATTACCTAACTTTTTGTCATTTATGGCAAAGTGGGAGCCGGTTTATCTTTTTATGTTTCAGGAAACACTTTGTTTGTCTTTGTTCGAAGTGAACCATTTCGTAAAACTTCATGTCCCTGTCACAGATGTGAAAGAAGTCGTACATTCACTTGCCAATGAACACATTCTTGAACGTGCCAAACAACTTGGATCAAATCTTATTATTCTTGTTTGATCTCATGGCAGGTTCAACATTTAAAATTTTAAATGAAATAAATTATTTCTAATATTTTTGTTCAGTCTGGTATACGCCGACATGATCCAAAATAATTCCCAACTATGACTGGAAATACCTTTCAACACAAAGTTTCGTTGTTGCTGCTAATTAAGACATTTGAGTATGTGCAGACCTTTACAGGTTTAAACGGAAAAAGAAATCTGTTCCATGCATAGCCTTTAAAAAAAATTGACTTGCTTCATCCTTTCTAGAAAAAACACGGAAATGTTTTGGGGCTTCCCCCATTTATGAGGACTGATATACATTTAAGCACAGTGGTAGATACGAATGGACAGTGGCAAACAATGATTTTAAGGGTCAAAAATGTGTTTGATGTACAGTCACAAACTATAAGTAAAATATAAATTACTGGATTAACACATCATATATTAAAATACATGAAAATTAGGAGGCAAAGTTTGGAAAACTGAACATGCAAAGTGAGTGGCCTGGCTGGTCCACCAACATTAAAGCCCATAAAGGAGTGGCAATGATTTAAACGGCTCTCTATAAATGTTTACTTATTCTCGCTTGGCTGACTGAAGACTACATGTTTATCCAGAAATGGGAATCTATTTATCTTTAAACTGTTTGCTTTATTGTCTGGTAATCAGCAATGACACAGACTCATTTATATTCCTGGTTCAGCCTGGCCTGAAATTATATCCCTGGGTTAATGGTCAACTGGAAAACTTGAAAATATGACTTTTCTTTGCCTCAAACGCCGCCTTTGTCCTTGGAATGTAAGGAAACAGCAGCTTTTGCTTCCAATCACATTATGTGTTCCTGATTTGGCCTGTGTTGTATTAGGGAAGGAATTGTGGGAAGGCCAAGAAATCGTGTCATCAGTTAGAGACTAATCAAATACGACAATAGATTGCTGACATATTAATTGTATAACTTTCAGTGTTTGAGGTGCAGCACGGGAAAATGGATTGTCATTTTTGTCGGTTGTTTTTATAATGTAAACCCATGACTATATGTTGTATATACATTTCAAAGGAGTAAATGTTCTATGATCATGACATATTTTCTGTAAAGAATGTGTACAATAGTTTCAAATACATATTTATAACATGTGCTTCATGTCAAAAATGGCTTTATTAATAAAAGTTTGTAAAGATTTCATGTTTAGATTTGCAGAGAACATAATCTATCGATGCGAAAAATTTTATATTTTGATTCTTCCACCCAAATTGCATTTTCAATAAAATTACATGTACAAAAAAAGGAAGGCAGAGCCGATTTTGTTTTATTTTATTTTTTTTACTAGAACTTAAAAAAGAAGAGCGCTAAAATTGCCATGATGTGCATAAACAGAATATTGGCATCCAAAAAAGACGGGACTGAAAAAAACTTGGTAGCATGACAAAGACTGATGAAAACTGAAATCATATTATTGGCTCAAAAAAGAAAATGAGTGTCAACCCTACTTGATCCACAACCAATTTTTCAAATTTTTGTCCAAGTTTTTATTCAGCAGTCATGAGTCAGACATTGGCAGTTATTTCTTTTTAATACTACAACAACAGAATCTGAATCATGTCATTATAAACAATACAATGACGTTTGAGGTTGCAACTCATTGGTGCCTTTATATAACATATATAAAACATTTACTGCTAATGGAATAAAATAAAAAAGGCACGAAGACTTGCCAATGTCGGAATTTTGAGATAAAGCAGTCATCACTTTCCTTGTTTGCTGATCATGCAGAATAGAATTTATTTTGGTTGCAAAGGATGTTTCCACAACAATGTTTGTAAATGGATATATAGATTTCCATTCATTTCCAATAAATTAAAAATGAATTTCCAGGGAAAGTTTTGCCAAATTTTGCAATAATCAAAGCACTGTTATAAATCTGAAAACTAATCTTCCAATTTGAAGGCACCCTTTCCCCTAAAACCTCATTGAATGCGTGGTCTGAATGCAAAATAACACGTCACAACTGTAGGAGAGGTAAACGGCAATCGGTATGCAAAGGAAAAAATACAACATTTTCTTTAAGTTTGGAGTGTCTTGTACTGAGCAGTTTCCTTAGTTGTCTGAGTTTTTTTTTGTTAGTTTTTTTGGAGGAAGGTAAGCAAATAAAGGATGGGCGATCTCCCTTATAGCTTGCTCAGTAGGTACGTCAAGCACCAGGTTGCAATTTTTCAGCAGCCTGTGGAATTTTGAAATTGGTGCCAGAAGTGAAGCTAATAGCGGACTGAAGCTAATTTATACAGTTATTCAGCTTTTCCTGCATAGTCAACTAGCCAGGAAACTGCACTCAATAAAATTGAGGTTGTATGGTAAATGGATCAATGACTAAAGTGTCTTTTATATTTGCGAAAATCCTTGAATAAAAGTTGTGATGGGAAGCTCATTTCTTTTAAGATATAAACATCATATGTTGTGGAAAAGGAGAATGCACAAAAAAAAGTGGCCATTCTCTTCTGAATACCGCACTTTGTATGTGCCAGATATTCTGACCATATGCTGTAAACTCTGCAGTGTAGCGCTTTAAAATGTACACACGTCATTTTCTTGTAATTGTGGGAGGGTAAATAGCAGCTTGCCTGCAATTGTGAGGACCATTCCATCCCAATCTTGAAGAAGTGTATTCAGTATCGTCTCATGCCTTATTTATGGAAGAAAAACAATCTGCAACCAAAAGAGCAAGGGTTATAAAATCAATCTGACACCAGCTCTGTCTGAAAGGAAAACCGAAAACCATCAGCTTCACAAAGCATTTTTTTACGATTGAGTCTTGCATGTGCATTGATCAAAACCAAATATTGGTTGGAAAATACACATATGTGTTAAGGAAAGGACAAACATTGCATTCAGTCAGGAGAAAAATGTAACTCCCCAGTTCGCAATGTGGAGAGAGAGAATACAGCGCTACTTCGAGTCCATGACCGCGCACCCAGACGGCGTGTTTATTGCAGCGTGAGATTTCAACCACTGTAACCTCAAAACTGTTCTCCGAAAATACCACCAGCACGTGAAGCTTGCAACAACGGGAACTAACATAGTGGACCGTGTTTATAGCCACATGAATGATGCATACAAGGCTGTGCCCAGGTCCCATTTTGGATAATCTGACCACATATATGTTCCTTCACACGGCATCTCGTCAAACAGACCCCCTCAGCAAAAAAAAAAAAAAATGTGTTGAAGTTTGTACTGAAGAGTTGACGTACTCCTGGACTGCTTCAATAGTACTGGAATATGTTTACGACTGTTTTTTTTACAGAATTGCAATTAAAATTTGAATTCCAGGTAGTAGAATTGAAAAGGGATGGAGCTTGCTTGACATGCTTTTTTTTTTTCCAGCAATGTGGTCTTGTGTGGTGAGCGTGCACACAGGGCACGGTGTTGGAGCGCATTACTCACTCCAGGTCTTTCTCAAGCTCTCCACACGTGGTCCTTGGCTCTTGAACAACTCTTAAGATTATTCTTTCCACTCCACTGTCAGACGTCTTGCACCTGATCTGGCAAATTTATGGTGGTATGATTAGCTTTCCACTTAGGTGTTGTGGCCCCAACTGCGCTCACTGCAAGTTTCAGAAGCTTCGATACGCTCCTTGCTCTGTCTTACGCATCGTGAGATGTGTCTTGACCCACATTCTTGATTGATGCTAAAGCATGGTGTTGTTTTGGCTTTCTAAACCTTTTTGCACCTCCCTTTTTTCATGTATCATTCCACTGTACTACACACAAATTTTCTGATCTTATTTGTTCAACATTCTTCATATGTATGTAAGTTCCCAACATCTGGTGAAAATTTCACATCAATAGCACCATCGAAACCACTATATTTAGTGAGAGTGTTAAATGCGTTTGCTAGCCCTTGTAGATAACAACTGTTCCCCATACGATGCATAAGGAACATAAAACTGGGAAATGTGAGGAATGCCAATGCAAGATTTGGTCCATATGGCAAATTTGCATGGAAATTATACCCCCCTGCTATTTCTGCTCATCCTTACATCCTCGCTCTACCTAGTGACCCAGTCGACCTCTCCCGCTGTGCTTTAAAAGATTGTTGAAATGTTTTTTTTTTTTTCCTTTGCTTTGATGCATGTTTTACTGAGTCATTGTGACAAACTCACAGAGATGCAGCAGCAAAAGAAACGTGTGTGTGTGTGCCTCTGTAATGTCTGTTCTTCAAATGGAGCATGTTGCTTTATGGGAAAGCGCCGTTAAGGAGACAACAGGAGGATGTCACATCTAGAGCTGAGCTTCTCTCTAAAAGCTGCAAGAACACTAAACCTAATAAAACCTATTTTTAATGTGTATAAATAGCTATATGCAGACAAAGAATACAAGAGATAGTAAAGGCGAGAATGCCAAACCAGGCGATCCGAATTACATGCTTTACGTTCAAGCGCCTTCTATTTTTAATGAACTGCTCAGCAGGCTGAAAGGTGCAATTGCGTTGCCGTTTCAGTCAGGTGATTTAATTTAAATGTGGGGGCGGGTAACTCTGCTCAAGCCATGTAAACGGGTAATTCCGAATGACTCCGAAATCGGAATTTTAACCTTAACCCGAATATTGACTGCATGTAAAAGTAGTCTATGTGTGTGCCTATAGGTCAGTACCGCTGGCGAGCAACCCACCAGAAATACACAAGCTGAGGTAAACCACCAGCAAAACTCAGACATAGCAAAAAAACCACGCACATAAACGGTTCTCAAATGTTTCAGAAATCGTTATTTTGAACTTATTGACCGCAGTTTAAACGCAGTCACTGTGGTAAACATGCCCATTGCTGTCCCAGCTTTTTTGGAACATGTTGCAGGCATCAAATTCATGAGGGAATATTTACAATTCACATTTTTATTAATCTTTTCTTTGTAGTGTATTCAAGTCAATACAGGTTGATTTTTAAATCAGTGTATTCAGTTTTTATTTTCAATTTACACTAGCTCACAACTTCATTGGAATTGAGTTTGTGTTTAATTAACAGTCCAACAACAAAACATCACAGCAACACAAGCAAACACAAACAGTCATCACTCCAGGAAACAAAATATGACGACGGCTACGTGACATGATGGCAAGAGCAACCATGAACCGACCAAGACCAGGCCCTGTGGCATTGCGGGGGGCCAGGTATGGGGCTTAGATGGCAGCCGCAGGACGTGTGGTGCGAGAGCAGAAGATAAGTGTTGCGGAAAAGGAATTGAGGCCTGCAGCTGCTGTGGAGCAGGGACCAGAGCTATTTCCTCAACCACCAATAAGTAAGGCTTCTTTTATTCTGAATACTAAATATAAATTATTTTGGGTTCCGTTTTAGTATTTACATGTTAATCAGCACTGACCCAAAGTCACGAGACCAAAAAAATTGCAAATATTTTCAAATAAACCCACTTAACCTTCCTGAATCAACTATTGCAATGCACTTCTAACATATATTGCATGTTTTCTTTTCTTTCATTGACATCTAGCCGCATTCTTGTCTCTCCCGGAAGCCGCAAAGAAGTCGAGTTCCTGAGTGTCATTACATAACAGCTATAATCTGATCCCAGATGTTGAATCAGCAAATAGGCCGTCAAAGTTTGCAAAATTCTAACTACGCTCTGACCTTCCCTCATACTAGGCGACAGGGTTGCGTTGAAAATTTGGCAGAAGAAATGCAAAACGATAATGTAGTAAGTTATGTAATTTGAAGTGTTTGTGGAAGATAAACTAACTCATACTGAGTTACAGAATTCAGATGTAGTGAGTTTGAAGAAGCCAGGAACGGAATAAAGACATGTTATGTGTGATTTAACTCATCCCGAGTGCCCATCCTGTGTAAGATAGCTTTCAAAATATGGGACAGGATGCCTGAAGAACTGCTCGAGGAGAGGCCATGACAAATTGTCTCAGTGCACTGAAATGACGCAAAGAATCTACGCTTGTTTTTTCCTCTATCACATCAAGTTTTCAGAAGAACAAAATAATTAAAAAATAATATATGTAAAATAGTGATATATTAATAAATATTTATGAATTCAGGGTAGGCAACAGGTGTAAATTACAACACATGCAATGTAAATGAAAAAACTTAACATCTCAAAATAAAAAAAAAAAATAAAAAGGTTTAAAGTTATTTCGGACACATAAAGCCTTCTCTGATCAATATTTGCTGTTAATCATTGCAAAATTTGCTTTTAGCATTTCAAAAAAGCTTAATCACGTTGAACAGATATTAAACGTATTAAATGATCAATTTGCATTTACTCCATCAATAATTTGAAGTATGTATATAGAACTATGTAAAAAAGAAAAGGGTTGTTCATTGTTACAGGTAGCTGGAACCTATCCCAGTTGACTTTGGGCTTTAGCCACACTGGTCTGTGGGTTGGTCAATAGTCGCAGGACATTTAAAGTGACAGATCAACATTGAAATTTACACTGAGTGGGCATTGAACCAAGGAGGTCGGTATAACTCGACTTTGTCCTCTGTAGACGAAATAGAATGACACAGCCATTAACTTCCTAATGTGAAGACTTAAAGACATGAATGTCGCACAGCACACATACAACTGCACACTAGTGTCACTAAACCACCATGACTAACTGGGCACATTTAGGTAACAATAGTCTCGAACATGGATTTTAATTTGGACCAGCCAATCAGTGCTGTTGTTCAATCCAGCTTCTTTCATTTTAAGTAGCTGGTTATGGTGAAACCCAACCTTAATCCATGCCTTTGCTTCAACTCGGCTACATTACTGAAATACATTTTATTTTGGAGTCACCCAGTCCTCCATCAAGAGTCTCCAGTTGCTCCAAAATGCTGCTACTCACCTTCTAACTGGAGCTCGGAAGAGGGAGCACATAACCCAAATTCTGGCCTAGCTACACTGGCTCTCGGTGGATTTTAGAGTTCATTTTAAGATACTTCTATTTGTCTTCAAATCTTTTAGCTCCAGCGTACCTCTCTGAGCTACTACATCCCTACGCACCTGCCCGGTGCATCGGGTCTGCAGACCAAATGCTGGAGGTGCCAACAACTGAGCCAAGCCTCAGAGGGGACTCTGGCATTTCTGTTACCAGTCCTTTCCTCTGGAATGACCTTCCATTAAATGTCAGGAAAGCCCCATCCCTGTCCACTTTAAAAGCTGAAATTGGATGTTCTTCCTCTTGATTTTTCTCCAAACGGCTTCAAGGTGCAATGTGAAAGGGGCTTGCGTTTGAGAGTCAGTACAGCAGATGTCTGCGTTTGTGGTGGAGTTTAAAGAGACACAGTGTGGAGCATTCCATAATAAAAGCTGTTAAACATTTCAACATGTGCCAGAGACAAAAGTTACTTTATTAAACAAACTGTCAAAGTACTTCATGAAAAATGATTCAGTACAATCTTGCTAACGTTGTCAACACACATACAAACACACAGTTGTGTCATTAAAAGCTCACTGGCCAAGTCAGAGACCAGTTCATATGAAGATAGAGTCCACACCAGGAAGGAGTTTGCGTGTGTTATGTAACTCCCAGTGGGCTCTTTGTAATAGGTGGAAACAAAGTACCTTCCTGAGGATGATGGCGTCACCGCAGTGGACAAAGATCCTGCTTGTGGAACTCAAGTCGTCTCCATGAACTCAGTCTTTCCCCCGGTCTGATTTACGTCTGCTTGTCTCCGGTTCTGATCACGGGTACACAGTAGACTCCTACTGTAACGTGTGTGAGGCATATGTGCGTTGCCACCAGCAGCTAATATAAGACAGCCTGGTGGTCACCCCGAGCAAGGAAAGCAAGAAGAAAAACTTTACTGTGCCGATATTTGTGTCCACTTAAATAAACGGAAAAAATGGACGAGCACTCAGTACGGTGCAGGCTTCTGCCAAAGTTGAACTGTTAACTTGACAGATATGCGCATATTTTAATGCTGGCCCTGCAATACCTTTCATGGAAATTTGTTACGCACTTTCTGAAAAACAAAGTTATTTTTAAATGGAACATATAGTATAAATTAAATCCACAATGAATAAGCACCATTTACTTTCCTTGAAAACATTTTTTAAAGCTTGACTTTCTAGCCATAATTTCCATGCCATAAGTGACCAAGATGTGAGTTTAGTGTATCACAGCAGTATAAACAACCTTTCATCACACTCAATCATTCCTCAGTGTCAAGGTTTTATTCACACGTCATGTCCTCAAGCTTTGACACATGCGCTAATGCCATTGTGAGTGTACGTTTCAAAATATAGGAACATCAAAGTCGAGTTCCAATATTATCTATTGGAAACAATTATTAGTCTTATAGACGTGACAACATGGTGCTGGCCTCATTTGGTGCATGTGTAATGGGTCGCTTTTGACAGGTGATAATCATGATCACTAGAATGGACATTATACCTGTAAGCGCTCGGTCTTTGTATGAAATAGGGTGTGTATAATTTGAACAATTTTGGAAGATTTACTGTACTGCGTTGAATGTATGTTTGTACAAGTACAGGCATGTCCGTATGATGACAACTCTACATATTGTATCAACTCATGTGCAATATTACAAATGTCACAAGCAACACACAAGTCATCAGGTACAGCTAACCGTTCATACTGTAAAATATGAAGCTGGAATGGCACAGAGTCAAGCGTCAGCCTGAGCCAAATCAGAACGAGATCCAGCCGTGTATTTTCGCTAGCACTTTTATTTCGGATTGAGGGGGAATTGGAGCCTTGGGCAAAGGAGTGACTCAATCGTAGGGTACATTAAGACAAACATGCAATTTATAGTTGGTTCATTAAAGATTCTCAAATGTCCTTAGGTGTGAATGTGAGTGTGATAGTCTGGTGGGTCAGGACCCAAAAGTTGGTCTTGAACCCATTTTCAGTGGGTTGCGAGTAGCCAGTAAATATTGGCCCTCTTTGTTGTCGATAGTTTTCAGAACAGTACAGAGGCGTGCCTCGTTCCCATAAAGAACATTTTGTACTAAGTGGGTAAGCATCAGGAAAAGTTACGCGCTTGCCCTTTAGTCACTACCGACTCTGTGAACAAATATTGCAGCTCAGCCTTTGGTAAGCAGACATCAAGCTAGCAATATGTTTTTGATAGTATGTCAAACTCATTTGAAACAGCGTTTAAAAATGTAGCATAGAGGGTCATGATTTTGCTGGTTCCAGAGTGTCAAAAGTTGACACCTGTGACCCAAATGAGGAAGCGATTCAAAAAATGGATGGAAGCATGTTTTTTTTCTGCATTGGTGGAAGTGCACACTCTACTTTCTCACGACACTTAAGAGTATTTACGATTTAGCTAATAGGTCAGAGCCGTCAAGTCATCCCTCAAGTACAAGCAGAATAGAAACTGGATGGACAGCAACGCGGGTGAGGCAAAGCCACATCTCATACAGAAGTTCATTCCAGTCGAACAACACTATCAATACTAACCAACGTGACAGTCAGAATGCCTGATTTTTTATTTATTTTTTTGCTGTTTCTTCCACAGTTAGATCTTGTGACACCAGCACAAGACTACTATTTGTCCTCAGATTTAGGCACATCTTGAGTCAAAATCATTCACTATTTTGACAAATATTCCTGCCATGATCAACTACAGAAGAGAATTGTTTTGAGAAACAACACACACAACAATGACATTAAGCCTTTCCCAGCTGTTCAATCACAGGGCACACAAAGACAAACAATCAGCCGCAGTCGGACAATTTAGACGCTTCAATCAACCTACTATGCATGTTTTTGGACTGTGGGAGGAAACCGCAGTACCCGGAGAAAACCCACGCAGGTACGGGGAGAACGTGCAAACTCCACATAGGAAAGCCGAAGCCAGAATCTATGCCACGACCGATCAATTATACGTCCATCACGATTTTTTGTGTTATTAATATGAGTATGTTGATAATTTAATTTATGGTTTACAGTCTGGGATTATTTATATATTGGACAAAATATTGCTTCCAATTGTTATATTAAAAAAGAAATATTATTGATACGAATATTGATCAAAGGTAGTGATCCCCCAATATAGAATCTAAATATTTAATACCATTGCCCACACTATATAGTTAAATATCTTCATCACGAGTTAGCT
This sequence comes from Idiotropiscis lumnitzeri, assembly GCF_059441095.1. Lineage (NCBI taxonomy): Eukaryota > Metazoa > Chordata > Actinopteri > Syngnathiformes > Syngnathidae > Idiotropiscis > Idiotropiscis lumnitzeri. The sequence continues at coordinate 18,178,412 of NC_142393.1, forward strand.
TTGCCAGCTATTAACTCATTTATTCCCAGCCGTTTTCACAAGAGGAAACACCTCAATCACAGCGTTTTTTTTTCTGTTTTTTGACTGATTTTGTAAGGCCTGCAGAATATTGTGTTCTAAAGATAAAAACATGGAGCTATGACGCCAAAAAAAAAAAAAAAGGCTATGACTATGACGTATAAATACGTCTTTGGGAGGCAGGGACTACAATTTTGAAAACGTAAATATACGTCTAATGGATTGAATGAGTTAATTAAAAAAAAAGTAACTTAAACTCGAGTAACTTATTACTCTACAAAGACAGTAATATTGTGACGGAACTTATTACTTTCACATGCAAGGAACATGTTATATGTAATATATTACATTTTGGAAGTAAGTTTGCCCAACACTGATAGTTAAAATATATATGAAGCTGTAAACAGACTCGCTTATGTAATCATGTTTGCGCAATCATGTGTGCTCTTTAAGTGTACGTCTGTGTGGCTTGGCTTACGTATGCATGTGCATATTCTTGCACATGGGAGCGATATAAATGGCAATAAATAACATCCACCCGCCCCTCGCCGCCTTTTCGACGCTCCTTATTTACAGCCGAATTGGAACTTTGCATCTACATTCGACCCATTTCAACTCATTCGGATTGAAGAAAAGAAGCCGTGAATAATAGGCACACGTGTTTCTTGAAAGAGGTGCCGTAAAACAAGAAACAGGGGAGCAAGGGAAACATAACACACTCTGCAAAGAGACGAGCGCTCCGAGTTGCCCTCGGGTCCTTTGAATGTAAGGAATTCACAGCAAGGGGTGTGGGAGCGAGCTGTTTGCCAGCCCTGCGTCGGCTGCTGTGTTGCATCCACGTGTGATACAAATTCACCCACATACACACGTGCATGCAGCAGGGGGCTTTTTAACTAAGTGTGTACATAGACACATTCACAGTTGTAAATTTAACTTGTGGACAAACACAATGAGTATCCAGAGGCATGTGTGTTCACACACACCACATACGTACGCACACAACAGGAGATCTTTTAAGTCTGTCCATAACAGTTCATCAGATGTTTTGATGTATAGTTTGCATGTTGCTCACACCAATTAACAGCTGCCAGTTCTGACATTCGCGTTGTGCCGCGCAGAAGTCTCAGCAAGGAGATGCACAGATTGCTATGTAACAACAATTGTATTATGTATTGACTCGCATTATGTATTCAACTGATGTATCTAAACCATGGCAACTATAAGGGAAGAGGTGTGTAACTGGACAAAAGCTTTTTTTAATCATCTTAAGCGTACAGTGATGAAGAAATGTATTAAACCACCGAGGTAAGGGTCATGGCACTGCTGGCCTTTGTGGTGTAAGTAAAATGAGTTTATTTAATGCATTCCGAAGGAGAAAAAAAATGAATGGTAAGTGTTATTTATGAAAAAGTTCAAAGTCTTCAGAGAAGCACAGAAACCCTCAGAAATACTTTCCAGTTTTCTGATGATGCGATTGGATTGGAACTTTAAAAAATAACCTGACAAATTGGGCTTTATTGAGCCAAGTTTTTGTTTGGCATTAATTTTATCTTGCAGATCTAATTCATTTGGACAAAGATTTATTACAGTTTTTATTCTACATTTTTACTCAGAAAAAAAAAACTAGCTTGAAAAAAATATGCACCTACTGGTGAGCATGTGGAAGGTTTAACTCTCCAAGCTACTCTTCTGTGGATAATTGCTTGTCATACATAAATCAATCTAGGAGGGACTTTCTCTTTCAATTATGTGATGGGCTTGTTTCCATGTGAGATGGCTCAGTGTTCATCCAGACCCTGTGTGGTGGAAAATACACTTATAACACAAGCTTCTTTCATACGAATACGTTAGGAAGTTTACTCTTCCTGCGTGTGTTTGTGCATGCTGGATTAAATACTCATCTGACAGCACATACACATACGGGAGGACACAGGGAGGTCTGTTTTCACTTATAATTCTCATCTGGTAAACTTTACTATGCGACTTAGATTACCCTCCTGATCCATTGACTGTAACACTGTAGTTACACTGATATTCCGTTTCCTGAACAACTTCAGCCGATGGACCAAATGTCGCAATGTTCCCAAAATAATGGTGGATCAACTCAACGGTGCAGTTACCAGTATTTACGACAAGAACAAATGTGAGTTCAGTATTTTATCCTGCAAAATGGCCAAAATAGAGAAGTCAGAAGTCTGAGTCAGCTGCTAATGACTGTGATTTTGAAAGAGGATGCATCACATCAAACGGGAGGCAAAAAAAAAATGCAGTTGTGTAATGAAACGTTATGTGCTTGTGGAAATTCACATTCATCCAGGTCATTTCATTCTCATGGCATTGAGTCAATTATAACTGGACTACTTGGTTTGTCTTAGAAGACGTCTCATTCATGTAGGCGTCGTCAGTTGATGAAACAGGGCTTCTGTCTGTCATCAAGTCATAGGGCGGATATTCCCCCGTTTCTATTCCAATCAGTTGTAAAATGATAGTGGATCTACCTCTGCAGGAACTTGGGACTGTGTTTTTTGTTTATTGGAGGCAAAATCATCGAGTCTCTTTGGGATGGATGAAAGGATGATATTGTACGGTATGTGCCGCAAGCCAGCTACTTTGTTTAGAGAAGGTCATCCAACCGCATAACATACCTTTGGGACAAACTGCAACTGGTTGGCACAGTTTAGCCCACAGGTCTAGCTTTCCTGCAACCACACTAAACTGTTCCTGAGTGATCAAGCACACATCTCCTTTTGAGGGCCAGGCAAGATGATTGAGAAAGTAGGCTACCAACAATTAAGAGCTTTACATAATGACTACAAGAAGGGGAAATATAGACACAAGCAGTTTAAAATTGTCACAAAAACGGCATTGAGGAGGTTGTGGACGCAAAACCAGGGCAGCAAACTGGGCATCAACCAACAGAGAAATTAAGACTAATTCCAAAGTTCTAAAGTGTATTGCAGAAAAGAAAAAGACGCCAAAACCCATTTGTCTGTAAATCACCAACACGCCACTTACTCGGACAGAATGTGAAATTGGTTCAGCATTTATTAAAAGTTTTTCTCATTCTGAGTCAGATCTTCATTATAATATACAACATTTGGTTTCAATTTGAGTTAAGATGGTGTTGGAGGCTCTTGTCAAACAAACGTTTTCTTCTTTTGTCTTTGTACTTCTGTCTGACTGTCCATGTGCGTAAGTGCATGTTCAAATTGTTGTGAACGTACTGGGGGCGGGGACTAGTTAAACTAGTTAATTTGTTTACCTGTTCAAAACCATTTTATGTGTTACAGGGGCTGCAAGCAGTCAAGAAAAAGAAACATTTTCGTGGCAATTGGATAAAATTACTAACAGCTCACTTTTGTATGACTGGCATTGTTTTTGTTTGTGTGTTTTACAAGAAAAAAATTGGAGTGTTGCTGGAAGTACTTTGAGCAGTGATGGCATATGCAGAATGTCCCAGATCCTTGGACAAAGGAAAGTCAATAAATATTTCGGACTAGCATCAGAACATTCTTGCTTTTGATCTCTTATTGTTTCAATTGTGCGCTTCTCATTTCTTTTTCTTTTTTTTTTTTGTACCCACATGGAAGCTTTTATTTGTCTTCAGCTATTATATGCTTGGTCCAGAATTAGTTTTTCATTTAACAATGTACCCTGTTTCTAACGTGGTTAACATGAATGAGAAAGATTTATTTAAAACAGTTTCCAGGTGTCTTAACATGTCAGACATGACGAAATAATAAAGATCAACACTCTTTTCCTCCTATTTTTTTTCTTGTCTCGATCAAATATTACCATTTTGCAAATGAGCTCATCCCCACCAGGAATGGATACAGAAGCTGGTGTAGTTTTGGCAATTTCGCTGCATAAATTCATCTTTAAAATACAGCCTTGATTGAAATTACACAAACAGACTATAAAATTCTAATAATTTGATATTTACACTTGAAAATACATGATTTGCTTGAGCGTGGGAGGCTGGATTGCGCATTGCTGACGTCAGGCAGTGGTTATCACCAGTATTTACCAGTGACCATATTTCAAATTTCATGTGGGTAAAATTGCATAAGCTTATGGCAAAAAATGTCGCCAACATAAATTCAAATGATTAATTTGATTCCAGTTATTGTTTTTGTTCTCATTGGCCTCCTCCTTCAAGTGTCTTCCTATTTTTTTTCTGCTATATTTCAGTGGTATGTGATAACACTGTGTTGAGATTAACAGCACATCCAAATTAACCTTTCCTGCAAACTGAATTCTCGCAGAATGTGTGACTTCACAAAACCCAGAGAATTGATCTTCTTCTGAGCCGGCTGATTTCATTCGAGCGGCCCTGCACCACTTGGGATACAAACCAATCACAAAGTAGTAGTGCGCTTGCATTGCCCAATCAGCGCAAAGTATTGTACCAAACGTCCCGCATTTCAGATTGATAATGTGGATAACTCCTTTATGTGATTCACGAAACAATCTGGCTCTTGTCAGGTTACATCCAAATATGCAAATATTAACACCTGTGCGGCCACATTTGAAGATGTTCCCTTCATGTTGAAATATCACATTTGAGGGAGGCCTGATTTATTGGGCACTTGGTTTCACAGTTTTTCCTCCTTTTGCTTCTCAATTAATTAACGTAAATGTTGTTTTTGAGCTTTGTGAATCACAAAACATATTAGCATTGAACATCAACTTTCCTGGGTTTAGAAAAATATTTCACAGGGCTTGTATATCCTCTGTACTCCTAAACACCTCCACTTTCTATGGCTTGCTGCTGGAGGCATCCTGTGGTGAAAGTCTGGGGGTGTCTGGGACCACAGCAGAGCCCTGCCAAGCCATTGTAATGTTAAAACAACCATTGCATTCTTCGCACGAGAACAGAGCCAAGTTTGGAAAATTACCCATAGGGTACTCGTTCCAAAAGTGTCTTGGAGTAAAGACTATTCTTGTTGTTCTCTCAAACTAATTGGTGAGTTTATGAAATAACTGAATGTCAAGAATTGAGCAAATACAAGCAGTCATTAGGCTGAGAGCTCAAACTTTTGCTGGACGCGCTGTATGACAACATGAACTCCATCATCTACTGTACCATCTAAACCAGTGAGATTGCGAGTCATATAGCTAGCCATATCTCTTTGCCCAATGAACTGGATGACTCGATCCATTTTCTTAATACTTCTCTTAGCAATGACGCAGTGCTTTTCAAGACCTGGCAACAAATACTCTTAAGAACTTTGAATTGAACGCCATTTATTAGCAATTCCTGGAGATTTCAATGGAATTTATGATCTACCTATAAGCCATATCATTTTTATTCCTTTCTAAGTAGCTAACCGCCTGAACATATCTGCAGTGATTCTTAACATTTTTGAACTAGTACCGTTCTGTCATGCCATGTTATTTGTTTTGTTTTCTCAGCTGAGTGGGGGCGTTTCCTCCAGCACTCGTTCCTGGTTCATGTCGTCATAGCTGGGGAAACGCGCCCACCAGCCGCGCACCTGACTCTCGTCAACCCATTGATTATGCCACTACATAAGCCTCCTACGCTGACTACTCAGCGTCGGAATATTCTCCCGCATCGCTCACGTTCATGATCCCAAGTATTGAATTCTATAGACTACTCGCCCTGCATTTTGCATTTGGTGTTTTTGTGTTTTCCCGTTTTCAGCTAAGGCTCTGCTCGTTTTTGTTCTCGTTCGCTCTAATTGGTTTCTCTTGCCCTTCTGCGGTAAGCAATTTATGTTCGCTGTATCCCTTGCCTTTTGGAAGCGCTTTTTGTTCCGTCGTCAGTTTTCTTTTCCTGGTGTGAGTTTGTCCACCAGCGGTTTTCGTTTGGTCTTTGTCGGTGTTGCATTTGATAATTGATATAGCTATATAAGTAATTGTGTTTCTCATTCGTAATAATAAATACCTTTGTTAAATTAGATCTTTCTGTGTCTGCGCTTGAAGAGTCCCGCTACTATTTGCCAGTGGTCGCTGGAAAATACCCTAACAGTAATTGAATTGCATTTATGACTCAGACCAGATTCAGTCATTCACGGAGTAGTGCTTTGTGTCAATTCAGGCCGTACTTCATTCAGATATGATTTTAGTAATTCTTCCCATTCATAAAAAGTATCTTTCAGGCTGAGCAAAAAAACATGCAACTTTTCTTTATTAACATAACTCTAAGTTTTAATGGGGGCTTTCGAACACTTGGCTTTGGATGACTGACATTTGTGACTATTCTTTGACAAGAAAGACTAGACAAGACTAGAAAGACTAGAAAAGTCTCAACTATTAATATAACCGTAATGATGTTTATAGATGACTGTGATCAGAAATTAGATTAACATAGTTTGGCTTTCCAAATAAAAGCTAGTGATTAGCACTTGTTACTAGGGCTGGGTGATAAACCGAAAATTTACCGTTACCGAAATTTACTGCAATGACCGTCATCATTTTACCCAAATCGGTAAATTCTGTGTTTCACTAAGAAAGAACATTACAGTCTTTTTCTGTCAGTTTTGAGCGTGTGCTGGTAGCCTATGTCCATTCCTCTTTAAGACTGTTCCAACGTGTGTTAACACGTGACTCCACGCATCCAGTCTGAACAAGGCAAACAGGAAATGGCTGATTGTTCAAATCAAGAAGCAGCTATCACTGCTGAAGACGTAGTGAAGTTAGTTGAAGTTCATTCTTTAGTGCTTTTCCCGAAAATAAATTCGACATATTTACAATTATATTTACAATATTTTGGGTTCCACAATGTCGATGTTGAGCAAAAGAACACGAAATAAAAAGTGTCTCTAAAAACCGTCGTAACCACCCGAAGTAACACCTCCAATCGTGTTCACCACTTACAGCACAACCATGCAGTTGAGTTTGAAGATGTGCGAAAAGTTCAAAGTGAGAAGCAGGGTTTGAGAAGTGCCACGCCCAGACACCAGCCCATAACGGAGGCATTTGCGAGAGCGACACCATACAAAAGCACGTCTAAGAGGTGGCTAGCCTACCACATAGCCAAAGATTTAGCTCCTCTAGCTACAGTAGAGCACACGGGGTTTAGACAACTTATGAAAATAGCCGACAAGAGGTACACCATACCATCGCAAAAATATGTTTCGCAAACCGTGCTTCTCAACATGTACAACACTGAAAGGGAGAAGATTGCTGCCGAGCTTAGGCATGTGAACCATTTTGCAGCCACATCCGACCTGTGGTCAAGTCGCACCATGGATCCCTATTTGAGCCTGACCGCGCATCATATAGACGACAAGTGGCAAATGCGCACCAGAGAGATCGAGACAGCTTATTTCCCCGATGATCACACGGGACAGATGATCGCACAGGGCTTTAAACTGATGCTCTCAGCGTGGGACATCAAAGAAGAGAACCTCGTAGCCGTCACAACTGACGACGGTGCTAACGTTGTCAAAGCTGTTGAGCTTAACCAGTGGATTCAGGAGCAGTTCTTTGGACACAGACGGTAACTGGCAATCGGTAAGTGTGCGCACCTCATGGGGATATTTTTGGTGGTGACTCGCTGACTGTTAATTATCCTACTGTTTTATTGCCACGTAAGAGCTACAACGCTCTGTGTATTTGTCAGTTGGCACATACACAAGGTATTACGCAAGGCATAGACAGAGTTGAACCTGCCACAAGACAAGCTCAAAACGTCATGCCCCATCAGATGGGGATCAATGCAACTGATGACCGCAAGGCATCTTGAGCAAAAGAAAGCCATCACAAAGGTAGGCGATCATCATTGGTAGTTTATATTATATGTATATTATATGTATTACTGGCTGGGCTCAGAAGCTGATTTTCGTCGTTTGTGTAATTGATCTGATATTCATTTAGAGGGGAGGTTCGGTTTTTTTTTCAACCTGGACTTCCAAAAAAGACGAATGGGAAAATGTAGTCAATGTTTAAGAAAAAAAAATTAACTTCCTTTTAAAGTTGAAAAGCGTTTTATTTATTATTATTGTTACAGGTCCTCTCCGATGACAGAGCATCAAGGCATCTTGTTCCAAAATGGTCTGACCTGGATGTGTTGGTGGGTGTTAGCAAAGCTCTCGCTCCTTTGATAGAATTCACAGACGCCCTTTCGGGCGAAGAGTATGTGACAATTTCATCCGTGAAGCCTGTCCTACACATACTCCATTCACGAGTGCTGGCTGAGAAAGAAGATGATGTAGAGCTGACCAAAGCCATCAAATCTGACATCCTTGATGAGAAGTTCTCAGATCTCACAACTGAAGAACCTTTGGACACAGCAAGTTTTGTTGATCCCAGATTCAAAGTATCATATATTTCTGCAGACAGAGTCCCCACCATTCAGAAGACAATTAAAGTGGAAATGGAGTCAGCAGCAAACCACATAGAACATAACGGCTGGAGCAACACCACTGAGCCTCAGCCTTCTGCATCTTCATCAGAAGCAAAGAAGCCAAAGAGATCATTTGGAAGCTCTTTTATTTATCGTGCAATTATCGCCATCGAGGTAAAATTGCTCAATTTATCGTGATATTGATTTGAGGTCATATTGCCCAGCCCTACCTCAGAGCCTGCCTGAAACCAGAAATGGTGAACATGCTAGTGTTTCTTAGTAGGAACCTGGAGTAAGCACGAGCAGCCATGTATCAGGCACATCAACTAATGCTCTTTTATGATAATGCACTGTTCATTTTTGCACATGGGCCATGGCACTATTTAAAATGCTTGTTAAAAAGTTGTAAAACATTTTCTATCTTTTGGCTGTATTTATTTGGAATTGTTTATTAGTGTTGCATTGACATTTTTTAATTTATTTTATCATTTTGTTTACAAGCCACACTACTTCCTTTGCACATGGCATTATTTATATTATTTGTTTACAAGAGACATTAGTGCCACAAATCGGCCTTTGCACATGGCATTACAGCACCTTTGCGCAAGCTATTTGCACAAAAAAGTTTACGTGCGGTAACCTTTTTCTCTTGTTCTATGTGACATTGTTTAAGTCATGCAAAGCAATCTATTTTGAATGTTGTCCAAGGGATTTTTGTATTTTTATATTTCATTGAAAGTTACATGTAGCAGTTGGTCAATAAATAAAAAAAAGTTAAACAAAAAATAATAATAAATAAATCAATTCAAAAAAGGCGGGTAATTTATCGTGCATTTATCATTATTGAGGTAAAAGTGCCAAATTTATCGTGATATTGATTTGAGGTCATATCGCCCAGCCCTACTCGCGACATATTATGCTCCAGTTAGTTTGGTTGTCAGTGAACAGTTTTTCACTTGACTCTATGGCGAAGACAGGCTCCCCCTGATAACATCAGCGACGGCCCGTGAGCTCCTTTAGTTGATGTTCAAGTGTGCGCATGCTCATCGCCATGGCTTCTGCACGCACACTTCAACTCAACGCACGAGAGTAACAACTGTGATTTTCAATCAGATGCCCTCTGTGTTAGTCACAATGAGCTGTGAAAAAAACAGAGAGCTTGGAAATCAATTGATTAGCATGAACTGGAAATAGTCATGAACTTCACAGCAGAAGGGAAGATGCTAAAAGAACATTGGGTTTCATCAGACCATATCGCGATCATTAGTCATGGGGAATCTTTGAAGTATAACCGTCTCACTTTTAGATTGTTATTGCCGAAACCGGGGCTACACAAGTGCCATGACTTTGGAATGGGATTTGCCTTCAAGAAGAGCCATTATAGCAACAAAAACATTCTCTACCAGTGAATTTCTTCTTTCTTTGACTGAATCGGCGGCATTTTGTTGTGATTGCCCATGATTTCTACAAAAATGACAATCCAAGTGTAGAGTGTCCTGCTCATTTGCTACAATCTATATGTCGATATAAAAAGGGTAAGCCACATTTTCTATATCAAGTACAGTACAGTTGTTGCGCAATACATTTCAAATTTACAATTTTACAGGAAAGCGAGTTTTTACAATATTTTGTATTCATCATCTTACATTCCTGTTACTTCTCTCCAGTCGAAATGACAAAACCAAGATGTCCTTTTTAACAACAGGCATTAATTGCTGTTGAGCATGCCGTGAGAACTGTACAAAATATGGAAAACACAATATGAAGGAATTAAACAACATTCTCATAGAACATAAACACATGAAAAATAACCTTCGTTACCATTGAAGTCTGTTAACATACACACACACAGTAAAGCAGCTCACGCTGTACTATGCTAACGGTAGCATGCTAGCGGACTAGCAGTAGCATGCTAGCGGACCAGTGCTAGCGAACGAACAATAGCGCACTTCTTCCAAAAGCTCCGTAAATAACAGAAGACACATTACAAATTACTGCATATGTGTTACCTCATTGGCCGCACGTACTAGAGAAGGATAAAACAGCTTCGTCCAAAAGTTACAACAGCTCCTTTTCGAGGTGGCTTTTTTCTGACTTGATGTGCATCAATTATTAACGTCCACGTGCAACACGCACGTAACAAAAAAAACCGACACAAGATATCAACAAAATTCTTACTAACACAAAATAAATCTTAACATTCATTTTAATAATAAAAGGATTATTGTCAAGCTAACTCGAATGACAGCTACAATTCCCATTATCAACACAACTGACAACTTAATTTTAAATACTCAACACCTAACCAGAGTGTTTAACCGCTACTATATCATTCCATTTGGGTTCCCTATTGAAAAGGGGCTGAAAACCGTTAATAAAACCAGTTTTAGTTCTTACAATCAGTGTTGCCAGCACATAGAGTAGATTGTTGATTTGTACGATTGGTGTTCCTCAGAGAGCAACAATATACCGCCCGTAGCTTATGCTGGTGCAGTGATCGTGACAGCCATACAATATATTGCTTTATCTCATCACAAAGTTTTGATTGATTGAATTATACTTTCAAAACGTAAATAGACACTGGTAAACTTGTATTTGTCAGCAAAAATATGCTAAACACGCCGAGAACTTGCCTGTCTTGTTGTTTCATCATTTTTGCCTGCACTCCAATAGCCAGGCAAATCTCATCTCCAACTCTGGAAAAGGCACTTTTGTGCTCCTCGAAATTATAATTCCTACTTGGAGAAAATCAGTGTACCACAACACATAAATCAGACATCACACAAAGCTATAATACGAAACTATATATAAACTATATTCATCTGTATCTATTTATGTTCTCTCTAAAGTTCTGTGTCAAAATTGGTGTGTTGACATGTTACTATCTCGGAATTAAAAATATTTTTCTATTTATTTAAAAAAAAATCAATACATTCAGCCGAAAAGCTATTAGTTTGTTAGCAGTATTACTGACACAATATTCACAAACAAAGCCATTACTATTTTTTTTTTCAATTGAGTATACTGCTTTGAGTATGAAGCTGGTAAAGTACAAGTTGGACATTCCAGTCATCTCAAATGTGCCAAAATATTGTCCAAGCAAAACGCCAAACAGTGACGCTATGTGAGCGAAACGGATTGCGAGCAATGTTTCTGGACGACCATCTAATGCAAGATAATAAGAAACTCGAGATGTTAGTGGGGTGTTTATATGTACTGAGTGGGATTTTTATGTGTTATAAAACAGAAGTTCTTTTGGGATCTCTGCTTTTTTCTGTCACACAGGAATGTCCTGACATGCATAAAGACCTTGTGAAGACTCAAGGGTTAGACTTCCAAAAGAGGAGAGGAAGGATCTCTCTCTCACACACATGCACACACGCACACACACAGCTTGAGCCTAAGCTTTGTCTTGAAGACAAAACTTTAAACGTTACCACATGCTTTGAATCCAGCAGTGAATGAAAGACACACTGTATTTGTGTTTGTGTGCGTGTGCTTTTTCAGTCTTGCTCACGTGGTTGTGTTTATGCATGGCAGAATATACATTAACTTTGCATGTTTTCATCTGTGTGTTGGGCTGTGTGGAATGCAAGAGACTGTGGGCTGAAGTTTTATTATCCACTGCTGACAGCTAAGACCGATAATAAGACTGATTACTTGGCAGAAAATGACTTTTTTTTCCCCTCTGTTTCAAGTCAGTGTAAATCACACACACACGCACACGCACTCCCCATGAGGTTACAAGCACATTATTTGAATGCACACAATGATTATGTAAGCGGATGCATGGCCACTCAGACAATGTGTTTTTCAGAAATGGCACTCGTGGTTCAAAACTATCTGGTGAGTATTGTAGTTTTGCTCAGCGGCCACACTATTTTCTGCACTTGAGTACAGATGTGCATGTTTATTTCGAAGTGTGTACCATCCCGTAGTTTCACACACGTTTATATGAATGTGGGATCGGCTTGTGACATTTCCAAAAGAAACATTCATCTCGTAAACTGTTCCACGCTCCAGAACCACAAGGTTGGGAGAAAATCCCAACCAGCATATTTGGGACACTTATCGTGTGCCATCCCAGTCAACTCGTATGCTACGAAAAAGAACAAATGTGATACAATATTTTTTGGTTGGCTGCGTAACATAAATTCAAACATCAATCCATTGTCTGAACTTTATATAGATTTTTTTATGTTAGAGTCATTTACAAGGATCCTTCGACCCTGTGTCTTTGTTAGTACATTTCTTATTCACTCAACCAGGGGCGCAGACGAGGGGGGAATAAGGAGAAGGATTCTAGGGGCCCATGATCAACCAGAAGGGCCCCTAATAAAATTATAACCCTGACAGAATAATATGACACTCCGTCAGTTATAAACATACAATTACACGTGTATTTTATTTACAATGCATTGGTGGCAACAGTTCATGTATTTGTTTGGGAAACTTTTTCTCGACGCCACCTACTCTCCATTTTCGTCAAATGGTTCAGTGCACCGCTTTTCACGTTCTCATACAGTGAGTGAAGGCCCTTCAAGTCCAGTAGCCCAAAACGCAAAGCGAAGACTTAAAGTTAGCATTAATATATTACTTTATTTTATTGTTTTCTTGTGGATTCTTGTTCTATGGATGATAGTGTTCAAATTACTCTCAATCATAAAAGGCAATTGGTCATTTTGTCTTTGGTAGTGTTTGCCGTGATTTTATTTGTTTCTCTGCAGATTATAATTGCTTTTCATTTTAATGGAAGATGTTATTAAATATTTAAGTTTTGAATGGAAATTAATCTCGAGGATTTAATGTTCAGTTATTTAAAAAAAAATAGATAGTTTTGGGAAATAGGGTCTCAGTCTTGAACAAATAATTGAGTCTACGTGAATTTCATGATATTTTCAGTACTTACGCTACCAAGTAGCAGTCATATTGTTTTCACAAATATGGAAATAGTCAAAAATATTAATAAAATGCATAATTTATGTGAAGCAGTGACAACATATTATGCCGGTGTATTGGCCGGCTGTGGGGGGGCCCTCTAAGATTTCTTTTTATGAGGCCCAAAATCGCTGGCAGCGGCCCTGCACTCATCCATCCGTCCGTGCATTTATTGCAGATCGGGTGGCATATCATCCTCCGTGTATTTAGCATCTCAACAATGACACAAGCATACGATGATAGGCGGTAAAAATCCTTGTGCAGTCTGCATTTGCAATCTTCTGTATTTGATTTGAGTATCAGTCAATCTGTTTTAACTTGGCAAGGACGTTTCAAGCCAAGGGTTCTGCTGCTTCTTGAACTGAAGTAGAAATGTGATTTTGGTCACACAAGCAATAAAAATCTTCTGTGTGTCTTTCTCTCTTTCATCTTATCACACATTCATTTTGATGGCTTTCCAACTTGTCAGACCGCTGACAGAATGTCATAAGAAAAGCTGTTTTGTAGCATTCTCACAATTCCAATTCAAGGTTGCACACAAACTGAAATTTGATTCACAAAGTACCTTAGTGCGCACTGTGGGGAGTTGCTGAACCCTACACCCACGTTTATTTGATCAGAGATCATTTTAGAACATTAGATTATCTTTTAAAGTTGAATATTGGAGTGTCCAACTACTTATTTTATTTGCTCATTTTTACAGTCCGTCAACTATGAGGAAGCCGCTTTTTATAGACCAAGACTTGCACACCAGACTGGCTGCAAGAAACAGATTAAATAACTTTGGATGAGTGTTTTGGGCTGAAAACCACAATTTCGCAAACAATTTGTTCAAAGTGCCATTTCTACAAGACAAGACGCTGACAGCTGTTTTGTCATGCTTAAGATGACAGCAGAGAAGGCGCTTGTCATATACTTCTCTCTCTATGCTGTGTTTTACGAGCTTGCTGCATTCTGACCGCTTCCCTTTGCTCACAGCAGGCCACTGGCCCAGTGAGAAGACTCACGCTCACTTCATTATATAACGGCACCGCTGCCTGTTACCAACATTTTCTTTTCATTTTAAACTCAGAAGCTGCCACCTATGGGACAAGTAGCATGTGAATTGATTATACACAGTAGATGTTAATGAGAAGAATTTTAGTTGCTGCTCTTCGTGACTGCACGTAGTTACTGAAGTCAGTCAGTTAGTAAAATTATTATATTTAGTTAGATCGCAATGTGGACAACGTCTTGCTTTCCTGACTGCACGCATTCTCTCATCCTTGCAAGTCTGTCATTTACGCACCCACAACTCTGGTTGGAGTGAAATCCCTGTGGGAAGCATGCAGAGATTCTCTTGTGGGATTAAGTACCTTTCCTCTTCTGCACTCCAGAGGCTGTAGTGCCCTGTGAATGTGAGACATCATATTGCAAAGTTTGATTTAGTTAACTTTGTGGTGACAAGTTACTCAACTGCGATCTTTGGCAGAAGAATGATTGCAGGGCACCGCTGATATGGAGCAGCAAGGAGTCTTGATGGACTTCCAAACATGCATTTAGTCATAGTCACTTTTTTTTTATTTATTTCCTACAGACAGAGCTTGACATTAACGTTTTTGCTTGTTAGCCACTGTGGATAGGGATTTCCCAGAATTATTAGCCAGGCACCATTTGCACAATTCAATTTTTTTTTGTTGGCAACGAACTTTATCATTCGGTTAAAAAAAAGGCCATTTCCTTCCACTTGATGTGACTGGTGGAACCTTTTGGCAATGTTTGATTTACATAAAATGTCTTCAGGAACTAACAAAGATATTCAATATCTGATGTTTGGGCTTTGTGTTAACATATATCATATCATATATCATTTTGTATGTTATATTATATATCATATCACACTGTATGTCATATGTTACATCATAGAATCTTTCACATTATATCTGTAGAAATAATTACCATCTGTCTTAAGACAATTATCAACAAGAAACTGAATTTTAGCAAGTTTGGTGTCATGTTATGTTTTTGATGTTTGTTTTGATTAGATTTTGTTCACTGTCTACTTGTTAGGTTTCCACTTCCGTCTCTTTGCGTCAGCCCAGGGTTGTAATCAGGCGCCTGCAGAGTTGATTATTTGAATCAGGTGTGTTGCATGAGGGAAGCATTTAAAGCATGCAAGATGGTGGCCCTCGAGGACCGGATTTTGATACCAGTGAAATAGATGAATCGTTACATCCCTAGTGGTAGTACATGTATGTGCCATGCCTATGTGGCACTGTAATGCTGCCGAAGGAAGTCACCAAATACAAAGAATAAGAAACCATGCCCTGTAAACCATAGATAAATTATATAACATTAAATGGAGCATGAACTTGTCTTAAGCCAGAAATCCCACAATGACCCCACCACGCCACTTCATCAGTTTCTATTGAGATTTTGGGCACAAGCACACTAAAAAATTCGAACTTGCAGAATTTGAAGTGATTTTTATAGAGTTTGTTTTATCGAAAATGTCAGACATGCAGCTAGAGTACAGAAAATCTATTTGCATTGATAATGTTTCTTAAAAAAACATACTTTTAAGGAAATAGTAAGTGAGAAAAGAAACAACATACATTATAAATATTAGTCAATACCTTCATTTATTTTTTTAATAAAGACATTAATATAAATACGACACAGTATAGCATATAAATATTATCCTGTAAATATAAAAAATAACAAGTTTAAGTGATTAATGCAATTCTCTTTTAAATGATCCTAAAATCCAGTGAACTGTGATGTCAACCTCACATTTTTATGTCCTGCTTTTGTTGCTCAGTTACATTTGTTTCTGTTGATGTTTTTTTCATATTCCTTTTATGTCATATCATAACGGATTTTGAACTGAATTCTGGATGGGAATACACAAACAAAAACTGAGCCAAGGCTTCCGAGTTGTTTGACCGTACAGTGTTTGAGTTCCAAAGGTCCACTGTACTTGCGCAGAAGAATGACTGTAAACATGTGCAGGGGTGCAGGTGGGGTATTGTGGCCCCAGGCATCAAGTCAAGAGGAAACCTCAATCCCCCAACGCTCCCCACCATCAACATAGATTAAAAAAATGTAAATGTTCACGTTTGTAAGTTGCTGGGCAAAACACAAAACGTGTATCAACCAGTTAACTCTCCTGTTAGCGCAACCCTGTCGACTATCGTTTCTCAAGGGGCATCTGTCTTGGACACACGGGTGTCAGATGGCGAATGTTCAGAGTATCTACAGCAACATTTAATATAAAAAGTTTGAGCTTGCAACGTCGCACCTCTGACAGATTCAACAACTGCTCCAGTGATTTATAGCAATCAACTGCTGGAATACACACAGAAACCGTAGTCAGTAACACACAATTAAACCATCCATCCAGCTTTCTATTTTATATACCACTTATCCTCTTTTGGATTGCGGGGAGCTCCAACTTATCCCAACTGACATAGGGTGGATGGCAGACTATTCCCAGATAGCCAATATCTCACATAGAGTTGGCAACCATTACCATGCTAGACAACCGTAACACAGCGAAATCGTATCCAACTCTCCTATGGTCATTTGCCATATGGTCAGAAGAGTCATTTCTCATTTCACACGAGTCACTGCACAACTTACAACACCCACCCAGCCTAGAAGTTGTCCTTGATTTGGAAAGTGTGTCACAATTGAGCTAAGCTGAACAATGGTGCCCCACCCCTGAGTTTCTCCACCGATGACTTGCAGATCGTCTCATTGAAGAGCTTCCATTTTCAAGCGATAACCAGAGTCCAGTGCAACCACTGTGAACGGAGCATTCCTAACTGACAAGTGTTGTTTGCCGATTCTGTGATGAAATTGTGCCTCCACGAGTGAAGATTTCTGGCTCTCGACTTTCTCTTCAGAATCATGGCTGCTTGAGAACAAGAACTCAACGCTCTACCCTCATCCTGATCGCCATGGTAACCAAAGATGACTGATCCCCACCGTATGCAGGTTCGCAGTGGCTGATATGCATGTGACAAGGCTATTCCAATTCAACTCTAAAAACTATCAAATCTAGTTCAATGCACCTACAATGAACAGAATGAAACTTTTTTTGACCTGACAAGATGTATTGAGAAAGGGTGCAAGAACTAGCATTTTTTTTTTGTAATTGTTGAGTGAGGATGTCAAAAAAGTGAACCATATGTCGCCAGTAGAAGTGTACACGTGTGCATTTGTGTATGTGTGCGTGTGCGAAGTACAAAATGTTTGTAGGTGCACAGTGACCCTGATAAACTAGGCCGCAACTGGCTGCTTTCTTGCATGCATGCAGTACAGAACAATGGACTCATTGCACACAACCCAAATAACCCAGACAAGATATGTCTCTCCTCGGATGTCACAGCACCGAGAACCTAAAAAAAAATTATTCTTCAGATTCACATTTTAGTTTTGGAACGTTCAACCGGTACTTTGAGGATAGGTTGCTTGAATTGCAAAAAATGCTTCAGAAAGGTGCCCCATTAAAACCTCTAAACCAGGGGTGTCAAACTCCAGTCCTCGGTGGTGGTCTGCATGTTTTCCATCTCTCCCAGCTGCAACACGCCTGATTCAAATGAGCAGGATCATTTGAATCAGGTGGGTTGCAGCCAAGAAAGATTGTAGCGGCCCTCCAGGACTGGATCTTGACACCCTCGCTCTAAATCATCATACTGACCAACCTTTATGAATGAATGATATATTACCCATAGTCCTTCACAGCAGCAAGATTTAAAGCAACAGGCCACTGACATAGTTTACAGACTCTGCGTGAAGACCCATGAGTACATCCCACTAGAGCAGGCGCCAACAACATTTTTGAGAGCTATTTCTTGGATTCTGATAATGTAAAGGGTTCTTACAAGTTTGCTCAAATGATTTGAGGGTAACTCTTCATCGTTGCACCTGCTGGTTTGTCTTCACAAATGCTATGGCGTGGTCATGCACTACAGTATCGCACAGTATTATCATTTAGTTTGAAAATAATCAATGTAAGAATGATTTAAAAAAAAAAAAAAAAAAAGCAAAACTTACAAGTTAGACACAGCTGGGATGTAAGGGTGCGTGAGAACGTGAGTGTGGATTTATTTATTCTTTTATCATTTGTGCCAGGATTTTGCATGGAGGTTGAGGAGGAGCCAACCAGAGGGAAGCGAGGCAGGAGTAACTTAAGGAGTATTTCATGTAAAGGAAACAAAACAAACAAGGCACTGGGAAAAACTAAATCAAGTACAAAACAGGGATCAAAGTAACAAAACAAACACTGGCAAAATAACTATGAAAAATGATATATCCTGAGTAACGGACAACAGACGCTGGACAGGAGTCATTGCCATGGGCGCTAACATGGACAACATCTGACAAGAAAAATGAACAGACAAGAAGTGAAAGCAAAGGAACTAAATGCAAACAAATTAACGAGACAACGAGGTACACCTGGACATGACACAAAGGGTTGGAGGGAGCTGATTGGTTAACACTTGGGCTTGGGTAAACGAACACAGGTGGACACAATAAGCATGACGAGACAGAAGACTCAGGAACAAGGCAAAACATGAAACTAAAGACAAAAACCTAAACCAACAAAGCAGAACGTGACAATTTAAACTAGCTTTCCCGGGCTACTTGTGGGCTACTTGGGCATTGAAAAAAAAAAAAAAAGTATATTAATAATTCTTTTATTGTGGGCCACATTGTAGTTCTGGTTTCCTTTGGTGGGCTGTTCTGACTGTGAACACAAATAAATGTATGATTGCCTCATATTACATAAACACAATGGAATGATGAATAACTACTTTTGAAATAAGAGGCCAGGAAAAACAGTTTGTTCAAATATTATTATATAATATTTATTGTAAAATGCTATAAAACATTCTTGCAATATCTCAAAATTTTTAAAAGTAAATTTGCAATTTACGTATTTTAGTGAGAAACATTAAGTTGATGCAAATAATTTGCTTTCCCCGGGCCCTGGTGGCTCAGATCTAGACTTTTGTTTGATATGCATAAACAAACATATCAAGAATAAAGTCTTACACAACAGTACCAATGTGGAAAAAACTTGAATATACATAATTGTAAGACGAAGACAGGGTGGTAAAAGCTATAAACACAAAACATTCCAAAACATATAATTGTGGAGGATAAAACTTTGAGGGGGAAATAAAAAGGGCAGAAAAAAAAGAAAGTATGTCATCAGCAATTGTTTTTATTTCACAATGATGTTGGTTGGGGAAAGTGGAATCGGATTCATATGAAATAATGCTGCCTTTTTGCTATGTTTGAAATGACGCACTTGTTGACTCGATGTTCCACAAGTTGAAGCAAAAGAAGCAAAGAATTCAAGACAATTGGGTTTCCGAGGAGATCTATTATCTTGGCATAAGTTGCCCAGATTCCTCTAGCGACCATTTGAACTCAACCTGGAAGCTCAAGCTTCACACAATAAAGCCAAAGCATCTTTGATTGACTGTTCTCCCAACTTTGCTAATCCCTTGTTTCTTTTTGTAAATCTTTCAGCATTGTTATGAAAGATTCATTCTTGTGATTCAAATTATGCAAATTTATGTCATTTGATGAGAATGAAAACTTAACAGTGTTCTAAAAAAAAGATATATCTTGTTGTTGTTGTTTTTTTTTAATAAATCAGACAGAATTCAAGGGAGAATAAATTTCACGTTGCCTATGTAAATGTGTGCATGTGTGTATATAAGCATCTATGTGTCTGTAATAACACAATATCCTCGAGTAAAGGCGTTGGCACGTACAAATAAGACGCTCCAATCTTCCATCACGCAGCAGGACCTATGCCTTCTTATGCAACATGTCCCAGCATAGACACAGTGAGCACACTGTAGCACATCAACACATGCTCCCATTGGCTCATTCTGGCAGCTGACACACATACACACTCACCGCACATGCACATACAGTACATGCTGATCACGTTATGTGATCTCTAAAGATTAACGCATGTATGCTGTACCTGCCAACTTTTTCAAGTCAATATCCTGCATTAACCTGTGACAAGAATCCGGATAATAGGAACCGACAGTATAATATGTATGGTGGGCCAAATGTTGGCATTGTCACTTTGTAAATAAATACTAACAACAGCTTTGCTTTTCCTCATATATATTCAGGAGAAACAAAAGCTGAATTTGAGACAAGTGACTCCACTGGACATGTTACAGCGCATTAAATGTAACACATTGTGGAGGAGTGTTGTAGGCGCTACCTCTGCAATGACACTGTTTTTTTTTTTAACTTTTAACATATGCTCAGATTGCATAAAAATATGTGCTTCCTGTGTTCACCAGTGGGATAAAGTATGCTACTAAACAAGATTAATAACACGAAAAATGCTAGCCAAGCCATGTCCTATAAAGAAAAATCCTGTGCATGCACCACAAATACTTGTTCTTTCCAATCTTCCAAAATGATATTTTGAATAGTTTGTGGAATTAGTTTTTGACAGTGTTATTTCTTTTCTCCCTCCCTTTTCATTTGAACACCCACATGATTAGCCACTGAAAAATATTTACCACAATAAAATGAGTTGACAGGCCATCAATTGCATCCCAAAGATGTACAATCATGCAACAGCATGCAGTTATTGTCAAAGCCATTTTCGTCAATGAACATCCTGACAAATGTCAATACTGGAAAAAGCACTACACAGGTAGCACAAGTCACAGATGCAGCTAATTATAAAATAAACACAATAAAAAGATAAGATATGATCCTAAAATATAAAATGAGTAAGCTCAAGTGTTTTGTCATCGTGGAAATGCTGGAAGCTTGAAAGTTGTTGCTGACTGGAGGTGCCATGTGTGGATTTGGACTCAGTTGTAAGAATCCATAGGTTTTGGATGATTATCACGCACGCTTGCATTAGCAGTGAGCTGGCTCTGATGAATGGCAATGAGTCATAATATGCTGTACATGCACGCTTCTTACAATTTCAAAGCGACTGTCTCAAACACAACTCTAAAGGCATGTGTGCAGCTGCTCTGCACAGGCAAGCGGGCCAGCATAATGTTGAATGAATCACACTCTCTGACGCTCTCTGGTCTTTCACATAAAGATTACGTATTAAAACCCTGCACATAAATTGGCCTGTAGAAAGAAGCCACACATGATAGCTCATTCATCTCATATGTGCGCACACAAGGGTTGTGCAACGATTATGTTGATGTATTGCTGGAGCGGCTCAGTCTGTAAGCAATAAGTGGGTTCCATTAGTTTTTGATTGTGACCTACAGTATGTGCATGAAGAACAACATACCACATGCCATTGTGGTGTAGCCTATTGGCCATGAAGCTGCATGGCTGGATTTCCAAAACACATGTGATGGATGAGTCAAAGAGAAATGTGCCTTTGTATCCAGTAACACACTAAAAGTTTCAAGTATTATCCACATAGTGCAGATTTGAGTTACTTGAAGTGAAATAGAGTCATAATTGTTAAAAGTGTGAAATGAAACAGCTGGTACTGATGCAAGTTAAGAAACACATTCAACTTTTACCCAGTGACAATGGTGGAAGAAGACGGTTTTCATGGAAATAATTGTTGCAAAAGTGGGTGAAATACTGTGTGAGGGGGGCGTGTGTGCGTGTGTGTGTGTGAGTGTGTAGACAAGGTGATAAAGTGAGGGAAGTAGAAGTATCACAAGACAGCTGCTGTGATCAGCAGCAGGTGCCCCAAGGTAAACAGGAGTTACATTATTTTACTATATATTTAAAAAAAAAAAAGTTGGAGTCTGCCATTTTATATATCTAGAATTGCAAATAGGTCATACCTCTTAATCAAACCAGTGAATTGAAAGTAGCTTGATGTTTAACTATTCAAACTGAAAAAAAGACAAAAAATAAAATAATAATAATTTGTGAGAATGACATACTACAATGTGTATGATAACAGCCAAATAATTAAAGACAAGTTGTGTGTTCAATGGTTCAGATCCACTATCTGGTTCCATTCAAAATGTTAATTACCGCTTAACAAGCTTACAGTATGGTAGAAAGCTGCAAATAAACTGACCAGGACTGACTGGCCAAAGAGCCTCCTCGATAGCATGGGTGGCAATACGAAACTGAAAGATTTATTTATAGCCACATTACAAATTTCCATGCTAGTTTCCACCATGCTTGCCAAAGACTCTGGAAACACATGATCACCTACAGTATGTGTCAAGCACTGGGCTTATCAACACACATGCGCTCTGTCACTGGGAACCTGTAAAATGGACAAAGACAGATACTGTCCCACTTAAAATAATTGTGACATGTTATAGGAATGGGCGTATGTTTGTGTATGTAAACATATGTCATGTTATTTTTTTTCACTAATATCCTATTTTGGTGTTAATGAGGTGCTGAGGGTGGACTCATTCAGCCAGTGTGAAACCTCATCACACTCATTGCATCACTAACCAACAAGTCAAAGCCTATTGTTTCAAATACATCTTGAGAATAAACTAACTGTAAACTCGATTTCCATTGCTTTCAAGTTCTTTCCAAACCTCGTGGGAGGTCTAAGATGTATGATACGGCTAACATTATAGAGCCTATTGGCATTAAGACCTTAAGGGATGGTAGCACTCAGAATAGACGTTCTCTCGTTCGACCAAAGCTTGAATGGATGTATTAATATAGCCAGTAATTTAATACGTATACACAATGTGTCAATGATGGAAGGTGAGACCACTTGCCACTTTTGCGTTGCACAACCAGGCCTGCGAGTAATCCATAGTAAAATACAATAGTAACATGGGAAACTGAGAAGACCACATTTAAAGTAAATGCATCAGTCAGAATGAGAGACGAATAACAAATCCAATTTAGACTGTGTTGACCAGAGCCAGATTTTCCAGCACTATTGAATAATGCACCTATAACTACATAATGGCCCTTTGATACATTTCACACGTGTGCAGCGCCATTAATATTGTAATTGTTACTGTCACTTTGCATTATTTGCACACATGTTGTTGAACTGCATTACTGGAAACTTTAAATTGCTAATGACTCTTTGTATTTTGCATATTTGTGTGTAAGCCCTGAATGAATATTTTGTTATTGTGTTCTTGTTGGTGTTTTTATGCTGCAGCATAAGAGTGGTTCCAACTACCAAAGAAATATGCCTGGTGTCATTTACATTTGGCCAATAAAGATGTTTCTGATTCAGATTCCAAAATAAGGGCAACAAGAAAGAAAAGCCCCTGCGGCAAAGTGCAGACTGAGGAGTATAACACTATAGTATGCCGGGCTAAGGCAAATTAATCCGGTGCACTAACACTAGCATGCGTGATGAGGCTGGCAATGGCAAAAAAAAATGACAATGGGTATTGCACTCAATGGAAAACTGCTATAGGCACACTTGGAACACTGCACAGTTCGTGTGTGGTTAGCATGTCTGCATCAAATTGAAGAGGTCCTTGCTTTGATTCTCAGCTTCCTGTGCTGAGTCTGCATGTTCTGCTTATTCTCATGAGGGGGAGGTGCACTCCAACTCATGACCGAAGTAAGGTGGGATAGGCTCCAATTACCCATGGCTCTAATAAGGAAAAGGAAAATACAGAAATAGTAAATGGGTACGTGTAATGGCCCGTTCTCCAAATATTTTTGTCCATATAGTATGAATCGAAGGGATGGTGCTTTGAGTCAGGTGATTTAAAAAGAACCTCTCTCATTAATCCATGCTACCTTCTAGTGGTGAAATTGAGAACTGCTACTTAGTCCAACTTAATATCGACAGTAGACAATTACATTGTTCAGGTATCTTGACTTCATTTGTAACAAACACGAGGTCATAACATTGCCTCCAGACACACACACACACATATACATATATATATGTATATATATATTTTTTTTTATATGTATATATATATATATATATATATAGAGAGAGAGAGAGAGAGACTCCAGTTTAACAAGTATTCCCATTATGGCAAAACCTTTAACACAATGAAATCTGATATTGATTACGTTATATGTGTGTGGGAGTTCCATTCCATGAAAAGCCTCCACTCTGGCCTAAATTACTTAACCCCACTATTATCCTCAAATATTACTGACACATTTGGCACTTGGGGTCAATTTCATATTTGCCTCCAGTAAATGATATATATAAAATTGCCAGGTTTTGTGTCAGGCACTTTACGTATTTGTTCAATAAATAAATACCCCCTTGATAATGAAACATACCAGCGAGTTGACCTGTCCTCTCGCGCCACCATCAGGCCACTAATTAGAAATTAAATGATTAATGTATGGAATACAGTTTTCGTTCAAATTTTCGGACAACATTAATGGCCACAAGAGGGTGAAACTTATTGGTTTTAGTTATGAAATGACCTTTGCTGTAGCGCCACCATCAGGTCCAACTTTCCGTTTTACAGTATCATGTACATCTTTCATTCCAATGTTTTTCTAATTTGGGTCGGACATTCATGACTCACAGAATGAACCACGTTGATTAATGTTGGGAACTTCCAAACTGAGCAAGCCAATGTAGTCTTCCCAGTCATCTATATCTAAATCTTTCATACAGTCCCCATAGAAACACATACAATTATAAAAGTATCATGGCTATTTTTTCAATGTACTGCACATATATTGCTCGCATTGGTGATCCCCAGGGGTCATTTTGACCCATAGCTGCTTTGAGGTGATACATTACAGCAGATGGGGGAAGTTTCTGTTCCAGCAAAAGCTTTGAGAGTTCCCACAAGATTATATTCCCGCAATGACATTGGTAATTCATGCAAAATAATTGAGGAGCAAGCCGTTTACCCACATTGTCCTCTGTATATTCTGCAATCTGCATGCTCTCTCACTTGAGAATGTCCTCCCTGAAATGGTTTACTGTCCGTGAGGTTTTGGAACAGCTATTTGCCTGTGGCATTGTGGAGAATGTGTCTGGGACAGAGGATTGTGTTGAGTAGAACCCCGATTTTTTAATGAAAATGAGAGTTTTACCACTGTTCCTAATGAAGAGGCCCACTGGAAGAAGATCTAAGGATCAAGAGAAACATGTGTGTTCGTATGACTTAACTACCACACTACATGTGTTTACCATATGGATTTCCCACAAAGCCTTTAATGTTGATTTAGCTTCAGGAAATCTATCTTTTCAAATACCAATTAAATTATCCTTTGTATAATTACAAACAGATTCATATGTAGTTTAGGTTGAGAGGCTCTTTAATGGTCTTCTATTTGTCTCTGTGACTGCACTACAGTACAATATCATGCCACAGTGGTCCAGTGTGATAGGGTCATGATGGGTCAGTTGCAGTTATTAGTTTTAGTTTTTTTTTTTAATAGGGGTACAATAGAAAATTGCAAAATAAATGAAACTACACCAGAGTTCATCAAATGAACGAAAAGTAATTATTATTTTAACAAAAAAAAATTATTTTCATCTTTCTCCATTAATGTCACACGTGACTCAACTGACTCACGTGACTTTCAAGGTTTAAATGCATTTCTTTCGGTATTGCGGTTCATCTGTACGGAAAATGGGAAAAAGGTCAAACAGTCATTTAAGAATTGCAGTTTGCTTACTTGGTTACAAAAACTGACCCTTGTTCTTTTTTCTTGCACTTGAAATATAGACAAAGTGCAAGTTATGTCGGCTGCTGTAATCAACCCGAGCAGAGATGGAATAGGACAGGAGGAAGGGGGTGGAGGTTTTTTTTTCCAAATCTGCCAATGCCATGAAATTCAAGACGGTGCCCCATCATGCATGCGCCCTACTTCGTGTATTGCATGTAGTACTCAAGGCACAGTTTAGGCTCAAGAAGAAATATGTTTGTAGACTCAATATAGACTGACATGTATGCTAAAAACAGTTAGACACTCTCTCTCTCTCTCTCTCTCTCTCACTCTCTCTCTCACTCTCTCTCTCACACACTCTCCCTCTCTCTCTCTGTGCATGGTGTAGTTATTCTTGGAAGCTTGTGGCTAGCTCAGCTACATGAACGTACATACTCTGAAGACAAAGGTAAGCACTATAAATTAAAGATCAACCTCTCTTTAATTTAGTTATTCCTACTCTGTGTGTTATAGCCTTGATATATGTCGCATTCTGGCAGGAGAGCAGAAGAGGTTTTTCAATGGCCCAATCAAATCACTGAGTCAGATGTTTGTGGCCCTGGGACAAACTTTTCTAGCCACAATTACTTAATGAGTACGTTCACTAAGCGTGAACACAATTGTTCATTGTTAGAATGGCAGGCATGTTTTTAACTCTTCATTTTACTTTCCAGTGCAAAATGCAACAACACTTCAAGCCAATGTGTACTCTTTTGATGACAATAAAAACACAACTGCCAAGAAAATGTTACTTTCTTCATTTACTGCTTTCATTTGATTTATTATTTGACTGATTTATACAATATTTGAGTTTCATAAACGTGTTATACGGAGTGTGAGCGTGTAATATTGAAAGTACATTACAACAGATGAGGGATTTACTCACGACAGCCACATGGGGGCAGCCTTTCATCTGATAACACTTACTCTTTTTTTCAGCCAATCAGAGACCGCCTACTTTTGCAGCTGTTTCCATAGGAGAGATATTCTGGCCTGTGCGCATGCCTACTTCCGGTTTACAGTCGACAGTCTTTCCCTAAATGCATCCCTTTTTTCCTTATTTTAATTCCCAATTTGATGGACACAGATAAATGACAGCTGTCTCACTGATTATCGGGACGTCTTGGCCGTTTGATGTGTGTATTCCTATATGTTATAATTTAGTTAAGAAAGCGAGATAGTGGTTGGCTGGTTGGTGGAGTTTGCATGATACTCCAGCTTTAACAAAACTTGTTTTTTTAGGTAAATACAGACTCTAAATTGCCCATAGCTGTGTTTATGTTTGTGAAATTGAATTGTTGTCTTTATGTGGCCTGCTGGGATTGACACACTGGTCACACTCCCGCTGGGTCTAGTTCGCCTCTCGCACCAAATCAGCCAGATCAAGCTGAGTCGCGACCTAAAAGCGGTATAGAAAATGTCTAGATGCACAACCATACGATGACCATATTGGGATTCGGTACAGCTACAGCAAAGAACTCCACTGAGTCAAATTGCTTATTAACCGACGAACCTCCTGCTCGAGTTAAATCCGTAATATTCAGCTATTCGTTGAGAAAACTGGAATCATTGTGAGTTCTAACCAATAAAATTCGTGGAACTGCATCTGTTCCAGGTTGGCAACGAAATTCAATTTTTTTGTGGAATAGGCACTAACTCGCTAAAATAATCTCTTCGTTTTATATGGCAGTTGTCTACATTAAGGTCCAAAATGAATTTTGGCCAGGCACACTGGGAGCTCACTCATTGGAAACATGAAGACAGACCACTATTAGCGCTCATATTTACAACTAGAGTGTGGACAATTTAGAGTTTTCATTTATCCTAAAATTCTTGTTTTTAAAATATAGGAAGAAGCCCATGCGAGCTTGTGGAAAACTCCTGCACCGGAGGGAAATGTGGTGCATACTCGCATAGTTCGGTCCAAATTAAAATAATTTATTGGAAAATCAAATGGTGCACAGTAATGCTAACTACCAAACAATTAATAAAAAGGAACACTTAATGTTCTGTGTGTAGTTAATTAATCGTCATTCAGTGCAGGTTGTCAACTACAAGAGTATTTTTCCGTCAGTGCATTGCTATTGATTTCCTCAACAGAGTGTAAAAAAGAGACTGCATTTGGCAAGGATAATCTTAATAGCACACAAGTGTAAAACACACCTTCTATAATCCCTAATCAAATATTTTTTATGTTCCTAGTTCAACGAGTGCCAGTACAATCAGTACAGACATCATGCCTGGCGAAGACAAAACCTCCCAACAAA
Source organism: Idiotropiscis lumnitzeri (assembly GCF_059441095.1). Classification (NCBI taxonomy): domain Eukaryota; kingdom Metazoa; phylum Chordata; class Actinopteri; order Syngnathiformes; family Syngnathidae; genus Idiotropiscis; species Idiotropiscis lumnitzeri. The sequence continues at coordinate 18,206,555 of NC_142393.1, forward strand.
CTCGCCAGAGGAAAAAGAACAAAAAGTCCCGCTCCAAAGGGAAGAGCCCTGTTGCAGGTCCCAACGCAGGTCTTGCTGGTACCTTGGATGGAAAACATGAGCTGACCTTACCACCCGTCCTTCAGCCGCATCCTAAAAAGCCGTCGGAAGCGAGGCCCAAAGTAGCAGTAGCCAAAGTTGAAGAGGAGTCATCCCGAGCGATATGTCTGCAGGTTCTTTTTCCATACCTGCTGGCTGGAATGGGAATGGTGATGGCCGGGATGGTGCTGGATAATGTGCAGGTAAGTTCATTCAAAACATTAGATTCCTCATGAGCTCATTTAACATGAGATTATCACCTTATCTGAGCAGGTTCTGTCCTCATTACAAACCCCCTTTTGACCTGTTTTAAAAACAAAGTATAGTTCTGAACGCAAATCTAAAAGTCTTCGCAGAGGTCTGTACTGTTTGAGTGTTTGACCTTTGTGATGTCAAGCAGGTGTGTTTTTGTCTTTTCGGCAGCCTCTTTAGTTTGAATTTATGTGAAGCGGGTATTTTTCTGTACCTTTGAATGTGTGTGTGGTCCAATATACCCCTTATCTCCTCCCAGGGGTTCTGTTTACCACCGAGCATCAGACCTGTTGAAGGATGCTTTATGATGAGCTGATACGTGTCTCATTCCTCTTTCCCCTTCACTGATTAACACATTTTATCCACATTGGCTCACACTTTTTGTGCCATCAATTGCCCATCAGTGTCCTGTCTGTGAGTGATAATGGGTTTGGCTGAGCATGTCCTCCGGTGGATTTTAAAGGACACAAAATGATGGAGATGTTTTCCTAATTATTTACCGTATATTTTTCTGTGCAGTTGCAATATATATATATATATATATATATATATATATATATATATATATATATATATATATATATATAAATGGACGGCTGCACTACTTGGGTCAATTCACCTCAAAAGAATTGTGCTGTTTTATACAAAATTACCCATAGGTTTGTACAAAACAGCCCTATTCTTTGCAACCTCAAATTGTGTTATTTTGAACCCAACTACTTTGAAAGTGCTTATTTCAGGCAAAGGAAGCTTGGAACTGTATTGGTCACCCATTTGTATTGTATTATTGTATTGTATTGACTCCTTTTGGGAGAAGCAGAAATGGGAGAAGAGATTAGTTCATGCAAACAGTCTCAAAGTAATTTTAGTCATAGTAAGGTCAGCGTTTTATCTTGACATGGGAGCCCTACACTGTAAAAAAAATGTATGAACTGCAGATATAGAAAAAGAAGGAAATGGATGAAGGAAAGTGAGGGCACGATATTTGGGAGATTGATCCAAACAAAACAAGAAGGGATGCTGTTAAGTAGAAAGTTATGGTCAAAAGGAGTCAGGTTGTGAGAGAGTCTAGTGTCGAGAAAAAGCATGAGTGTTAGTGTGTGCCGGTAAGCTTGTTATTTCCTTCCTGGATGAGCATGACATGCAGGAAGAGACAGCTCCGCCTCTTTATGTGCTACGTCACAGCAGAGCGGTGCGGAGCAGAGAGAACAACATTACACTGATGCTGTACAACAGAGGAGGAACACTGGAGCCAGTCAGACACCAGCTGCTGCATTTTATTACAGGATCTTTTGGATCGCTTCTAAACAGCACGGACCTGTCTGCTTTTTCCCCCCGCTGATAGAGAGACACTGGATGGACAGCAGTAGAAACATTGCTTGCTCCAGACTCATCAGACTGATTGGACTGAATTGTTTTTTAAACTGTCAATATATTTTTTGTCAGTGAGGTGCCTGTGGTTCTGCTTAGGAGATCAAGGTTACTTTTGATTGGATCAAAATGAGGACGAAATACAAGGAAGACTATGTGGAAATCAGTGCTTTTGTCATTTCAACCTCTATTTTCATTTGAATAACTTTTGCTGTTGAAAAACTCGTCAATTCTAGTCATGTTAGGATTCGGCAGGAGTTGGTAGTACATGGAGGGCAGTGAGACGAATAATTGTGAGTTTGTGACCAATAGCAGAGGAATACTGTTGAAGCAAGTGGTGCTGATAAATGGAGCATCACTGCTGACTCACTACTGGGTCACATGGGGCCACGCATCATTTTATGGCAGTTAGAAAACAAATAGTTACTTTCAACTTGCTATCCTTGAAAATGGCACATAAGCACAGGCTTACAATTTTTTACTCATCACTTGAATCTAGTGCTCGAAGTTCTAAAAAACAAAACTAAAACTGACGTCAGAACTTAAACTAAATGTACATATCAAATGTAAATTAAATAAATGTCAATTCAACCTTGTCACATATCACTTTTATGTAATAGTGGAATTTATTTTTTTGATACCTCAAATTATCCTTTAACAACTTTTTCATCACTTTTGAATGAAAGGTAACGTTTCACTCATCCCATAAAGGTAACTTTACAAGTTATGTATTACTAGCCCTAAACTGTAGTAGTTATTTTACCTGAAAACACAAAACATCATGCTGCAATTTATAGCATTTAACCTACACACGTCTTTGGTTTATTTCTTAAATGAAATCACAAACTAAAACGTAATGGTGAATAAAGCAGTCGCTGTAAATTGAATTGACCTCAAACGGTAAGGTAACATCATGGATGAAATCTTTTTCATCTGCTTAGGTTAGGCTCGTTGTTTAAAATTGTTGCTTGCACTTGTCAGTCAAATGCCCAGCCCATTTATTTGGAGACCTTGAATTTATTTATTTATTTATTTATTTTCCATAACTGTTGCTTCATTTCGTGTAAGCTTCTCCCTGAATCGAGGTAAAGCCTGCTGCTATTTTTGGACTTTTTATAATGTAGTACTTTATTTATGGATGAACCGTTGGCACGTGAGAGCTGATAAGATACATTGTTTTTCTTGATTTTCTTTCTTGCCTCCACTGCCTCAACACACAATTTCTCAAACATTTCCTGGGATAGCGCGACTACATTAAACTTGGATAACCCCTTCACACAACATGGCTGTGACTCATCTGGAGCTGGAGCTTTGCTACCAGGGGAACAAGTTACGTAGTGTGACATGGAAGCTGACACACTCGGAACATGGTTTTCTACCTGAGCGCTCTTGGCTCATTGCGCTGCAGGTATTGGTGCCATTCCTGGTGTCAGGACTCGGATTGGTCTTCGCTGGTGTCGTCATGGATCTGATACAAGTATGCAAATCTGTCTGATGATGTAAATGTTGGATTGAGTTCTCACTGACAAATGAATATACAGTCCACCCGGATTTTTGAGATTGTCAAATTGTGCAAAAACTGTTTACAGTATTTCCCAATGAAGGCGTTTCAGATCCCCAAAATATTACCAAAAATTAATTTCATAGAGAGAAAATATAGTTTTACATACATAAAATGTGACAATTACATATACTGTGTAAATCTGCCGTGGGCAAACTACGGCCCGGGGGCCACATGCGGCCCATGAAATGTTTTAATCCGGCTCCTGAATTTGAAAAAAAATTAAATGAATAAATCTTGTTAATGTTTTATTTAAATACTGTATTTTTTTAAAGACATTTTTATTGGCACACTAAACAACCACTGTGCTGGCACATGGTACAACAGAGACAGGCTAGCTCTTTAGGTCAGTGCTTCTCAAATAGTGGGGCGGGGAACAAGATTTTTTCCCCTGCCGTACTACAATAAAGTGTAATTGCACATCCACTCCAGTAGTTGGCAGCGGCGCTCTCCTTGCCCTTTGTGCGCAGCGAGTATTAACTGTACGGTGTCGGTTTGTTTCGCTACAAAAATGCTATTATTTATAGTTGCGGCGGAGAGGGTGGTGGCGGGGCGCGGATTGTTTTCTTCTTTCTAGGGCAGGGGGCGTAATAAAAGAATAATTGAGAAGCACTGCTTTAGGTCAAGGAACGGCTGTCTACTTCCACCTCAGAGAGAAGAAACACTCTTTGGAGGACAAAATTCTGAATTTTAGAGAGATTCTCCTGTCCTAAAAAAAATAAATAAATACAATTACAGTACTCGATTCTCATCATAGTCGCTTAAGGAAACTATGTCCTTCCCAATCTTAATGTGAATAGTAAATACTGTTTTAGAAGCGTTGCCTTAGAGAAAATGTTTTATCTCATGGGAACTAATTACTATAAGTGTTAATCACTTTGTCCTCAAACGTCCATCAATCCATTTGTAATGTCTGTGCTGATAATATAGTATTGATACTGGGAAGGTCTGCCAAGATGTACCAGACGTTTTTTTTTCTGCTGGGTGTCTAGAGCAAAACTGAGTTGAATCACTGGCTTCTTGCCCAACACAGCAGCATCAGATTCAGGAGGAGCCGTACTGCTGCAGAAAGGGGCCGTCTCTCAATATAACCGCACAGTATGACAGGGGCTGCCTGAATCCGCTCGTCCCCACCCTTTGTGTGATGTGAATATTCCAACCTTCATTCTTTTATGATAACAACATCTAAGAAAAAGTAGTGGGCTTGAATAAAAGACAACTAAAAATATCATTCCCCACTTTCCGCATTTCGTTGACGTGAAGAATTTGTCGAACCTGATGACTACAAATTGCATCATTCAAGATAAAGAATGTTACTTTAAAGAAGAAACGAAATCAACTGCCAAGCACGCTTGTATTTCTTTTGGCATTGGCAGAGTCGGGTTCCTTGAAAATAGCTGAACTTTTTTCAGTTTATCATGTATGTCTACGACAGAACATTCACATTTTCATTTCACTGCACATCTTTGCTTGCCTCTTCCCGCCAAGCCTTTTCTCTATATCGCTTCTCTCTTGGCAGCTGTGCTGTTCCGTTCAATGAATCTATTTCAAGAGCTAAACCCCATGAACCTGCCAAGTAGACTTGCAGTCAGACGAACGAGGTGAACTCCAAACTGTACATCCTTCGCACCCAGTGAACCTTTGCCGTCACACAGTGACCAAAGACGTGAAATCAGGCTAGTAGGTTAGTCTAGAATATGCGATGCACTTATTTAACACATCAGCAAGGCAGGAGGTTCATAGGGTACATATTTAGAGATGAACATATTCTCCTCTATGAATTAAAAATTGTTCAATTTTTCATAAAAATCTTAGGTTATTGTTCAATCCCCTTGTAATGATCTTAATAGTTTTCATTTTCTTGTGTGTGTTTCAGCACTGGGATGTGTTCAAGGTAATCACAGAGGTGTTTATTCTCGTACCTGCACTGGTTGGGCTCAAAGGAAACCTGGAGATGACCCTGGCTGCTCGCCTCTCCACTGCGGTGAGATAATATGAGAATATTAGTGAATAAGCTACGTTTCGTATTGTGACTGCTTCCTAAGAATCTCATTTGCGCCACGGTCTGTTCCCCAGAGGAATTTAAAAATGAACGCATGGGTGGCCAATCAATAAATACGTGTTTTGCAATACAGGCCTCTGTCAAGGCCAAACAATTCTAATTTGCATTAGATTTTTTCGTCTAAATTGGCTTATTTGAAATGTTTGTGTTGTCAAGGACTTGACTTGGTTTTATACAACAGCTTCATATTGTATCCATTTACTGCAATATAAAATCTGTCAGGAAAGTAAGGCCTTGAACGAAACGTTTGATTGGATTTACCCTTCTAAATACTGTATTAATTGTGACACAAATAAAAAAATCTGCCCATTCGTTTCTGTACCGCATTCAATTCAATTAATTCTGGCTGAATGTGGTGTCACTAAATCTTTAGGCCAACACAGGACAAATGGACGACCCAAAAAAGCAATGGACCATGGTGTGCTGCAATCTTGCACTAATACAGGTAAGGTGTGCCTCGACTGGTCAGTTAAGTAAAAAGATGAATTTTTTGACAGATTTTGACACTTGCAAAAAATACAATAACACCTTTTTACACACATCTTTTCATCAATTCTCTGTATCTGTAGTGTTTAGGGGCTGCAGGCCAAAACGTCTAACTACTGAATTGCTAGTATTTTAACAAGGGATACCACTTTTTTTCTGACCAATAAACATAGGGGTCTCAAATCTTGACTACTCACTGATACCAATACCTGGTATCAATACTCGCCCATCCCTAATTTCAACCATAAATGTCCTTATTAATGCTCATGTCATTGTGCACTCTCCACAGGTTCAAGCGACTGTAGTTGGCTTCCTTGCAGCTGTTGCGGCTGTGTGTTTAGGAGCAATTTCCAGAGGGGGAATTGAATTTGACCAGGCAGCTGTTCTGTGCGCTAGTAGCATCGTCACCGCGTTTGTGGCTGCTCTCTCCTTAGGTCTGTGATCGAGAACCCGCTCACACATGTTTCAGGATATCAGCCTTTGTGGATTTGTTGTTTTGATTTGTTTTGTCCATACATGGAAGTCATGTCATCAAACTAGCAATGTGACTGGATTTCCCCCTAATTAAAATCTGACAAAATGCAACGTTTGCTTGGAAAGGCCACTTTACCCAGCAAATATTTAGGAAATCAGTTTAAGTGTTCTGAAGAGATTTAGCTTTTTGTGTGAGTATTATATTGCCTATTGAAAATCTGGTCAAAAAAGCACCTTCTCATTAGATTAAACAGTGTAACCATGCACAGCATTACATGAAGGCTAGGGGGTGCTATAACCACGTCAGAAATGTGTTTAGTCCCCCCATTTAGTGAAGTATCACTTTATAACAAGTTATTTTGGTCATAAAGTCAGTCTAAAAATGGTCTTAAAGGGGAAGACTAGTCAAAGATTTTCTGTACTAGAAAATGTTCTACGCGCCCCTATTAGTCTAAAAAGATAGTAAGAAAGTAATTAAGACTGGTCCACCTGTTGTTTCCTTGAGACCTGCAGCTTTGTAAGTTTCAGACACACCATGTTCATATTTTTCAGCAAGAAGAAGTTTGAATTATTCTTTAACATTTGGTCGTACTTGCATTTACCTCATGTTTCTGTCTCATTTCTTCTCCTTCACAGGCTTGTTGATGATTGGAGTGATCATCGGGTCCAGGAAAGTAGGAATCAACCCGGATAACGTGGCCACCCCGATAGCTGCCAGTTTGGGTGATTTGATCACCCTATCCCTGCTGGCTGGCGTCAGCAGCACCCTTTATGAACATATTGGTGAGTTAACCTACAGCAAAATGGAAAGATGCACACATTTGATTGTTTTCCATGTGTACATTTCCCCCACAAAATACAAATAAAAAATATGGACATTTCCTTGATAAATTAACTTGAAGTCAACTCAAAAACTGAAAAGTTAAAAATGTAAAAATACATACAGTATGTATGCATAATTAAACCCTGTCGGGATGTTGAAATGGTGCGTGGTGAACAAAAAAGACTAGATGATAAGATGATTTAACTGTTGATAAGAAGTCAATTGAGAATACGCTGACCATCATGAAAACTCTTGGCATCGGTATGATCACTATCAGCACTGTACTTTTTTATTTTGTGTACATTTTGTATATTGTATTGTTACATATTAAGTACAGTATTTATTTATCAGTTTTCTTTGGTCCACAGAGACATGGTACCTCTCCCCTCTGGTGTGTCTGGTCTTCCTGGCTCTAATCCCACTCTGGGTTGTGGTGGCCCGGCAGAACGCTCAGAGTAGGGAGGTTCTCTGTTCAGGGTGGCAGCCTGTTTTAGTTGCCATGTGTATTAGCAGGTACGTATATAGAAACACAGTCAATGTTAATTTATTATCACTTTTAAAAAGCAAAAATGTTATCGTCGACTATTTTTGGATTTGATCCCTTGTTTTTTTTGTTTTTTTAATCTCTTGACATTATGTGTGTTTCCAGCCTTGGAGGTGTGATACTGGACAAGACGGTCAGTAATCCCAGTTTTGACGGGATGGCTGTTTTCACACCAGTTATCAATGGTAAGATAAGTGAGAGGAGTATTTAACTGAAGTTATCTGAAGTTTTCAGCAAGCATCTTCTGACATGCATGTATTCAGTTTTGGCAAAAGTATCATATATTCTGGTGAACTGTATTAATTGCTTGTCAATCTTGACTGAATTAGGAGTTGGTGGCAATTTAGTAGCCATCCAGGCCAGCAGACTCTCAACCTACCTCCACCTCTGGAGCATCCCAGGAGTGTTACCATACAAGATGAGGCAGCATTGGCCCAATCCCTACATGACTTTCTTTTCCTCAGGTAACACTGTCGAGATGTGATGGCATATCTGTAGTTAACATTTGTAAGCAGCCGACTTGTTCATTCTAAAGATAACAATGCCTGAGGCTGAGTGGTATTTCAGGGTCTTTACAGCTCAGTGTTTTATTTTTACTGACTATAGCTATTTGATCCACTGTCACCACTCTCCTGAGTACCAGTTTTATCTGTAGTAAGCAATTGTGTTTGGGGGGGAAAGAATCTGAAAATATGCCAGTCAGTGTGAAGAACCATCTAAAATGAGGTTGAGCACCCAGCAGGGTGTTATCACTCAACAGCGAAGCCTAAAAAAATAACAGGGTGGACAAAATCACATATGGCTGAGTCAAAGTTAAATTCAAGCGAGAATAAATGTGATTGTGTCTCTTAAACCCCGCAGGTTTAAACTCCAAGTCAGCACGAGTGCTGCTGATGCTGGTCATGCCCGGTCATGTGGTCTTCCTCTATGCCATCTCTCTGTTGCAAGGAGATGAAGTGGCAATCACTTTAACCTTTGCTGCTTGCTACCTGTGTGCTGCTTTGCTGCAGGTATGTTCGCATTCACGGTACACACTGTGGATATATACTCTTACTCCATAACAGAAAAGCACGATTGTATAGTGGTTTCTCAGTTTGGCCTTTCCGTGTGGAGTGTCATACAGTTTAGATGAATTGAAAACTCGAAATTTCCCATTGGCCTGGATGGGTGCTAGTGATTATTTGTTAATCTTCCATTGATATTTTTTTTTGCGCCATCTGTTGATTCTTTAAGAGTACAATGATTACAACAGAATTTTTATTTTAAATTCTAAATGATACTTGTGTTCGTCGGCAAACTTGTTTGGTCTTATAATTGCACCCTCTGCTGCTTGATTCACATACTGAAACCAATTGCGCCTCCATTGTACGGAAACTTGGCAGTTTTTTTTTTTTTTTGGTCACAATGTGGTAGTGCCAACGTGTGATACAGTTCTGTCTATAGACACCATTCCAAGCTTATAAACAAAGATGACGTCATCGGAATGAGCGCAAATTGTTGGTGCAGAATGGCGGGGGTGATACTATAGTCACAAGAAATTAACTGGAAAGCATTGTCAAAACTAAAAAAAAAATAAATAAAAAAAAAAGCTCACATTACCAGATGCAAAGCGACTTTATGATCCTTATGAGTGTGCGTACGACATTTTAAAGTGGCCCAATGTCCAATATTAATCAGTACGAAGTGGAGACTTGCAGTGTTTACACAACAGAGAAACTGCAAGCTTACAAGTTTTTGAATGCTTACAAATATGTAACGTGTGGGCATGTACAGACTATAAAACATCTGATTCAGAGTTTTATGTTTTGAGAGGTGTGAACGGACATCTGATTTATCCCGGTGCACGGCCCGCTGCTTCCCCTCTTCATTCAAGGTTAGGCGACACAAATTTTGGCAGCGTATATTATTCTTCTTCATCCAACTAATTTGATGAAACGTCGTCAGCATGTCCCCAAATATCTCGAAATTAGGTGTGATAGATCGATATAAAAAAGCGAGCTAGCTTTCAATTCTTTTTTTTTCTTGATTTTCACACCCATACACACAACAACTAGACCCATTGATGTTTTTAAAATTGCTCCAAAACTACATAGCTTTTGATGACGTAGAACGCAAAGGGGTCTACTTTTCGTTGGCAGTACAAAACCAAAAATAGAATGGTCGTTTTTGTTATTTGTTTCTTAAGGTATTGCAAAAAAATATATGTAATTGTATATATTCACAGCCATTTCAGGGTGAATGCAATTCTCAAATATGTCACTCAGGACGGTGGGGGTGTCATGTCGCCATTCTGGCAGAATTCCCCAACACGCAGGCACCGTCCTGCCTCTCTCTGTGTTACAGCTCCAATACTCCCACCAAAGCTCGAAAATTGCAGGGTCGACTTCACGCCCACTCTTTATTGGTGCCCTGGTTCTGACATTTCAATCCATATTTCGATGGTTTATTTCTTCCTTAGCTCTGTGTTCTCCTTGCTCCAGGTGGCTATCTTACTTTATGCGGCCGACCTGATTGTTCGTATGATGTGGCGACGTTCGCTGGACCCTGACAACTTCTCCATCCCGTACCTGACAGCCCTGGGAGACCTGCTGGGTACCGGCTTTCTGGCCCTGTGCTATCATGTGTCATTGGTTCACAGTCAGCAGCTGTGAATCAGCTTTTCTTTTTTGTTTCCTACCGTGATATTCTAATACACACATATGGACAATACAGTAAGGAATATTTCTTGGACCTAAACACAGAAGGAAATGCTACACAGGTGATATGACATGAGATGACAGTAAATATGTGATCTGTGCAGTATTTCCATCTGTGTTTGTGCTGTAAATAATATTTATTTACAGCACATCTATCACTCATGGAAATGGGGCATACCTGAATTTCAAATTGTAGAGTGCCGTGCTTTCTCATGCATTCTCAAACACTCTTCCTCCACTTTAATTTTGCTTTGACCAGAAATGACTTAAGGTGAAGTGGTGGGGCTTTCTGCTCAACACTACTGCTGAGTTCCATGCGTGTGACCACATGACAGCACATCAACTGTTAGTATGACTCCATCAACCAGGTACATACGAACATTTGATTGAAACTCACTATACAGCTCATTACTGCTCGAGGTCAGACCATGTTGCCGGCTCGAATCCTTTTTTAATGTTATTTATTTGTGAAAATATTTTAAAACAAGGGATTTGTGATGTTTTATTGTCAGTCCTGTTTTTAATGTTTGTTGCATGTTGCGTTCACCAGAGAGCACTGTGACTGCCCTCTTGAATCAGAAATCAGAATCAGAAATCCCTTTATTGTCATTGTACTCAAGTGTGCAACGAGATTAGAGAGCTCCCCTCTCCAGTGCAATGCAACAATAATTCAGATAAATATATAAATTAGATAAATAAGAGAATAGTTAGTGCAATGGAAAATAGTACTGAATAGGGTATATAAAAACACATCACATTGCTGTTCTGCAAGGTAAGGGTGGTCGTGTGTGTGTGTGAGAGTTTAGAATGGAGATGGCTCTTGGGAAGAAACTGTTTCTCAGTCTATTGGTCCTTGATTTGATGCACCTGTAGCGCCTGCCAGAGGGCAACAGGTCGAACAGGTGTGAGTTTGGGTGGGTATTGTCTTTGACGATATTGAGAGCCCTGCTGAGGCACCGGGCGGTGTAGATGTCCGACAGTGAGGGGAGAGGGCAGCCAATAATCCTTTGCGCTGTTTTGACCGTCCTCTGGAGCCTCACTCTGTCCGCCTCAGTGCAGCCGCTGTACCAGGTGGAGACACAGTACGTCAGCAGGCTCTCGATGGACGAGTGGTAGAAGGCCAACAGCAGTTTCCTGTCCAGGTTGAATTTCCTGAGTACACTCAGGAAGTGCAGACGCTGGTGGACCTTCTTTCCCACTGCTGTGGTGTTGTGTGTCCAAGAAAGGTCATCGGAGATCTGTACTCCCAGGAACTTGAACGTGTGGACCCTCTCCACACACACGCCTTCGATGCAGAGGGGGGGCGGCACCGTCTTGTTCCTCCTGAAGTCGATGACGATCTCCTTTGTTTTTGCAATGTTGAGTTGCAGTCTGTTGTCCTCGCACCAAGCCGTCAGTCTCTGGACCTCCTCTCTGTCACCTTCCGAGATCAGACCGACCACTGTCGTGTCGTCAGCAAACTTGACAATGGTGTTGTTACCGTGGGCCGGGCTGCAGTCGTAGGTGTAGAGGGCGTACAGGAGAGGGCTCAGCACGCATCCTTGAGGGGAACCGGTGCTCAGCGTACGGGTGGAAGACGTGTAGGGGCCGAGCAACATAGCAGTTGAGACAATCATAAACCAAACTTCATCAAGTTGTTAGCCTGCTTTTCAATCCACAAAGACATCAGCCATCCTGTCATATCTCATATGCTCAATAGCACACTTGAAATTGCATTCATTTGTAAAGCAGCAAATCCAGCAAGTAAGAACTAGTTAACGTTATGCTAAAGTCTTGCGAAAAAAGGATGAAAGATAAATATAGCACACTCACTCGTATATTTTACATATGCAGTAAAACGTCTTATTTTCCTCAGGGTTTGTACCAGAAATTCATCTTGAAGGTTTTAATATTCAGGTAGGATTAGACACAGACATTCTCAAATCACTCAATGTTGTATAGCCGTGTTGTGTTCGATATCGAAAAGTGGTTTGGCTAGGTTCTAATTAACCGCCCAAAAACATACACATCTCAAAAATGCACACCCAGGTTTTTATTCACTCAGTTAGCTCAGCTCCTGCCAAATATAGCAATGTTTTTTGATCTACATTTAACAAATAATGCAGCCATTTTGCTAATACAAACGCTATTTATTATGATCGCAGCAGCACTTCCTGACATCAGAAAGAACATTGACTAGCAAACCGATCAAACCAACAAAATCTATTTAAAGAAATTCCATGAAAAAAAATTAAACAATTAAAAAATAAACAATTATAATAGAAAATGGCTGGCTAAGTGTCCGTCTGCTGTCAAGAAACGACTGCATACTGTGATGACAAGACGCTAAGAAATACAGCCAGTGCAAAATTACCCCTAAAAAACACCAGACTGCATACTGTAATTGCACTTCTGAATGTTATCGTCAGTCTACCAACCATGTGAATCTCAAATACCATATTTCCTCAAATGGTGGCCTCTGCGCAGATAGACAACTTCCCTCACTCAACTGGCGTGCACGCCAATTTAACGTGTTAAATTTCCCAGCCCCAATACACACGCACACACACACACACACACGCACATTCTTTGCCGGAGTTTAAATGTCCGACTACTGTAACCACGGCTGCCCGCGTGGATACGCCCACATGTATTACATATGTATGGCATTAAGGGCCTTATCACTTATTGTATGGTACGTTGTCACCTCAGCTTGCACATCTGTCTTATGTGCTCACAAAAAAGTGTGTTATCAAAATGTGATGTGTTTAGCAAATTTGTGGCCTTTTGTGTTTATATTTGAAAAAAAACAAAATATGTGCTGGTAATTATTTTGGGACAGCGGCTTGTGGGAAACCCAGATTTCACCCTTTTTGCCATCACTGTGAGGTGTTGAGTCATTAGATGGCTGAAATAGTGGGAACAGTAGCGAGACGACTAATGAGAAATAATGGGCATTTTTATTTGTCCTTTCCACCATATGACATAGTATATCGGTTTTACTTAACAAGTCGTCATTTATTCTTTAACACTTCTCATTTGATCCTTTTAAAAATAACACGTTTTGAAGCTTATGTTCACACTCTAATGTAGTCATTAAGTGTTGTCCGTTACTGGGAGTTTTGTCTTTGTAACAGTGCAACATCGATGTGTCTCTTTTTGGAGCAAAAAAAATTAAAAATTCAAGTCTCTTCATACTTAGATGTGTTGTTAATAGGACCTGAAAAACAGATTTGCATCGAATGCTCTCAGAGCATACTTTGACAGCACTTCAATCCACTATTCTCCAAATAAATAGTTTCTGCCTTGTAATTGTTTACTGTAGATGGTCCTGACCTTTTAGAGCGAGAGCTCTTATTAGAATTGCCATTGGTTTCATAAGTGGTTAATTACAAAGACAATAAGTTTGTGATTTTCCAAGAAGTACAGAGAAAGAGAGAGTTGATCCTCAAACCATCAAAGACAAACTTTAATGGACTGGTGAGACACCAATTAACCTTTACAAAAGTGGTGGAAAGACTAAAGTTTGGAGAAAGTAAGAATGGAAATGGAGTGTGTCGGAGGTGTGATATTTTGGGCTTTCCTGGCGTCTTGGCGTTGGCTCATTAATAAAAACAGTTCACCTGGGCAATACGTTAAAAGTTGTAGACTGGCAGTCTCCAAACTTGAACTCTATACAACATCAACTACATAACTACAGTTGAAAGAGGCTGATCCATCCATTTTATGAGCACTAGGAGTAAAACCACGCAGGCACGGGGAGAACATGTAAACTCCACACAGGAAGGCCGGAGCTGGCATCGAACCCTGCACCTCTATACTGTGAGGCCATCGTGCTAACCAGTCGGGAACGGTGTGGCAAAATTAAATGTCACTGAATAGAAATAAAAGCTGAAATGAAATCTTTGATCTCGTGTTGAACTTTTTATGTGGAACCGTTTTTTTTCAGTCAGTAAAAATACCATATAAAAAATTTAAAGATACCAAAGTTTCAATACCTTTGAATAGGAGTGTATTTATTTTCACATTATCATACCAATACTGATAACTGTGATCATTTTGGCCAGACATAAAATGTTCATCCATTTTCATCTGTCCTTTCCACGCAGGTGTTTCCCAGAACACTATGGAAAGTCAATTCTAAGATGCTCTTTTGCAGTAAGTGTAATTAACAGCAGTCAACAAAGAAAGAACAAACTTTTTCATTTAAATTTAGCCACCTGGAATGATCTGTGGTATACGAATATTTTTCATTGAAGTTTTTCTCCATCGTTTTGACTATTTTCTCGAAACAGTAATTACATTCTTGAAACTACAAGATCATTTGGCCAGTTTCTCTCTCTCTCTCTCTCTCTCTCTCTCTCTCTCTCTCTCTCTCTCTCTCTCTGTCTGTCTGTCTGTCTCTCTGTCTGTCTATCTCTGCTCATCTTACAGGCTGGGAAACATTGTTCATACTTTTACTGCAGCCCTGACCAAAAGTTTCTCTTCTGCACAGTCATTTCCTGTTTTGTTTTGTTTGTGCCAGCATGTCTAGAGTACCCTCACAAACACTTGTCTTTCACATTGCATTCCACTGATAGTGCTCAGTGAAATTGGTTTGCAACATGAGTGCATGCAAACAATACCATACTGACTGATCAACAGACAAACATGCCTTCATGCGTGAATGCTATTCTTACATCAATATTAAAAATCTAAATTTTGCTACATATTTTAGGGAGATTCTAATTCTAAAATTAGATTTTAAAACAGTTTACTAAATGGGGAGCACATGAAGTATAATCATAAAAGTCCTACTTGCATTAATATTGTCTGTGCTTACTGTAGGTCTATGCACAGTATGTTGGAATTCTAACCACAGGTTTAGATGCACTTGACATTCAGCACGAAAGACAAGTGGACTTAGTTCAGTGACACTATAGCACAAGGAAAATCGCTTAAATTATGTTATTATTATTATTATATTTTCTCTTTCTCTCTATATCTATCTATATATATATATATATATAGATAGATATAAATAGATATATATAGATATATCTATCTATATATATATATATATATATATATATATATATATATATATATATATATATATATATATATATATAGATAGATATAGAGAGAGAGAGAGATATATAGATCTACATAGGTATATCTATCTATTTATTTATTTATAGACTACACTTTTATTTTTTTCCAGGATAGTGCGTGGACGTCACAGTCTTTGGTTGGTTGTTTTCCAAAGGGATTTTCTTTTTTATTTCTTTTCAGCTTTCCTGCAACTATCTGGTTTGCTGTTAAGATAGTGCACAAATTTTACTACATATACTCAGATGAATCTCCTGTCATTGTTTTTTTTTGTTGTTGTTTGTTTGTTTGTTTGTTTTACGTTTGTTTTCGCGTGGAAGAGATCTCGACTTTTGTCAGACGATCCCTTGACCGCTGGCACCTGCGTGGTAAAGCGCAGATACTCAGTCCGCGTGTGTGCCACATCCCACCGTGGACGCTTTCCACGGGGGCGCCCACAGACTCTCGTGCACCTGGCGTGAACCCCAAACAATGGTCGGAACGCCGCACGGTGAGTGATTCATGTCCTCGCTGGCAGTACAGCAGCCTCCATCTTCTCTGTGACAATCCCACGAAGCGGTAGATGACCGGCGCGCAAGGCTCTCAGGCAAGTGTTTTCCACTCGTTCACAGCAATCTGCTCATACTGTCGTCACGATTAAAACCGGACTGAATTTACCCTTTGAGTTGTTTTCCTTCCAAAATAACTTTGCTTTTTCCTCATTTGCTGCTATTTTAAATATACACTACCGTGTGCATTCAAGTTGCTTTTTATGGCTCACACATTTCAAGTGTCCGCTTACCAAAATCAATAGTGTAGAATTACTTTATGCCTGTACTGACATTGTAATTGATTTGTTGGAAACACACCATCACATTTTCAAAAACACGTTCACGTTTTACTTCTAATGAATAGCCATAGCATGTTTTCTTAGAAGCCTGTTTATTATAGATAGGCTACAGCTGATTTAAATATATTGATGCAAAATTAGAATAAAACATTTTTTTTAATCTGATTTATTTTATATTGATGTTCATGGTGCAATTATTTTATTTCTGTATGTTCTGGGTTTTCATTTCATCATTGACATGTTGTTCCGTCACATTGCATACTTGCTGTGTCATCATTTTATCAGTCCCGTTGGGAAAGTATCACAAAAACATCATCTTCGATTATCATATTGCTACATCAGTTCTACTGAATATTTTCACAATATCTATCTTACAAAATGCAACTCGATCAATTGATGTCCATTGTCACCTTAATGACCCATGCCTATCGTGGTCAGCATTTCTCGTCACAGTACTGAAGTTCAGCTTCTGTATATGTGCCCTGCAATTGGCTCTCGACCAGTTTAGGGTGTACCTCATCTCTCGCCCATAGACTGCTGAGATAGGCTGCAGCACACCTTTGCCCACGCTGTAGGAAATGGCAAAATGGATGGTTAATTATTTTGTCGTTATCTCCTTAAAACATTTTTTTCAATATAACAGTTGTCGTGGTACTATCAATATGTTTTAGGAATAGCAATAATAAAAACATTATATCATGAGTTTCTCTAAAGTCTAAAGTTAAAGGGTAATTCTTTAGATACACCTCGGCAAACAGGAATAATCCAAAGATTATATGGTAATGCACAATGTCAGAGAGGTCGTGATTTAGTCACGCCGTTGCAGTGTACAACTGCACTGTGGAGCTGTTTCTAATATTTTCATTACCATTTTTATTATTTCAAACCCTAAACAATATTGAAAAAAGCTGCATGCTCTGACACTGAAACCGCAGCGCACGCATTTGTCAGTGGTGTCGAATACTGTATTAAGCATTTACATTTGTGTTGTGGTGAGCAGCACGGAGGAGCTGGCGGTAAATGAGAGGCCGTCGTCATCACCATGCCCCCGGGGAAGTATGGGATGCAGGAGGAGTGGGAGCGGGAGGGCGAGCAAAGCATCAGGATGGACTTCCTGTTGCCCACTGGCATCTACCTCACATTCCCGGTGTCTCACAAGGACACCATCAAGAGCATCAAGACGGTATAAGCACCAAAAACAGTACAGTATAAGCATGAATAGGTCGAAAATGTCGATGAAAAATCAAACAAATTGAACCATCTCCAGTGTAAAAGCCAAATTGGGCTATTATAGAAGCCACATTTCTCCTTGGCTGCTTTGCTGCCAATCTGCTTATGAATTTGAACGTGCCGTTTCCATGCCAACCGCTCTGCCACCTCAGACAGTTTGATTTAGCTTTGTCTTGTAATGATACTCTTGGAAGCTTTTAAGATAATTAAGAAAATGACTCTCCATTTTCTTTTCAGGGACAAATGCTTCAGAAGTTTTTGGGATGAAAAGTTGCTCATCCGGTTTTCTTTTCAGTGTTTTCGTAAGAATTTATCATTGTTGGAAAAAAAAAACATCTTTTTTTTAATTTTATTCTCCATGTTTTAACAGTGTGCAAATGCCTCTGCATTTTATTCATATTTTAAAATCTCGGTCCCAAAAATTATTGTCTGTGACATGTTGGCCGAACTTAAGAATAGAAAAGCAGTTGTTGCCAGAAGATCCCAGCACTTTGTTGTTGTTTTTTTTTTTCTTCATGTACAGTACTCTAAGTTATTATCAAAATATACTACAGGGTATAAAGTGAATTTATTCTTGAGGGATTAAATTACTTACAATAGTATAATTTTTTTATATAAAAAAAAAGCAACAAATAATTTTAAAACTTTTTCCACCTTTAATGTGAATTATAACCTGTACAAGGCTCTTGAAATTTTGGGGGCTTTTTTTTTGAGAGGGGAAGCAAAAATAAACAACTGAAATAATGTGGTTGCACACATTCCTGTAGGTGAGAATGTGCTGTGTTCAGAATTAACCAATCACATTCAAATTCATCGTAAATGGGTGTCAGCACACACTTGACGCCATTTAAAGTACTTCCAATTGATGCCAGATACATTTGAGTTATTCCAGTTTTTTTTTATTCTTGGCTTTTCCACACATTTTTTGCTTTTATGCAGAAGCCTGAAAATGTTGTACAAACACTGACTGCTCCTTCAACCTTTACAAGGCCGCAGTTCCAGCTGACGAAAAACAGCTCCAAAGCATGATGCTGCCACCGCTATGCTTCACTGTAGGTATGATGTTCTTTTGGTGATGAGCAGACTTGCCCTTGCACCAAACTTGCCTTTTGGAAATTTTGGCCAAAAAGTGCACACTTGGTTTCATTGGAGCATAGCAGAATTTCAGAAAGACATGTTAGAAAAGATTAAAACAAAAAAATCAATCAAATTGTACGGTTATAGCTCACATTAATAGTGGAAAAAGTTTTTTACTCACTTACCGGTAAATTGGTGTAATGTTTTTTTTTTACAAAAACTTGGCAATCGATCAGGGGTGTGTAGATTTTTTTATACCCACTGTATAATGGGTAAATCAGAGGCAATCCTGGTTGACTTTTGGGTGATTGGATGAGAGGCGGATATACTCTTGACTAGTGCCCAGCCAATCACGGGATAAATTTAGATTTTGAATTTGTGGCAAGAGGACGGTTCAAAAGGCTCCTGATGGATGAGAGCCGCGCGGAGTTCCTATAGGCTGTGGATGTTGCGGGGCTGTCATGGTTGACACACCTCTACAACATTGCATGGACATCTGGAACAGTGCCGCTGGATTGGCAGACTGGGGTGGTGGCGCCCCTTTTTAAGAATGGGGACCAGATCACATTTTTCAGCCAAGCTGGTAAGGAGAGGAGGGTCCTTCGGAAAGTCCAATCTCAGATTCTGGAGGAGCAGTGTGGTTTTTGTCTTGGCCATAGAACACCAGCTTTATATATTCGAGGGTGCCTGGGAGGTCACCCAACCAGACTACATGTGCTTTGTGGATTTGGAGAAGGCGTTCTACTGTGTCCCTCCAAGACTTTTGTGGGCGGTGCTTGAGCAGAGGAGCAGAACTCATTTTTACGGATTGTTCAGTCCCCGTACAAAATTTGTCAGAGTTTGGTCTGCATTGCCCGCAGTAAACGAGATTTGTTTCCAGTGAGTGTTGGACTTCGTTATGGCTGGATCGGTTCAAAGTCTGCTGTGATGCGGACCTTGTATTGGTCTGTTGAGGTGAAGAAGGAGCTGAACCGAAAGACCTCAAATTACAGGTTGATCTACATTCCTACCCTAAACTATGGTCACAAAGTATGGGATGTGACAAAAAGCGCAAGGTCCCAGCTACAAACGGCCAAAATGAGTTTCCTCCGCATGGTGTCTGGGTTCTCCCAAAGAGATCGGGTGAGAAGCTCAGTCATCCAAGAGGGACTCAGGGTCGAGCCGGCTGGTGACCCTTGAAATAAAACACGCAAGCACAAGGAGAACATGCAAATTTGATTCAAGAGCTGAGATTCAATTACTACAAAGTATTATATCAAATATTGTAATGAATAGAATATAGCCTATTAGAAATTAATTTATGTCTCCCAAAGTGAGCTCACCCATGATCCTAGTGAAGATAAATACTTTAGAAAATGCTTGAATTATATTTACTCCCATATTGCAATTTGTATCTAAGTTAATGAGAGATTTGTTTCATTTTTTTTCCCAGATGGTTTGGGAAAATGCCAGAGGGGAGGCGCTGTTCACGGCGCTGGGTCACCCAGACGCATACGTCTTCACTTGCATCAAGCAGACGGGAGAGAGGGAGGAGCTGGAGGAGGAGTCGAGGCGTATAAGTGACGTGCAGCCCTTCATGGGTGTTTTGAGACTGGTTGCCAGGGAGGGTGACCGCGTTGAGAAACTCACCAACAGCCAAATCAGCTTTTTGATTGGTAAAGGTCAGCAAAATTCACTTTCGATGCCCATTTGGCGACTTGATGATTTATTGTCATTTTTGTAGCCAATTCTTGCGATCCAATTCAAAGCATCTACATCATCTCGAATATTTCATTTTTCTTGGGATGATAGAAAAACAATTAACACATGGAGCACACTTACGCTGCAGCTGCTGTTGGCCACATCTTACACCCAGACACTTGCACGGAGACCCACTTCCCGACGTCACTCGCCACATTGCCGGGCCGCCACTTAAAGGCCTACACCTAACACACAGTTGCTACAACATGCACATTTTGTGTGCTTGAGTGGAATTCACGACCTGACAATGGTTGTTGTGGCTATTGTACCTGGGTTAACCTAGAATATAATATACTAGCATAGACTAAGCCTTTCTATGGTCTGCAATCTGTGTTGTACACCGGCAAAGCGGCTCTGCAACACTGGTTTCAGGAGTATTGTGTCTCAACTTGTAGTACGGTATTTGCATATTTCTATATGATGCTTGCATTGGGAGCAGGTGGTGTACTAAGTAGAGTTGTCAAAGAATGGCCTAAAAATGTATTTACAACAACAGTAGTGGCACACTAGAAACATTATATTCAAGTTTCTCAAGTCTCCATTTGTCTATGCACATATTTACGTCATACAAGAAGAGGGAAAAGCAGTTACAAATGTGACAGCAGGATATGAATAATAAATGCGACTGTATGTACAATATACAAATGTAAATGTGAACAGCAGCAACAACAGACACTATGATTAAATACTGCATCTATACGCCGGGGTTGAGCAGTCTGTCAAGGAAGGAAATGCTGAGTGCTTTGATGGTGTCCCGCATTGGATGGGAGCTGGCCGTCCTTATCAGGCTGTCCAGTTTGGCCCTGTTAGCAGCTGAAATGCTGCTGCCACAGCAGACCACTCCCCGAAAAAAAAATGAAATGCTGTTTTTAATGTGGGTGGTTTAAGTATGATTCATCATTCTTTTTTTTTAAATTGTAAATTAGCAAATGAAATAAACCTAAAATACAGGGCTGACTGTGAAGTTTGCTTCTTTACTGACTTAAAAATCTGACAAAGTGGTTAACTGATGTATCTGTTTGTTGTTTTCAGGTCTGCATGAGTTTGAGACCCAGAAGAATCACGAGGTGAGCGAGTTTCGGACCAAGATGCGAGCGTTCTGCGAGGAGAAGGCTCAGCTTCGGCAGGCATCGCCATGGCAACAGTGGATGGCGTACATGTTCCCTTGTGACCTGGAGCCATGCTGCTCTCTGCCGATGTGTGGCGAGTCACATAACACCAAGATCTTCATCAACATCAAGTTTGAGGCTTGTGATGTGAGTTGATGCTGAATGTTGTTTATACGTGTGAAGAAATGATGGGTCAGAAGCTCCGGACGCCTGAGAACGTTTTTGAGTAAATATGAGCATCTATGGAATCCCCCCTCCCACGCCACAAACTCCATTTTGCAACTCTTCAGTCTCAATGAGGAGTAAGATACAAACGTGAATGTGTACCATAGGAAAGCTTCATGGTGCAGCAGGAGCCACATGACGTGCCACTGGCTGTGATGAGGAGCGCCCTAAAGAAGAAGGCCACCGTCTTCCGCTCGCTGAAGCAAGAGCCCGAGGATTACACCTTACAGGTCAACGGCAGGTGGGAGTTCATCTATGGGAGACACCCCTTGAGCCAGTTTAAAGTAAGATATTCATCATTGACTCGTTTCTGTCTTTCAAGCTTTCATGGTCTGTAATCGATCAACATGTTATCACAATATTTGAAGAACTTTTGTGACAATAGTTTTGATAAGCCATGGTGTACAGCTTGCGGGAAGTAGAATGTATTCATTACAATGACCTAAATTGACTAAATCTCAACAACAAATATTATTTTACGTACTCTTTCCCAATACTCATGGTGAGCCTTACACTATCACCAGTAAGGTAGCTTTAAATCAGTGTTGTTTATACTCACACACTTTTAGTTTTCATTTTGATTTTATTTAATAAATGACACCAAATTAACTGAATAAAATGGAATGTTTTCTGACTCACGCAGAGAGTAGATACCAACTGTAAGTACAAAAGAAGGACAGTAGCTTGGCTAGCTGCTAAGCTAAGTAGATAGAAAATGTAACGCAGAACTGACGCTAGTCTCATCTAGCAACTGTACTGCAGCAATACATCTATGACTTGTAGATGTATTTTCTAATTTAAATAAGAAAATGAAAAAAAAATCATTAAACAAAAAGGAAAACATGTTCATACTCTTGGACAGTATGATTAGCTAAAATAGGGTTTGGACCAAAGTGGAATTCTCTTTCATAACTGTGCGTTTGATTCTCTTGTTTTTCTTTTTTTTTCAAATTTATTTGAAAAAATTGATTGTCATAGAGGATAATATTGGGCAAGGTGTAAACGTAAGTTATTATTGCATATATTTAATTTTAATGTACCTTGGGCTAAACTATTAAACAAGGTTTATGAAAGGGTCATGTTAATGAAATATTGACAGAAAAAAAACTCATCTCAACCCTTTTCATTCCACTGAGGTCAAATAAAAGTGTCAAACTGTAGATGTTGTTGACCGCCAACAACTCAAGTTTTGTTGGCAGCACAGTCCAGTGATGCTACCTGCAGGCCTAACTCATATCAGTCCAGCTAGCAGCACTGTAGGAAGCAACTGCATCCATTCAAGCCCTAACAAGATTTGGACTGCATTAACATAGACAGCAAACAAACAGCCTCCCGAGCAGGAGTTAACCGGTGCTCTGAGGATCACAGAGAAGGAACTTTTAAATTAAAACGTGCCTTCTTTTTTCTGCTGTCTGTCTTGTCCAATACGGCTTGGATTCTTGTTACTGGTCATGTTGCTCCAGCAAAAACTATTTAATTCCAAATGTTGTGAGTGGTGTCTTTTTATCTAAAACACAAAGAAAAAAAACGTGCAAAAGACGTGCATGCAAACAGTTTGTTTTTTGTTTTTGTTTTTTTATAAAATAAAATTTCAGAAAATACCAAAAGCTCACAGCAATTGGAGTGATCGTAATTTCTCGAGGATAAACACAATATTTGTATTTAAAGATCAACTAATATTGAGAACTAGCGGCCAGTTAGTACAGCACACGTTTACGGATTACTTCCATGTTTATCCTCCGGGCCTTGTGTACTTTCAAGAATTATGCTCAGTAATGTGTTCTACACAACTGCCTTTCTTCGTAATTTTCACCGCTCACCAAAAATAATCATGGTTTCACAAGTGGATTTGTCTCAAAATGGATCGTGGCAAGGAACAAGGGAATTACTGTAAATGAAAACAAATGTCTTAACCCGATGTCATGTTTTGTATCAAAGCTGGTTCCCGAGATTGGAAGAAATAAGTTCCAAAGCATCTTTTTTTTCACCATTTCATGCTCTGCCACTCTGTAAAAATTGGCGTAATATTCCGGGAATTATTTCCATTTAGTTTTTGTTATTGCAACATCACACAAAGGACCCACAATCTGAGGAAGAATCAAACATAGATATGAAGACTATGGGTGTGTTAAAAAATATCTCTGGGCACGCTTCGCTCTACTCTGACCGCTTAGAAACTCAGGGCCGAATTTGCAAAGAATTAACTGAGGCTGCTGATAGCTCCTTCATTTGCACTCGCAGTTTGCTCAGTCTTAACTTCCTATTCTCAAAGGCTATTGCATAATGCTATATCAGCGTAAACCCTCCCACAAGGTTTGCATAGTTTGCCCCTGATGCCACCCTGTTTGCAAAAAGTCACATATGGCAAATTCAAATGCCAAAATTGTTAGCAGTCAAATTATTATGCGGATAATAATTTAGTTTTTGAGCATGGATACCGGAAAATCAGGGGCGCGCATAATACAGGAATGCAAAAGAATGTCAGCTTTTAAAGAGCAATTTTGTGTGTATTCAAGTGTGTTATTCGTAAATTACGGCACTTCATTTTTGGTGAACATGCAAAACTTGCATCCAAAATAATACATACATGAAATACATATATTTAATTTAACAACAAACTATGTTAAATATTTGCCCTTGGAATGAGTGCAGACAGGAGAATTTTAAGACAATGTTATAATTGCATATTTATTTTTCACATAGCACCATGCCTCTGCTGCCCGTCCCTCCATGCAAAGTCACTGCCGTTTATGTCTTTTCTTTTCTTTCATCCCAGTACATTTTTTCCTGTTTGAGAACTGGACAAAATCCTCATCTCACCATGGTGCACCATTCAACCATCAGCAAGTATCAAGAGGAGCACGGGCGGATGTGTAGTCAGGTGTGCAAGAGTCGCTCCTTGTCCAGACCTCCTCCTTTGCCTGTCAAGAAGGTAAGAGGTCAGCGGACATTTGGTGGCTTTTACAAACACTTCTCTAACTCTTCCGGTCGTGTGTCACAGTTGTTCCCTGGGACATCGCGGACTTTGGCACACTTGAAACGTGCTGAGCGTCACAATGTAAATAATTGACATTCGATGTCTTGCTTTGAATGTTGATGCAGACGTGGGACAACATGAAGTGGACACAATGTGGATCCTGTTCATAGCCTTGTCGTATTTGTTGCATGAATTTAAGTTTATCTCATTTAGTAACTAGTTAATTGATTTATTGTAATGAGAAAAGAAAAAAGAAAAAAAAACTAATAATTAATTACAATGAATTAAATGATTAATTATGAATAATTTGAAGAATGAAGATTAATTATTATTGTGTTCTTAAAATAATAAATGTGACATTTAATTAATTGGTATATTTTAAATACAAACAACAAAGGATTATCAAAATAACATATACATTACATTTAACTTTCATTCTTATTGAATAATTGGTTGATGATAATTATAATTAATTATACATTTAAAACATCAAGATGAATTATTCGATTATTATTAAAATAAATGGTTTTAGATGGAAATTTTTCAGTTTTTTCCTCATCTACAATTGGTTCATCGGTTTTAAAAATAAAATGTGACCCTTAAGCACAAAGGTTTTCCCAACCTTGTGTGAAATAATTGTTGGTTTCATATGACAAAAAGCAACTCTACAATCTCATGGTCTGAGGTGCTTTATCCATCCATCCATCCTCTGTACTTCTTGTCCACACTTTATTCATTTTTTATTTAAATTTTTCTTCCAACAACAGTGTTATAAATCACACGTAATTATCAACGTGTACATTATAAACTGTGACCACAACTATGCAGAGTTCATAAGGCTTAATCATAACTGCCTCATCATTTGGCTTTTTGAATGCCAAACTCGAGGCTGACAGGTACGGGAAGCTAGACAGACACACAGGAAGGAAATTACTCCAACAACAGCAGATTCTTTACAATCCTGATAATGCAGCTTATCTGATCAAATAAATTTCACTTCAATTGACTCACAAATGCAGAGACACCAAGATGCACAGCAAATTCAAATGAAAGCACCTTTATAGAGTTCTTCTGTTTGTCCTAGTTTTGATTGAACATACTTTTTATGACTTCCATTTTTTTTTAATACTGCTCACTCAATAGGAAAGTGTGGCAACATGAAATGCATGCCTTCTTTGCAATATTGTTGTACACAATGGAGACATGCGAGGGAATAAATTTCCTTTCTCCTCTGCCTCGCTCATGCAGCAGAACACATCGTCTTTGTTCTCCATCCATGAACCTTTCTACATCCACCTGCTGCAAGGCAGTCGAGTCAATGCAGATGAAGGAATGAAGGTAGGTGTGCGTCCGAGTGGGTTTCGGAACACGTTGTCTTCTCAATATCCCCATTTTACTTGTACTAAAAGACAGTTTGACATATAAATGACATGGGCGGAGGCTGGGGGGATATATTGGTTCCGACCACACGCTTCCCATAATTCATCATAGCGGTTGGTTAAAGTTTCAAAACAGGAAGTGGGGAGGGCCTATATCTGTTTTTGTTGATGCCTCATTCGGGGTTTTAGATTCTCAGAAGACCCTCCTTCTCTCTCTTTCGTTTCTATTGTTGACACATTTAGGGAGTACATTTTGTTTGTGGAAAAATTACACCTTTTATCATTTGGCAATACTGCATATCGACTTTTTTAGTATTTCCAACCACAATACACGTAGGGAATCCTGTAAATGGGTGATCATAACGTACACTTAACTATGTTCCGGTTTAGGTTGCTTTGCCTTGTATAAAGTGCACTTCCAGCTGCTGCCTTATGACTCACGGTAAATGTGTCTCGTCACAGAATGATCCGTTATGTCAGTTGTTGGCAGGCAGATGCTTGAAAACACGCCCCAGGGGTAGAATACAAGCTCATACATTTAGTCAATACAGACGTGGGCTATCTTGATTTGGCAAAGGGCAGGACATGAATGGTCCCACAATATTGGATTTTGTCTCCAGGGGCCGTGTATTGAAAGGAAATTCAAAGAGTACACCCTTTGAATCATAGCCTGAGTGACACAGGAAACGCTTAATCATCTTGTCAAGCATGTAAATCTTCCACTGTCACACAAGCTTGCTTCCACGCAACATGTCATGCCCTCGTCTCCTAACTGTGGTGGGCAAGCTGCTTCCAAAGTGTCATATGTCACATATTACTCGTTAGCGGAACTGTCTTTTGAAAGTATTTAGATATACCCCACAGTCATACAATATTACAGACTCTTGTATAAACTGAATTGTATTGTGTTTACACTGCTTTACTTTCACAAAAAACACTTTTGGCATTCTAGTGTAATAACAGATAATGTTTAACAAGATAACAATAACAAAACAATGTGTAACAAATGAAAAATGAATAGAGTAAGCAGGCATTTTGTTTTATACTTTAGCACAAAATCAAATAGTTTTATATCGCCACAGATTAAAAATATCAATTATATTTAAATCAGGTTTTAAAAAGGAAAAAAAAAACATGCCCAATAAGTGGACATGATTGGGGAAAAGATAATGTCTGATCATCACTCTAAAAATTGGAACAGGTTTAACATCCGCATCCTATTTGCAGTAAAACCTTCTTATTACATTACTTTTGTCTGCCCCCCACTCGCTACGTGCTTCTATGCCCCCACCAGCTTGTGGTGCAGGCCGGCCTCTTCCATGGCAGTGAGCTACTCTGTAAAGTGGTGACCAGCTCCGAGGTGGCGGTGTGCTCTGAGCCGTTATGGGACCAAAAGGTGGAGTTTGATATCAACGTGGCGGACCTGCCTCGCATGAGCCGCCTCTGCTTCGCCCTCTACGCCATCTTCGACAAGACCAAGAAGCCCAGAGGCACCAAAAAGAAGAATAAGAAAGTGGTGAGTTTTGTCTGAAAAGATGAGCGTGCGTAATGTGCATTGTCAGCGTTTATTGTGCGGGTGTGTGCATGTGTCAAGTTTTGCAAGTTCACACTTCATCCAGTTCACCTCTTTTATCTGTGCATCACTCTAAGGAAGTTGGCAAGTGTTTTCAAGGAATACTAAACTCATCTTGACACCATTTAGCTTGTATGGCACCCCCGCCCACTGTGCTGTTTACAATTGAATTGACTTCCCCTTTCTGGTAATAGTCTGTCAAGAGTCATCAAAGCAAGACACCCAATGTTCAGCCAAGTTGTTCAGTAAATGTTATTGCTTCCTATCCTAGTAAGATAGTTAAGGCTGTTGCTTTATGGACCTGAGTCATGCAGTAATAAAACTTAAGTGTCTTTCTTAAAAATGTCAGGGATGTGAAGCATTTCCAACACGTATAAAACAACGGAAAATGACAAATATCTGTCAGTTATATCTGTAACTAGCGGTGCAACAGTTACCTTGAAAAAGTAAATCAGTTACTGTTATTTTACTGATAGCTTGCTTTAAAAAGTAACTGTTATATAATTGATTACACCTTCTTTAAAAAAAAAACTTGGTTATTTTACTGATTAATTCATTTTAAAAGGAAATAAGTTAGATTAAAGGAGAAGCAGTTTAGATAATAGATGGATGGATAAGTTAGATTAATAGTTACATTCAGCAGAGTGGAGGAAAATAAGACATCCCATAGTTGTTACAATTCGATTATTATTTACTCTTATAGTTACATTCAACACAAACCGAAAAAACTGCTTCACATAAAAATCACACCCAGTTTTGCCAATTAATTGGAAGTGTATTTTTGAACAGTGACATTTAAGACTGAAGTATGTACACTGATTATTCGTGGAGGGCACTTCAATCCATCAGCATGTCGTCATTATTTCACATGCTCCCAGTCAGTCCCTCGTCCGCTACATCCGATTGGCATGAAGATCGTACTTAATAAGTCACACGCAGTCGCCGCACAAGCAGACATGCTGAATGAAGGGAAAAAAATCAAGCGAAAACAATGGAGTGACTGAGTGCTGTGGTGTTCGGAATCAGTTGTCCTCCTGTATTTAATGATTTATTAATCATCAGTTTTGTTGCATGGACAATAAATATGAAGGGGGTGGCACCATAGTAGGAGAAGTATGTGCTGTTTATTTAAGTCTTATCAATTATTTCTCACTGCTGCAACCTGCAGGTGATTAACTGTAGCCGTCTTTGATGAAGAAAGGTGCAACTTGAAATATTCACTGTGAATATGTTCTGCATGTTTTGTGATGTCTTTAAAGGAACTGTAGACGGATTATTTGAATGGAAAAAGCAGTGCATGTTTTGTTACTTGAAAACGTGCACATTCATCTGTAACACAACTTACTCATACTTTATTGTCTTGCAACTATAATTCTGATCATCATATGTTTTTGTTTTTTTTTACAAGTCTCAGAATTATACAGTACAATGAGATTGGCGTCTCGTTCAGTACAGTGTGACAATTGACTTAACCACTACACGTTTTCTCACTGCAGCAACTGTGGTCACTGCATAACCTAACAAGCATGGTGTAGTATCAGACTCAGGTAGCATCACTTCTGCTTTTTGAGACACTTCTCTCTTCTGTTGCTTGGAAGAGAAGTCTCACAGACGTGTGCCCGAAAGACTAACGGAAGTAAAGCTAATTTCGGACATGGCTTGTGCTACACACCAGGGATGGATTTTAGACAAAATGCAGTATAAATTGTGTTATCTGTGTTTTTCTAGGATTGTCCAATAGCCTGGGGGAACACCATGGTGTTTGACTATAAAGACCAGCTGAAGACTGACGAGGTTCTTTTGTCCACATGGCCATCTGTTCCTGGTACTTAGAGCAATGTCGTGCAATATTGTGCCATCAAAGTTACAAATAGTTTTCTGCGAGTTCTCCAGCTCCATTCCGCATTACAAAAACATGCACGTTAGATTCAACGAAGACTCTTGAATTGTTCAACGTGTGAATGTGCGTGTGCAAGGTCGTTTTGCTTCGATTGGCTGCAAACTCGTCCTCAGTGCACACCGCCTGTCGCCTGTCGCCTGTCAGTCAGCTGGGATAGGCGCCACCTCACCCACAACACTAATGAGAATCATTTTACATTTTACTATGGTAAAACGATGGATGGAAATAATAATAATAATAAAAATTCCAGGCTCAGACCGTTTACAGCCCATCATTTAGGTAACATTGTAACTGTCATACAAGTGAAAGCGAGAGAGAGAAGGTAACTACTTATATAAAACTAGCATCAAGTAAAAGTACTTGGAATACGCCTGACAACCATAAGGAAGAACAGGAAGATGTTTGCAGAACGACACTGGCATCTGGTGGTATTTTATAGGTTGAGGAATTGCTGAGATATTGCAGGCATTAGTGTGTCTGCAGGCATGGGAAGAACAGCACCGAACGTAAAGTTAAAGTAACACACACCTTTCCCAGTCTGCATAACTAACCTCACAGCACTTTACATGCACGCACACTCCTACACCCCTCACGGTCGACGTGGGATCAATGCGTCTTCGTTTTCAAGCAACCTAACGTGCATGTTTTGGGAAGAGAAAACGTGCAAATTCCACAATAAAATGCTGGAACTAATATTCAACCCAAAATTTTAGAACTGTTTAGCAGGCTTGTATCATAACAACAGAAAAAACTTACTGTCGATAGATTTCCTTTAATCAAGCCATTAAGGAACCCTTTTAATCATAAATTTCCTTTTTCGCTAAGAATTCTTTTGTCTTCTGGCTTACGAATGTGTCTTAACGCACTCTGTCCATTGTAGTAGCCAGAAAATGAGGTTGAAAAGGCACTTATTCAGGACACAATCATACGCATCACAGGTGACTTTTTTTTTCTCACAGATGACAAAAGTGACCTGTTGAACCCGATGGGAACCGTTGAGAAGAATCCCAATGTTGACAGTGCGGCTGGGCTTCTCATTCGCTTCCCGAACATCAGACCCTATCCTCTTTACTATCCTCCGATCGACAAGGTGCTCCTTTTCAAAAACACTTTTTATTTTACTTCACGTGTATTGCATTCAAAGATTGTCAATTAAACGGACTCTCCTTCCAGATAAGTGCTATGGAGACAAATGGTGATACAGCTGTCGTAACAAAAGAAGAGGTCAGCGTCGCTGTATTTGACAATTTTGTAGCTCACATTCGTATTATGTGAAAATTCTTACACTTTCGGCTTTTTTCCTCGTTGCATTATTTCACTCTGCAGAACATAAAGCTGAAAGAAATCATGGACAACAAAAACTACACTGAATTCTTCGAGGACGAGAAGGAGCTGTTGTGGAAGCTCCGCACGGAAGTCAGAGATCATTATCCTGAAAATCTTTCCAAGCTGCTCCTCATCACCAAGTGGAATAAGAGAGAGGATGTCGTCCAGGTTTGGATCGTTAAAACATTTGTCAATAAAGTAGCACATTAAACTACAAACAGGTTTGATGAGATTTGAGAAAAACTAACATGCTAAGTGCGATACATCTAGTTTCAATGTTTGGAAGTTCAAGCACAGTTTTTGATGAGATTTCATGAACTCTGGAGTTTTTCCACTCATATAAATACAGTGACTGACTTATAATAATGGTAAGTGGTTGTATTATTACAATGTTATATACTGCTTCTAAGAGCAAACATAATTACAAAGATTCATAACTTGAATGAAAATTATGTTTCTTAGAAGTTTCTAGAATTTCTTTGGTAAAGACATTTGAATTATTGCCATACTAAAAGATTTCCCTCAGATAGCTAACCAGACTGGGTGAAGATATTACCACATGCCATAGTTTGATTAAATGTGACTTCGCAGTTAAAAGAAAACAGCCAGAAGCATAACTGTAGAATATTCAGGTTGATATATGAGAAACTGTTGATGGGATGTCAAAACACTTCTTGGTCGAGGTAATAATCAACCTTCAATGTGACTCTTTAGATGGTGAGTCTTCTGAGAAACTGGCCAGAGCTTCCTGCCATCCCCGCCTTGGAGCTCTTAGATTACAGTTTTCCAGACCCCGCGGTCCGTTCTTTCACCATCAGATGCCTCAGGAAACTCAGGTAGTCAAATTTGTGTTCACGTTATTACTCATCATTGATGTACAAAGAACACGATCTTTTTCGAGCCGCATTCTGTGCCCACAGTGATGACGAGCTACTCCAGTATTTAATCCAGCTGGTCCAGGTCCTTAAGTATGAATCCTACCTGGATTGTGACCTCACGACGTTCCTGCTGGAGAGGGCCGTGTTCAACAGGAGGATAGGGCACTTTCTCTTCTGGCACCTCAGGTGAGGCACAGTGCAGCAGCAAAAGGAAACAACATGTGCGTCTCATCTTGACTGAACATTGTGTCTTGAATTTAGGTCAGAAATCCATGTGCCATCTGTCAGTTTACGGTTTGGCCTGATTCAAGAGGCCTACTGCAGGGGTAACATCCACCACATCAAACTCTTAACGAAACAGGTACTCCACTTGTTGCATAAAAAACAATGAGAGCACTCAAACTCTATGAAAGATCAACAAGCGAATGACTATAATTTCGGACCAAAACGGTTTCATCCCCAGAGAAGAGAGTGGAATTAGATGCTAAAGTAGCACAGTATGATGTGATGACCTCTCTAGGTTCAATTTTTATACCTGAGCAGTGGTCGCCAACGTTTTTTTCCGGTTCCGGCCACTTCCTAACTTTTGTGGACCGGGCTCTAGCAGCAGAGTGTGATGAGCGGAGATTGGGTAGGGGGCGCCAACACTCTGTGATGAGCGTGCTATCATTACTCATCGCTAATTTGTGTGTTTAATATTAGCGTTATGCACCCAAGACAATTAGCATCTTGACACGTGTCAATTGCGAGATTTTTTTTTTTCCTTTTTCATCAGTGTGGCCGGCTGCAACCCGGTCCAAATTGGCTTTGTGGTTGGGGACCACTGGTAAAAAACATTAATACTCCGAGACAGTAATATTGTAATATTACATTTCAGACGAAACCTACCCAACACTGGTCCCGACATACAGAACTTAAAAAGATGGACAAACAAACAGATAATCCCATTGGATAAGCATTCAAATGTCTTTCTTTTGCCCATCTTCCATGTGCAGAACGAGGCTCAAGGCAAAATGAAGATCCTCAGTGACTTCATCAAATCTGGTTCTCCGAAAATAAATGCTGAGGACCTGAAGCTGTTCATCAGACAAGAGTCGGATGCTTTGTCCAACCTGCTGTCACCACTCAACCCCAGCGTCATCCTCGCTGAAATTTGGTAAGAGACACACACGCATACGCACACATAACAATCTAACAATACTTTAGTTCATGTTTTTGCAGTTTGCAATGCTGCATCATAATTATAGGTGTACAACAGAGCCTTACTCCTCCGTGTAAAGGCAGAATATGTGATACAGCTCTTTTGCACCTTGCAGGTGTACCTAATGTTGTATCCGGTGGGTGCAAAAAGCCAATTGAGAAATAAACCCTCTTACAGAAATATCATAGGTCGTGTGATATAATTATCCCATGAAGCACAATCAATAAGAAATGCTGCCAACTACAGAATAATTACATTGATTTCTCCCATTTGTATAAAACCAACAATATTGTATCTGATCGTTATGCATCGTCAGAACACAATTGCAATAAATAATGCAATCTGGCTTAAGCAAAGTGGCTGACAAGCAACAAAAAAGAATCTGCTATTATGTATGCCTCTTCCATTCACTGTACTTAATGAACAATTTAATCCCTGCCTCATGATTTAAAAAGTTGTGTCCTCATATTAAGTGGTTTCTGCTCTAGTACAGACAAGTGCAGATTTATGGACTCGAAGATGAAACCACTTTGGTTGATGTATAAGAGTCCCTGGACTCAAGGAGACATGATGGGCATCATCTTCAAGAATGGTGATGGTGAGTTACTCACACACACACCAAAGAAAATTGGATTATATGACAATTGAGAAGAATTGAATATGCCAATCTTTCATCGTGTAGATCTTCGGCAGGACATGTTGACCCTCCAGATGATCCAGCTCATGGAGAATTTGTGGAAGAAAGAAGGACTGGATCTCAGGTAGGGAGCAAGAGGTTTTACTTTTAGTCCCGCACAGCATCCCCTGGAAGTACTGTACTCAGCTGATTTTATCTTTTGAGAACAGAATGATCCCTTATGGCTGCTTATCCACTGGCAATAAGATGGGTTTCATTGAGGTGGTCAAGAACTCGGACACCATCGCCAATATCCAACGAAACAACAGCAACAGTGCAGCGACTGCTGCCTTTAACAAGGATGCCCTGCTCAACTGGCTCAAATCTAAAAATCCAGAGTGAGTATCCAGAAAGTCTTTTTTTTTCCAGGAGGTTTAGCTGAGGAATTTGGGAAATTTGTGGAGGGACTTAGTGAGGATTCATGGGAATCAGCTACTTGTTTTGGGTCATTTATATGCACTGCATCATTTTCAAACTATTTTGTTTTATCTTGTTCTGTAATATAGTCAAATGTGTAATATTTATAAAAATTAGGCTATGTCAGTTCAAAAAGCTATATGAATGAACCATAACATATATTAAACATAACCTATTAATTCAAATACCTTGAAATGTTGCAGCATCTAATATGACCGAGTACCTGGAAGATAATATGTGTCCAGCCCAGCCAATTGTTAGAACAGTAAAATGTTTTAATCTGTTGGAGTTGGGTTCTAGATAATTTCTTTTTAGGAATCGACATATTCATCCCATTTTTCCTTACCAGAGACAAACTGGATCAAGCAATCGAGGCGTTTACACTGTCTTGTGCTGGCTACTGTGTAGCTACTTACATTCTGGGCATCGGAGACCGTCACAATGATAATATTATGATCAGGGAAACTGGACAGGTGAGCTTTACGTAATGTATTTTCTATCTTGGGTAGTGATAGGCATGAGAGCGTGGGTGTCATTTTAAATCGTGAAGAAGATTTGTATGCTTTAGAGCCGGGTTCACCGACCTTTTTTCAACCGAGATCTTCTTCATGGGTCTTATTTAATCCGAAGGGTTACAAGTTTGAAACACATTGAAATAACAAATTGGCAATAATTTAATTTTATTAATTCATTTTATTTACACGAAGACACTAATCATGTTAATCATTTCTCACAGGAAATAGGAAACAGAACTATCAATATGCAACACTTTATTTCTGTAGGTCTTTACCAGTGTTTTCATTTTAAAATAATTATTTCTGTAACTCCTAGAAAATCACAATGTCCACTTTGGTGGCCCCTGCAAACAGAAAATTATGTGCATTATTTAACATTATTTTATTGATTTATTCTCTTATTCTAGTATTGAATGCACCTTATTTAATCCATTATCAAATGGATCCGTTTTTGGTTGCGGGCAACCCTCCACAGAATTTTCACGCCAATCTGTAGTTCTCTCAGACAAACTTTGATTGCACATGATTTGTCTCAGATTAGTCAATAAAATGTCATTGTTTCAAATCCTGAGCATCTCTACAGCTTGTGGTCTGCTGTTCTTTAGCTATTTCACATCGACTTTGGACATTTCCTGGGCAACTTCAAGCGCAAACTGGGCATCAACAGGGAACGTGTGCCTTTTATTTTGACCTATGACTTTGTCCATGTGATCCAACAAGGACGGACGAACAACAGTGAGAAGTTTGAGAGGTGCGCTATTAGGTCTTTATATTCGCAGGGGTTTCTGTGTTTTGTGACAAAAAATTGCATCTTCCTTGTCAGGTTTAGGGAATACTGCGAGCGGGCTTACAAGATCCTGTGTCGGAACGGGACACTGTTTGTTAACCTCTTTGCGATGATGAAGGCAGCTGGACTGCCCGAACTCACTTCCTTCAAGGATATTCAGTACCTAAAGGTTTGCACAAATGATGCTAATCACAGGTAGCAAGGGACTCTTGTAATTACGACTTATTTTGTTGTTTACCCAACAGGACTCTTTAGCTTTGGGCAAAACAGAGGAAGAGGCACTGAAGAATTTCAAAGTCAAGTTCAATGAGGCTCTGCGAGAAAGCTGGAAGACCAAGGTCAACTGGATGATGCACTCTCTGGCCAAAGATAACCGACCATAAAGGATACCAAGCAGAACTAAAATGAAACTGTAACTGACTGAGAAGGCAAGAGAACACAATCAGATGTGCCATTTTACAAATGGCATTTGATGATTGTTCGCAGGAAGTTGCCCCATTCCCAAGAAGCAATAGGCAGCCAAAGACACTGGAATGATGCTGGAGCCATAGATGAGTGATAAAATAGTTAAGAAGTTAACCACAATATTGCACTATACAACGTACACCGTATGTTTTGGACTAGAGTAATGACGTGATCACATATGATTTATTAGTATTTTGTGCAATGTTAAACACATTTTAAAGGTGTTTTACAGCTCCAGTATATAAATTCATATGCGGTATGTTGCCTTTGCAGTGCCAGTAGTCGGGAAAATTTGATAATGGTGTAATTGATTCATCCGAGACTGATGTCTTTAGTTTCTGTGGATCAAATTGTGTTGCGATGTATGAAATTGAAGTTTAAAAAGTTTATTATTATGATAACTGAATGTATTTTTTATCCTTAGGTGCTAAGTACTGAAATTAGATTTCTGGTTGTGACTGATGAGACATGTTTGAGTGCTCACCAAGCAAACATACTTTTACATGTTGTTTCATCAAATATGGAAGGATGAAACATTTGAGTACAATTTTAATGGGATGCAGTATTCTAGGTCTGATTGGGCATTTCTCGGTTTCTTATAATGAAGTCTCGTTTGAACTATTTTTATGACAGATGTGGCAGATGCCATTCCAGAGATTGTATCTGTGCTGTCAAACATTTTACTGTTTGACTCCTGTATGTAAACATCTGCACAACATCTCATGTTCTTTTTGCACTACATTATTCCATTTGATTGTATTTTTATCTTGCTTTATGTGCTTTGTACCCTGTCTGACCTCAAGTCCTGCTATTTGAATGTTCTCCCCATGCTTGCATGTTTTTTTTTTGTCCCCAGGTACTTTGGCTTCGCCTCACATTCCAGTTAATTGAAGACTAAAATATTGACTGGTGTGAATGGGAATAGTTTGTTTCTGTGTCCCCTGTGAGTGGCGTGTGACCAGTACAAGCGGTTCACGGCCTCGTAGTTAGGCTCTAGCACACCTGCAACCCTAATAAGGATAAGAACTACAATAGTTCATGGATAGGTTTACTTTGTGGTTTTAACTAAATATGTCAAAATTGTATTTGAATTGGGAGCTTAAATATGTAGGCAATTCCATGATGATATATTGAAATTTGCAACACACCGATTTTATACTGGAAATTTCAGTCTAATTACTAGTATACTACATATACTTATGGGTCATATGTTTTTGTCATAGTTGCTTGTTACTCGAATACTTGTTTAGCTCATACTACCAGAGACAAATACCATGTGTGTTTTACACAGTTGGCCAATAAAGATGATTCTGCTCAACGTACTCTTGAGGTCACTGATGGTGTTGTTTCGGAATAAACAGTATAGAAAATGGATGGATGAACATACTCGTATTCCAGTTCCAGTCAAGTTAACGCACCCGTCTAATTTGTGTTTACATTAGCATCAATTAATCTAATTAAGGAGGCTAATTATGGTTTTATTGCTAAAGTGCTTATCCTCATCAATATTGTTCGGAACATGGAGACAATCCAATGACACTATGGGTTAAAGGCAGGACTGGTCATCAGCCAGTGAAAGGGCACATGTAGAAAAACAAACATTCAAACTCAAATCTAAAAACTAGCATCTTTAATTAACACAAGAATGACGGTTTGCAATGTGGAACTAAGCCAATGTCCCAGGAGAGGACTCAGACAAGCAGAGGGGGAGCATGCAAACCCCACTACTGAAGGCCGGAGCGGTAATTCAAATTCTGAAATTGAGGGGGTGTTCTCCCACCAGCCTTTTTTTCAAATTGGGAGCGATTTCTTGGGTACTGATTAATATGTCGTCCAATTTGGTAAACACCTCTGAAATAGCAAATGTACTCCAATTAACTATAATCAGATGTTAACAATGAGTGACATTCACCTACATGGAGAATGATCTTGTTGGGAATTTATTGCTGTAAATATCTGCAAGTGTTTACAGCATAATGATTTCTACATCATTCCTAGAAATTCACAATTATGTGTGCAAGTTTTTTGGGGGGAAAAGGAACACACGTGTTCAAGCCTGTTCACATTAAATAACCAAAATTCACTTTCTCTTGGTAAAACCATCTGCCCCATGTTAGTGAGTCAGTTATGTATTTTGGGCTGTGTGTTCATGGGATATTTATAGTCTGAGTGTCAGACCGAGCCAGGAGCCGAAACGGTGTGAGCGAGTGGGCTGGCTGCACAGCGCCCCGTGTGGCTAAGAGCGGCAGTACACAGAGCAGCAGGACCGCTGCGCTGAGCCGCCGCTGTGCGCAGACAGGAGGGATGTGACCCCGGAACAGGACGCCAAACACTCCATTCAAACACAGCGCACAAGAAAGAAAAGCTGGACGAGGAGGGGTAAGATAACCTTTGTTCTTTGCTAACATCACCCTGGGCGGCTTCGGGCTGTTTTGAACGAACCTTGGCTTCCCCGCCTTCTAGCTGAGTAGCGGCACCTGGTTGGCGTTCGCACCCAAAGGAACTTCTTCATTCAAGGCTTTTGTCTCGGGCGTGCTAGCCAGTTAGCTTGGTTGGTTAGCATCGGCTACTTTACTCTGGGTAGTGCGCTTTAAGCGGCGGCTCAATACATTAAATAAATGTTGTCATATATAAACGTGAATTGGTTATTCTACATGTTGCCCGCGTTGTGTTCCGCGGTGGGAAAGAAAAGCGTTTAAAAATCGTGACCAAAATGTTCGCTTCCTTGCTAGCGGCAGCGCTGCTACAGTTTAAACGTCCCGCAACATGAACGCTTGAGCCCATCATCACTGCAGTTGTTTTTCCTCTTTTAAAGAAAAACACATTTTACAGGTCCGTTCTGTCAGTTTTATTTGTATTTTATGTACATGTATGAGTGCAACGTGTCAGATGGCAGTCAGTCTAAAATACTCTCGATTTTAAAAAAATATGTTGGATTCATTCGTTTGCATCCATTACTACGTAACAGTGTTGAGCAACATTTACTGAATCAAGGCACATATTTTACATTACAAAACTATCTCACCAGCATTGAAAGTATAAAGTTGAGTCCATTATGTGTATGGTAATGTTCCACATGTTAATTCTACCTTTTGGAACATTTTCTCACTTTACCTAACTGGCATAGATGGAAAGACGACATTTGATGCATTGTTTTAGTTAACAATTAATTTCGGACCAATAAGTGAAATTGCATTTCCTGCTACACATTTTAGTGGTTGGGAGTCTTTGACTCAATTTCTGATATCAAATTATTAATGTACATTTAAAACCTGTAAGGAGTGTGCTTCATTTAATCCTCTTCTGTATTCATGTTTTCCCAACCATGAATGCCCCTCAATTGGTCTTCCTGTGTGAATCTGCTAATGGCTCAACTCCTCCTAGGCTTTTCTATTTTTGGATCATGCCTGCATGGATGCATTGTGCCACCCTGCCTCACTGTGTTTGCTTTCTGCATGTGAGCTTGCTGACGGCCATCTATGTATTGTAGCTGGCATCCTTTCCGGGGCATTGGCGAGAGCGCCAGCCCGATGGGGTCAAGTGCTGCGACCCCTCCTGGCAGCGAATAGCTTTTCTCATGTGCCGTAATATGTCAACCTCACCCTGGTTTGCACATCACACTTACTGAATGGCTTGTGGAGGCTGGATTCTGTTGTTTTGGCAGGTGATTTTTTTTTTAAGCCCCAAATTGCTCATCATTTGCCTGTCAGCTGCGGATCAGCTCACAGCCTCCCGCTTGGTTCTGGCACTTGCTTTTGACACCCTGTCAGCGGCCATATAGTAGCCTCCTGTGGTCTGTTATATTGGCTCGAAAGCTGCATATGTCCTTGGGTGGCTCTACACAACTTGTCCAAACAGACAAATGGCTCCAGAGGAGCACGTGGTCCATTGAACATAATTATAATTTCCGTAATCAACTTTGGTAAAACTCAACTGCTCATAATAATGAAAAATCTTATTTTTATATTCTTCTGAATGTTCTGAATCCGTTTCCATGAACGTGCTGCGCAAACCGCCGAGCTCTGTTGCGAAAAAAAAATATAAATGATTTATAGTGAATAAATGTATAAGCAGTAGTGCCATTGCAGATGCCTGTATTGATGTCGCATTGTATTTTCGGCAGCAAACTAGAGACTGAGTAAAAGCGTCCCTGCAGGATGTAGCTAAGTTGTGCCCTCTGCTCGACCTCAGTTATTTCAAGACTCACAAATTTGATGTTCACAACAGACAGATCCTCCCATCCCTCAAAAACATAATGTATAAAGTACAAATAAACTGATAAATTGTCAGGCAGATCACCATAGCATTATGCCATCATTTGCCATGAAATATGGCTTGAGATCTATCATTTTTGCACTTTAATATTAGCTGTGTTTAAGTCATTTATTTACAATTATGGAAATGAACAATGTTTAA
This sequence comes from Idiotropiscis lumnitzeri, assembly GCF_059441095.1. Classification (NCBI taxonomy): domain Eukaryota; kingdom Metazoa; phylum Chordata; class Actinopteri; order Syngnathiformes; family Syngnathidae; genus Idiotropiscis; species Idiotropiscis lumnitzeri. The sequence goes on from NC_142393.1 coordinate 18,246,692, forward strand.
GTATTAATGAAAAACATGTTTGAATTAACATTGAAGGCCGTTTGACGCTGAAAGTATTATTCCCATTTCCAAAACCAAACAATTACCAGGTCAGTCAGCATTACCTAACTGTGGCTCGTGTTCAGCTGCAAAGGTTTAATTTGCACATTGCTCATGGCGTTTTACACGTCCATCCTGCACTATATTTCCTCCTGCAAGGACATCATATAATGATTCTCAAGTCAGGTTTTGAAGCTGTGCCTTGACGTGCACCCGTTTGAAATCTTGCAGCTTAAACCCCCAGGGAGCAACTTAAAGGTTGCACCTGAGTTGCAGTTCCTTTGAGCAACCTCGAGCAAGGTTTTTGGAGAGCCTCATTATGACTGATGCTGTGTGGCGCCATATACTCCACCATCAGATCATTGAGATAAAACGCATTGGATTTATTTGCACAACTACGCAAGGGATTCATGTTTTTAGTCCATAATAATACCCTACTCAAACAAATGGCTTTTATTTCATCTAGTCACTGGGTGTCACTTGAACAAATAAAAGCCTACCACTCGTAGTTCCCAACATTAGTTAACTGCAGAGCCCATTAGAACTCTGTTGCGAACCAAAGCATCAACACCAAACCACGAACTGTCTCCCTGATGTATTGAAGTGTGGAGATCTAACACACGTGTCGTGAACAAATTCCCTATGCACATGCCTGCGTGGGTTTTCTCCGGGTATTCCGGTTTCATTCCGAAACCTTGAATGGTAGGTTAATTGAAGACTCACTCTAAATTGTCGCTAGGTATGATTGTGAGTGTGAATGTTCGTCTGTGCATGCCCTGCGATTGACTAGCAATCAGTCCCGGGGTGAACCCCGCCTACTGCCCGTAGACAGCTGGAAAAGGCGGCGGCGCTCCCGCATCCACCCATCATGTAACTTTTAACCTCTAGTACATGGCTCTTTAGCCGCTTTCATGTGGCACCTGAAGACCTTTTCAAAATGAACTTAGGTGTGCACATCAACTCACCATCATCACCCCCATTCATTGTGTTTGTAGTGAGGCACGGGTAGCGCTGAACGGAGCAGTAAAAGTTCCTTGCTAACATCATGGGCTTGTTTCAATAAATAATGTGCCGTTCATCTTAAAATGTGATTTTTGTCTGCCAATGTCGTATTTAAGCCCTCACTTCCGGGTTCGTGTTACGTGGCCAATTGGGTGCCAGTATTCTCAATAGTTTGCCCGTGTCTGGTTTATGCCTCAAGTGGTGACAACAAGACATGACCTACTTATCAATCACGTTTGCACAATCCAGTTCATCGCCATTGTTTGCCAGTGCTGTAGCCATTGTTGTCGGCACGGTCCATGTGAGGAGGTGGCTTCAAGCAAACGCAGCGCGTTGACATTCAGCAAGTGTAAGCAAGCGTTTTCTTTTGGCCTCTGCTGCTTAGTCATTTGACTTTCACCGCCCACTGCCAATTGAGTCAGTTAGCAGTTATTAACTTTATGTCTCAACTCCACTTACTGTTACTTAACGTTTGAGAGGAGTCTCATTTTTGGCCCATGTCCTGTTCGTCTGCTTCCTGGAGGAGTTTGATTGTGAAAGCAGTCCAATGTTGAGCATCATGTGAGCTGCAGATTGAGCCAAGTCGCATGCGGCGCAAGTGGACAGGCCATGCTAACACTCTCTGCCCTTGGTGACCCCCTACAAATATGAGGACGTATCACATTGCATGTAATCCCTGAAAGCAGACTCTGCTCAGTTAGTGTTAATTGTTAATAATATCTTTTATGGTTTTCTTATCTTCTCTCTCAGATGCTAAATGCAATATTATGAATGACTGGGCCAGTGTTGTTTTTTTAAAAGAATTATTAATTTAGCTTCGTGTTGTCTTTTACGAATGTTGCACTGCTGCGATGATATCTCAACAAATAAGTATTAAAACGACCCCACCTCCATCTCATTTGCAGGTCTAGTTGTGAAGCCAAATGTCATATTCTTTTTTTTTTTTTTTTTACCACGAGGACAATTATACAGTACTTGTAATTAGGATTTCTATCTTTTGAAGAGCAAATTTAGAGCACTGTGCTTTTCCATTTATCAACACAGCAATGCTGTTAATATTGTTATTTATGGGACAGTGATCTGTGTAAAGGAAATCCTGGTCTTAAATGCGTGCATGTACTGATGGTGACTTGGTGCTCTATTAAAAGAATTTGTCAGGGCAAATGTCAAAATGAGTCATGATACTATAAACCAATGCTTGAGGATTCAGGAATTTACAGCAAATGCTACACATGTCCTCAAGCTTCCAGCTGACTGAATGTCAAAGATTTCTGATATCTTGGCGCACACACAGAAGTGGGACTTAAATGTATGAACTGCACAAATTATTGCATTTATCATCTGTAGAAAATGGATTGAAACAAAACGCATCCATTTAAAAATGACAGTATTATCATACAAGAAATGTGTCTGTGACCAGGGATGTAATTACACATTCCTTTCCTTGGGCCATATTTTCCTGTTCTTGCTAGTCTTTTTCTTTTTCTGCATGACATGCACTTTCAAGGGATGTCAATTCTCCCAAGCAGACTTCTGACACACCCACCATGTGTAACGCTGGAAATGTGTGCGCTACCACCAAAGATGCGTAACACATTGAATTCAGAGGGTGTCCCTAATTACTGGACTGTGGCGTTTTCATGAGATGTGAATTCCAAAGAGATACTTTGTAATATGTGTCACACTTTAAATGTGACTATTTTGCAAAGTGGAACCACAAGTTGTACAAAATGTCACCAGTAACATACCAGTACCCGCGGCTCATCTAACAGTCTCCTTTGAAGGAGCATGCATTTTGTGTTCTGTATTCAATAAATCCAATCAAAGTAATTTAATAAGAATACTGTGCTCTTGTTTGGATCTTGATGCAAAGCGAGTGAGTGTTGATCAGGTTGCCTAGCGACATCTGATCAAATAATAATGTTATTGGTGATCTGTGATTTCAAATTAAAAGCCACCATCAGCATTTGGAAATGATCTTTACAGGTGGGGAAAAAATAAGTCAGAGGGCAATAGACCTTTTTCATCAATGTCGACGTTTGGCTGTTGGTTTATTGTATTCAGGGATTTTACAGTCATTTGGCCTTCGGTGAGCCAGGTGTGCCTTTTGTTTATATCGTGTTGCAATGGGGATGAGAGAATCTCTCATGATGTTCTGAACTCCTTTTTTCTTTATCTGAATGACAAACAAGTCAAGACTGAATCACCAATGCCTCTGCTGGTAGCAGACAAGTACTGCTCTCCATTTTCATTCACTTTGTTCATGTTGATTTACCGGCGATCAAATTCACACAATCAGAAGGATTATTAGCAAACACTTAAAAACACCCAAATTTGTCAGGATTTTAAAGTTTTGTCAGCATGTACTGCCAATAGAAGTTCTTTTCCTGGTGGTTCAACACAAAGATCTGACATACGGATAAACCAGTCCAGAATTTAACAAATTCATCTTCATATCCTGTTATTTCTATCTTTTGAGATGTCCAGAGAGAGGTTGTCATCGTGTTGATATTTTTGTTGAGCTGTGATAATCATAGGGCTTCAGCACCAACATCACAACTCTTGACAACCCAGCGCAAAGAAGGGCGGAGGGATTTTGTGGTTGTTCGGGGTTACGCCAGGCACGGCATTGAAGAACGCCTTTTGATTCCGACTGGAATATTAGCTGCGTGTGTCTGGTCCCATCTGAGCATCCCTCAAGGGATTAATGTATATCCAGCCCGCCTAACATCACATCCATACAAAGGAGCTTGACAGCATCTTTGTTGTTGTCCTTGAAATGGTATAAAAAGGCCATCACCGAGCAGAGCATTCATACACTTCTGATGTCTTAAGAATAGCATTCATTGTTTTCATGTCATTCCATCATCAGACATTCTTATTTTTCAAAAATAGATGTCTTTACAAGTATTCTGTTTGAGCGCAGCTTATTATATTGTGATTGACACATCAGGAAATACGATTTTCAGTTGTAAATTGGATGTTTAAGGTTCATGCTTTAGCAAACGCTTCAATTTTTTTTTTAACGCACAGTAAGAATACAAATTGCGACCTTTAAGACATTGTGCAGCCTGGGTACTGTGAGGACACTAGCTATGTCAACATTTTCAAACAACAAGCACCAACATCAAGCATGTCCAAATGTCCCTTTCATGAAACCAGTCGTCCCATTTTATGCAGAAAATGAATGTGGAACATTAAAGCCTTTTTTTCCCGGCAGAAGCAGCTGCACAAATATTATCAAGTCTCAAAATAGGTATGAATATTAATGAGCCTTTGTTCTATTATTATTCCATTCTTGCGAGGGTGCGGGGTTCAAGCACCTACAGGCTATGAGTCATTGATCATCCACTAGGTCTTAGGTACGATGGTGATTTAAATTTTCATTTTTTTTCCTGTGGAGTGCGCAGATCAAATGGGTGTCTGCGTCTACTTCCATGTTAGACTCATGATGTGGTATGCCTTGGCTCAGACACTGTTTCTTTATGTATTTAGTTTTTATTACTAGTTAACTCTTGCAACCATTGTCATCAGATTCTTATTCAATAACTTGTTTGTCTAATCTGGCTTTGCTGGTTCTCAGAAATCAATTGATGACGCCACTACTGAAAGAGCGATATGATTTTTTTTTTTTTACCAGGGCCGATTACTGCTTAGTGGTTGAGGAGGCCCATATTCGTTTGCAATAAAAATTAACATTTTTGCATTCATTCTCCCTACCTACATACAATGCTGGGGTGCGTCTTGGCTGCATTAGAGGCAAAATGCCGCAGTTTTCAATGGATTAACGCCCGTAGGATAAATAAAAATGTCCGATACCAATAATTCCCAAAATGCCAAATATCTGCACAGATAATCGGTCTATCGCTGAACGCAACCCCAATCCCTAGTTTTAAAATTATACCACAAATTATGATAGACAAAAACTTCAATATAATTTTAGACTCAGTTTAAAAGTCCTTTAAAATGTATGGTTCATTATGTACCGGAAGTACATAAGCAATAACGGTCGAATGTTTGCGAAATAAACGCGCGCGAAGAAACTGTGAAATTTTCCACTAACTTTGACTTAGCTCCATCCCAACATGCAAAGACCTTACCGTTTTAGATGTTTCACCTCAACATACTATACTACATTCCTCATATTCAGGGGCTTTGCCGCCATCTTGTGGCATCATAGCTCAAAAACCTCGAAAAACAGTTACACACAAAAAAAACCCCAAATATTTGGGGGTTCAATGTTTTATTTAGTGTGTGGTAATAATTCCTGAATATACTTATTTTCATTTGTTGTGAAATATCCTATTTTTGAACTGCTGAAAACTGAGCTACTCTGCTTAAAATGTTGGTATATAGCGCTGAAAATCAATGCCTTGGTAAAGAAGCATGGGATCAGATCATAGTCAATTCACATGCTCACGGTGGCAACCAAAACAGCAGCTCCATCCATGTACCCGCGTCCCTATTTGAACTAACGCTTCAATTAACTACAGCCCTGCATCAAAGAGCCTGTCAACATGTATTAGTGGCCCTTTTATTTAGATAAGAGGCCAAACTAAATTGCCAAACTGTCAGAATCACTGTGGCTCTTGAAGACAAATTCTTAAGGAGCCACCAAATCCTTTCTTGCAAACTGATATTGTTGTCTCCATGGTTTATATTTTAACATTTCATTTAGATTCATGACTCTATTGTGTAAAGCAGAGCTGGCACTTACTCAATTAGCAAAAGCTGGTTGAAAATAAAGCTGCGGCGCATGCTTGGTGCATGATAGGTGGGATCCAATACGACAGCAGCTGACCTTGACACGTGTGTGCTTTGCCAGCTTCTTTTATCACCTTTTGACAATCCTCCTCACTTCCTCCCCTTTTGGCTGTATTTTGCATCTCGGCAGACTGACAGTGAAAATAGGTCATTAGTTAGACGGAGAAGAAGAGATAGAGGGAGCAGGAAGGGATGAGATCTGTGAGAAAACTTACATTAAATATTAATGAGGCCTTGGCAACTGTGTAGCAAGGACTACTGATGAGCTTCTAAGGATTTATTCCTGCCTACGGAGGGGGGACGGCAGGGGGGTTCTGGTGTGAGATCATCATTTTTCAGAGACTATACAACACTGCACCTGTATTTTTTTTCTGTCCTATAGTTTTGACTTTCTGGATAATGAACTTTCACACTCAATGCAAGGGCTGCACAATGTATCTAAAATATATCGTCACCACAATATGCAAAGACATGCAATAATTTTTGTTGTGGAATTGTATGCTTTTATTTTACTTTGATTTAGTTACATGGTAAATCTCGCACCAGTATCCATATTGCAATAATCAACCCCCTTATTTCAAATATACAGCCCGACACTATTGCTAAAGAAGCTCAGGTTTCCCCATGGCCCGTCAAAAAGGGCTTCTTCCGATGAGGCGATGACAGTCAGCAAATTGTTTTCTCCGACACGCTGTCATGCAGTCTTGTGCTCCTGTGAGATTGAGTGCAGATGTGATTATCTGAACAAGACAATGTTGTGTCTGTCTCAAATTTGTCATGGAATTCACACACCTGCAATTGCATTGGCTGCCCATTGTGAAAAGGAAAAAATGGTATTGTTGTGGATTGGTGTAGACAACAAAAAGTCACTGTGACAACAGTAGAGTTTTTAACATTGATTAGTCTTGATTAATCTTTTTTAGAGTAATCAGGTCAAAATTAATTTTGCATTAAAATGCAAAATGTGTATGTGAGGTGCAGGTATTATTATTCTTGTACACTTGTCCTCACGTTCGAGTATGGAGTTGACAGCGTTGCCAGTCCGGCATGTTTAGTGCATGGGTGTCAGTTTTGGCCGAACAGCTTGTGTAATAATCTGCTTATTCCATTTTGTGGCTGTTTGTTCTGTATAGTAAATGACAGTGCATCGGCTGTGTCTTTTCTTGACCATTTGTGGAGGCAATAGAATATGTTCTAACTTGTAACTAGCAGCGGTAGGCTGCAGTATTTTAGCTATTCTCAATACCTTGTGTTAGTGATCTTAGATGTCTTGTGGTACGTTAGTTAATTTTGCTCTGGAGTAAACATGCTCTATTTCATTTTTAAACATTTCTATACAATACAATGCATATATATATATATACACGGCGCTTTTACTACAGCTACACTAAAAGTGGAAAGTGATTCAAAAATGTTCGTTCTGTTTTTTAACATTCTACTTGTGACTTTAAAACAAGCCCTTGTAGAAAAAAATATCACTACAAAGCGTTGAGGCAAATATTTTGCTTTTACTTTGAATTTTATTTAAATCAGATTTTATTTTTTTTAGTTATTTGATGAATCAGGCAACGAATAATAGGACTGCTACCGACAAATACAAACAAAGTAATCCAGTCAAGCTCATGCATATAAACATGTCAGTATTTTTATTCAAAGAAGTGAGTGGACTTTTCATTAGGTTGTTCTGTTTTCCTTATCCTTTGTGTGAGTCAGTCTTTAAATGCATATCTGCGTATATGCTAAATGAAGTGCTTGTGTTTTATTGTTTGTGTGTGTGCATGTGCTTACAGAGCCACAGGAGCAGGGGGCATGAACCGCGAGGAGGCCCCGGGAAAGTCTCCTGAAGACATGTACATCCAGCAGAAAGTGCGGGTCCTGCTCATGCTCAAAAAAATGGGATCAAATGTAAGTAAAACATGCCAAGATCTTGTCTAGCCGATTTCATGTCTACATCCGATCATGACAATTCACTAGCCACAATATGAGACCCAAATATATACACAAATGAGCTGTATTCTGCATTTGCAAACAGAGTACTGTTTTTATGGATACTGCCAGAGAAGTATTAACTGCAATATTATTATGATTTTGAGGGCATCCTGGGGGTTGTTTGTAATATTTTGGTTCACCAATTCAGCTGTAATGTGGGAAATGTGTAATGCAAAGTAGAACAGTGATAATAAACATACTGTGGATTAGTAAAAGCTGATTATTTATGTATTATATATATATATATATATTTAATTATTTGCAGCTAACGCCAAGTGAAGAGGCTTTTCTCCGGAATTATGCAGGTGTGGTCCACAGTCAGATGAGCCAGCTGCCACAACACAGCATCGATCAGGGTAAGTCTGATTCACACGCAGCAGAGCATCCAGTTTAGCATTCACACGTCACAAAGGCACTTTTGTGACAGTCACGCAACTGGAAGTAATCCCTCCACATATTTTTCTGGTGTGGGCACCCCGGCAGACCTCACAGCTTCCCTGACTGAGTGTCCCACAGCACTTGAGGATTACTCACACAAGCAAACAAACTGACTGCAAGAGAATGAATCATCCTGTGTGCTGCGTGTGCATTTTTTTTAACGGCTGCTTTTCACACGTGTCCCTGGGCGGAGCTCTAAACAGCACATATCTGACGTCTGTCAGCGTGATCAAGATCGATGTGGTTTATTAGAGAGCTATGGTTGCTGTGAAAGATTTATACCATCAGATGGCGCCTTTGATCACGTTTAGCTGCAACCGCTCTTTCCTTGCGAGACTGCCATAAGATGGCGCTCTAACGATGTTATATGGAGAGACTGCATGACTTTGCACAGACCTTCAATGGCCTGCAGTATTTAATGCTTATTCTAGGTGTTACACATATGAGGACAAAATTATGCTCTCACAAAATGGAAGTAGATTTTTATTTCTTATCATTTTGTGCCGCATGTTTTTTTATTTTCTTTTAGGATACTGGCAATATATCTCTACTTATAGGCAGACTCTGTACTTATGAACCAACACAGCTGGCAAAAGGTGTGCCGAGTATGCATTATACATCACAGAAAGAGGCGCATTTAGTGTCTGTTGGCAGACTGCCGGCCCCCTCCCACTGTGTGCTAATAAATAATTAGTGGTGTTCATCTTATCCAAAGTGCCATAATTAGGCCTCGTGGAACTAACCGTAGTGCCGTTAATCGCTGGGAAATGTTCAGTCCACCGCGCAAGGACGTTCGTAACAACCATCAAGGTGATTTGAAAAGGCTGACTGACATGAAGTCCACAATTTCATCTCGTGTACATGTAGTGATCGTGCAACACTTTGCACAATTGTTTTTTTATCAGCTCGATACTTGAATCCATAAATGACTCATCTAAAATTGTTATTGCTCCACGATAAATTAAAGGCAATGTAATGTGGTAAGAAATAACTGCATAATACTCTTTTAGGGGATAACAAAAGGAAATTTAGGTTGATTGCCTTTCATTGCAATTGTACAGTTGTTGTTATTTTTTCCAAGTGTGCTGTAGCCTTGAAAGGGATCAAGCTGTACACACTTCACCGGCGGTGTGATTTTACTTCAATATCACAAAAATAGACATTTTCTCAACCTCACAGAATCTGCAGCAGAATGCATAACATGACAGGGCAACATTTTGCCGCATTCTTCTTCCTTGTGCGTGCGTGAATATCTGCAAGGGCCTCTTGTTGTTTTGTTGTTACATTGCCTAACTCAGGTCCTACAGGTTATATTGGAATGAAAATAGTAGTGATCAAAAAGTAAACAGTCTATATTTGCTTCGGTGGTTGACATTTTGAAAGACTCTGGGATGGATGACTCCTCCGTCTCAGCATGTCAAGTGTCCGTAATTGCCTCCTCTTTGACATGACACAGCAATATGCTGATGAGTTGGCAACGCATTAAAGCCATCAGAAAAGTGCACCGGTCACATGATCCCTTTTGCTAGCAGTGTCCCTGTGGGTTCTCATCATGGAGCGATAGTGTCATGTGTCAGACAACATCATCGATTTGGTGGCGTCGGGCTTGGAGGGCTGCATGGGCACAGTAAACATTACGAGTTATGTCGTGCTGCACTCGGTACAGTATGAGTCGGTCAAGTACATTCTCATTTGGAAGAAAGGGGGGAAAAAAATGTGGCCATGTCATCTGTCCGGAAGTGTCCTGCTCCTTAACACAAGCTGTGGTTTAAGAAAGATGAAGAATCAATGCAGGCGTTGCTATACAGACATCTACGGAAGTCACTACATTTGCATGGTACTCACTTTTAATTGGCTCATTACCATACTCGCAAACATTGAATGTTTTGCAATTTTAATCAGGCCAAGGAGAGGACGGCTTTTCTGTCATGGATTTTGAAAATGGGTATTTAGTTTTTTTTCCATCTGCTGTTGATGTGTTGAGGTTTGTGGTTTGAGCAGATTCCTGCAAGATACGAATTGGAAATTAGGAAAAGCAATTTGTGTAATATTCTGTGGTAATATTATCTAAATAAAAATAATGGTAACTCAGTAATTGCACTCCTTCACTGTTTTAATTCAATTACAGCATTTGTAAAACATTTCACTCTGCATCAGGGTAAGCCAGACCAATGGGTTTGTTATCCTGTCTTATTTAACAAAGGAAAGTTCTTCCTCCCAGAAGCAGAAGGACGCTTAAAACAAAGGCGGAGAGATACGTAAAGGAGTTGCCATAGCAACCTCGCTTGTCCCAGGAAATCTAAGCTCCCCTGTGGGCTTTCTGTGGTGTTGTGACACGCTGCGGCGGTAGATTGGAATAAGAAGCTGGCTGGCGCGCTAATTACACAGCCCAAGTGTGATATTTTAATTCTCCTCTGTCAGTCGCATCTCCTCGTGCACAAATATGGTCACTTATTTCAATTGATGACCTTGAAGTTAGTGGAATGTCTTAACAATTTTGGAAAATGCAGACCTGTTGTGTCGGGCTGAATTTCCAATTAAAAGTGAATCGGCCCAAATGTATAGGCTTCGTTTCAGCCTTCAATATGCTTTCATCTCGATCTCAAGGATGTTTCAGTGCAAATATGCAGCCTCTGTTGTATTCTCCCTCAATAAATCTTTTATGTGGCCCAAAGAAGCCATCTTCCCATCTGGAGGGGAAAACAACTAGTTTTCAGCTTTCAAGTATGACTGGGTGTAGAGTCCTAAATGGCTTGTATCTACAAACCGTAGTCTCCTCTACTAGGGAGGTGAATTAGTCCCTTTAGTTTATTACATTGTCCACATGGAACAAATAATCCTCTCCCGTTTTTCCCACTTCAATTAACAAAAACAGGCATTGCAACTTGGTAGCTGTGCGTATCATAACTGCCTTGTCACTACTTCCTTATTTGGGTTGCGTATCCGGCGTCCGGCGTTTGCGCTGCAGCTTTTTACACAAATGCTGGTGAGCTAATGAAGTGCACATTGTCTTTGTCTTTCAGCAAGTGCAAACACAATTTGCATATTCATCAGCATCATAATTATAACTTGTGCGTCAAATGTAACTCAGGGCTCACTTCCTCATTGCCTGCTTCAAAAGGGACTATTCAAGAAAATCCTTTTTTTTTTTTTAAATGCGCAAGGCATCCTGAAACATTACTCTGATTATTCAAGTAAGCTTCGATTCATTATCTAAATGTGCAGCTTATCAGCTTGTTGTTGTCAACATGTTAAGCTTGACCACACATACAATGGGGTGGGGGCACAGATTGTGACCTACAACACTACTTGGCCTACGACTAACTAAACAGTCAACGACTGCAGCGTCCACATTATTTTTCACATGAGGTTGATCTGCTATTTCAGAGCATGAAAGTTTCTAATTCCTCCTCACTAAAAAGACTCATCTTTAATAAGAGTTTTCATAGGACAAACTTGGTAAAATCTTATCTTGCATTTGCTGATTTTTAGCTGCGATCCGTTGTCTTGATATGCGTGATTGATTTGATTTAAAAAATAAACTAACCAAAGTGTCTTTCTTAGCAAACACAGCGATTCTTCTTCTCACAGTGTCTATTCGGTGCAAATGGGATCACATGCCTGATGGTGTTGTTGTAGCTGTAATCCACAACCTGGAGCTGCATCATAATATAGGAGAGCCGTGGAGGGGACGCCTCCCGACTACGGCCGGACATTGAGCTATGTTGAAACGAGCGAAAAGCACTTTGCCTGCAGCATTCTGGCCATTATCTGTCGCCTGGCAACAGCTTTAAGAGGCCCGGCCTTTCCAGTGCCGAAGCCGCAGCTTCTTTGTGTAGCGCTTTATTGTGAATCAAAGGGTGTGTATGTTTGTTTGTGGCCGAGCTCGGTCCAAACATGACTCAGAAAGTGAAACAGATGCAGTTTGCTCGTCTTCCCTCAGTTCCCATTGTCCCTTTAGTCATTCTGCTCAAGGGTTAGGATAGTGTCAATGTCAAAGGATTAATTAGAAGTTTCTACACCATTGTGAGGTGTTGCGTAATTGTTCACTCTCCCGAAGCGCACCTGCCTTTTAACAGCAAATATCAACACGCCGCGTCCGGTTTGCTCTCGCCTATTGGGTGGCTTCATGACCACAACCTCATTTAGTAGGCAAGTGTGCTCCCATGAGACAAGAAGCTTCAAAGTTCACATTAAAAGCAACCCAGCCCCCTCCCAAAAATCCTTCTGCCGAGCTCGACCTGAATGCCGTATAGAACGTGATAATTGTCTGTCTGTTGAGGAGGGTCTGCTGTGTGTGCCAAAAGGAGGAGACTGCTCAAAGTCTCTGGCCTACTTTGATATCTGCTCAGTAATTAAATTGAACTGGCACTTGAGGGATGTGAAGATAACAGCTTCTTTTTTTTTTTGCACTCTTTATCTGCTGCTTCCTTCGTGGCTGTCTGAAAAGGTGTTGGCGGTATTTATGTCAACATTCACTTTGTCAACGGAACACGAGTAGAACAAAAAATGTCTTTTCAATTGGGGATTATGTCACCACCTGAATCTTTGCGCGCATACCTCGATGGATGGAGTTGTACATTTATTAATTTACTTTCTTTAGAAAAAAAGTGGATTATTTTCCATTTTTCTGCAGTTTTTATGAACAGCTTGTGAAATGAAGCTCAAATGACCATAAAACAGATATGATTATTTGTATAATTTTAAGATTTATATAGATAGTAACCTTCTGTGGTCAGTAGCACAAAAACACTTTTTTTTTTTTACACTGTAAAACATTTTTCTACTGTAGCAAGACGATTTGAAAGTATCGCATGTCATTTAGATATTGTACTTTATCTGCTTTTTACGAATACGTACCACAGATTGTGCAGAGGCATCACTACGTGTTTTGTCAGAAAATACATAAAACAAGTGTTTTTCCTATATTAGTACACTTGTAGTATAGTGCCTGACATTATGATTCCTTTCAAATATTTGCCAAATAACATCGGGACCATTTATAAAGAATGGAGGAGGTTTAATTACAGTTTGTTCAAAGGTTTCTCAGCAGATGTGCACAGCTGTGACAACATGATGCATGACTGATCCTTTAACAGCATACAGCCTCTTTATATGTGCAAAGACATCCGGAACTGTGACTTGACTCATGACACTTTATTCTTATACTTTGTGAGTGGTTGTTCCTGGTTAATTGCGGTTAAAGGAAAACACACAACACATCCCCATGAGCATTGTTGGTCCACAAGTTGGAAGGACATGTAAAGGAAATCACATCATGTTGCATTTATACAGTTGAATGTCTTCAGGGCTGCACTTTCATCACACACAAAATAGTTGATATAGCCCCTCGTTGGAGCTTTAAGGAAGATACGGCATTTTCAAGAGAAAAACAGTGCCAAAATATATAAATAAATGACGTGGCGACTATTAAATGAAATTGACAATTTTCATCATCTGTGTGATTAGTCGACCTATCTTGGCCGCTCTAGTTGCGATCAAACAACAAATGAAGTCAAAGGAATTGCTAGAGAGCAATCGGGGCTAGGCTACAGAAAACTGGGCGCTGCGTTGAAGGTGCAAATGAGCGCCGTGCTATTTTGAGGAGAACACAAGTTTGAGCAGCGGTACAATAGACAGCCCAGGTTGGTTGAAGGTGAACTGCCATCTTGCATGGTATGCTGATGGATTGAACTTCCAAAAACATTTGCTGTCTGACTCTTTGTCTGACAGGTGCAGAGGACGTAGTGATGGCGTTCTCGCGGTCAGAGACGGAAGATCGACGACAGTGACCACAAGCCCCTCCCCCGCCCCGTGCCATCCCGCCCCGCCTGTACGCAACACAGATGAGCTCAGGAGTGGAGTATCGGCCTGGAAGCGACAGACACACCTTCTACCTTCCAATTATGAGACAACGTACTCAAAGCAGATCGCCGCGACTCGACTCCTTGGTCATCCGTCAAAGCGGAAGACGGCGGAATTGTGTGGATTTCTTTTTTGCTTTTTTTTTTTTTTTAATTTTATTTTGTCAGTCATGTGTTGGTTCAAGTGAGAAGCAGCGACTGTTGTGGCAGTGTCGTGATAGATCTGTGGGGCCTTTTTTTATAAACACCAGCTGCTCCTTTAAGAGAGTCATCGATCATCAATCATCTTGTCACACAGCAAACACTGACCATTCCTTGTTTTTTTTCCCCCCTCCATCCAGGTATAGATTTGTGTTGTTGACCGCCACAGTTTCACCACAAAGCTCGTCAACAATATGACGGCGAATCCGGTTTTGTCGAAGGCCTTGTTCATTTCTACCTCCGAGGTCAAAAAGATCTACGCCCAAACACTACGGTTTTGAAGAAAAAAAATCCCTACATATTGACACTTTCGTCACTCAGAAGGCTCTATTCCTCGATGTGCATGCCATTTGAAATCGTTGCGAGAAACAAGATGATTAGTTTTAAACAGCCGTGCATTTTAAAATGAACCCGGCATTAGACGCGTTTTCTTACAAAATAGACTTGGGATAGCATGGTCTTCACGCACATTTCAAATGACATGCGGCCAAAGGCTTACAAACACTTTTGAGAATGCTCAGTGTTAAATAACATTTTTTTTTAAATAGCCATGTACAAATGACATTTATTCAGTTTTGTTTTGTTTAATGCACACATGCTAAAGCAAGCAGCTAGCTGGTGTGTGTACGTGTGTGTGCGTGAGTGTGAGTACTTGCGTTCATGTTCACAGCAGCCCCACCATTCATCACCAGTGGCAACTTCTGGGGAGTGACAGGATCATCGTGATTTATGTGTAAAACATTGTGTGGAGGGGGATTTTTTTTTTCTCTTCCCATTTGAACCGAAGCCCCACTTTGCGCTTGTGCTGCTTTATTTTTGAACAAGTGTGAACAAGAAAAAAAAATGACACGAGGCGACACAGGTGCGTATTCTCCCTTAAACATGGTAGTTGTTTTGGGGTTATTGTGACATGGCGGGGAAAAAAAGGTTTATTGTACAGTTACTAGGGAAAACTGATTGTGTGATATTTTTTTAATTAGCGCATTGAGTCATTTGTTTAAAAAAAAAAAAAAAAATTCGAGACATGTTGTAATTTATTGTTTACTGAACCGATTTCTGTTCCTCAAACACATCGTTGCAGTGATCAAAACTATTTGGTCACTTTTAACTACAAGCAACCAAAACAGCAGAACTGTGTGTGCTCATTGTGTCTATATTGTCTTACTTGCACTAGTATCAAACAGGATATTGGAAAAAAGAAAAAAAATACAGATTCTTTTCAGACTGAAAAAAAAAGGCCTTCAATCGACTCGACCTATTGATCTTAACCAATCAGGGTGCTTTTCTACAGTCACACGCTCAGTATTTAATGTGTTTTGAGTACACTTTGTATAACTTAATGATGTCACGTTTGAAAGTCAAGCATATCTGCCGAGATGCTTGGCCTCGTTTCACCTTGACCATTGTGCGCTTTTTATTCCCTTATTTTTTTTTCTTAACGTCCTCAGCAATCGGTGTAAACAGCCAACAGATGGGACGGCAAAGAAATATCTTTGTTTACTTTTGTTTTCTATTTTGTTCGTCTATGCATCATTTTTTTTTCCTCTTCTGAAACTGTCTTACTGTACATTTTACTTATCAGGGTTGTTCTGCAACCTTTGTTACTGTGTGTGTATGTGTGTGAGAGAGAGCATGCTGCTGTTGGATTTTTACTGTGATTTTGTTTGTTTTTAGAAGGGGGGGACTTTGTATATTATTTTAATCGCAGTTAAAATTGATTAGTTGTTTTTTTTTTTGTTTTGGCTGCTGACAATGTCTTGACCTAAAGTTTCCAAACCTATACCAACTGAACCATTAAAGGCATTTGAAACAGTGACTGCTGTCTTTCCCTTTCTTGAACACTATTGAGTACAATTTTGAATTGTTAATTATTCCTAATCTATTAATCTGACATTGTCTGGTCATCTTTTCAAAGTGAAGTGTCTTTTTTTTTTTTTTTTCTTTTTTTTTTATTGGTTTGTCTATGCAGTCTAATAAGGCCAGAGCGTGCTGTCAATGGTTGCTCGTTTACTGTACTTTGTAGACTTGAGCAGAGGTCTTCAAACCTGTTCCTCGAGGGCTGCTGTCCTGCCTGTTTTTTCATCTCTCCCTGCTGCGACAATCAGGATCTTTGAAGGACCTTGCTGATTATCTGATCTTTCGAATCAGGTGTGGCGACAGAGTGAAATGGAAAACAGGCAGAGCAGTTGTCCTCGAGGAACAGCATTGAAGTTTGTTAAATATGATTAATTTTGCTGCCTGTCCAGTTACATCTATTATATATGGTATTTATTATTACAGTATTCAAATTTGGGGGGGGGGGGTCTTTTTTTCTTTTTATCACAAAAACGAAGCCTTTGAACAGTGTTGTGTAGACTCTCCACTTTGCATGCATATTTTGTGGTTATTGTGTGCTGCTATTGTGTGTCTCTCCCACTGGGTGAGACAAAACCAAGAGGAATCCAGTGAGGAGGAGGGAGAAGCACGCGGCAGTCATGTAGCTTCATGGGCCAACACAAAGTTGAGTGCGTGCAGACACACGCACACACTGCGGCCCACCCTTCATCTCATTACGAAGAGATGAGATGGTCGCTCTGATTCTCACCACTGCTCAAGCTTCTCTTCACAAGCAACACGCCAAACATGTTTTTATGAGATCATTAAACAACAACCATTTAGCAAATTCCAATTCACTTGAATGCAACGTACGGCGATGCTGTCTTATCATTTTGGTGTTATTATATGTGGATGATTCTTACACGGCTGTGCCTTCAGCTTCACAAAAATAAAAAGTTACTCTAAAATGTTAAATTTTACTATGCCGGAGGAGTGCCGGCAGTCAGAAAACGAGTCACGATCTTACTGAATCACTGTTGGTGGCCATTTATTGTGGGTAGCACGTGGCACACCTGTGCAGTAATCATGCGTCAACTTGTCTTGATAGGCCCCACCTGTGAAGTGGATGGATTACCTTGTCAAAGGAGCGGAGGTCGCTAACACAGATTTGAGAGAAATATTGTGGTTCTCTTTCACTTCAGCTCATGAAAGATTGGAGCAAAAACGAGTTCTGTAATTTGCCGTTGTTCTTCACAACTACAATGTGGCCCAAAACAAAGAATTGTTGGACATCCCTAGAAAACATAACATACACATAATAGTCTGAGTCCTTTTTAATTTAAAGCCACAATATTGTAAAAAATATTAATGTGTTTGTCCAAAAAAAGTGATTGGGTCATCCATGCACATTTGTAGTGCAAGAAATAAACATAACAGGACAGTTAACTGTCATACAAATGTAGACAAATTATAGACCCTCTCAAACTAACATTAAATACAACTACGCAGCCTTTTAAGACCCTAATTGGAAATTCAACAGGAATGTGGTTTCGAAGTACACTAGTGGCATTATATCGGAAATGTTTTTTTTTTTTATCAGCCACACAATTTTCTATATCACAGAAAGTTCCAATTCAGGTTGTATAATGTACATTAATTTTCCATTAATAGAACAAAAAGAAAACACGCGAACTTTTGAAGGGTATTTTTTTTAACACTTGTGACCAGCCATCTGCTCTTTCTCTTTGTATCGGTGCAATGCAATACTGTACACATCATGTCCTCCTCCAGGATTCCCACCCCCGTGTATCCGCTTAGAGAACGCACGGAGATGTCATTATTGAATTCTGGCACCACTTACCATAAACTTTGCGCCAGGGGACCCATTAACGACTGATGCTTTCAAATTTACAGTCAATGAAACATTTTAATCATCCGTCAATTTTAATACCTACGCCAGTGCAATTTCTGCCAAATATTGAAACCTGTGACTAAAAAATGTATTTCACATAAACGTGACTTTTCTTTCTTCAGTCCCTTTTTTTAAACCGCTCATTATTTAGAAAAAGAACAATAAATCAAGCTTGCTTGATAAAATAGTAATTGCCAGGTTGGCAAAGGCAAATTACATAATCATCAGTGCTGTCGCGAAGGTCAGCAAATTGCATTGACTTTTCATTCACTTACGTAATTTTCTCTAATGCGCTAGCCAACCTCTGATAGTTTTATTTTACTATACATTTATTTTGTCCTTACCCCAACTCATTGAGGATTTGAAGAGAGGTTTGAGATCACATTGCTCTTCCTTCAAGCTATGACTGTAACATTTTCACTTGCGAATCACAACACGGTTTATTTGTGTTGTAGGGCATTTTATCACATCAATGATGACGCCACTGAATGCGTTCTCATCTCCAACAACAAATGCACAAAATGTCACCTTATTACTGTCATAAAAACTCTGAAATTCTCATTTAGTGTTGCACACATGCCGCTTTGATACCAGGACCTACACGTTGCCGTCGCGTGGAGGCTTGAGCGGCTCCCTGGAGTGCAGCCAGCACTCTGGGGGCCTGACTAAGAGGAATCTCACCCTGGTGGTCGAACCAAGCGTTAAAACTTGCTCTCGACTACACACTTCAAAAATGGAAATGGAATTGGATGAGACAGGAGGTGTGAAAACCACACGAAACTACTACTACCAGGACCTAGTGCTCACCTCTGTATGTGTCTGCAGGTACAGTTGCCATAGTAACAGTGACGATATAGCCCAAGTGAGGCATCGCCAGGTTGAATCTGTTCCGTGCGTGCAGGCCCTGACCTCCCCACGGCCGTCAAGAACAGAGCATCACATTGAATTCAATTTTATTTTATTTGCGTCTCTCAGCACACGCACCGCGACGCCACGGAACCTCCAGGCCTCTGCTTAAAATTAGAGAGGGTGCAGCTGTCCCTGGATTATCTTTTCCTGAGACAGATTCTTAGAATACCTGCGACAGAATTATCCTGAGTGTGACACACGGCCGGGGAGCCAATTTTGGGGGTGGCTGGACATCAATTCTTATTTTGAACCGTGACATTCTCCTGACAGTGGTCCTTTGGTGGACTTGAGCGCTTACTGTTACTGTGTTTATACACAGTGCGTGCGTGTGTGTGTGTGTGTGTGTATATATATATATATATATATATATATATATATAGTTTCATGTCTTGTTAGAGTTTTATGATCACCTGTTCTCATCAGCTCTGTCCCATTCGTGTCTTGTCCAGGTGTACATCGTCATCTCATCAGATTGTATTTAGTTGCCTGCTTGCTTTCTGTCTTTGTTTTTGCTTGCCGTCCCTGTCAGTTGATACATCCCTGATGGTATGCAGGTAGCGTTTGTGCTGTCATTTGTTTGTTACTTTGTATTTGAATTTTGGACTTTGATTGATTCATTTTTGGGCGAATGGTTTCAAAGTGCCTTGTTTTGCTTTTCACTTCCCTCGAACTAAATACTTTTTGGGAGCACTCCTGCCTTGCTTCCTTGCAAGTGAGTCCTCAACCTTGCCAGGGTAACACTTTGACTCCGAATTTGTATTAATGGTTTGTGCCTTTCCTGGATTTACAGCATGCACAATCATTTGGATCCATGTTTATTTTAGTCTGGCTACGTGCCTGTATCACTTGGCGAGTGTGTGTGTGTGTTTCTGTTTTCCGGGCGCCTTGTGGGCTTTCGCAGCCTATTTACAGTAATGTCCCACAGGGCAAGGCAGGTGCCCAATGGAAAGTAAACCCAAAGTGTACCTGAGTATAAAAAAATAAAATCCTGATTAAGACTCCTCCTGCTTATTTGGCCTTGTTTCTGTCATGACATGTTAATATTTTTCATTCACACTTATACAAAATTCCACCCAACTGCGCAAAGAATGCTGTTTTTAATGAAAGGGAGTCTATCCAAGCTCATTTCTGCGTCTCCTCGGGGAAGAGGTGTGCGAGCGACAACCCCTGTATCAATTACCTCCCCCCCAGCTGACTCAGCAACAGCATCTTTATATGAAAACCAGCAGCATGTGTGTGCAGTGCCTGCTGGGTATTGAAATGGAAGAAAAGAAGGCGATAAATTGAAAAAAATACAGTGGTTGTCTGTGAGGGGAGGAAAGGGAAGTTTGAGTGGAAAAAAGAAGCTGACACAGAGCTGCAACATCAATAATTCAAAGGTCATGGAGCGACAGAGAGGAAAGAGGAGTGCCATTATAATGTTTCATAATCCTTTAATAACTTGCGTCTCCTGGCCACCTGATTTTTCATACTGCAAGGTCACGTTTGGTGGTTTGGTTTTATTGCAGAATTATATGAAATGGTATCTCACAGAGTTCACTTTTGTTGTCAATATTTTAAGTTCTCTTTATGTGCACAGTACTGTAGACATATTTTGCTACATTTTTCCACTCAAAACAACTCAATGCGCAGCCATGTGGGAACACTGGCAGTTCTCATTCATTTTGTCCAGTCTTATTTTTGGCCTCATCATTTTTAATGGAGTCACAGAATCCAAACTATTACGGCAAGATAAGTGGAAGCAAAAGACGTCTTCTTCTGTGTTTTGAAGAAGGAACACAAATCTGATCAAAGGCAACAAAGACCCAACGAGCAGTGAGGCGGTTTCTAAATCCGACGGCTGCACTCACGTCTAGTCGGTTTCACAGCGCAAAGGAAGACATTGCACCAAACAGCTCAGTCACATCGTCCAGCACTTTTCAATTTGAGACTGACGGACCAAAAGCAAGGACAAGCTCTAAAGCATGAAGTGAACGTTTCAAATGGTCCGTCTCTGTGGAATTGGCCCGGCCTCAACCTGTTAATAGGAGGATGAAAACATAATTATGTCCAGCCACAGCACAAAACGGCACCACTACTGATGGGCTGTGAGCCTCAATTTACCCGAGACCTTGTTCCCAGCCTCCCTCCTTCCTTGTGTTTGTATCATCACTCAAGTGTGTACTCTACAAGCAGCTTTGTGGAGAGCAATAAATGACGACGGTTGTATGTATGGCTTCCATGTGCCTATATGTGCACCCCACAACGTCATGTACATTATGAGGTGGGCCGTTAAAGTAGTAGTATGCATTCTGTCTGTCTGTCTATCCATCTCAGGGATGGGCCAATTGAATGGTGAAGGGCATCATGGAATGAGAAAAATCACATTTTAAATATGGACAATATAGTGCTCTGAATAGATTTCACTTTCCATAAAACATTCAATGCATGTATAAAAAAAGCCATCATTGTAACCCAACGATAATGGGTTTGAAGCGAACAACAAAATAACCACATGCTGTGATTTCTTTTGAGTCGTGCGAAGGGCTCTCTTGCGAAAAAAAAAAAAAAAAAAATCCATTCAAGGGCGGCAGAAAACTGCTGAACAAGAAACCAGCATAACGTGCAAGAGAGCATTTTATGCATTTTTTTTCACAAAACTCATTCATCATTTTTATGTTATTGAGGTACTCTGCAAACTCATCGTTTGGCACTGGTGGATTATCATATCATTTTTTTCAAATTTTTTCTTTTCAGTTTTTCCAGGATTTTTTCTTTCCTCATTCGCCCGATTTTTTGTAGAGAAGATTATGAATGTTTCGCAGCGTTTGTTTGAAGAATCTTTGGACAGTTTTCACAATTTTTTTAATTAATCAAAGAGCTACTATTTTGGTTCCGAGCATGTTTAACGCAAAGCACAGTCTAACTGTGCTAATGGGTGGAGTTTTCTTCCTTATGGTATTTTGCTAGAATGTGCACTGGTAGAATTAGTCGGGACTGGGCGTTTGCGTTTATGTACGCCATTGTGGGAAATAGTCTACTGCCCCTCCAACATCCTCAATAGTTTGTGGTGGGTTGATATAATGAGATGAAAGTTAAGTCGAAGTCGCTTATTCAAGAATGTCATTGATAATATTTCAGCACATTACAGCAGTCCTCAACCTTTTTTTCCAGCTTCGCATAAGACATATTTCGACAGGCTTAAAAACAGACCAAAGCAAATGATTTAAAACTCAACTCAACATTTCGCTAAATGTTATTGTTTTAATTAGTGGGAGTCTTGTACATGTTTCGTTTGCACAAACGAGCTGATCTCATTTGTGTTACATTGCATGATGTGCTGTAAGATGGGTCATCATAGACATTTCTAGTGTTGCAGTTCATTTTTCTCCAACGTCACAATGTTTGCCGTTGCACCAAACAAAAAAAAGTTCCTGTTAACACACAATAACTGTCATATTTGCGCTGATGCCCATGTGACGACTGAACCAACAGTTTCAACCCCTACTTCTGACCATGCCATTCTTTTGTTGCATCCTACAGTTGCTGAGCAGAGGGGACACATGGATTTTAATGCTGCCACTTTTAACCTCCTACTCTCTGATATCGCCCACTCACCATATGAGCCTCCTGCAAGGGTAAAAAAAGTGGGGGCAGACTGCTCACTTCCTCTGTCTGGACAGCAGATTTTCCCATACACACAAACACGGAGATCTTAATCACAGACGTGGCTCAACATAGAGACTGAAATGAGCGTTAGGTCTACTGTATGTCTGGGTTTTCTTTATCCGGTGTGTGCTTGAATGGAGGCGCTCAGTTTATTGACTGAAAATGAGGGGGGAAGAATTTCCGGCAATTGACTGAGTAGCCAATGTCCATCATGTTTAATATTCCTCATTTGTCTTCCTTGATGCCCTAAATTTAACTTTTCAAAATGAGTCTCCAGAGAGCCAAAAAGGAACATGCCTATCAACAGAATTGGAGTCGCTGTGTCAGCCATGTCACAGCGCCCCTCCTTCCTCCCTTAAGCTCTTTGAGGCAATAAAGCCAAAGAGGTGCGAGTTTGACACCGGCTTGACCCGCCCAGTGAACCCTTGTTGTGGCATGTCAGAGACGAGGTCAGGTTTTATTCACGGCACCTGCACTACTCAGAGCAACTTGATGCCCATCTGGAGGAATGTGCCACGCACAGCTGGCATATTGTGACGTTTTCATCAGACTGTTGACTCTTGGCGATGAATGCAAACAGTTGGCGATTAAGCTCCAACATCATGAATATGGATGCAGTTGTGCTGAAGGTGCGGCCTCGGAGCTCAGTGTGAAGACTCCTTGAGCACTGTGGAGGGCCAAAGTCGTCTGAAAGCTGATGAAACCTCCATCTGTCAGATTCCCACTCATAGCTTGGCCTTGTGTCACTAACAATAGGGCCTGAGAGACAGCTGACACGGTTGACTGCTCTCAGTGTTGGATGTAATTTAGGGGAAAGCTTGGGAAAATTAAGAAACTAAAATGTTTTGATTTGGGATGAGACATTTCGCTACCTTTTGTGAAGCTACGACATGAATCACAGTGCTATATAGAGCATATGCCTATTATTTGCATATGTCTATTTATTAGAATATTGTTAGGTAATTATACTAAATGAGTCAATTGAATTGTTCAAATATCTACAGGCCCACTTTTTAAACAATGTGGCGTTTAATGCTGTTATTCTGGCTGTTGGAATTTAGTGACTGAAAAAATGTGAATTACATGGTAATAAACCCTTAATTAACAAAACTTTGTCAATGTGTTTGTTTTTCTATTCAAGGAGAAAAATGTTCAAATAAAGAATCTATAGTCTCTTCAATTCTCTGGAGTTCAGGAAATAGTAGAAGTCAGATATCTGGGCTACTTTTCTTAACCTCGCGAGGACCCGCACTCAAGAAAGAAGAAAAAAGCGCCATCCTCACAATATACAAGGTCCCTCACATTAAACAGGTTTTTCTATCATAAGTCATGTCGGTTGAAATCGTTCTTCCTCTCTTCCTTCTTCCAAGGTCCCCGTCTGGTCCCAAGGCTTATTGGAAGGCTTGGTGTCTTCCAACATCCTGCAGTCTTGTCTTTGGTGGGGGTGTGCATAGGCGTCCAGATCTCAAATTGTTTTGTCTTTATGTGTGTGTGCCGTTTAACTGTGTATGTGGCAGATTTGCTTTATCGATGTAGCACAATGTTACGTGCTGTCACCTGTAACTATATGCAGGCTGTATGTGTGTGTGTGTGTGTGTGCGTGGGGGAGGGGGGGGGGGGGGGTAGGGGTGTGTGTGTGTGTGTGTGGTGCAAATGTGGAGCGCAAATCCTGAACAGTCTACGAAATTCAACCTTAAACTAAAATATATGAATATAATGTGAGAATAATATAAAACCAGTAAACACAATCACTTGTCATCGCTCTACATGGTACTTCTAGTTTCATTTGCTAAATTCTTTTTGTTTAATAAATGCTTAACACCTGCAGTAAATATGAACCTGCTCATGTGAATGATCGACATCCTGCCACGTAAAAGCTTAACATAATGCCACTAATATAATACAATCCTTCACAGCGTTAACCACAATGATAATTTTTATGCTACTCGTTAGCAAGCTTAACCAGCTAAGCTAACAGGAAGGCCACGCACTCCTGGTTGCAATATTTATAAAGGCCTATTGCTTTTTACTTTTGAGTGATTGTAAACGTAAATAGAAAGCATGTCTTCCTAACTGGAACAATGTTGCTGGTTCTAAAGTAATCGTATACAATACCATATCGTAACGAATGAACAGTGCACTAAAACAGTTGTTTAAGTTGATAACAAGAAACGTGTTAAGAGCAGGAGAGAAATTCCACTGACTTGGACTGTTTAATGTGTTTTGTTTTGCTTCTACCTTTTTTCTTGATAGAACGTTTAACTTCCCTGTTTTACACTACATAATTATTTCTTTATTGTGATTGGGCTAATTTACATTTTTTAGCTATGGGCACAAAAAATTATACACCTGAAATATTAAACATTATATCAGTACTCATTTTATTCCAAACTGAGTATTTGTGTGTTTGCAAAGGCGGATTTTTTTTTTATTTTTATGCAGTTGTATTGAAATCGTCATCACATTGTGCAGCGGTACCTAATGTTCTGGCGTCTGAGTGTATTGTATATTATCACTGTGTCACATTTGTGGAAAAATGCCCCAAACACAAGCGAGTTCAATCAAAGCAAAAGAAAACTTTGAGAGCAACGATGGTAATGCTGCACATAAGTTGTCTCGAGGTTAATAAATGGCCAGCAGGGCAGCCAAGGATGTGAGATAGATGAAGTGGAGGCAAATCAATCACAGAGGATAAGTTTTAAAAGTTCCCCCATGTGGAGATGGCGTTTGATTTAGACCACAAAGGCATCTTAAAGGTGGAGGACTTTCCACTCGCTGTGTGATTTGTTGCCACTGGCGCAGACGGACACGCTGGCCTTAAGGTTTTCTCTGTAAGAACTTCATATAAAAATGTGCTCGCTCTGAAGCTTGAAGGCATTTTCCTTCAAAAATGAATTTATGAGCAACATTTACCATACATTTACCAATGTTAGCAAAAATAAAGTGTAACTTAAGCAAAAAAAAAGGATTTGGTTAAAAAAAATAAACTAACTTTTAATTATAAAACAAAAGTAACTTTTAATTACGTGCCATTACTGTTGTGTGCTTTTGAGATTAAACATGATTTCTTTGTTGCAACTTTTTTAAGGTATATGTGGCCATCTCAGTCTGTACGTTGAAGGTGGTGCCTGGAGTAAAAGCGCGATGAAAATCACGCATCTTGAGGTAAAATCTTCCGAAGTTGATAACAGCATTGCGCTGCCTAGCTGGCAGCAGACAGAGTGTACAAACAACCTTGCAATCATGCAAATCAAACTGCCCATGACCGTGAACCCGCACTTCTTTGTGCATTCTCTTTTTCCTGTTTAGTGTCTAGACTGCAGACTGCATGTGCCATTAACAACCGGCCATCACAGGAAATAGAAACGGAACAAGTGGAACAACTAATTAAATGGCTGTTTGTGGGGCAACGGTCATTGCTCATGCAGACTTAGATGAAGGGGAGTCTACAGACTACATGATTTGCTGATAATTGTTTTCTTGTTCAGTATTTAATTAAATTCCAAGAAACTGACCTTATACATCATTTGTGGATATGTTCAAGCTATCGGTCTTAAAATTTACATTAAGACTCCCAAAAGCTATCCATTTCCATTATTTCAACACATCATTGAATATTGATGCATGTTTAAACATGAATAATGCATTGCCAATGTATATTCTCATAGTAAGATAGTCTTTTAATATTAGAAATGTTTGTGGCTGTGCTATGTGTTGTATTCAACCTCCAAGGACCATATGAAATTCAGGAAAAAAATTAAATAAACAACTCAAATTATTACTGTACAAGTTATGAGCAGTTGTTGGTCTTTTCATAACACTTGTTGTGGGGTTTATTTGATTTTAGGATCGCATGTAAGGCCAAGACTGAGACCAAGAACAAATTTGGGACAATTGCGATGCTTTGGAAACAAACAAGAGCCATGAAAATAGTCCTAAACCCTCACAGTGGGTGTGAGGTATTTTGAAGGAAGTCACACCTTTCTGATCCTGCTCTGATGACTCACACCTATCCTCCAAGCCCCCCTGTTGCCAGGGCCCATTGTACCCTCATAGGAATGATAATGGCCACTCTGTCCATTCCCTCCATCCCCTCCCATGCATCTGTGAGGATGGGGCGGGGGGATGCTTTCACTTTGTCCCGGCCACTTCATGTCTTGCCAAAGTGGAAACAAACACACAATTGTCTTCTCAGCGCTATCCTGAAGGCCACAGACTGTTACTATGCACTCCTCACTTAATTGCGGCAACACATAAATGTGTCCATTCTCCATTATTTCTCTGTACTCGTAATCGTTCATCGTATGAGCTCTAACAACTGACCTTTATTTATTAATAATTTGTACGGTGTACCATTATATACACATTGATGAGCATCTTTGGTATGTAAAGATTCATTTTCATAATTTGCCATATCCTTCTAAGATAGGTTGAGTGTTTCAACATCCTATTTGGTTAAATAAGAGGACTTGTGAGTTTGGTCTTTTGCACTTATGTTCCGCTATCTTAAAATGTCCTGTGACATTCGGCAAGCTATCACCACATTTTTGCCTAGTTAATTTCCCGTGAGCTGTATTCTCGCACTTCAATTAGCATGATCACCGGTAGCGTGGCTATTTAGTCTCCCGGCTTCTGTGTGACACCTGGAGGCATTTTTATCGTCTCGACCCCTGTTGGTCTTAGTTTCGCGTCTAAACCAAACCCGCCGCATGCGCTCCCACAATAACAGTATTGACGTCACTAGACAGCCACCGGCTCGTGTTGCATTCAGGCACTCCGCGTTACCTCCGATTTTTTTATCGCCTGCTTGCACGTGGAGCCACAAAAGGAGGTGAGGGCAAGGTTGAATTTAATTGAGCTGTTTTTTATTTTTGAAAATAATTCTTTATATGAAGAGAGAGAGGGGGGGGGGGAGAAAACAGTGGATGCCTGCCTCCTGGATTCTGAATCTTACCCGAAACCCAAGAGGAAAATCAGAGATCAAAGACTGCTCTAAGTCCGTGCATGATCTCCAGACCAGATAGTCTCTACCATATATATATATATATAAATGTATATATATATATATATATATATATATATATATATAAAAAAAGAGGAAAATTGTTTTCTGTACAGTGCAGTTTTTTGTTTTTACCAGTTATATAAAAAAAAACGTTTCGTGTATAACTGTGAATGAAACTTTTTTTTGTACGTAGTTACATGTCAGAGTCTATACAGTTTAACTTTTAACGACGGTAAATATAGGAATTGAGTCAGTGCTACTTATGAAATCTCTCCTTACCCTTCAGGTCCCCCATGCGATATAGCGAATTTGCCATTTCGTACCACTTTTTGAATGTGTTGCGACCCACATCTTGAAAAATAGTGACCACGATTCATTGTGCTGCAAGTGATTCCAGGATTAGAGGGGCGCTGAGCTCCTGGCCAGCCAAAACAAATTTCACATTTTTGGACATTTTAAAGAAATTTTAATTCCCGTATTTCTAAAAGCAATATATTTATATCAATTGCGAAAGTCTGTGAGTACACTCTCAAATCTGTAAAATGTTCAGCCACAGCAAAGGAGAAATAAATTATGAAGTAAACATATTGTTATCGTAGCAATTTCTCGGGAAAGACAACTCATTTTAATACATTATCACAACACCTCTGCATAGATTTTAACAGTATTTTTGTTCCCCTGGCATAAACCAGCCTCCATAGTAAGAAGGTCGACTAAAAAGAACCAAAACAAAGAAAAATGTCCTATGTCCTAAGTATTGGCAAGTGTGAATTTATTGTATACATACGAGGGGGGCTGTGACATGCTTTTTTTTTTTTTTACCTGTGATACGAGTTGAAACGCGAACGTCCAACAGAATGAAACCGTATTGAACGCACCAAAGTGCAAACCTGCGAGGGAAGCGGCGATTGAAGGGATTGCAGACGGCCATCTTAGAGCTACCGTCAACACCGCGGATTCATCCATTGCTTTCCCCCTTTTCTTTTTCTCATTAGCTAAACCTTCCTCCCGACTGACGAGAGAATTTTACAAGGACAAAAAGAAGAACAAGGGCGTCCGTGTTCGAGTTTTTCGCGGCTGAACTCCAAGTCGGGATGCGCTTCCGAAGGAATAAACTCTTGGCATCCGCCGTCGTACTGGTCCTGGCGCTGGCGAGCGCGCTGGATGCGGCTAAAGGTAACTAATCTGGGATTTATATGCCGCAACGTTTGCTCTGTGTGGACGATGTCGAACAGGTTTAGACCTGAGACGAGACGGTTCTCTCGAGTCGCCAGGCTGGTTGGTGAGCCGGTGAAGGTTACAGCAAGGAGGGATGCGTGCGGAGGAGGAACCTGTTCTGGGCTGCTCAGCTGCCCGAGTCGCAGCAAGTGCAAACAGCGATGCTGGATCTAAGCACTCGTTCACGGCCCCTTTCCACCACTAAAACACCATGTTCGTCCCCCCCCCACGCGCTTTAAAAACGCCCGGGGTCGAATTTTGTCGTTTTATTTATTAATTAAGGTAACAGTAAGACATTTTCTGTCTTCTGCTATCTGTCTATTTTTAGCCTTCGACTGCACCGCGTCGTCTTTTAGTTGCTTTAAATAAATAATGAGCTCGCTTTTTTTCCTCCTTTAAATCCTCATATTCGTCTGCAGATTTCAGTGCATTTATACGACATGTACTAACGCGTGTTAAATGTAGAGTTAGTTCGTTTGGAGTTTTAAACAAAATAAAAAAAAAACAGTTAATATTTATTGTTAATATTTATTGTTGTCATTAGCAGGCCTCGTGCTGGCTACGCATTGCAGATCCATCCTGTGGATTATGAATACGAGTGGGCTCATTGAGGAGAAATACAATTGGTTCCGGTCGTAGTGGCGTGAGAATTCCCTAATCAAGACAAAACGTCATTGAGGGTTGAGGGGGCTTGCAGGTCTGTCTGTATTTGCTGCAGGCGGTGCACCTCCCTGGCGCTGTCCCACGGCTCAGACACGATCACCCTGTTTGTGCGAAACCGTGGAAGTCAACCCACCCAGCGAGTTTGGGAATTGCTTGCACATCAGCGTGTCATGGAGGCTAAAGCTTGTGATCTTCTTTCTTGGGGTGATGAAGAAATTAACAATGCTGAGTTGGTTTTGCAGGGTCATTCACACTTGTCTTGAACCACTTTTTACACTCCCTGTTCATGTTGGGCTTTATTTTTTTCTCCCTTCGATATAAACAGTACAACACAGAATGGGGTACTCAGTTGTTCTGGAAATATATTGCTTTCAGATGTAGGATTTGAAGTACTGTAACCCCCCGAGGCCCCTTTTTAGTCACAGTTTTAGGTGCTTTTTCTGAATGCCTTTATGAGGCCACGATGCTACCAAAGCCCTGTTTATGTTGGAAAGGGATATGCGTCAAGGAAGTAGGTTGAAGTGATACATCTTCACAAAGAGACAAGCTTTGTATGTTAGGGAAGAGCTGAATTTAGTCTGGGTTGTTAGTGGAAGTTACAGAGAGTCTTTTTTATTTACAGAATCAAATGTGGTTCAAAAACACACAACACAATCTGTTGAACATGGGAAAAAAATACTCAAATATACACGTAATGTAAAAATACTTAAATATAAATGGAATGTTTTTCCTCTATTCTTCCTCTTCTTCTTATTTTGTTAATGTCTCCAGCCTTTTTCATGTGCAGCACTTACAGCTTTTTTTAAAAAAAAAATGTTTTACAACGTACAAGTGCTCTATAAATAACATGTAATTGAGTTGAGTTCTGTTCTGTTCTGTTCACTGACTTGTCTTATTCCACTTGCCTGGTCAATGAATATTCGGGCAGTCTATCAAATTATTTTAGAGTTGAATTTCCTCACGACTCTTCCATTGAATCATAAAGTACAAAGTAATCCAAAAAGTTATTGTAAAGTAACGCTCAAGTCACTTACTAGTGAAGATTTTCACATCAATTAGTTTGCCCAAAAATTTGTGGATGAAAAAAAACAGCGACTGTGAGCGGTGCATCGGCACTCAACTGCTGCAGAGCGCATCTCAGCGGTCCTGAGTGAGACAATGACATGTTGGAAACATAGTAGTGTATCTGGGTAGCATGTTATTTATTGATTGTTACGTCACTTATACTCCCATTGGATCTTTGCTAAGCAACGTGTTGACAACAGACGTGTCCTAAACTATGCGAAGTGTAAAACTTATGCCAAAGATATCACGAGACATGCCCCTCACAATGAAAATGTCACTAACAGCAGTGTGAACTTTGTACCAAGAGAGGGTGATAATAGAGAGAAAAGAAAAGGTTTCCTGGTTTAGGTAGAGTACAATGGACTAATGGAACCTAGAAATGTCAACTTTTTTCCCAGCCTTAATACATGTGTGCTCCTTCTGTTTTGCATTTCTTGGCCTCCTAGGCGACAGACAGTGTGGTGTACACATACATATAACGTGCATAGATTTGCGGAAATTTCACAAAGAGAATGTTGCAGTAATGCAACTCGTTTTTGGCAGACTGGTGCCGTTTATGTTCAAATATTTGGCATCTAATGTTTTTTACTGCTAGATTGATTCTGTGATCCTGTTTATGGCGTTTTGCATTATTTTACGTGTAAACATTAAGCTCCATGGTAAATGTAGTCATGCCAGAGAAACATATTAACATAATTGTGATAGTTGTTACAATGTCATCTCCAGAAATGTTTCCTATAGATGCTAGTCGCAGCTTTCAAAGCGACAGTAAACACGACAAACAACACCCAGAATTATTTATTACCATGATCTGTTTCATTGTGAAAGCGTTTCATGGATGTTTACCTCCAAGCCGGGGGAGTTTTTGTGAGCGGCATCTGCTGGCATCCCCGCACTTATCAGCCAAAGCGATGTGTGAAATCACCATCTGGGTGAAGGATTAGGTTGTATCAGGCCGGCTTTGTGTCCTATCAGCATGCTGTTGCTCTAGCTACTGTCAAACACACTCGGGGTTGACCTCTGTCATGTTCAGGTCTTGGTTAATAATGACGATGAATTTTTGTCATGGATGACAATGCATTTGTTTTTTTAGTATTCTGTTGGAAGCAACAGGGTTTATCAACAGTAGCGGCAGGAATCTCTCACCACCTCATGATTCAATTACATTCTGAGTCAAAGGGCTACATTTTAATTCAGTTACTGCATAATGTCGCAATGTGATTCCTCATGCATACCATCTCCCCGAAATATTGTACGTTTGTTCCTGTAGTGTTTTAAAAATAGGTACTAATTCAATATTGAAGACACCAAGAAGGACAATTCCACATCAAAGAAGTTCACCCCATTGCACATAACTTGTTCGCACTATAGCACTCTTCTCTTTAAGTGTCGCACCTCTCTTTAAGTGGCTGTCAAGCTGCGCTTCCGCACTTCTTGAACAGAGGAAGGACTAAGTCACATATGTGCAAGTCACAAGTACGTTTCGAGTCGTCACCTTCCCAAGTCGCTGTGGTGAGAAATGAAGCAATTCAAGTCGCGTCGCCATCAAATTTCAAGCAGGTCAAGTCATTACTTGTTTCAAGCAAGTTGCAAGTCAAGTCATAAAATCTTGCTCTGTAAAATACAAGTTGGTGTGATAAAAAAATGTTTCACTACCACAAAAACTACTTATAAAATAAATAAAAAAACTTATAAAATGAATGTCTTCACTTCTGTTGTTTAGACGAATGCATTTTTTCATAAATAATGTTTATATGAGTGGCACAATGTTAATGTGGTGATAAATATTGAAATTTGCTGAATGAAGGTGTAAACATGTATAATCATCACATTTAATTACTCCATACTTTGTTTCAGGTGCCAATCTGTTACCCAATTCTAATTAGCGTGTGTAAATAAGTGAAGGAAAGGCATTCAGTGTGCACTTTGTTGTTTGTCACTTTTAGAAGTTGAGTGAATTTGACAAGCATTAGTTTGCGTGGCAGCAATAGAATATATTTAACGATTTAGTGCTCTATATTAGAGTCTGTATCGATGTCTTTGATGAATAACAACTTCTGTTTTAAACATTCTCGTTTCAAGATAACAGTGTTTGTGGTGTCTAATCCATTGCTTTATTGAAATGCAACAACGACATGAAGTGTTTGACCAGCGATTGGTGAGCTAAACTGTCGAACTGACCTTAGCTTAGGTTGACAGAGCTACCTGATATGTGTCAGACAGGTGAAACGAAACTTATAGATGTCCCTCGCATCTTTGAGTTTCAAACCTTGCGTGTTGCTTATTGTCTTTTTCCCAGTTTCATGCATTTTGCCATCTTCGTTTTGTCGTCATGGACAAAATAATCCATCCTTGGAGTTGCTCCGACGATGTTGGCGTTTACGTTGTCACTTCACAATCACAAGTGGCACTGACTGGGTTGCCAGGTTGGCGTGACGTAGCATAACCCCTCTTTTTTTCTCTCTTTCTTCCCTAAAAAGACAAACGGTGTAAAAGTGCTCATTTCAAACTATAAATGTATATACATGACTTCTCAAAGTAGTTCAAGTTGTCAAGTGGCGCGAGTCCCCCGCTCTGCTTATGAATTCCACTTTTTTTGTTGCGCCAGTACGTTTATAGATTGAAATATAGGAAACCATTCAACATTGTCTACATATGCATCGTGATGCATAAAAAAAGAAATCACATTTTCAGACAGTGTGTGCGTTTAAAAACTAAAAAAACTAATCATGTGGTTTTAGCTCCAAAATGCTTTTGGTTACGGCACCCTCCCCGAAGTTTAACCTTCATAGTTTACCTGTGGTGTTTTGATCTCATCTGTGTATTCAAGTACTTCTGTGTGCAAAAGATCTCACGCTTCACTCTTCCTTCCATGGTCCAATCGAAGCGGGACGCAAAGCATCATCTCAGGCCACTTTAACTGGACAAGTACTTCCAATTGATCCATTGAAGATGGCATCAGTCACTTTTACAGCATTGTGCAAGAACACAAAATTAAGCATATGTTCATCTGGCTGGTTTCACCTCATTCAAAGCATTTCAGCACATTGAAATCAATGCCCACACATATACTTTTTGTTTTTATCACATATTAGCTTTTAGGATGTAAATCCGGCTCATGTCATTATGCTGCGTTAAAGGACAAATGGACACAATGTGACATTGGGTTGTTACGATACATCTATTTAATCAATGCATCAACGTGTCTGCACCGCAATCCAGCTACATCGATTGCCTTGGACTAGTTCACAAAGCTGGCCACGCATCGACACATCCGTTTTATAAGTTATTCATCTATTTAATTGATACAATTAACAAATTAATTTTATACTCAGAACTCCCCTTGATACCATTAGATTTTTTATTCAAGTCTGAATGTTATTTATTATTTGTAACTATTTATTTTTAGTTTGTAGAAGTCCTCTTCGGTCAGCACTGGGGATTTATGTCATGCACGCAACATTGTAAATGGCGGTGAGGAAAATATGTAAGGAAATCTTCTTGACAAGACGATTGCCGTGTATAGCCTTTGCAAATGCCGACCGTGTCAAGTGGTTAAGCCCTACATTGATATGAATCATATTGTCAAAAAAACGTATTGTTACACCCATAATGTGACATCTTGCGGAATATGAAAATTACAGTTAAAAACACGACTTAAATATCGCAAATGGAACATTATTCGTCAGAGGTGCACTTTAGCAATCAATTGTTCTTCATACATTTATTTTTTTGTGCAAATTTATTTCATATGTAGGATTTTACAGGCGTTTGGAGTGCTCATTCATTCCACAAAGATTTCTGACACTTGTCACCTTGTTAATGTCAGCCCATTTGGCATGTCGTCTTTACATTTTTTTCATACTATTAACTAACCTAAAATGTTGCATATTTACAACCGTGACATCCTTTTTTTGTGCGCATGCGTACCACTTCACATATGTATTCCATTCATATCAGAAGTTGCATTTCTTTTTGTAATGTTAATGACGAGGTAAACATATTTAATAAAAAAAAAAAGATCCAAATTGGGCCTCATGCCTTGCAGTGTGAACATAGCTTCATGACATAACCACACTTGTTAGCTTTTCATGTTACAAAGGCCTCAACTTTGAAGGGCACAGCTGGAGGCGACGAATTGTTCGTAACATTTAAATCAATGCCAGCGTGATGAATTTGCCTTTTTTTTTTTAGCATGATTATGTGCATGTGTTGTGTTGATGTTGGTTTGAAACAGTCTAGAGTGCTGATATATCGTATAATACCAACTTTAAGGATTCATGTTTGGTGCCTCAAGCAACCTGTGTTATCTTTTTTTTTTTATTATTATTAAGCTGTTAAATGATACTTCAAGGCTGCGGTTCCTCCTTGGGAGAGACAAATTGTAGATTCTCATTGATGTTGGAAAACATGACGTCATCTTTTGAGATGGTAACAAGTATAAAAATGAAAACGTCAGTCATCATAATAAGCATGTCACCTTTGATTATGGGATTGAGACATTTTTTGCCACTCCTGAGTTGAGGTACATCACAACGGCTGCTAAATCAATTGCATATTATCTGGAAGTACTTCTGGGGAAAATAAATGTAAACAGAAGGCAAAACGATGACCTATATTATTTCGGTAATTCGATAAAATGCCATCAAAAGAGTTGTTTGAAAACACATGGTAACCATTGCCAAATGTCGTGCGTCTGCAATGCCCTGTTTAACTTAACTTGGCCTCCCAGAGGAGCTCTGTTTTTACAAGCTGACTGATTTATTGATTTTTTTTCAAGAATCTCTCATGAAACAAAGGACGTTTTTTTAGGGCCGAAGTTGCGGTTCTGGATTTCTCTACTGCACATTACAATGTCTCCTCTGTTCAAAAGACCACAACTCAAGTCCTTCAAGAATGTGTACATGAGATAATCCCCAGAAAGTAGCAAACTTTTGAAAGCCTTCATGTTTAGTAAATCGCCCCAGAGTTCCTGAAGAGGCTGGTCGTAAGAGAAGTGGTGACTTTGCTCTCATTGGTTCTTTCTCAAGCTCAATGGAGTCAGTGAACCTTCAAGAATGGGTCACTGAGTTGGGAATATGTAAGTCTACACCCTATAACTCGGGAGTTGTTGTGCTGGTCCTCGCGGAAGTATTTACATTCACGTCAGGTCTTTTATTGAGTTAAATGTGGTCATTTTTGGATGTGGAAACGCAAAATAAAGGATAACAATATTTTTGCTTCATTGTGAACGTGTTACAAAATGAATCAGAATATCTTGACTCTGACAGAAGTTCCATGTCCATATGATGGTGATAATGATATTAATTGGAAAAATGATTTCACGTGATGGCTTGTCCACATTGAGCTATTCCGGGGAAACAGGCAAGACAACATGTTACCTGATCGGGCAGGTCGGTTGCAGCCGGCCGCTCCAGACATCTCGCGTCTTCACTCTCAGTGGCCCTTTTGTGCCGTTTGCACAGAGACGCGATTGAGTTGCATTCAAGGCTCTGCATCTCCCAGACCCCAACGCCACCCCGCCCCCTCCTTAGAGGAGCTCCACGGCCGCAGTGGGTGTACCCTCCGTCGGGCGCTTGTAATTGCGTGGAAGACAAACAAATGCTGTTGCCTGGCAGGGGAACTGAGAGGCGCCCCTCTGTGGAGATCGAAGGTCCCTGAGGTCTTGAAGTTGCAGGCTGTTTAAATCCGCCTTAAACACTTGCAGCTCTGTTTTGGAGGCGGCTCGCATCAACAAGCTCAGGAGGCTGCAAGGCGAGATGGGCAAATAGAGACGTGTGCTCACTTTTTCAGACCGTGAGCAGATTGTTCCTTACTTTTTCTTATGCTGTAGATTTAAGAGAGCCTCTCGAGTTGAAGATATTTATTAATGCAAAGTTGCATCCACATGACATCTTCATTGATGTGGCAGCGTTTTTTTTTTCATTTGGATGACCTCAGCACAACCTAGAGCTCCCACAGGAGGCCCACCGGTGGTTGTCAACCTTGAAAACTGTGTGCACTGCGTCTCAGTAATACACTTAAAAAAAGTTTTGGTTCAGCAATACTTTCTCTGTTTCCCTGGTTACATCAAGGTCTGACTGATTGAGTCTCCCATTTCTTTATCTACTTTATCGGATTGAAATGAAAAACAAGCTGGCATTTCAAATGGAAACTTGAAAATCTACATGTTGCTGTGAGTGCAAAATATAAGTGACATTATTTGCAGTTAAACATTTACATTGTAACTTCAAATATCTTTCTAAATCATTTGTAAGTGAAATGCTTAGTCACAGCAATTGATAATCACCCTGCTTGAAGGACAAAAAAAATTGGAAAATAATTACCGTTGAGAAGCTGAAATTCCCAGAATTTGGAATATTTTTTTTTTTTATTAAAAAGGAATCTACAGGCTTAATTAATGATCGCTATCGATTCATAAAGGCCTATGTAGTTAAAAACACATGTGCATATGTTTTTGTTTTTCTTCAATCATTGTACAGAAGGGTATCTTAATATAATCTTAAACGTGTATATGGAAAAGCTGAACTACACAAAAAATAACGACACGCAGTACTGTTTTTCTCCCCCATCCAGTTTAAATGGCTTTCTTAAAAAAAAGATGGCACAAAACTGCTGAACAGCAAATCAACATTTTCAAGAACCCATTTTGCGCATGTTCTCACAAAATCATTTCACTCAAAGATTTAAAAATTGGGCCCACATGTGTCACCTCTGAAAGGTGAATCCATCACAACAGCCGCTTGTCCAATTAAGCCACCATGGGTGCAACAATTCATTGACTTATTGACCACTAATTGATTATCACATTAATTGTGAATCATTTTTTGATAATTGATGAATCTTTTGGATATCTTTTTTTACTTCAAAATTGTTCAAATGCTCAGAATTTCAGCTTCTCAAAAGGAAATGTTATCCAATTTATGTAATCTGCCATGAAAGCAGACTTATTATATTTGTCCATCTATCCATCTATTAGCTGATCCACTTATCCTCATGAGGGTCGCAGGCGGGCTGGAGCCTATCCCAGCTGTCTTCGGGCAGTTGGCGGGTAACGCCCTGGACTGGTTGCCAGCCAATTGCAGGGCACACAAAGACGAACAACCATCCTCGTTCACAAAGTCACTTAGGGGCAATTCAAGGTGTCCAATCACCTTAGCATGCAAGTATTTGGAATGTGGTAGGAAATCGGAGTACCTGGGAAAACCCACACAGGCACTGGGATAAGATGCAAACTCCCCACAGCGGGGCCGGAATCTGTACTGTCAGGCCGTCGTGCTAACCGGTCTTCCACCATGCCGCTGAATATCTTAGTGATGAATCAAAATAAAACATTTGCTTTTACTTTGGAAAATTGATCAATATTCTAAGCTATTTTCTGACATGCTTCTGACCAAACCAGTAACTGAATTAGAAATAATTCATGTCAATTTAAAATAATGACATGTTTTGAATAAAGCCATGCACAGAATTAAAACGTGGTATTAATCCGATTCGTCGCGTAATCGACGAAATACTCGACAGATTAATCGATTATCATAATAATCAGCATGCAGCGCTCCATAGATGTTTATAGCACCTTTAAGTAAAGCTCTTCACTATGGAATCATTTTATAATTGATTTTTCTAAGAACTCTTCCCCTGAATAATTGAGTAATCAGACTTTCCTTTAAGCAAAGGTCATGAATGGTTTCGATAGAGTAGAATCAATTTATGTGGTTTGGAAATGTCTGTGTGGATGGTTTACAATGGTAACACTTCGGGGCAAAAAAAAAAAAAGGTCAGTTGATCATTTTTTGTGTTGTACTTGGCTGACATTTTTTCCCAGCCCTATATTAAGCGCAGAATATCTTCTTAGTTTAAGACAACACAAACTTACTAACTCCTTACCCTTACTCATTTCAAACAAAGTGTCAATACTGTGAAAAAAAATTGTTTGTGTGGTTTTGAAAGTGGCGTTGTGGCAGCAAATCTTCTCTGATGCACAATTACAGCTTTGGTGGTCGGAGGCGCTTGTAAGCTGTGTCTGCCATCTGGTGGTTAACTCTGGTATTACTTCTTTAATTTTTATTTATTGTTTTTAATTATTATTCCAGGGCCACTCCAAGTGTGGGCGTGGTCCACAGGCTGGCAGTTGCCCATCCCTGTTCTAGTAGCACCCGTGTCGTAAAAGTAATAACTTGAAAACAGGCAACTCTTTAAGCATTGCTCAATAGCACCATGAACAAAAGAATAGCTTTTTACTGCCGCGACTCTTGCCAACGTCATCATTACACAACATCCTCTCAGAGGGTGCCAGGCATTATCTGATAATGACTGCCTGATCATCTGCTGCAAGTCATGATGTTGCAATGTGCACAGCTGCTCGAGCATTTTCTGGCTAACGAGGAGCTTGACAACTGTCTGTCAGTGGTCTATTTGGTTTGGTCTGTGGCAATTCGTGAGGGTCATACAGGATCAGGATCAGTGACTGGTGGATATGTGTCCATTTGACCACAACCTATTGTGACTCTAATGGTCTTTCAGGAAGTATTTGATTGTGGTTGTTGGGTCAAACTCTTTCAGTTAGGAATACTTAAAAAGAGCTAAACAACCTCCAAGGGACATTGTCATTGTGTTGCTAAGTTTCCCTGTTGTGTGTTGGGGAGTGTCATCAATGATGTCACAATTTGGGGATGCTCAATTACACTTTATTGTAGAACGGCGGAAAAAAAGTGTGTTCTCCAGGGTCACACGCGCCCCCCCCCCAACATCGCACCGCGCCCCCCCCCCCCCAGGGGGACCCACCCAACTTTTTGGGAAGCACTGACTTAATATAAGGATGTAACCACAACTGTCAAAGATAAAGTATTCCATAACTTTTTACAAAAAATTTTTTTTATAAAAAATATCTGATTTACATTCACTTAATTAAAGTAGCTGTAAATTCTTATATTCCTACATTTTTCTGGTAGATGCTGTAGGTTGTTTTTTTTTTTGTTTTTTTTTTTACAATGTGGGTTTATTGAGCATATTTAATAGTTGATGTTTTTTTTAAAGTGTTCTTACATTTGACTATATTTTTTGCTTGATATGAAATGTGCAGTGTATGTATAAGTTAGCCTTTACTCCTTTTCTGGCTAACATAATCAGGTACATTCTACATGATTTTCATGGGTTATATTTACCCCTATCCATTTTTTACAGCGTATATTTGAGATTCTTTTGAGTTTTAGTTTCTCAGCATTGAACACCAGGCAGTGCTAAACCTAATTGCGTGGCAAATCACAAAAATATAATTAGAGCTCTGGGTATCATTATTCTGCTACATTTTCATGAGGACTGTGTGATTTAGTTGAAGACACCAAAGGCATGGTGTCGTGCCACATCTGGAGTTGAATTAGCATCATTACAAAGTGCTATGTTGAAGTGCTGCGCAAAAAAGCTATCATCTGGATGGCATCTGTAACTGAAATAATATTTTGGACAACTTACACTCTTTTGATGACATGCGGTTGGGAGAATAAATGAATACTGAGAAGAATATTCACACTTCCTTTGTCCTCCTTACAGTTGACAATCTTCACCACAGAAATAATATTCTGTGCTGTGTTTATTCTTGACAGCTTTTTGGATATTGGGCGTTAACCTTTGACATACTCTATGTCTATCGCATCATATTATTTTGCCAGTTTTGCTCTATCACTGGAAGGGGTGTGTGTGTGCGTGTGTGTGTGAGAGAGAGAAATGCTATGTGAGCAATGCCCTCACTTAGAGCGTGTGGAGGACAGCAGCTCTGCAGTGACACTGCAGAGTTTGCATGGTCATTGTCCGCCCTTCTAAGAATGGACTTGATCTCACATGTTGCACTTGATGTGCATTACCCAGAATCCCAGAGTCAGCAGGCATCGAGTGTGTCGTCTCCAGAAGTTTTGACTTCTTCTCCGATTAATAACTCAATACTGCCCAAGGAGGATGCTGTACATCTCAAACCCCCTGTTGTAATCTCATTCGCCATAATTGCCTAATTTAAGGATGTCATGTGGACTGAACTCAGGTTTCTTAAATGCAAGACAAAACAAGAAAGCCATCATCATAAGCTGGATAAGATTTTTGCTGAAGGAATACTGTGTTTTATACAATTCGGTGGTGGATTGAGTTGTATCACTATTTACAATCAATGGACAATGTGAAACCAGAATGTGACCTAGCTAATTGTAACTGGGACTCTATAAAGGCTAAAGCATATTAATGTTGTAGTCTAAAGCCATCCACTTCACTTCAAGTTACATTATGATTCATCTTATTCAATTTCCTGGGCTTGATCGCGCACAAATGACTGGTTAACACAACAGCTAGCTCCTTCCCATTGCTGCACGTGCAACATAATGATACTCGGTTAAGCGCTCACGAGTTCAGAGGGTGTGCTAATTGTTTTTGATGACAATCAGCATTCACATTTTCCTTTCTTCTTAGGTCTACACTCATTAACATTGTCTTGCCATTTTCAGTAGCTGATTCCCATTTGTTCAGGTGCTTGCCTCATTCCAGCCCTGTGCAAGTATCCCGTCAGATTCGTATTTTAATGTTGTATACTTTTGTAGTCTAAAAATCATCTGAAATTTGCACATTGCCAATTATTTCATTTATGTAATGTGTATTGATAACCAGATAGATTATTACATAACCAGAACTGTTTTCCACGTTACGAGGGTTACTTGCTTATACTGCTGTTTACTTGTCATTGGGAGTTACTCCCTTTTAATCGAGTGGCTTACAATATATTCAAGGTGATCCTACACAACCAAAACTCTTAAATCAGGAAAGAAAATGGACAGTCTTTTAAATCAAGAGGAACATTTGCAAAACTGCTTTATAAATAGGTCTTCCATGTACAAAGAGATTATGTAATGCTTGGTGTCTTGAGCACCAACAGCATAAATGCATCAACCACAGAAGGCTAATAAATACTTAGACATCATTGTGGAACAAAAAAAGGATTCCCTCTCATTGAGAATCTGTCCTGATGCGTTGTCAGGCTGAGTTAGCATCATATTGCTCGAATAGTGGCATAGCGGCCACATCATCTCGCGTCTCTCCACATTGGATGTGAGAGAGCTGCCTTCCGTCAGTGTTCTTTTAGCCAACCCAAATGTGCCACTCACTGCAGCTCTTTTCTGCAGTCGCCAGCTACAGCAGTTAGGCTGCCTTGCACGCGGCGCTCCCTGCAAATGGTTCCAACCACCGTTCCACACACTGACCGGAACTTGACAAAGAGCAGCTATTATTCCTGTCAAAACTGGAATGTGATGGGCCGTCTTACATGTTATAGAGAATTGACGGTTGGTTTTGCATTTCATGTTGGAGATTCTGTAAATAATGAGCACAAAATCCATGCCATCACTTTGTGTGTGTGGGGGGGACAAGTTCACTGTTTTAAAGAAAACACTGGATAGGCATATTGTTAGTGCTTAGTAGAAATGTAAATAGAGCTTTTCACTGATGGTGTTGATATGAGTTTTAATAGACTAATGCTGTGCTTTGTCTGTTTGTCGCAGTCAATAAGCACAAACCATGGATCGAGACGACCTACCACGGCATCGTGACAGAGAATGATGACAAAGTGCTGCTGGACCCTCCGCTAATTGCGCTGGACAAGGATGCGCCTCTACGCTACGCAGGTGAGGAAGCGGGGCTCAAAGCTGATGCTGTTTTTGATCTGGATCTACAATTAGTTCTCATGTGGAATGAGTGCCAAAATTAATTTGAGCTAGTTTGAAAATGGTGATGGCCGTTCGATGGCTGGCGACCATATACTCTAACCTGAACCTATTTGATATTCAGATCAAAATATCCTTTCATGTTTAATGAAAGGGTATTTTGAGAGGGGAGTTAATCACATTGGGGTTGACTCTGCCTGCGGGTTCAAAGCTCCACAGCCCTGGAAATGATTTTCCACCGTTTCACATCACATGAGAGTGCTGCGATCTTTTGTCTGCTACTCCCTTCTCACTCAGTGCTCTCGCACCACTTGATCCGAGCCATTTTTATCTCAGATTACCTCATGTGATTTCGCAAGCCAGCTACTTCCAGCCACGTGCCTGTCAGAGCGACCCAATGTGACTTTTTTACAAAGTCAGTTGAATTGGAATGTTGCATTCTGACCATGTCAGGACAAGGTAAAATTCTGAAAAATGATATCACTGAGGAAATGTTGGATGCTCGGTGCATTGTGAGCTTGTGAGCAGGTGCATCTTTATGATGAAGCAGAATTTGCGCCGCAAATCTTGCCTCCTCTTTGTAGATGAACAACTCAGATTTTATAGTTTGGGTTTGAAATGTGTCTTTTGTGACAACAGTCCGGTAAACTTTCTGACACACCTCATATGTGAGCAGCAGCATCATGCTTTGTTTCTGTTCTTGAAACTTGGCCCTGAACCAAAATTGCAAAAACGCCACTCAAAAACAAATAAATCAGACACAATCATAACCCTTTTTATTTTATTTAACCCCAAATGTCTAATAATACAATTTCAATTAATTTGTCCTGTTGTTTTGTAGAACACATGGGAAACACCTGAAATATTGTATATTGGACTTGCACGGGGCTTTTGCATCCCTAAAACATTTGTGTGTTGAGTTTTTATATCAATTTCGTATCGTTCGGAATAGAATTTGTTGCCTGCACTCATGCGAGCTGGACCTCCCGATCTGATGTGACTAGTCAGCATGGCCATGTGAAATATCTCCCTGTGGACAAAGCTGGCGGGCTGGCTTCACGTGGCAGCAGGGATGACTGGCTATGTCGTGCCAGCCGCCTTCTAGTCCGTCCATCTCTGCCAAAAAATACAGCTCACTGTCAAGGCCACCGAAGCCCAATCACTGACTCGCAAATCAGAAAAGTAGAGAAAATCCCGTGGGAGATTTCATCTCACTAAGCGGCAACCCATACTTGCTTGACGACTTGATTTAAGGCTAATTGTGCTTGAATTGTTTAAAACCCACCTCCACCTCTTTTGCAGCTTGGAAAATGAGTTATGTGTTCAAGAGTGACTATGGTATTTTTTTTTCCTTTCGTGTAGTCCCATTTGAAATGAGAATAAATGTTTGTGCAACACATTTAGCATGTGAATATTCTGTCCAGTATTACATTTTGCATACCGGCACATTATCAGTCCTTTGTGACGACTGATCCAGGCTGTGTTGCTGAGGAATTCATGAAGTCTTTGTGTGCCGGTCATTAGAGCTGTGGTGAGCACGGAGGCCCACAATTCACACTGCATGACTGCTCCTGGTCAGCCGCTAAACTGACGCCCACTCCGGATTGTTTCAGTTGAGCAAAACAAAAATCACATGGCCAGCCGAGACCCTGCTCCACCATAAAACCATTACTGTCCTTTTTAGCGTTTTTCTTGTTAAGTTCCCGCTTTGCACTAATATACTGTCTTCCTTTTGTTGCTGCCGGTTTGTCCTATGAGAGCCGTTCACTCACTAAACTACGGTGTTAATAAAAATAATAAATAATCCACATGAAAAGCTTTCGGTCCAACACTTTGCTGGCTTTTCTTTTTGGGTCAATAATGACATCTTTCATCCTAATTTCTCGATGTTGCGTACATTCCGACCACACACTTAAGCTGTATAGATGTCATGTCTGCTGTGCAGGCAGTGTGTGTTGTGCTAAAGATGTTCGAGTGTCAAAGCAACCAATATGTCATGGGCCCATATCTGAGGAAATAGTGTATGTCAAGATGTCGTGTCACTCTGTCAGCCGATTATTTGAAAGGAATTGAATTCTTGCCTTAGTTAAATCAACATGCAGTAAGTTCCCTCCTGTCTTCTGTTGACTCTGAGCTTCTAACTCTTCTTGAACTGACCCCGGTTTATCTTCTCTCCCCTCTCTGTAGAGAGTTTTGAGGTGACCCTCACCGAAGAAGGTGATCTTGGGCTCTTTCTTCTGCTTTGTGCTTTTCGTTACTATTAACCCACTAACACAAAATGGCATCTGCACATTCACACAGAAACGCCCACCATGCTCCGTAATCTTCACATTTGGTTTTCTCAACTCTTATGTTTTTTTTCCTCCCTTCGCCCTAGAATATTTTGGAGTTTTGATAGCTGGATGAAGTGTATGATATGGGGCTTACTAAATTAGAAATATCTGTGCATGAGGCATCCATCGCAGTTTGCAGACCCTAACAGTTTTTCAGCTATCACCAGGAAACAGAAGGCTGCTTCAAAACAGCAGCTCTTCACCCAATTGCATTTTTTTTTTCATCTAAAATTCTGAACATTATTTGAGGCTCATGTTTTTGTCGTGCCTCCATGTGTACTACCTTATGTTGACATTTTTTTCTAATTGG
This sequence comes from Idiotropiscis lumnitzeri, assembly GCF_059441095.1. Classification (NCBI taxonomy): domain Eukaryota; kingdom Metazoa; phylum Chordata; class Actinopteri; order Syngnathiformes; family Syngnathidae; genus Idiotropiscis; species Idiotropiscis lumnitzeri. The sequence continues at coordinate 18,291,566 of NC_142393.1, forward strand.
AAACTCATCAAATGAAAGCTGCTGAGATTGTTAACCAATGCAAACTCTCTGCTGTTGTTGCATCTTTGCCCTAGTGGATTTTTTTATCCTCCTCCACTAATCTATCCCATTAGCATGGCTGCAGTTGTTATTTGATATGGATGTCAAGCAAGTTGATATTTCTATTCCCAGCTCCCATCCAGTACTTTTTGTTTATGCAGATTCCGTCACCTTATTTAGTTGTGAATTAATTACACAGTATTTTTGCAAAAAACAACACAGATTTGTAATGTACAAAAAGGCACAGAGCAGTGTGGTGACACTTAATCCTTGGATTTATGACTGAATTTACAGTATCTTTGTTTTTCAATACAGTGAAGACTCTCCCTCCCTCCCCATTTGTTTTGCTTTGAATTATGTTCTGCACATTTTTCCTCACCAATAGCTTGTACAGAGTGAAATTGGTCACCACTGATACTGCTCTCGAATGTTCTTATTTTGGGCTTTGGGTTTCTCTTCTACGAGTATACTTGTGTGAAATGCCTGTCCACATCTTTTTGGTTTCTGCCTGCATGACTGAATGCTGACAATTATTTCAATGGCTTGGAAAGACATGCTGTCTTCTCAGTATATTGTTGACTGTCCCACACCCCTTCCCAACTCCCTTCAAAATGCTCACCTACCTATATAAGTGCTTTTGGGCCTCCTCCACAGACACCACCCACCCCAAACGTCAACTCCCTGGCTCCTAAAACTGTGGCTGATCATTTTTTTGCCTTAATTTACGAGTTTTGCGATGACAAATTAATTTTGAAACAAAGGAAATGTCACACCATTTTAAAGCAATTTCCTTTTTTGTTCAGGTGAGATTTGCGGCTTCAGGATCCACGGGCAGAATGTTCCCTTTGAAGCTGTGGTCCTGGACAAGTCCAGTGGCGAGGGGATCATCCGGGCAAAGGACAAGTTAGACTGCGAGCTTCAGAAGGAACACACCTTCACCATTCAAGCATACGATTGTGGAGAGGGACCTGATGGTGCCAACATGAAGAAATCACACAAGTCAGTTTGAATAGTTTACCTCTCGTCTGAGTTGGTCAACTAACTCAAGACGGACCACTTCCACTTTCATCTCCCATTGAGTCATCTGGAGCTTGAAACCTCTCAGCAATGCGACACATAGTTTTGCAGCTGCAGCTTATTAACTGGCGTTTTGTCTTTGTCAGGGCCACGGTCCACATACAGGTGAACGACCTCAATGAGTATTCGCCAGTGTTCAAAGAGAAGTCCTACAAAGCCACGGTCATTGAGGGAAAGAAATATGACAGCATCTTGAAGGTGGAGGCAGTGGACGCAGACTGCTCGTTCCAGTTCAGTCAAATCTGCAACTATGAAATAGTCACGCCAGATGTGCCCTTCACCATTGACAAAGACGGTAAGGGCTCACCCAATGAACCTCACAGCCCCTGCGGGATAGGAGCCATAATTTGCACCGTGCTCGCCACATTGATTTTTGCAATCAATTGGGCCCGCTGGACAGGTCATTTAGAATGCGCCACATCTTGCTTCTTTGTGAGACAAAGGCAAGGAAATGTCACCCAAGCCACTGTTATTCCGACGGCACCACATTTTTGGCAATGTCATTGCGTATTTCAATTGCATTCACATTTTTAGACATTTTTATTAAACAAACAGTAACTCACATCCGAACATTGTTCCCTGTTTCAATTAGGTTTCATCAAGAACACAGAGAAACTAAACTACGACCGAGAGCACATGTACAAGCTGACTGTGACCGCTTACGACTGTGGAAAGAACCGTGCCTCTGAGGACGTTCTGGTCAAGATCGGCGTCAAGCCAACTTGCAAACCCAGCTGGCAAGGTATCAACACACTCATCTAATTGCTAACTACCACTGTCTCACATCAACAGCTGTTGTCAGAAGGCTCAATCTGTGTTTGCCTTGAAAGGAAGTGCTTCTTTTAGCATAATTTGTATTGACAAGCGCAGTATCGACTGCCGCACCTTATCATCTCTGTGTTGAAGGACACCTTTGTCACGCTCCCTCGATTTTTTTGCCCTCAGGCTTCAATAAGAGGATTGAATATGAGCCTGGCACAGGCAGCCTGGCTCTTTTCCCCAGCGTGCACTTGGAGACCTGTGATGAACCAATTACGTCCATCAAAGCCACAATTGAACTGGAAACCAACCATATTGGAAAGGGATGCGACCGCGACACCTACTCTGAGAAGTCCCTGCACAAGCTGTGCGGTAAGGAACTCATTTTCTGCGAAATGAGAGTCCACTGTAAATTTTTCTGCTGACTAATTGGGAAAAAAATTGAAAATAGGCGCCAGCACCGGTGCAAAGGAGCTGTTGCCAGCACCCAGCAGCTCCACCAACTGGACGGTGGGACTACCCACTGATAATGGGCACGACAGCGACCAGGTCTTTGAGTTCAATGGCACCCAAGCCATCAAGGTTCCTGATGGCTTAGTGAGCACCAGCCTGAAGGAGCCCTTCACCGTATCGGTGTGGATGAGACATGGCCCCGGGGCCCACGAGAAGGAGACCATCCTCTGCAACTCTGACAAGACAGGTAACTGCGTATTAAGGTTTGATAAAAGTAATTGGTTGCACAAATAAAACCTCATTCCGATTAAGCGGCAGATCCTCTTTGCAGTTGAGTAAATAAACTAGCCTAGACACCATATGAGGAGAGGCAATATGTGTTTTCACATTTTCTTCCATTATGATCTCAGAAAAGTGTAACCTTCCAGGCTCTCTAATCCATGTTTATGCACTCAGCTGGCTGGCTTTCATCGTTTCTTTCTCACACCTGCCAGGTTTTTGCTCACCTCTCCATTTTAGTCTCTGGTTGTTAATTTGAAATTCACACTGGATCTTATTGACTGTAAAGTCTCCGAGAAATGTGGTGATGGCTCATCGACTTCCATCCCCCGGCTTATATAAGAAGGATTACATCAGTGCAGTTGTGCATCAGACAGATATCATCTGTGCTGCCTGTGATGATGCTAACATTATGACACCCCCCTCAATCACGCACACACACCTCCACCATCCAGTACAGCATATGGTGGCAAGTTTGAAGTTTAATGAGCTCTTACGACTGAACATATTATTTTTGTTCAATTAATTCTTTGCTGATGTGAACATGGAGTTTATCAAATGACCATTTTTACCTTTAAATAAACACATCTTTATTTTGCTGTGTGTAACTTTCTCTCAAATTAGTTTATTAGTAATAAATTAAGTGACAAGTGTTGAGGTTTCTCCCAAATGTGTTTCAAATTCATATTGTGAATTGTCTGGTCTTGTGCCCCTGCAGACATGAACAGGCACCACTATTCACTCTACGTGCACAACTGCAGGCTGATCCTTCTGCTTCGTCAAGATCCATCAGAGGCGGAGAACTACAAGCCAGCTGAGTTCCACTGGAAACTCGACCAGGTGAACTACTGCCGCCAGATTAGCTCAAGCTGCTTGTGTTTTTTTCCAATTGGTATTAACGGTTCCATATGCCCCGTGTTCTCGGCAGGTGTGTGACAAAGAGTGGCATCACTATGTGCTAAATGTGGAATTCCCCTCGGTGACGCTGTTTGTGGATGGGACTACCTTTGAACCCTTCCTGGTTACAGAGGACTACCCACTGCATGCCTCCAGGATTGAGACTCAGCTCACCATTGGTGCATGCTGGCAAGGTAAAGTGTATAACGTTGTCAATCAACAACATGAATATTGTAATTTTTGCAATGCAAATATTGAGATTACCGTCTGAAATGTCTAAATTTATTCATATTGAATCATGAACTATAATGTTTGCACAATAACAAGGCCCTCAACGATTCTATGATGCTGCAGCGTAACCTCCGATGTAGACTGAATTCCTTTAGCAGATCCTCAACCTTCCTTCCTGTCTCTCCCGACTCTCTTTTTCCTGTCCTCTGCAGAACACTCGGGACATGACAATGACACTGAGACAGTCTCTGAGTCTTCCTCAGGTTGCCCAAAATCTTTCCCTTCTCAGATACTTCCATGTGTCCGCCATGTCCCACCGCGCTAACTGCATCCTTCCTCATGCCACTTGGACTAGAATGATTGCTACACATTCTAGTTGCAGCTACATTTTGTTTTCTTGCATGTTGCCATGTGGACAAGGCCATGATTTATTCTTGTTTAAGTATCATTTTTACACCATCCTCATCCACTAAACGTCATACACAAGATTAACTGAACTAGACATGCGATAAGCACAAAACGCACTGCTCGGTGCGACCTCTTCTTTCAGAGCATGACCTTGACAGCGGAGATGGCTGTTAATCCGTGTCAGATAACGGTGAAACATGCATACACAGAGACAGGAGCTATACACACCGGCCTACTTCATCTCAACAGGATGGATACACCTGTCTGGAATATGCCAGTCCCTCAGGATGCATCATTTTATGTTTTGATGTTTTCATCTTTGAGTTAGTTTTTTTTCTGTTCCTCAGTAAACCAGCATGTGCATATTATAAGATCATCCATGATTTTGGTGTCTGAAGGAGCCTCATTTAGGCACGTACACTAACTTGCATGAACTTTAGACTGCCTTTTTACTTCGAGCATGCATGCACCAATGTTCCGGCGGAAAAGGTGACACATGACGCCTAACTCTTCACTATCCATGTCTCTTTGTTTTGTCCTCTCCGCCTCTTATCGTGCCGGATGCAGGCGGAAATGCACGCATGGCCCAGTTTTTTCACGGAAACCTTGCAGGGCTGATGATTCGCTCAGGCAAGCTGGAGAACAAGAAGGTGATCGACTGTTTGTACACTTGCAAGGAGGGCCTGGATGTGCAGCTGCCTGAAGAGGTAGCTTCCACGGTGAAGGTGAGGACGGCAAAGCAAACAACACAATCCTAACTTGGCGTATCTCAACTAATTTTGTGCCTTAGTAATGGCACGTCTGTAGTAGCGCCAATAATATCTTGTCAACTTCTCTTCCAGGTGGAGTTTAACCCCAACCAGTCCTCTCTGACTGTCGAGGGGGATGATATTGACGCTTTTGATAAGGTCATGCAGCATATCTCTTACCTGAACTCCCGACAGTTCCCAACACCCGGCATCAGACACCTTCGCATCTCCACCGCCGTCAAGTAAGCAGAAGATACAAAACCCTGGAGCCATTGTGAGATTCCTCTCTGGCATTGTTAAGGAAGTGATTTTCTGGTTTTAAGTTAGAGGGAGGATTGTTGAGGTGAAACTGAGGACAAGTCGATCCACAACAAGAGAATTGACAAATTGTTTTGCAATTAGAGAACAAGGCTGATTTAGTGCTGCATTAAACAGGCTTTCACGTAATGGGATTGTTGTTTGTGGCGCTTCATATATGTAGCAATCACACCAAATGAGAAATTCTGTAACTTTTTGTATTTACCGTCATTCCAAATGATCTCAGGCAGATTTGGGTTATTTACTTTTATTTTTTTCGGGGGGCAGATTAAAAATAATTTGTCCACACTAGAGAAATGTACAAACCTAAACATCAAGTATGCTGTTGCTGTTGCTGTCAAGAGATTCCTGCCAGGTATTAATAATTTAGTCTCGCCTTTTACTGAAATTTGCTCACATTGATCCATGCAGATGCTTCAACGAGGAGTCCTGCGTGACCATGCCGGATGCTGAAGGTTACGTGATGGTGCTGCAGCCCGAGGAGCCCAAGATCAGCCTGAGCGGCATTGACCACTTTGCCCGCAGTGCTGGCGAATTTGAGAGCCAAGAAGGCGTGACGCTGTTCCCCGAGCTGCGCATTGTTAGCACCATCACCCGTGAGGTGGAGGCTGACGCGGAGTCCGAAGCCACAGAGGGAGCGGACGATGACCCCACAGGTAAGAGAAGATGTGCTTTTTTTTTTTTTTTAACCCCCCCCCACTTCCTCTTTGGTGTTCGGTTTTTATGCATCACGCACATTGAGCAACCTGAGTCATGTGAAAGCTAAAGCGGTACAAAACGGTGACCACACTGCTAATAGACGAGTACAATCACAGCGTGGCGGGAGGATTATGCCTTGTAGCCGAAAGGATTGGACAGAATGAGTGACAGATAAGTTGTTTATTCCTTGATGGGAGGGGCCGTTGGAAGCTCACCATCTGTTAGCTTAGTACAGTACACGAGCTGAGATCAGGAGACAATAGATTTGCACAGCGGCTGAAACAGAAACTGGAAGATTTCATGTGCTGTAATGATGGGGACAATTTATTAAGCGTCGCACAAGCAACAAACAAGCATCCATGACTTCATTTAATTGTAACATCCAAACAAATTCGTCAGGCAAAATATGGGAGTAATATGAAATTGTGAGGTGTTTATGTACCTTAACACATCGTTTAAGTTTTGAAAATGACACTCCTCTTCAGTCATACTGAGCAACTTGTGTGACACACATCTGCATTTTTCAAAACTAGTCGAACGTGACGGCACTAAAGCTGCACAATAGGAAAAATGATGAGCCGCTACTGTTGATGCTTTTCTGTATGAATGGCAGCTGACATGTTGCCATCACTTGCATGAGCTTTTGGTTCCAACCTCAGCCAAGTGGCAACATCTGTTCAAGTTACTGGAATATTTATATACACACTTTAGATAGATGCACAGCTGTCGGAATCTGTGTTGTGTGCAAGTGTTTCTAGCCATTCCGGTGGTAAAATCATTTTACTTTTATGTTTTTATTTGTTTATTTTTACACTGCATCCTGTGTTTTGGAAGAGTTGTGAACTCTTTGTTTTTTCTGTTTCAAACAAAAAAAAAAATCCTTGTTGTTCATTTAGTTCAAGAGACAGTGGTGTCTGAGGAGATCATGCACAACCTGGACACATGCGAAGTGGCCGTGGTGGGAGATGAACTGGATGCTGAGCACGAAGGTTTGGAGGTGGACATGGAGCAGCTGCAGCAACGCGGCCTTGAGATGAGCTCCTCCCACCTTGGCCTCGTCATCACTGGTATGGACACTAGCGCTTGTGTTGCGCCTTTTGCCGTCGTAATTCTCATTGCGTTTTGAAGACATGCACCTCACTGTGCTCTAGGCGTGAACACCATGGCCAACTACGAGCAGGTCCTGCATCTCATCCGTTACAAGAACTGGCACACCGAGGCGCTCTTCGACAGGAAATTCAAACTAGTATGCTCCGAGCTCAACGGGCGCTACATCAGCAATGACTTCAAGGTCGAGGTAGGACAGAACTTGGTAGTTTAGTCTCATAGCTGTGATGCCTTCAAAGAGTTGACGTGTTGTTTGTATCCCCTCCAGGTGAACGTAATCCACACAGCCAGTGCCATGGAGCATTACAGTGCCATGGCGCAGCCCAACTTCATCAACCCTGTGCATCAGGCCTCCGTGGACTTGTCTGGTCACAACCTTGTCAACGCTCACCAGTCGTCAGGTACTGCGACATTGCCACCCTCGTTTGTAAAACCAACACTGAACCACCTGGCAAGCCCAGCTTCATACAACATGATAGCAAAGCTCTTCACTGACACCTAGTGGCACCTTGATGGTTTTTCTCTGAGGAAAAATGAGGGTCCCTTTTAAAAGTGGGTTTAGAGTAAAAGCCACTCTGGAAAGGAGATAGATGCCATCAAAAAAATATATTTTAATATTGTATATTTTGTCTCATTTTAATGATAGTGGGAAAGACATGGCTTCTGATGCCGCAATTTGGAACTGGATTACACTCTTCTAACCACTAATTGGACAATACAAAGTCAGTTTTTTTTATGACACCCCCAATAATTATTATTATTATTTATTTTATTTTATTTTTTAATTTATATTTTTTAATGGCATATGTTCAGGGATTACACTTTGGTGCAGCCTGTGACATCTCTGCACTGCCATTTATTTCCCGGTTCCAATAATCTTCCAGGCTGTCGGGCTCGCTAAGCCTACCACTGCACGAAAGGGCCTCAAGAACGCTAATATTGGGATAAGCAGAGCTACCTGAATTGGACTTAAAACATTCTAACCGATGTCATTGTGCGTCTGTATCTGTGTATGCGGATGCGTGTGTTTGTGTTTGCAGTGGTTCCCAGCGCGGCCACCATCGTCATCGTCGTCTGCGTTAGTTTCCTGGTGTTCATGATCATTCTAGGCGTGTTCCGGATCCGGGCCGCGCACCAGCGCACCATGAGGGACCAGGAGAACGGCAAGGAGAATGAGATGGATTGGGACGATTCGGCCCTCACTATCACCGTCAACCCCATGGAGGTAAGAAAAAATGTGTTGTAGTTGGTAGGGCGACAGCTGTCTACCTGCTAATGCTCACTGGTTGATGGTGTTGTCGGCCGCCCTACTTTTTCACTGAGCTGTCTTGATTGACAGGCTGCTGGAGATGGGGGGGGGGGCGTGGGGAATATTTATGGGATGATACCATGCTAATTTGCATAAAAGACACATGCGCGCGCACACACACACACACACACGCACAGCCAGTCAGAAAGGAGCTTACGTGCTTTCCTGGCCTACATCTTTATAGAATTTAGTGTTAGAGCAAAATGGTTTATCTAGGGCCGACACAGATGCCGATAAAATATAAATCAAAACAACAACTAAAGAACAATTAAGCAATATACGAGAGGGATTGATATTACTCACCAACCTTTTTTAATCTGATTCAGCGACTGGTTCAGTCATTTTCCCGAGTAAAAGCAGAAGGCTGCAAATGTTTTCTTTTGACCTGAGTTGGGGTGAGTTGATGAAACAGTTAATCAGTCTGCTATCATGAACAACTACAGAAATTTGAGAATAATTACTGTTAAGAGGGTGACTCTTGAGGAAACTTAAAGAATAGCTTGATCCAATTAAAAACAACAATTTTAAGAGTCTGACATGTTTCATTTTGCCATCATCCCCCAAAAAACAAAGATTGTAGTCCGGAGGTGGCTGAGATAGTCTGCCTATCGTTGTATTTTTGGATGCTTATAATGGCCTTTTCATTATGCTGCTTACTACAGTAAGTGCCTTTACATGCCTTGGATGTAAAAGCACAAGCGCCGGCTGACAAGGTTTTAATGATGCCTGTTCATGTACGCAGACGTACGAAGATCAGCACAGCAGTGAGGAGGAGGAGGAAGAGGAGGAGGAGAGTGAGGACGGGGAGGAGGAAGACGACATCACGAGCGCCGAGTCAGAGAGCAGCGAGGATGACGAGGGCGGCGAACAGGAGGACCAGCAGGGAGCCAGCAGACAACAGCAGCTGGAATGGGACGACTCCACCCTCACTTACTAGAAAAACACACGCACATACACACCCACACACACACACACACGCACACGCACACACACACATCACTAATTTGCACTCACTCAGATGTTCATCATCGCCACATGAATTCAAGGAGCCGTGAAGTTTAAAAAAAAAAAAAAAAAAAAAAGTCCTGGTCAAGGTTTCCCTATTGTCATCTTAGTGGCCGTACTCGATGTTGTGTAGTCATCAGCGGCTTCTTTTTACTTAAGTTATTCTATTTGCATTCACAGGAAATCTTGGCCAAAATTTATTTTCCTGTGTGTGAGGAAGCCAAGCGTGCACTTTTTTTGTTTTCTCTCCCACACAAGGCTTCGGAATCATTTCTAGATTTGTTTCTGCAGCTGAAAATCCCCACTGGTAGACCAGTAACTTGAATTAACGCTTTTAGCCACTAGACCATTGTTTGCTTCTTTTTCTTTGCTTTGCTTTTTAACCTTTTAGTGCATGAAGAAGTCTTATGTGTAGAGAGATCCGTTGCTTTTTAAAGATGTTGTAAATATTAAGAAACCATGTAATTAGTCAATGTGCTTGTGAAGGCCTCCGCCACAGGGTCCAATATCTACAAATGCTTACTATTTGTGTCACGCAGGTTGTAGCATGTCGCTGAAAATGTGTGCAAGTGTCAGCTTTCATGACCAACGTTTAAATGATTCTTCTTATCTTTTTTTTTTTTTTTAACCCATTCGTGCTCTCCTCTGTGCACAGGGGAAACTCACTTCTTTTGCTTTCATTCCCGCTTGACGGGATGGACGACGGTTGCGAAAGTGGGCCGAGAGCAGCTCTAAAAGACAACCATCCTCTGCATAATTCACGACGGAGCAAACCAACTCCAAGTAAAGCTTCTTGTCACCTGTAAAGCTAATTGTCCGCAGTGCAGCTGTTTTAATGTAAACTAATATTAAAGCATTTATCTCCGAGTAGTAACAATTGGGTGGTGGACTGAATATTGAAAATATGACTTTGCAGTGCACACTATAGCTTGTTTACATTTGGTAAACGCAGTGTCCTTCTGCTTTTCGTAAATGAGTGACCACATTTTGATTCTCCTCCCAGACTACGTTGTATATATCGTTCCTCAAATGTACGTTTCACTCACATGAACTAAAGAGCAGATTTGGGCCCGTTCTACTGTACGCTGCTTGTTCAAGCTGCAAGCCTTTCTTGTGTATAAACGGCACTGGGAGACAGATGACTGATGCCAACCCTCCCCATTTCCCGGAAGGCCCAGGTGGCGCTCAGGGGCCGATCCCCAGACATTACGGACGTATATTAGCGTGTTTCGCAACCTTATTGAGACAATTTAACAATCAACCAAAATTTCACTCAAATTATGTACTGCGTATTGAAATAATAATGACCGCAATTCTGTTGTATGAATGGCAACAGTCATTTAGACGATCTAATTCAGGGATGGGCAATTGAAATGCTGGAGGGGGTGGCACAATTTTTACCAGTGGGACTGGGGCATGTATTTACTAGCCGGATGTTGGACACAACTAGTGTTTTAAATATAGAAAAAATATTTGAAAAATATGTGCTTTTCATATGTAATTTTTGCTAGTACATTTTTAATGGATGAATAAAAGATGAACTTATTATAACCCAAGAACAAAATGGTTTGAAGCAAACAACAAATTTACCACTTATTGTATTTTCAGCAAAGGCCTCTCGCATAAAAACTACAATTCCCCTCCTCTTCGTGAAAACGTATATTGAATTTCCATCGGAATTTTTTATGAATTTGAGGGCGGTTGCAAGACCAATCCGTTTTCCCACCCCAAATGTTTTTTTTTTTTAAATTTGATCAGATTTTGTGAGGCCCACGAGCCACCAGTTGCCCATCCTTGATCTAGTGGAAGAGCATTTCACTATTATCAATGGCATCGATGGATGACCTAAGATACATTATGCATTTGGAGAAAATCATTTGCAGAACAATTAATTCAAGGTCAATTCTGTTTTGTTTCTCATTTTCATTTGGCTCAAAGCGAGTGTGCTTTTGAATTTACAAAATCAGATGATTAGAAAATTACAACAAAGCAATTTGCAATCAAAAGTTTTCATTTTATATGAAAATTCAACATTTGTTAAAATATTTTAAGAGAAGACGTCTGCATTTGCAGAAAAAAATACGAATATTATGAGAATAATATACAAAAAGATAGTTGACATGAAAGGCGCATCATTTTCGAAGAATTAACAGCAGGAGATGTGCTGATTCCCGCCTTTGGGAAATCAGGAGGGTCGGTATCTCTGGAATTGAGGGACATGAAGCCCACCTGGCAGTTTTCCACATTCAGAGTTTTCGCAAAAAGGCGAGGCCATGACACCGCAGCAGTTGTTTCTGCCGAATGACTATCTGAAGGCAATCAATACCCTGCTTGGCAGGATTCTGTGTAAAAGGCAAAGCGAGGTGACGTTTGTTACGACTAGTGGGAGATCTTTGGCTTCAAGAGGCTGTTGAAAAGAACGTCATCTTGCATGCAAATATGCTTTGGAATAATTTTTGTGCAAAGTCCCCTCCGTGGCGCCCCCTGTAGGCCTGATGATGGGAGTGCCTTTTGCTGGTCGAGCAGATGTAACAAAGGCCCTGCTTGTATAAATGGCATTTTAAGTTGTTGTTCATTTGTACCTGTAAACTGCTCGGTTTCTTACTGGAGTTAATGAATCTGTCTATAAAAAAGACAAACAAAAAAAAAAAAACAGCCCAGCTAGTTATAATTTTACACACTGTCAATGTTTCCTTGATGTATAGATGATGTAGATCCATTGTGTATCTTCGATAGATATTGTACTAAATCCACCTTTAATCGGATGTACAGTACGTAAAGCTTTGGCAACACGAGTCAGTATCCTGTGAGTGTGCGCAAGTGTGTGTATTGTTTTTTTGTTTATTTTCTGCTTGTTTTTTTGTTAGGAAAGAATCATACCTTTGAAAAGTGTGTGTGTCGGTCTGTGTGTGCGCGCGCACCAAGAAATCAGATTTGCGATCAAGCCCACTGAGTGAAGCAACACTCGCCCCAATTGAACCATTGAATGCGTCTATGAAACTGAAACAATAATTAATAACGCATAAGGTTTTATCGTCGCATGAACCACAAGTTAGTGAACATTTCATATTGTGTGAGACAGGAGTACGGCGATGTCATCCACTTATTCTTCTCTTTCACACATCCGGAATACCCCCAACCCTCCGTTTTGTGTTGTTGTTTTGTTTTCTTTGCTGAAAACGTGGGAATGTTTTGCGAGTTGGTGGTAGAAGGTTCCTTTGTGCTTGTTGGAGCTGCTGTCACTTTTCTACTACCAATAGACAGACAAATTGTAGTCAAGTTGATGCTTGCTCGTGAACAAAATAAAGGAGAACAAGATGGAATTTCCCATGCAGTCTGAAGTTTTTCCTGCCTTTGTCACCTTCCTGATTTATTTCTTCACCTATTTCATCCGAAATATTTCAGACCCAGACAATTACATAGTAAGTCATAAAGACAACACAATTTAATACTGACACATTTTTGCTGGTCAGTACCCCGCCGGATCTCTGTACGTTCCGGCCTCGACCCTCCGGCCTTATTCATTAAATACCTTTTTTAAAATTTGTCACCTCCCGCATATGCTGTTGTTTTTGAATCACAAAATCACTTGATATTCCGATTGAATATTTAATGTGTTTGTGTGATACATCTGGATATAATTATCTAAGTTTACAAATTTTGTAAATGAACCTACAAAGTCAGGTGGAGGCAAGACCCTGACGTGCAACGAGCTTCCTTGCCACCCTCAAATAACAAGAGCCAAACGACAAAAGGGATGAAGTATGCCATTACTTTGCTTCTGAAGTGGATGCTGTGCATTTTCATTGGCGTAACATAGTGGAAAAAATAATATGTGTAGATATACTGTTTACAGATATCACAAACACGTGCAAGTTTCATTTGGAACTGTATGATTTTTTTTTCCAGAAGCATCATTAAATAACCATCACCGTCCAACAGATGAACGCAAAAACCCTTTTCAAATAAATTGAAAACCATAGTAGATTAATGGAACAGCCTAAATCGTCCCGAGGTGTGCGTGTGAATGGGTGTTTCCTAAATGCTTATGAATTTCTGCAAAAAATAAAACAAAGGAAAAAACGCATTGATGACTCTGAATCTCCAGTGAGTATGACCAATTTTATTTGAATGTTTTGTGTTTTTATCATGTTATTAGATAAATATGGATTTTTTTTTTTTACTGCTCCACTTGTGCATGGGGCACTTGCATGCGATTCATGGTGGATGGTGGGCTGCGACAACACTCTCAGTGCCCCATTGATTAATTATTTTAATAATGAAATTGTTTTTAAAAAATCAATAGATTTTACAAATCCCCGAAATTCTCCCCAAAACAATGATAAACATTCAATGTACCTTTTCCACAATAGATGTGGGGTAAGTGGGAATAAAAGAAATCGAGGTGGGGGAAAAAACTAATTGTTAAATATGAGAATTTGCGGGTGTCCAACTGTTTTAAGTTGTAATGTCACACTTCTCCACTAAATGGCAGACATGGCTAAATTGTGCTTATAATTCCTTATATTACAGAGTACATTGGCAGGCAATCATTTTTTGCAGATTTAGAATGATATGATGGACAAACATAATACCGTAATATTAAAATTGTCAGTGCATTTAATTTTATGAAAACTGAGTACTGGCAGTACTTGCGGTGTAGTAGTGGAATGAAAAACAATGCTGATGATGTTGATGTTACAATCAAGGGGCTGCAAAAAATGAAGTGACAAAAAAATGCTGAGATTTAATGAGGTTGGACAAAACAGAGAAATATACTTTATCAAAATCCAAGCAGGTGAGCCTCACATCGGCTCCATAATTATGTCGAAACATACTGTATGCAAACACGTTAAAAGTCTTGTACAATACCCTTAAAGACATTTTTTAAATAAAGTTATACAACCACAATAAAGTCATGATCTTAAACGACAACAGTCATAATACAAGAAGACAGATTATGATCTTAAATTCTTGATATAAAAGTAATGATCTATGAGAAAGTCATATTTTTTTACGAGAAATAGCGTATAAGTTTAAGTATTTAGTCTAAATTTAGAAAAAAAATGTTCAAGTTATGTAAAAAGGCATTCATTTTGGATTTTTTTGTACGATGTTTTTCAAATGTTCTTTCCAGGGCCTTCATACTTTCATGTACTGTAAACATCACGATACGTCCAATTTGATGGACACTTGATACACATCAGGCAACAATCATAATGACGATGTACATCTTGAGCATTCATGTTTTTGTCTAAGCTAAATAAAAGAGTAAAATGCGACACGGAAAACATCACATTTCTAATGGAACCCCCCCCCCCCACTCACACATTAAAACTATTCAAATTGTAGTACCTCCGAGAACATACACATTTATTATACTGAGGAGTATAAAGGAATACTTAAAAAAAAAAAAAGCATCTACAGCAACAACCACAAGTGCATTTGTCATTGGCAAGAACAACCGTCAGTTATTCTCCTCAAAATACTTTTTAAAATTGATTTTTTTTAAATGATGGAGGTTACGCTTTGGTTTTTACACCAGTACTGGCTAAAGCCAATATTTTATCTTCAGAACCTGGAAAAGAAGGATGGAAAAAAAATAAACAAGTGCAACTTCATTTCATTTTTAAGCATTACAAGTGTCATTTTACTTACCTGTTGCCACTTTTTCAAACTGGCTCAAAGTAGCCGTGGCATTTTCTGCCAGGAACGTTTCGTCCTCTGTTGTGAGCTGTTAACAAATGAAGAGGAGTGTTACAGTGATGAGGCCGAGTTGACTTTGTTGCTAGGTAGGAAACATTTATTGTGATTTTTGCACAAAGGATTCTAGACATTTTATTCTCATGTCCATTTTTTTCAAAAAATACTTTTTGTAAAAACAAATCAAATTAAATAAAATACAGCATTAACCTCGTAATCTGAGTATAATACTTTTTAAATCTAGTAATATAACTCATCTCGTGATTGGTATGGTGAACTTTTTATTTAAAAAGATGCAGTTTTTTTTAAGAAGTAAACTACTTACTTATATACTACTTACTCTCTTAATGTACATTTAGAAAAAAAAGTTTAATCTCTACATATTCTCTTTAGACTCTTTTCTACAGTACTACTGTAATAGTATTTTTTTCGTTAAAAAAATGCAACGTTTTTAAATGTTTAAAGACAAATAATGAAACGCTAAAATTACAAAAATATTTTGTTTAAAAAAACGTTTTTCTAATTTGGTAATGTTGCAAATGTCAGCTAGTATTGTGGCTTTTATTATAATTATTTTTAATTTAGTAATATTGGGATTAAAAAATGATGTTTTCACGTTACGTTAAGGGATTTTTTTTTTCTGAAAACAGTTTTTGTCACAACTGTTCAATTTATTCACCTTCTCTCCCAGTTTCCGCAGTGCAGTGAGCACCTCCATCTTTTGCTGCGTGTACTCGTCCCGAGACAGCTTCCCCACCATGGCGTCACGATCCATCTGTGCACAATAATGACACACAAGGTCAGAGGAAAACCGCGGAAGGAAATAGATACAACAAAATAATTACAAATGCCGTTCTAACCTCTGCCAGTCTGGTCCTGAGCTGTCCAGGCTGCTTCTTAGCAAAAAGTCGTATCACCTCTGGAGTTTTGAATGCTTGACTGATGGCAGCCTGGATGGCCTGAACAAAAACCCACAGGTAACGATGGATTGATATTACAGATGACAATAAAAAGACAAATGAAAATGTCGGGAAATCACTTTTGTATTGCATACAGCAGTTTTTTTCTCAAATAGGGTGGCACGGTGCAATGCTATGGGGTCCATGTGACCCCCCCCCAGGGAACAAGCTTTTTTTTTTCCCTTAATAATGGCAAAATAGACTACCGGGACATAACCGGTTTTACTTTTGAGAGAGCTCGAGGTGCATTTAAGGACCACCAACAAAACAGATTATCTCAAAAATGCAGATGGGAAAACATGATGCATTAACATGAACATCCCCAATTTTCCAACACCTGGTGCCAAAGTAATACTTTTATTGCTTTGGCCTGAACACCAAAATGCAGAATGAGCAAGACATTCAGTATATAATGGAGGATAGGGTTGGGATCTAAGTCACAAGACACAAGTTGCTGAGTGTGTCCGCTGCGCATACCAGCTGCATGCCGCTGAGTTCATCCACAAGAGTCATGTCTCCTGTCATGATCTTCTTCAGGGAGTCGTTGAACTCACTCAGCTGCTCCAACGTCTCCTTCTTTGTTTCCTCATATTCTTCTTCATCGAGCTCTTCCCTACAATAAAGACATTGGGAAAGCATGACAGTTTTTTTCCTCTTGTAGCAGCCATCCCTACATTTTCTATAGACTATGATGCTCATATTCATAGGGGTCTCATCTGATAAGCAGGTCAAACTGGGGCACTTGCCAGTCAGTCACCATTCACACCCACATTCATACCGATAGACTATAGAATTCAATGAACCTAACATCCATGTTTTGGGGACGTGGAAGGAAGGTGGAGTATATGCAAACTCCACACAGGAAAGAAGGGACACAGACAGACAGTGGAACCCAGAACCTCTGAACTATGAGACAGACGTGCTACGAGCAGCTGCTCCATCACCTATGGCAGTAAGTCAAACGTTTAATGTACTCTTGTCTCCATACACCACCTGCATTCTTCCAGATCCTGTAGCTGCTGCATAAGTCTGTCAAGTTGATCCTCCATATTCTGTCTCAGTTTTCCAGTTTCTGACTTTCCACGGGAAGCCATTCTCTACGCTGTCCCACCCGAATCTGTCGTAGCACAGTGTAAGGATTTGTTTATAACACGTCAAGTCAACGAGCAACAGGGACATCGAAGAGCGCGACATTGTCTTTACAAATCGAATTTAGGGATTTAACCGAAGAGTGTTCTGTTGTGAGTTAGCTGAAGAGACAGATAGCATGCTAAAATGTGACAACAGCTCACCAGGACGAGATAAGGTTGGATCCGTGGCGCAATTAACGGAAAGAAATATTCATGCCCACTTCTAAACGTAGCGACTGAAACCCGACTTTGACTTCACGACGCGGTTTAAACCATCCCCCAAGTGTTTGTTGTTGTGCGTTTCGTTCGTGTTTGTTTGCGATCGTGAACGCAGCTCAGAAACGTGGGTGCGGTTCGCAACAGATTCCGTGTCGACTCAGCCAATCAACTTTTAGAATGGTACGCCTGTCTGTTACGTCACGCACGGAAGTCGTTTGCACTGGCCGAGCGCCCGACTTCAGGAGAGTATTCTGGTAAAAAACAGTTATTACAACTATTTTCTTCAACGTTTTTCTTATACCAGTCATATCTACGCTTTCTCCGTATTTCTATAGGTTTATTTTGTCATTTGTCTCTACCGTGAGATACATTGGATAAGTCGTTGTTGGTTTGGTTAGGAACAAAGCTAACATGCTAACGTTAGCGGTGTTGACAATCATTGCAAAGGGAAGCGTGGCGAATCCAGCATTTTTTAGCTCACTGGGCGGGCCGTGGTTTACACACGAGAGTGGACAACTTTTCATCCGCACATTCACTTATACACAATTTCAGGCCCGTAATTAACCTAAAAGCATTTGTTTGGAATGAGGAAGGAAGTCATACCCGCAGAAGAGAACACGCAAACCCCAATCAGGAAGCCAAAGGCAAGATTCGAAACCATTCGAACCTCAAAGTTGGAAAGAAGACGATAACTTGACGTCGTGTTGCCAGTCACAATATTATGACATTGAAAAAAAAAGAAATAAATGAAAAAAAAATCGCATTACACTATTTTTGTGTTAATTTCAACATGATTTCACACATTTCTGATCATTAAAACACGGGACAAAAAAGAAACTTAAAAAAATCAAAGCTTTTGTAAAAATCATGCTTTATTTTAAAAGGGATAACATTACGAGAATAAAGTTGTATTTGCTTGTGTGCGTCCTTCACACTTTGTCATCTGTTTTTTTTGAGAAGAGCATATTATGAGAAATCAGATTGAATTTTTTTCACTTTTAAAAACCAGATGAAAATCATAATATTAAGAGATGAAGAGGTCATGATATTAGAAGATTTCAAAACAAATAATATTACGAGCTTAATCAACTGCTTGTATTTCAGATTTACAGTGCCAGTCAAAAGTTTGGAAACACCGTCCGATCGTCTCAATCACATTAAGACGTCAAGAAATTCAAGTGATTAACTCTTGATAATGCACAGTAAAGAACAGAAAGTCATTGCAGTCCATAAAGCGTCATCCACATCATAAAGCTGACAGAAAATACCAGCTTACTTTGAAGAATCTAAATCATAGAACATGATTGTGTTTTGATGAATTTTTATTTGTTCACCAAATAATTTGGTCAATATTTCTTTATAATGTTGATGACTTAACTATTAATGTACAATTAAGGAAAAAACACGGACTTAGATGGTGTTTCCAAAATATGGACTGGTACTGCATGACTTCTGAGAGGCGTGAGATACGTCTGTTGTTTCCAGACTCCCCCAAAAATTAATTCATTTATACATTACTGTAGCAGTCTGTTCAAGCTTCAAACCCATATCACTTGGTGCTAAAATTCGTCCAAACCACCCTGTCAAACACCTCTTTGCCTCTTGAAGGTTAACCCTGCTTCAGAATGAGGCATGGAGGACGAGAGGAGAACAAGAGTGGTCCTTCTGGAGTGTGGATCCTTTAACCCCATCACCAACATGCACCTGAGGATGTTTGAACTGGCACGAGACTATCTGGAGGACACAGGTTGAGTAACATTTGGTCTGTTATTTAAACTACGTATATGTGTGCGTTCTGACAAAGCACTCATATGACATTTGATGCAGGTCGCTACAAAGTGGTGAAAGGCATCGTGTCTGCGGTTGGGGACGGCTACAAGAAGAAGGGTCTGATTGAGGCTTTCCATCGTGTGAAAATGGCGAGACTGGCAACAGAGAACTCCGAGTGGATCACAGTGGATGCGTGGGAGAGCTCGCAGCCTGAGTGGATGGAGACAGCCAAAGTGATTCGGTTAGTGATTTTGCAACTTTACTTCTACTGTGTTGGCTTGAAGACAACCTTCACTTCACCCGCGTTTGTTAACAATTAACAAAGAATTCTAACACACTGAAGATGAGGTCTTAGAGTAAAATGTCCTGTGATGCGTCAATGCAGAGTACGGCACCACAGTAAAGGAGGATTGCGCGACTAATTCCGAAGAGTGTTCTCCAATGTATTCACACCTTTAATAACTTTAATTATCTTTGTTCTGTATCTCCTCAGGCATCACTACTCAGAACTAGCAGCTACCAAGCAGGATGATGATGATGTGGACACCGTCAAGTATGTGAAAAAGAGGCGCATTGAAGAGAATTATGTTGAGAGTGCATCATATCACAACAAAAGAGGTAGGTTATATAGACTATTCGACTGTGTCCAAATCTACAATGAATATTTAAGCGGGTGGCCAAATATGCGTGTCACTGGTGATCAAAACGGCAAATTTGAGCCAGGATGCCGTCCACCCCGCACCCCACCTTGTGGTGGATGACTCACTAAACAATTGCAGTGTGAAATAACCTGAGGTGAAAGATGCAGTTCTCCCTAATCTGGCCGCCAGTAAATCGGCGGGCGCACACTCACATTTACACCATCGCAGAGATGGAATTGAACGCTGACTGCATGGAAGCCAGTCAAGAGAATCACAATAAACCGTTGGTGACGTCTGTATTTTTTTTTTTAAATCAATGATCAAGAAATACAGTAAAACAGTACATTATTTAGATTTAAGTTAATATAAATAAAGATGGAAAGTAATTAATTGATTGTATTCGATCCTTTATTATCATTATTACACATCAATCAAGTTGTAGTGCAGCCTCCTCCTCCTGCAAAATAAAAGCTATAGTATACAACATTTACAAATTAACATCCATCCATCCATTTTATACCTCGTGACTGAAGGTAAGGGATGGTTGCTCACGTCGGGCTGCATTTTTAGACTGGATCTTTCTTATCATTTTGGATTTGATTTGTGACAACATGACATGTACGTGAGCGTCTGACTAAACCAAACTATCTCCCCAAATTGCAGAAGCAACACACCTGATGCTGCTTTGTGGTGCTGATGTCCTCGAGTCCTTCGGGATCCCCAACTTGTGGAAAGAGGAGGACATCGCCGAGATAGTGGGTCGCTTTGGCTTGGTGTGCATTACTCGTTGTGGCGGCGACCCCCACAAGTTCATTCACCAGTCAGACATGCTGTGGAAGTATCGCAAGAACATTCACGTGGTCCCCGAATGGGTGGCCAACGGCATCTCTGCCACGCATGTGCGCCGCGCTCTGCGTCGCGGTCAGAGCGTCAGATACCTGCTGCCGGACAATGTGCTTCACTACATACGCGACAACCATCTCTACAGTGCCGAGAGCGAGAAGAACAACGCTGGTGTGGTTCTAGCACCACTGCAGAAATATGCAGGAGACCCATCCAGTTAAAAAGTAGGGCTTTTAAATTGAATGAACATTATTTATTGAAGCGTGTGCCTATTCCACTGAACAGTAAAAGAGTTGCACCTTTGATTGGGGCATCTTTCAAAAACATTTACCATTGAGAGCAATTTTATTCGGTATAATTTGTCCAAACTGTCAACATCATTAAACCTTTAGTCACTGCACAAGCAATAATAAATTTATGTAGTTACATCCCCGATGGACCTCACGCATCATTTTGATGGACTGGACTTGGACTTGTTACTAGAAATGTGATAAAACAGCTGCCTTTGTTTTTCAACTCAGAAAAAGTGTTTATTATTGCATTACATCAAAACTAATCATTTCCGATTTTTCTTGAATTCGATTGATGTGTTGTTTGGTTGGTGCTCAACAGGGTGACGACGTAATGAGCACTTGTGCCTGACAGTTCTCAAGTTCAAGGTTCAAATCTTGACTCTGGCATATGTTGAGTATGTTGTTGTATGCGGGGGCGCAACTACCTACTTTTTGGGGGGTATGCAGACACATAACAGCCCCCAAAAAAAATAATAATGACGCTTTCATTTTTTTATTTATAGCCTATGAATAATTTGTGGGGGAATATAACACGTTTATTTCAAACTTTTATTGAACATTTCATTTTACAGCAGGTGATTGGCTTAATAAATCTTTATTTTTTAATTAATAAGTTACTGGTTAGACATTGCATGTGATCAGTGTCATCGGATGCAGTGGTGGAAACGAGTTTTAGAACCCCCTTATGATTACAATCTCAAATACTACCAAGAAGCATTTCTGGGAATTTTCCTGTCTTAAGAACTATGTTCAAATGTGCTGGTTCTTGTCATGCCACATTTTCTACATGTGAATGCAAGACACGCCAAGCACGCTTGTTTCCACCTTCCAAAATCATGTGTTGAGTTTATTGAAGACTCTAAATTATGTGTGAAGGTAAGCGTGAATGGCCCTTTGTCTATTTGGGTGAAGCTGTGATTGGCTGGCGAACAGTATCTTTGCCCAGACAACTGGGATATTTTTTAACAGATTACATTCCAAAACAGCCACTGCTGGACAACTTTAAAACTTCTCTCAACAGTGAAATGAGCTGCGTCTGAAAGAGATGATTATTATCACCCTG
Organism: Idiotropiscis lumnitzeri; assembly: GCF_059441095.1. Classification (NCBI taxonomy): domain Eukaryota; kingdom Metazoa; phylum Chordata; class Actinopteri; order Syngnathiformes; family Syngnathidae; genus Idiotropiscis; species Idiotropiscis lumnitzeri. Next base: position 18,313,517 of record NC_142393.1, read on the forward strand.
TGAGTTGATTTTCACATCTTTCACTATCTACTCTGCTTGCTGCATAGCAGGAGAGAGGGGAAAAAGAACAGTGTTTGTTTTTATTCCTGTCAATCTGTCATTGTGAGTGGCAGCCAATATTATTCTTATGTTTGGACTTCCTAGATGGGTGAGTTTCTTTCACCTGTGTCAGGGACAAGAAAACAAGTGCGTTACTGCAATTTGGGCCTGCGGCCAGTTAAAATAACTGCATTTTTGTTCATGGCAACAAGTAACGTGCTTCTTTCTAGTTGCTGTTTTCAACTAATTTTCCCCTCAGCATCATTACAGAACGATGTGGCGTGTGAGGATACATCTGTGAGTGCAAAACTTGCCACAAAACCATAGATGGCTAATTGACGTACATAATTGGACCAGTATAACTTGCCACCCATGAGAGCGTCTCCCTTCTCCGCTGAGCTACAGTAAGGTCACACCTACTGTAATACACCCTGACGGTTACTAAACAAATTTCTTTCTGCCTCTCGGGAGCAGTCTGAATAACTAGCTTCGAACCGGCTCCTGTGTTTCCGAGTGCATTAAAAGGCTCACCAAGAATGCCTGCTCACTTTTGTGGCAAATGGGACATGATCAGCAATGACAACTTTGAAGGCTACATGATTGCATTAGGTAAGATATTTCAAAGATCTTCTTGTTATTCCCGACTCGCTTTTGTCTGGCCAGCATAGATATTTTTAGCTTTAGATTTCAGCTTTCCTACAACGTGACCACTAAATGTATTGTTTAACTGAAAGGGAAGGCAGCAATGTGGGTGAAAAGTGCATCTCCATGCAACTTGGTATATAACTTAGTATCTTATCAATACATTTCTGTCAGTTAGGGGTGCCTGTCAAGCACTATGCTAACCAGATTTCACTGTCAAGATCAGCCCACAAAAAAACACCAAAGACTTGCATTTTTAGCAAATCTAAATTAAATGAACCCTGGAAATAGCAAAAATTAAACTTAATGTCCGCTGACATCAAATTGATTAATGGAATGATTAATGAACAATTCCAAAAAATGTCAGTGTTTGCACAATACCTTTAGAAAATGCCAACTTTAACTTCTGAAACGTATGTAGGGTTAATTGGATGCACTTTAAAGGTCATCATAAATTTGAATCTGATTGGTTACTTTGAACACAGCCTCGTCCCAGTTATAAGTGGTTATGCACACTTGTACAACCACATTATCCTGATTGTTATTTTTTTTCTCCTTCTCCCCTTGATTCCCCCAATTGAGTTGGGTATGTTATATGTCACTTTTATGGGGATTTTTTTTTTTTTAATGATTTGTCTTGGTTTCTTAGTCAATCACAAATCATTGGCATTTGAACAGAGATGTGTGGGCATTTTATATCCATTATAATCTGTGTAATGGCTCCTCTTGACAGTTATTAATGAGAAACACCCATTGGGCAATAGATACAAACATTTTATCATGAAATGGCACAGACACAATGGCCTATAGTTTGAGTAAGCCGAAGAAACGTTTGTCCAACTCATTTTCTCCCATGTGCCCTCTTTCCCCAGATATCAGCCCTTGCATTAGAAAGATTGCTCTGAGGCTGAAGATAACTAAGTTGATAGAACAGCGGGGCGACCAGTACATCATCAAAACATGCAGCACCTTCAGGAACTACACCGTGTCTTTCAAAGTGAATCAGGAGTTTGAGGAGTTCTCAGAGGGGTTAGACAACAGGCACATGAAGGTGAAAATGAGTGGCCAGATGAACGATTGAGAGCTGTGCATTGAATTTTGATGAGCTGTCGTTTTCTCCGGTGCTGCGTAGTCGCTGGTGAGGTGGCAGGGGAACAAGCTGGTGTGCGAACAGACTGGTGAGAAGAAGAACAGGGGGTGGTGTCATTGGATTGAAGAGGACAAGCTTCACTTGGTATGACATAGGGATAACACAGTAACAACAATTATGACAATTAGTTCTGTGCAAAGTAGTATAGTCTTTCTTCTTTTCTTCATCTACTGTACACGATGTTCAGGTTTATAAATGTACAATTAAAAAAAAATCTGCCCCCTTAAATGAATTGGCCCTCTTTCTATCATACTAAAATCCCCTTCATTACTAGTTTAAGATAAAGCTTTCAGAAAATGGAAGCTGTATTTCAAAATATAATGTCATCTTTTCATTTCAGGATCTTTATTGTGAAGGAGAAATCTGCAAGCAGATTTTCAAGAAGAAGGTCAAAGACTGAAGAGGATGACTATTGTCAAAAAATGGACATTACAAGAAAGAAATGAGCTAGCCTGTGAGCTGGGAGGGAATAATCGAGGCCGCTAGAGAGCAGTATATCAACATGACTACTGTCCGCACCTCAGTAGTTGTGGTGGATGACTGTTTACTACGCATTAAGTGTATTTGTATTTGTATTACAAGTGGCAAAAGGAAGAACAGTCTGTGTTTATTCATACATTTCTCCATGTGTTTGTACTTTGATGGCATAACGGTGGTCAGCCTTTTAGACTTATTATGCGTGGGCATCCGTGTCACCTGAGATTCATCTGTAATCAATGTAAAAAAAACAACAAACTCAACTCAATCCCAAGATTGGGCAAAGTTTGTCCCAGGGCCACAAACATCTGACTCAGTGATTTGATTGGGCCATTGAACATATGCATGTCAAACTCATTTTTTTCACTGGCCACATCATAATTATGGTCTCCTTCAGAGGACCGTTATGACTGTGAACCCAAATACATTTATGACCGCCTCATATTACATAACCATCCATTTTCAATACTGTTTATCCTGTTCAGCTAATTGATGAATAAGTAGTTTTGAAAACAGAGGACAATAAAATCCTTTTTTTATTACATGCACAATGTGTATTTTAAAAGGGGATTGGTAACAACAACGCTTGCAATACCTCAACGTTCTTAAAAATAAAGCAGTTACCAATCTTGATATTTTCGCAAACATCTCGCTGATGTCGGGCCAAAACCTTGTACCACCAAAATAGTCACTTTTTAGGCGTTTGTTCAATCATTAGAATTGTGTCATGGAAGACAGCAAACCATTTTCATCTCTTTAGATTATTAAAATAACATCCACGCATGTGGACTGACCAATAGTATAGATTTTTGAAAAAATATCAAATCCACCGAAATGTAACTTGCAAGGTTTTGGCCCGACGCGAACAATGAATGAATGGGATTTAATTTTGTTGTTGTTGTTGAAATGTTTTACATCTAAAATTATACACAATTTTTTATTGTGAAATATATATTGTCAAATGTTTAATTATAATAGAAAATCGTTTAATAAATAATACAATGAAAAAATTACCATTCATTATATTATTTTAAAATTACACTTTATAATATGTTTTTAAGAACTTTTGTGTTACCTCATCTCCAAATGATTCACCTGTGCCATTTAATTTCTGGAAACGTAACGTGTCAACGCTTCCAATGTTGCACCGCCTACTGTGACGTATGAGTCACGTGACAGCAAGTAGAACCAAAATGGCCGCTGTCGTATTTTGACGTGTAATAGCTAGCTACTTTTCTTTTTGTTTCACTCTTGACTTGACAGAAAAGCCACACCAACGAGAGACTTTTTATGCTCACTCTATGTCGCCAGTCTTTGCGCAGTAGTGTCCTCGTTTTTATCTTCGAGACAATCAAGACTGACACATATTAGTTGAAGGAGTTTGACTATGCATATCTAGTTCAGATTGAGGCTAGCTAGCAGGCTCTGGCTGGCACATAGTGCAATAATTGAAATTGAGATAGCTGGTTAAACTTTCAGCTGCGATGGAGGAATTGAGCGCAGATGAGGTAAGGAAAACACATAAACGAAACTAGCTTTTGTATGGTATAGCTTGCATCGCCTTGTCGTTTACTTAAATAGATTTACACATGCCTCAGTTTCCTCGAATGAGGTTAGCGGCTAGCTTTGTGCTACTCCTAGGCTAGGAGAGGCACCAGCGACAAAACCACACATTGGGCTGAACAATACCATACAAGACAGCGTGCCAGCCATCGAGCCAATACGGCGCGTTTAAAAAGCGAAAGTCGACATTTATTAATGTCAAATAGCGTCTGTCATTGCTGTGTGTTAGTTTGCATAAACACTGTACGGTCGTAAATTAAGCAGCTAACCCAAATCTTAGAGCAGACAATCTGGTCCGTGGCTACGACGTTTTAAGTACAAATGAGCACAATTGCTTTGATAAATGGCACCTGTCTTGAGTTTGCCATGCACGCTAATGCCGATCATATTTTATATTTGCTTCCGAGATTTTAGGATAGCTGAAATTGCTAACCTTGTCTACTAACAGAATAACTATCCAAGACCTTTTCCTTGGAGTATATACTTAGTCGCTGTCATGCGACTCAATTTGAGAGAGACACCACTTTAAAAAAAAAATTTTTAAAAAAATCTCGTTCACACTGGCAGAGCGAAGATATTTACTATTTTTAGGCTGATTGTGCAGATGTAGACTAAATTAATAGATTCACTGTTTTCATGGTGTTGTAATAATGTATTTCAACAATACTGTAACATATTCATGCATGATTTTAAATGGGCATCAACTCCAAACCACCTTATTAACAATTTATGTTCAACATTTTTTTTTTTGTTAACCATTCAAGATTCGCAGAAGGAGATTGGCTCGGCTGGCAGGGGGACAAACCTCACAGCCTAACACCCCTCTCAGCACCCCCTTGACATCCCCACAGAGAGAAACTCCACCGGGACCCCTCCCTGGACCCTCAGGTGTAACATCGCAACCCCTGCCACCAGCTGCCTCGCAATCATTAGGGCTCAATGCTCACAGCGGCACCCCTGCCACATCCCCCATTGGCACGACTGGTGAGAAAAACTTGACTGAGAATACTTGTTTTTTTTCTCTACTGATGTGTAGGACTTCTGGATTTTAACAATTTGTTGTATCTTGTCTGAAATATTTCCTCCTTGTGTCTTCAGTGTGCTCACGCGTGTTTTGCCTTTTGCAAGGTGTGGCATATGGCAGTCAAAGTAGTGAAGGTGTGAGCTCCCTTTCCAGCTCCCCCTCCAACAGCCTTGAGACTCAGTCCCAGAGTTTGTCCCGTTCACAGAGCATGGACATCGACACTGCTTCTTGTGAAAAGAGGTAATCCTGTTTCACAATGGTTTGCACGGAAAAGATGACTGAATGGTCCAGCGAGCTTATGACACGTTACAAAGGACTCGATGAAAATGTGCTTGTTTTGTTCTAGCTTGTCCCAAGTGGATGTGGACTCGGGGATAGAGAATATGGAGGTGGAAGACAGCGACCGCAGGGAGAAGAGAATCTTGACAGAAAAAGTAATTAACTTTTTCACACAAGGGATTTGTCTTTACATCGCTGCTCACATATAAAAGCGGGCAAATTCTGTGGTTGACATTAGTGATATATACGCTTTTCTTGGTCAACACAAGAACAATTTTCAGTTTTACACTCAGTTGTGGTAGAGTTTTTAATATATACTTTAATCTTAGGTGTGTACTCGTTTTGGCAACATTAAATAAATTTGTACTCCGCAAATCTGCCGAACAGTTCTGAGGTTGAGTATTTAAATCTGTACTCCGACCTTCCTGTGTGAATTTTGCATGCTCTCCCTGTACTTAATTGACGACTCTGAAATTATCTTTGAGTCTGAATTCAAGTGTTAATGGTTAGTTGTCTACATCTGCGATGTGCTTGGCTCGCGAACAGACCAGTGTGTTCTGCGCCTCTTGCCTAAGGTCTACTGGGATAGGCTCCAGTTCAACTGTGACTCTAATGAGGGTGAGCAGTGTTGAAAATGGTCATGAATAAATGTATTAATTAGATACATTTTTGGGTGCGTTTATAAATTAATCAATGGCCCACATTTGTGTGAGTCTATTGTAGCATAGTTTATCACAGTAAAATACAGATTTTGAAAATAAGATTTTTTAATGTATCTGTTGGGAGTGTGCTTATGGTAAGCACATTACATAACATCCCATGGATCCAACATGTCCTCAACCTTTGTCTCTAGAGGAGTTGATAATGTCCACTGTCACTTCTTAAAATGTCTCTCTGATTGAACCTGGCCACTTGTAGGAAACCTCTGCAAACTCCGATGTCACAGAAGACCAGGCTTTGCAGCTCATATGTAAGATCCTCCGTGTTTCATGGAAGGAGCAGCATCGAGATGTCATCTTCCTCCCTTCACTGGCTGCTGAATTCCAGCGTAACCCTAAAGATGGTATGTCACCGATATTGTGTTTCTCTCCAAAAAAGCTGTTCAAAGTGTAGCTCTGAAACTCTTACTTTCTCATTGTGTCTTCTGTCCAGTGTACTCTGATTTCAAAGACCTGATTGGCCAGATCCTGATGGAGGTCCTTATGATCTCAACGCAGTCGCCTGTCCACAACCCGTTTGCCAGCTTGACGGCCACCTCGCAGCCAATTGCAGTAGCCAAATCTCCAAACCACCACCTGACATTGGTACAACCCTCCAGCCAAGGTGGAAGCCCCATGGGCCCCGGTGCCGGGTCCTTTGGAGCCAGCTCGCTTTCAAGGCAAGTGACGACGCTTCTTATTTTTTCCTGCATTGTTCATAACCTCCAATTGTGTCAGAGCTGTTGCTCTCCCCAATTTTTCAACACGTCTTGGAATTATTCAAGTATTCCAGGTTTATTATTCCTTATTTTATGTTTTTAAAACATTGTCATGGCAATCATCATGTGATCAATATTGTCCGCAGCCTATATGGGTGTGGTAGCCCTTACCCAATGACTCTGGATGCAGCCAGGAGGACCTCACCAAATGCCCCCACCCCCACCACTCCCTCTGCACCTTCTACACCATCTACGCCACAGTTTGTTGTTCCACCCAGCCCACCTACTCCCACTGCTCCCCTAAGACAGTCCCTCAACCCTCCATCTGCCCCCATGCCCATCTCCCAGCGTTATCGGCCTTACTCTGTCTCATCTCCCTGGGGAGCCCCGTCCCCATCCAGCCCAGGACAAAGAGCTCTTAGCTTTTTTGCACCTTCTCCTAGCCCAGCAGGCCCCACCGTGCCCCCTAATACTCCAGTTCCACTTCCCACACCTAGCAACCCATCCCTCTCTTTAAGTTCACTCCCTATGGTTCCACCTTCTCCCAGAACAAATGCCCGACAGGCCGCCTTTGCGTCAAGGATCCCACCTTCTAGGTATCTGACCATTCCATTTGCATGTCAGTGTGTGTTGCACACGCAAGCCAACCAACTAAAATATGAAGCTTTTCTGACTCGCCAAGCTTCAGGCTGTTAATGGACCCAAGTACAAACAAACTTTTAACAGGTTTAATTTGATAGTTACCTCACATGTGAGTTGAACTTATCAATTTGAGTTGGTATAAATATTTGAGTAAAGCCAAAGTAGGGATGGGCATTGTAATCGATTTATTTACACTTTTGTTCGTTGTGTGGTTGAATTACTTGTTATTCATCGTGGCTTGAAGCAAGTGAATTTGCTAAGAAGAGCAACCTCATATCACCTAAGGTCTGCATCCATGCTGGACTCTGCTACAACACACATTTTTCTGCTTAATGCTTAGAACATTCAGAGAGTTTGAAGTTCATTCAATCACCCAATCAAGGGAATATAGGCGCATACCCATCCCCACTTTATATTGCTAGTCAGAGTATTTTAAACCATTGCACCTACTTTTTATATTTACAATATTATGGTTTGGCTACAAATGCTGCTTTTACACATATTTTGCTTCTATATTGGTTTCAAACAAAAATATACTAATTGCTTTGCAAATAACTTGAGATTTGCCAGACATGCTTTCTAGGGTCAACAATGAGGTAGATTTCTCAAGCATGTAAAAAAAAAAAAAGTAGCTTGTTCCTTCTAGCTCTGAACTAGCTGCTTGAGGAATGAATGTTACAGCAATGTGTCAACACTGCAACCAAATGTGCATTCATGAAGAACAATTGGCCCTCAGGCAGACATGCAACCAACTAGTTTGTTAAAGTAGTGCCCCCTCCCCATCTTATGTTCTGCCATCCCAAATGTTGTCTTCAGTTTTCATCATCTCCTTCCCCTTGCTTGCTCCTTTTATACCTTTTCTCTTACAACCTCGACCTCACTCCCGTTCTTGTCTTTGTCGTGTTAGCCCCTTTTCCCTCCTGTTTGCCCTCTCTGACATATCTCAGGACAGCAGCGATGAAGAGTCTGAGGAGGAGGAGGATTTTGCACGGGTTCAGTTTGGGTCCAGGTACACCACTGCACGGTGTGTGTGTATTTGCGTGTGCCCGCTTGCTCAGCAAAGGCCTGCTGCATGCACCAGCGGGTGCCTTGCCACTAACGGAGCACAAACACACTGTGGCAGAGTGGTGAAAGATTAACAAAGGCAGGCTCGGCTCTCTGTAAGAGTGATTTGTGTGTGTGTTTTTTTTTTAAGGTTTTACCTTTGAGGTTGTATTTTTTTTTTTTAAAGTATTTTTTAATTCATCTTTAAATTTTCTTTCTGGGGTTTATTTTACGATTATGGTGGCAAAAAATGTTTAGCCCATTTTCTTCACAGTTCTGTATATTATTTCACTTTGTTTTTCATCAAGCAGCGATTGACAAGAAAAAAATGTCTTCTCATGTTTCTGCATGTAAAAAAGTGTTGATGACACTCTTGCTGCTGCTGAGTGAAATTGGATGGCAATATTCTCCAGTGCTGCTATGAGGGCAAATCAGGAACTCATTATTCAGGACAACTCAGCCAAATGGCCTTGACGTTACATCTTGTGTGTTTTGCCATGTTTGTATCTGTTGTATATTGCCCGTGTTCCTCTAATTCTCTTCTGCTTTGAAGAAGCTCACATACACAGGTTGTGCTGTTGCAGCTGACCACTAATGGGCTATGCATTAGAAATGACAATCCTCATGCCAACTGAATAATAACAGCTGTTTTATCTGCAATAGTGTTTCCTTTTCAAGAGCCACATGCTGCGATGCAGTCACTAATGCCCCAAGTGTGTTTTCTTTCAGGACCTGTAATTGAGAGCTGGCACTTACTTGAAGCTAACGGCACATGTCTAGCAGTGTCAATATTATTCTTCATTGTTGCAAATGTTTCATTGTTCCCGTTTGTGTTTGTTTAGTCGTGGCGCATGTGGAGGGTCAGTGTCTTGTGAGTTGGCCGGCGACCGCTTCACCATTGAAGCATGCAAGGAGACAGAGATGCTGAACTACCTCATTGAACGCTTTGACAGTGTTGGCATGGAGGAGAGGAAAGCTCCCAAGGTATTTGGAGTAGACAATTACAAGTATGGCCTTCTAAAAACTATGGCCCCTTTTTTGTAAAATTTGTTTTTTATTTTCTTTTTCTTTTTTTGCTTCTTTTTAGTAGTCAAGTAAGCCAATCAAGTCTATGTAGCTCAAGGCATTTATTTCGACACAATTTGAACTCTTATCTCTTTACATTCTCAGATGTGTAACCAACCAAATGTCAGCCAGCTTCTTAGCAACATTCGCTCTCAGTGTATCTCTCACATTGCCCTGGTCCTGCAAGGCTGCCTGACCCAGCCTCGGTAAGTTATCCTGGTCCGTTTTATGTCTTTGTGCCACAGTATTTTTGCCTCATCAAGTGGTACTGCCTTATTAGTGTTCATGTTCCAAGTGAGTGTTCATGTTCCAACTATTACTCCAGGGTCAATCTTTTGACTTTGGCCCAATCAGTAAATTTTAAGGATGCTTTGAACTTGCAAACAACGCAACAATTCCTTCATTTGAAACCCTCAGCATGTCATACTTACTTTGAGTCTTCAGTGCATATATATTATATTGTAGATTATGCAAGTGCATGCTCTGCAATTGGCTGGCAATCAGTTCAGGGTGTACCCTGGCTACTGTCCGAAGATTGCTGTGATAGCCTCAAGAGGAGAATCGGCTCAGATAATAGATGGATGGATAATGCTAGTACAAAACTTAAACTGCTAGGCTGAGGTTCACATACACCAAAATGCTGTAGAACTAGAACCATTCCTTTTATCTGTCTCTAAATAAGAAGACATTTTGTCCCCAGCCTCTTCACTTTCTCCGTAGCAACTCCTCATTCCGCTTCTCTCAGATACATTATTTATTTATTTGACAATCAATGCTTTGTTTGTCTGTGTGTTTGCTACATGCAGGAGCCCTCTCCAGCATTCTCTGCTGGTACCTTATATGCTGTGCCGGAACCTCCCATATGGCTTTATCCAGGAATTGGTGCGAATTACCCACCAGGAAGAAGAAGTATTCAGACAGGTTTGATACACATTTGCCAGTTTGTAGCGGCAAAGCACACATTTAGGTAGCTGATCACATGAATACGATGTTCTCTGTCTAATATGTTCAGTGAAACGTTTATATGATTTCTGATTTAATGCTTGTCTGAGTTAAATTCAGGAAGTTAAGAATCATCATGTTTGCGCCTGTCTTTCTCAGATCTTCATTCCTATCCTCCATGGGCTGGCTCTCGCGGTGAAAGAATGTTCCTTTGACAGCGACAACTTTAAGTTTCCCCTCATGGTAAGAACTTAGTATGGGTATGATTAGCTTGTCCAGGGAGCCTAGATAGTGAGCATTGTGCTACTGGCAGCTTGACACATAACGCGCCTACACAATAGCTATGCTTACTGGTATATGCCAAAATAGCAAAGTTCCCCTTGGACTTTTTATACTTTGTTTGAATTTCGTGGTACTGCTGCATGCCATGGAAAAATATTGTTACAAACCTTGTAGAAATGAAAACAAGTGAGGTTAAGTCAAATGTGTGTTGGTTTCCATGATGTTTCTCCTGTTTTTGTAGGCATTAGCTGAGCTTTGTGAAATCAAGTTTGGAAAGACTCATCCTATGTGCAGTTTGGTGAGTGCACAGCTCAATTAGCAATCATTTTGTCCTTGTGGAGGTCAATGGGTTCCTGTCCAATATTTCTTTGAGACAAGAGCGCTTTTGTCTTTTTGCTTCCTTCCGTGCTGTTCTAACTTCATAGTCCTTCTGCGGACTCTTCTTTTAGCACTTCTTCTTTTGTTTTTGTAATAATTCAAAATCATGCCTAAAAATGAATTATTTTCACAGGTAACGTCACTTCCTCTGTGGTGTCCCAAACCTTTGAGCCAAGGATGTGGCAGAGAGATCCAGAGACTGTCCTACCTTGGTGCTTTCTTCAGCCTCTCTGTGTTTTCTGAGGATGATGTAAGTACTTTACTCGTCCATTTATATATGTTTTCATTTCAAATTCTTATTGAGCAACAAAAATGCAAGTCTTATAGTAGTGCCTGCCACACATTCATGTAAATGACTGATCCCGAACAAAATCAAAACCAGTGCAAAATGCGTGTTTACAGATATTTAATGTCTTGATGCATTCCATTTCCTTTAGACCAAAGTAGGTGACAAGTATTTCTCTGGTCCGGCTATCACTATGGAGAACACGAGAGTCGTCAGCCAATCCTTGCAGCACTATCTGGAGTCGGCAAGGGTGAGTGTCTGCCTCAAATTGCTATAATTCCCCCGGATTACTTGTTTAATGTCCCTGTTATGAATATTTATTTTTCAGGGTGATCTGTTTAAAGTGCTTCACAACATCCTGCTAAATGGAGAGACGCGAGATTTAGCGCTAAATTACATGGCAGCTTTAGCCAACTACAATGTGAAGAAAGCTCAGATGCAGGTAGGATACATTGTATTGGTTCTCAACCACATTCTTCCTATTCGTGTTATGGCCTAAGTAGACCAGTTTGACGTCTGGCGTCAGATTGATGTAGCGAACACCGTTGTAATCCAATCCCGTCAGGATGCCACAGTGGGTAGGTGGAGGTCACAGTTGGCTGACATCGGATTGGTCTATCTAGGCCACAGCAGAAACTTCATTATGTACTCTTATATGATCTATGACATCCAATACTAAATCTATATCACCTTTCCTGGCTTTTATAATTCACTATTGATTTATCCTTTTACATTTTAACCATTGAAGTTAACTTACCTAAATATATTCATATTGTGTGTGGTTGTAAATGTTTATGATGGAAAACAACATTGCATCATACTAATGTCTTCGATATCTAAGCTACCTAGATATTTTGTTACACCAGATTGCAGAGTTAGACAACATGTGGGTCTACAATGTGGCCCTTTGATGCTTTTGCTGTGGGTCTCTGTGACTTAAATAAATATGAGTATTTAATCTAGGCTTGTTTTTATTTCTAGTTCATTCCTTTTTATTATGTAATTCTAAATTTGAAGATTCTGATCAGAAACATCTTGACTGGCAAAAAACACTCTAGGAATTTGTCTCCGCGGTTAATATAAATTACACTAGTATTGGAGGCACAAGTAGGAGTACGCTGATCACAATACAATTACAGTTGTGCAGATGATGCAGGTAAAAGTTGCACTAGTTAAAGTGAACAGTAGCACAGTAATTGCGATGCAACTTGGGATGTGCAATAATGCATAAAGAGTGCGACACCTAGTACAAAGAAAAAAAAATATTTCACGGATGACATTTTTTTTCATTACCATCCCTTAAACCAGAAGTTATTTCCAATCGACGGTGCACAAATATTAATTATGATTGAGTTTGGTTTGGTCAGTACAATGTCAGAAAATGGGCAAAAAATGTTGATTATTGTTTTTCCAAAAACCAAAAGAAATTGTTTTATTTTGATTCAACGCAAAGATACAGTATTCAGTCCACTTTCATGGTGGACTACATGATTCTAATTGATTAAAGATACCAAAATGATTTATCAATAGTAATTATGGGTTCACTTGATTTAGTCATATCAATCAATTACTTGTCGACTGATTGATTAATTGTTGTCTTTGTTTGGCTTTAATTTTATAAATGCGTGGAGGCCTTAGATGTCAAGAGTTTTGTCACGCCCACTCTTTGCTTTTTTACTATGCGTGATGGTCCTAATGGCCCTTTTGAGTATTTAAGGTTTGCTGACCCCTGCCCTACAACTTGATGAGCATCTTTAGACCACTCCAAACTACAACCTCAATACTAAATGGTGTCAAAGTCCTCTGACCGTCTTGGCAATTTAATCTGAATTTGTTTACCCTCCTCTTTCTCAGACCGATGACAAGCTGGTGTCGACAGACGGTTTCATGCTCAACTTCCTGTCAGTGCTGCAACAACTCAGCATGAAAATCAAGTTGGAGACGGTGGATCCCTTCTACATTTTCCACCCCCGTTGTCGCCTTGTCGTCAGCCCAGAGGAGACGCGGCTGAAGGCCACAATGGAGGAGCTCAAAAGCTGGCTGGCTGGGCTACGTGAGTTGGCATTACTCGAAAGGATTAGATTACAACAACGTCAAATAAAATGTCGTAAATCTGTGTATGATCCATGAACTGCATTTGTTGCATATGGATTTCTCCATTCTTTGTTCTATTACATTAAGTCCCCACTGCTGGATTAATTGAAGCCTTTTTGTATGCGTATATGCTTTCTATCAACACAGATGAGGATCCCACCAAATTCTCCGAGCCAAAGTTTCCCACAGAGTGTTTCTTCTTGACCCTGCACACCCACCATTTGTCTATCCTGCCTAGCTGCAGGCGCTACATCCGCAGGTTGCGGGCAATTCGTGAACTCAACAGGTAAACAAGTGCTAAAGCATGCGGGGTTCTGTTCTGGATGGCTTTTCACAGTATTTTAACTCATTGTGCGTTATCAGGACGGTAGAGGAGCTGAAAAACAGTGAAGCCCAATGGAAGGACTCTCCCCTGGCCAGTCGCCACAGAGAAATGCTCAAGCGCTGCAAAACCCAACTCAAGGTTTGTTTTTTGCATGCACTATCGCTCCTGTTTTCTTTGACTGCACTCTGACGATAATCTTCTCATGTCTGAATGGCAAAGAATTCCCGTGGCTCCTTAAATGCTGAAACACTACATTATCTTGTACATTCACATGAAAGTGATCATTATGACACATGACCTCTCAGAAACTGGTTCGAGCCAAAGCTTGCGCTGATGTGGGTCTTCTGGATGAGAACCTGCTCCGCAGATGTCTGCAGTTCTACAGCACTGTCATTCAGCTTATTCTTCGTATGGTGGACCCTGCTTACCCAAAGTGAGTCCCATGAATGGAACTGATGTGGTGTCACGCTCTCACACAAGCTAAATTTGAAGTTATTCCGTTGACTACATAACTTCATTTCTGTCCTTTCTTCACAGCATCACCCTGCCGTTGAACCCAGAGATTCCCAAAAGCTTCGCTGCGTTACCGGAGTTCTACATTGAAGATGTGGCCGAGTTTTTGCTTTTCGTTGTGCAGTAAGTTCACAGTTCAGTCCTTTACAAAGAAGTCCATTAGGGAAATACTGGTATGTCCATAATGGCGTTTTCACATGTTTAGTCGTCTTTTTTCACATAATGTAAACTTATTCCTCTTTTGGCGACATGAATTGAACTGTGTTTGCTTGGAAATATCCTATAATGTCGATTAGATGTGGCACTATACTTACAATTAAATGCAGTGTCATTCTTATGTACTTAAAAAAGATATTGCTCTCCTTGCCCTTTCTTGCAGATATTCCCCCCAGGTTTTATATGAGCCTTGTGTTCAAGACATAGTCACCTTTTTGGTGGTGTTCATCTGCAGTCAGAACTACATCAGGAATCCGTACCTTATTGCTAAGTTGGTAGAAGTTCTGTTTGTCACCAACCCTGCCGTGCAGCCTCGCACTCAGCGCTTTTCCGAAATGATGGAGAACCACCCCTTGTCTATCAAACAGCTGGTGCCCGCCCTGATGAAGTTCTACACCGGTGAGTGCCTCCGCCTCACCAGATGTTTTAAACGTGAAATTGAACTATTTTTAAATGCCATTTTGGCTTCCATAAAAGTATTCATGTGTATGTAGTTTTTCTGCATATTGTATTCAGTATTCTTGCCGCTGACTCTTCTTTCGTTGTCTTATGTGGCTAGATGTTGAGCATACTGGTGCCACCAGCGAATTCTATGATAAGTTCACAATAAGGTACCATATCAGCACCATCTTTAAGAGTCTGTGGCAAAACATTGCCCATCATGGCACCTTCATGGAGGAGTTCAAGTGAGTTTGATTGCAAGGCACAATTAGTGATTTTTTTTAATGTAATGCAGGGACATCATTTAACCCAATTTTTGTACTTTTCACGATTGCTTCCCAATAGCTCCGGCAAACAGTTTGTTCGCTACATCAACATGTTGATCAACGACACCACCTTCCTGTTAGATGAGAGCCTTGAGTCTCTGAAGCGTATTCATGAGATTCAAGAGGAGATGAAGAATAAGGATCAGTGGGATCAGCTTCCCAGGGTTTGTACTTGGCCTCACATTTTCCTATCCAAGGAGGTTTTCATTTCACCAGCATATTTTGAACTTCCTGACCATAGGTTTTTTTTTTTTTTTTTTTTACACCTTTCACCTCTTTCAGTTTCTTATCAACATAAGGTGACATCTGGAGGTGTTTTTTGTAATGCTGTGTGCCATATTTAAAAATTTCTCACCTATTTTGTTGCAAATTATGTATTTGTTGTGTGCTGTATAAAGTATATTACATTTTGTTCCCTCGGCTCCAGACAGAAGCTTAAATATTTAAGGTTTGGTGGAGGTCTGACAATTAATTTTAGACATATTTTCAATGCGTTAAAAAATGATGAAGCAAGATAGATTACTACTAGGACTCAGTTCTGAAACATAACCTTGATGAGCAGTTCAACTTGACTGCAGAAAAAAATCATGACAATGTCTGTGTGTGTACCTGTTCTTATTCAGGACCAGCAGCAGAGCCGCCAGTCCCAACTGACTCAGGATGAGCGAGTATCTCGCTCCTATCTGGCCCTGGCCACAGAGACAGTGGAAATGTTTCACATACTCACAAAGCAGGTCCAGAAACCTTTCCTAAGGCCTGTGAGTATCTCTAATGCCACACTATATTATTCTAGTTAGCCGGGTGGGGAACTGTCATCCATATTTCACTTCTGCAAAGGCGCCCATATCTGCCTTGAAGGGACGTATGTGCAGAATCGTACAAGCTATAACAAGGGCGTCATCTTCTTGCAGGAGCTTGGCCCCCGTTTAGCTGCCATGCTGAACTTTAACCTCCAGCAGCTCTGTGGGCCCAAGTGCCGGGACCTGAAGGTGGAGAATCCTGAGAAGTATGGCTTTGAACCCAAGAAGCTCTTAGACCAGCTGACTGACATCTACCTGCAGCTAGACTGTGCTCGCTTTGCGAAAGCGATAGCAGATGACCAGGTTGGAGACACTGCTTTTTCAGTTAAATGTTGTGGATATTTTTAGATGCTATTAGTGTGTTTGACTTGAATTATTAAACACAAAGTATATGATGAATTAAAGTCATGGTAGTCAGGCTGCAAACAATTGTGGTAAGTCATGTTCCGAGAATCTGGAAGACATGAGAATATATTGATATATAATCGCAAGGGGGTGTAATGGTTGGAGATAAATCACGGTTCAGTGTGTCCCTTGGTTTTTAAGGTCATGGTTCGGTTCAAAATGGTGTATGTGAAGGAAATAAAATGCAAAACAAACTTCTTATATTTTGTTTACAAATGAACGGAAAGCTTTTGCAGTCCACAAAACGATGACTTAGGTTACATTTGGCCTTCAGGCCTGGAGTGAGACTTGTGCTATACAGTAAATGTAATGCATTCTTGGAAAGGAGGCCACATCAATGCTCCTGAAACATGAACCCTGATTTACAACATGCTGCAAAGTGTTTTAATGTTGTGCAATGTATCATAATTGCAATGTTTAACAACATAAAATATTTCATAGCAGACGATAACGTCTGATATCTGTACACTATTTAACACCAACCCCTTGCTATAAAATGCTTCTAGTCTGCTTTATTGAAATTTCAGTTCACTTTGTGGGAATAATGTTTATGACCGACTAGGAAAAAACAAATCTTGTGAGTGTTACTGTACATCATTGTGCACAACGCATCACTCCAGAGACACTCCTCAGATAATATTCTGTTGCTTTTGTGCTGTGTGTGCAGCGGTCTTATAGTCGCGAGCTCTTTGAAGAGGTCATCTCGAAAATGAGGAAGGCTGGTATCAAGTCCTCAATCGCCATTGAAAAATTCAAGCTGCTATCCGAGAAGGTGGAAGAAATAGTGGCCCGGAACTCCCAGTCAGAAATGGACTACAGTGACGCACCTGATGAGTTCAAAGGTCTGTGTGAGCGCACATGTGCTTTTGATTCTGAGTCTCTCTGGTTTGGTTTCACATTCCTCGTGCAACAGCCTACATACTTATTTAATTCTTATTCCATATCTTGTGTGTGTGTATAGATATCTGTCTTCCAGTGTCATATCATGACTTTTTTCGGGTTAATTTAAAATTCCTCACTCACAGGGTCAAACTACTATGACTATATCAATTAACTCAATCACTGATCTTTGATGACTGTAGCTGTCAATGGCAATCTAACAAAATAATGTGCATGTTGTGTAGAGACTAAAAAAGGAATGTGATTTATGGGCTATTTTTCAAAACATAAAATTGTCATTAATAAAAATCTAAATGTATGGTTCAATTCCATTTACCCATCAATTTTCTGTAGCACTTGTCCTCAATAAGGGCAGCATGAGCTTGAGTCCAGCTGACTTTGGACTGGATGCTGGCCAATTGCAAGACACATATAGACACAACAACATTTACATTCAGATTCACACCAATGGGAAATTTTGTCTTAAATTAACCTAACCCAATGTGCATGTCTTTGGAGTGTTGGCGTACACGTACAAAACCAATACAAGTATCCACTATGCTGCCTGATTTGAATCCAATGGTATCTTTTTAAAAGGGTTAATTTGCAAAGAAGGGTACCGCAATAATTGTACACTTTTTATTTGCCCCAAAATAACTGTAATCTGTGTAGCATTTTAGTGACGATGTATGTTGCTTTGCAGTTATGTCATAAGTATCTTTCTGAATGTTATTGGCCTCATCTAAGGTATCTGGTATTAAAATATTTTCCAAATGTAGGTGCTGTTCCCCATACATGATGCGATATACCATGGCCTTGTAATGAACTAAAAGCCTTGACTGTACTTGACTGTAACTGTTGAATAGCAGACATTTGCAGGGGATTTGCCACCCCATAAAAGTCATATAGACAATTTAGGCAGAGGCGATCCTATAACCACAGACTTATTATAATCTAGAATAAGAATGTGGCCTGCATACCTCCTTTGATTTGCCAATAAGACCGCCATGGTCAACTGGAGTGTGTCACACACGAGGAACAGCCGGCTCGGGTTTCTCTGCGGCCAAAATGTCCCACGCTGTATTATTATTATTAGAAACTTATAAGTCCCACTTGTGACATATCAAGTGTGGGGCATTAGGTTAGTTGCTGTTAGGTATTATTTGTTCCATCTATTATTTGATGTTTAATGTGTACCAAGCTTGTTTTATTTATTTTATTGAACTCTTGCTCCTGTTTTTCTCAGATCCTTTGATGGACACACTGATGACCGACCCTGTGATGCTGCCCTCGGGGAACATCATGGACCGATCCATCATCCTCCGCCACTTGCTCAACTCGCCCACTGATCCCTTCAACCGGCAGCCTCTTACTGAGAGCATGCTGGAGTCAAGTAACTAAGTTTATCTTAATTACACTTAAAGCTGGAAAACTGATTATACAGTGTTACCTGGACTTGCATTGCTCCTACTTATGATTTTTTCTTTCTTTTGGGCAGCCACCTTAGTGCAAAAAACGGAGAGCCACATTTGCTGGTGTCTTTTGAACTGTTTCTTGAATGGAACCAACAGTCAAAACACACAAATATAAACTGAAAATGCTTGCAAGGAGCTACACTAGGCCAATACCCAGACCCAGAAACTCACATGCAAATTAACTGGCCGATTTCCTGACATTACTCCCTCGGCCACGCCATTTAAAGGCGCACATGTGTACACCGAACCTTAATTATACTTTATAAAACCAGGTTATTTCTTTACATTCTCTATTATTGTGTTTTTTATACATTACAATGCCATTTTTATTTATTAAAAACGTCAAGAAGTGGCGGCGTATTGTCCGAAGGGCGAGTGGAGGGGGGGCTGGAACGTATTATTTGTATTTCAGTTGATTTTGATGGGAAAAATAGATTTGATATTGAGTAAAGAGCTATATAAGTAGTTCCGAGCTTGGCTTCAGAACAGATTCAACTCCTAAAACCAGGTACCACTGTACTTTAGGAAAAATGACAAAAACATGCTCCTCACAATATGTTTATTGATTTCACAGTTCCAGAACTGAAGGAGAGGATCCACACATGGATGAGAGAGAAACAGGGAGGACGACCTGTCTAAAGACTTGATGTCAAGAACGCCTTGCCCTGCTCCCCATAACGAAGGCATCTGGCCCAAATCACCTGAATTCAGTGTCACTGATACCAACAATAACCAACGTTATGATTTTTAATTGTGCCCTTTTTTGCCCTACCCAGGCTATTAGAATGATACTTAAAACACATCAAAATAAAGTTAAGAATTACTTTTTTTTGTTTGTGTTGAGAATTTGTGTATACTGTATATGTATATCCAAATATATACATATATTTAACAATTAGTGTTTCTATGGCTGCACAAAACAGTCTTCATCACACACACAGAGATTTACCAGAGAGCTGAATTAGGTGACTTCATTGAATATTTCCTTTACGGTTCTTGTGTGTTTTGTAACAATGTATATGTGGGCGTTATTAAAGACTTGTGATGCTTTTAGGGTGACGGGCTGTGAAGCGTGTTGGAAAGTCATTGTTGTATCAAAAACTATGACAATGAGCTAACTTGAGTTGGTATAACATGCTGCAGTCCCACAGCTTAACAGATGCACCACCTGTGCTTGTTGTAGGCAGAATTAAGGCTGTATCTTAAACAAACTAAAATGTCTCCTTCCTTTTGCGCGCAGTCAGATGTTATTAGCATTGATGTACCCAACTATACTTTTTTTTTTTTTTTTTAAATGGGTGGATAAATTATTTTTTCGGTCACATGTCCCCTGCTGACCTTGAAAGACCTAATTGGCTTCTTGTGGGCGCATGGCTGCTAATCCAGAACCCTTCAACCCTTAAAGAACAAACAACTCATGAACCGGCAATTTGCTCTATACATGACGGAATGTAGCATGAGCTCCAACAACATCGGAACACCTTGACATCGCGTCTAGACATAGTCCTTCTCGTGCTCAACCTAACGTGACCTTGCTGACTTTAACTGTACAGGAAATGATCTCTTAATTACACAAAACTGTTTTGGAAGCTAGGATTTTGAACTGAAAATAAATGATAATGCACATTGTTTCGAACTGTGTGATTGTTTTACACCCTCACTCTGGACTGTGGCAACAAAAACAAAAGTGGCGTAGTATTATGATTATCCTGTAGTAGAGTCAAAAGTTTTAATACTACCTACAGCATGCAAATGTGTGCAATCTTCAAAATAAATCTGATTGGATTAACCAGGTCAACATCCAAAGCAGGACTCAAATAGAAACAACCACAAGGACCAAGACAATCATTTTTATTAAAAGAAGTGACAGGGTGTAATAAACTCCCAACTGGACTCAAAATCTGAATAGATTTTAAAACATTCTGCACTGAAACAAAAAAGTGGTGACAGGGAAATCATTCATACCAGCATAATTTATCACTGGCGTCTAGTAAGAGTGGGTTTTGTGGGCACCATATAAAGTGGGAAGTGTTGCTTGGGGTCAACCAGACAATTTTCATATGGTTTTCAACTTTGGGGTCGCTGAGAAATAGCTTCATTGTTGTTTCTTTGCAAATGAAGTTCTTTGGGCGACTTAATTTTGCCGAGCTCTTTCAGATGAATTTCAGGTAGTCTTTCTTTTTGTAATTGTATTTTTTCTTTCAAGGACAAACATTTGCACGGTAGGGAATTATTTTACTTATGATTTGAGTTTAATTTGGCCCGTAGAATGACTGGGCTTCTGACGCCTAATGAGACTCGCGATGGAGTGCTATATAAAAAAATCCTGACTTGACTTTTAATTAAACACATCCTTAAAAAACACTTGCTATAATGTGATGTCACTTCCACATTTTTATTTCAAAATGTATTATTTTTAGCATCCTACATCAGACCTCACCCGATCTCTGTAATGTTCCTTTTCATGCACAACGTTAGTGTCGTGTGATTGTGTCTTATTAAAATATTTATTTGTGCATCGTGTTCTGTCAACTCACATGCTGTAAAACTTGAACCCAATCGCTCGGTAGACGGAGATCTTTGCGGTGCTTCTAAGTGTTGCGGAGCCGACCGTGCGGGATCGGTGGGAAGAACAAATCCTGCAGTGTAGCGTCACTGTAGGGGGGGAGAACACTCACGCCCCTACCTTGATTGAAGATGCCCATTGGATTATTTTCCCATTAGTCACTCGAATCTATTCCCTCACTGGCCGAACGAGTTGTCACTCATAGCGCTCGTGAGAGAGCGTTGACGTAATCTCGGTAAATCAAGACAGTTCATCAATTCTCTCCGCCTGCCTGCAGATAGACGTCCGCCTTTTCATCCTTACGGAAAAACAAGGCTCTACAAGTAGTCCTTGGTCACGATTCGAGCTCTACCCGGCGGAGGACACCACTAGAATGGGCCTTTTTCGCCCGAGTGGACTTTACGACAGTTTCCCCGCTTGCGCATTCTGATAGGGAAAAACAACACATTTGACGTCCGCTAGCTTAATCGTTCGCAGTCGCCGCCGCTCTATGCTGTTGGCGCTGGTGGAGTGACAGTCTTCGAAGGTGAGTAAATGCCGTTAAATTCCTCGTTTAAATCATCGATGTCACCACTAAACGACGTGGTTATTACACAGTAATACCATGCATTTGTTCGTGGCTTGGCTGGTGAGCATTAGCCTGCTTTAGCTTGTCCCAGACGGGCGGGTGTGTGGTGGTGTCTCCGTACCGTTACACAGTCACGTTCCCAACCCCGCTTTTCAAACATAAATTGCGGATTTGTCTCATTTAGTTACATAAACATGTGATGTGGTTTACTTTCTAGATGTTTCCGCAGCCGGATGCGAGTCGCGCCTCATATGCTAAATCGACAGGCGTTCAATTTGCGCTGATTAATACTAGTGTGACGTCCGAGTTTAAAGTCTACACGAGTGTTAATATGGAGGAAATAAATGCAGGGCAACAAATAAGGGATTTACTGTCATGTAGGTTCAATGCCATTTACTTTAGCCACTCACGTACGGTTCATCGGGGACAATGCGTCCGTGCTGTGCTGCTAAAAAAAGCACTCGGCTGCATCCTGTCGCACTATTCAACAAGATACAGCAGCGGGGGTTGAGGCAGCCTGCTCAGTGCTCACATCTTGTTTTTAATGGGAAACAAGGTCCGATCACTTGCCCCGAGACAGTCCTAAAATGTGCAGGATGCAGCCACCAGGCCTGGCCCATCTGTCCTTCCGTAGCGGCAAACAAAACGGGCTGGATAGAATTTCATGGGCGTATGCTTCAACAAGTATGGCTGACTTGCAAGCTTCTGGAAAGTGAAGATTTGTTTTGGTTGGAAGCATAACCATCACTTTGCAAAGTTTTCTCATGATGGCTTTTATGCTTGGTATTTAGAATTGGCTTCTGGTAAAAGCTCATGTTTCATATAAAAGTTATTTCCCCCAGTTCTATGGGGTTAGCAAAAAACTGCAAGTAATTAATCTCCCAAAATGATTAGAATGGCCAATATTAATAGTTAGAACTTTAAATAGCCCCTAGACTATGATCCCAAAAGACTTTAAAACATTTCAACTCAAATTTACCCTGACCAAATGAAGCAGAAGTGTGCCACAGCCTATTTGTATATTCCTCGAATAACACAGGTCATTTGTGCTGTATCACTTCAAAATTTAAATTGACACTAATTACTAATTTCCTATTTTCCAGTCATTTGGACCCGTCTTGTGGCATCAACAATCACAAAAACATGATCGAATGCTTGTATCGCAATAATAGGTTCACTAATTATTCTTTGGGCCCTATTTTTGTAAACAGGCGTATGTGCGTGAGGAGTAAAATTTGGGCCGCGTTTGGGAATTTGGTAGACTGCGTTGCGCTGCGCTGGGATGGGCATTCTGGTGTTTTTTATTACACGCCCCTGGTGCACCTGACAATTTGGTGAGAGAAATATCACTAGAATTTAGACCAGCTGAAAGCAGGTCTAAGTTGTGGCGCAGGTGATCGAATGCGATTTTGGTGAATTTCATTGATGCACAGGCAATCCGATTTTGAGCCATTTTTGTTGACAGTTGTGGTTATACTGTCATGCCTTCATGCATTTAACATTGAGCTTTTCTCCATCCTCTAGGAGGGAGGACACACGGCACAATTTACTGAGAGACTGTCCCACACTGCAAATATGTCCGGGGCGTCGGTAAAAGTCGCTGTTCGAGTTCGACCCTTCAACTCCCGGGAGACGAGCAAGGATTCGAAATGTATCATTCAAATGCAAGGCAACACTACGAGTAAGTCTCCCATCATATTCACTCATGGGCCCTGTTCATGTATGTCTGTTCAGTGAAGTTTAAACAGAAACACATCGACACTATAAAATCCTCTTCATGGGTTTAGAATTGCTCGTCGGACCGGATCTAGTGCTCTTGGCAGTCGCATTTAACCCACGAGCCGGAGTTTACGCACCCTTGCACTACTATGTTGCTGTCATTTGGGCCTTTTAGCAGTGAATAGTGAAACAGTTGGGGACAAACAGGCCTGAAGAGAATAAATAAAAAGTCTCACAGGGTGACATTCCTCCTCTTGCTTCTCTGAAGTGGCCTGCATGCCTGAGGAGTTTGTGTGTGGGAAATGCTGAGTTGGTTTGTAGCAGGACAGTCAGGGGCTGCAGCGCCGCCTAACTGCACCCCCGATTCAGCAAGGCTTTGTCACCACACTTTCTACTGTATTTTTTGGGAGTGACTTACTGGCTTTATATATTTTTTATGGTTTGTTATGACTAGTGTCATATTCTTTTTTTATAGGTGTTTTATAGCCAATGAGCATATGTCCAGGATTTAACAAGTTTACCAGACGAACACTTTTATATGCCTGTAAAGTTTAGCAAAGTGTGGGTTCCACTTAACCATATATTTTTTTTTAACACACGCACAAAAGTATGAAACTTATGAGGTTGAACACATTCCATTCTGGTGAGGTCCGATTTGTTACGTTTATAAGGACATTTTCCTATTTTAACTGATGAAAATAGAAACAACAAACCATCATATTTTTTTGTTAACTGTATGCTTGTTTTAAGTTGTTAAGATTAACATTTAGTTTTTTGTCACATAACATATACGCCTCACAAGTCACTTTTTTTAACCAGTCACACAAGTAGAATACATAACATTGTAACAAGACACTAACTTTGATCATTGGTAAAATAGTTAAAAATTAGATACAAACAATGTTTATTGGCATGTTATTATTTGCGGTGCTTTGACAAATCTTGTGAACGTAGCATCCTCTTTAAAAAGTCAGGCTAAATGCGCTTTGAAATGGAGTTGATATCAGAATATGGTGACAACATAGATTAAGGGGATTGTATATACTGTGTATCGCTTTGGAAAAAGAATGAAAATAAAAGCACAGGCAGTGTCTAATGGACTAGAGTGTGTTTCATGGTCTTGTGATTGAACGTGTGGGTTTTGTGACTGTGAGTCATCGGGATCTGGACGGTGCCAGCTTCCACTTTATTCATACTTCCACTTCTATTTGAGACCTGAGCTCAAGTCGATCTCATAAAAACATTCATCCCAGTAACACCAAACTAGTCTCTCAACTGTGAATTTGTCCTATCAGTCATATCGGACTCATTAGGCTAAGCCTACATAAATCTACCCAAGTGTTTCAAACCGGTTATGGCTGACTTGCTTTATCCCTCTGCAAAAAAAAAAAAAACTGTGTGGAATTTTGAGTGCCGGTTCTTCATATTCTTATATTTTCTCCATGCCAGTATCCCTTTGAGGGAGGTGTTTGTGTCGACAGTAGCAGAACAGGAGTGGAATATGCAGCGTTTTGGTGGCTTAGATAGTCCTTGTGCAGTCCTTTTGCTCATCATGCTTGTACCTTGGCAGATTCCTAGAAAAGGGCCGTTGCACTTTCACTTCATTGCAGATGGTGTGCCGAGAATGCTATCTTATTAGAATGCTGAAAGGCTGAACATAGTAAAACGCATGCACACACACACACAGGCACACAACGCACGCCTCTGCTGTCGAGCCTCTGCGGGTGATTTGAACAAGAACTAGAAATATGTTGGGGACTATTGCATTTTATTAATCAACCCGGCTACCTCCTCAGATTCTCCAAGCTTCAATGCAACCATACTTGAGGCTAAGCGCAGCACAAAGTTTTTCATCGGCATTTTATGACGTCAAGTATTGCGCACACAACAACAATTTTATTGCACACTTGTGACCCTAGTGAGGTTAAGTGCTTCAGAAAACGGATGGATGGATAGCAAAGACTGTGTGGTGACTGTCATTAATACTTGTTGGAGTAACAGCCATGGCACGTTGGAAGTGCAGCCATTGTGAGTGGTATTTTGAATAATTTATTCTAGTGTTGGGCAATTTAACGTGTTAATTTTGCATGAATTCACTAGTTTGTCAATGCTGACAAATATTTTATTGTACATTAATGCCGTTTGTACTTATTCATTTATTGTGAAAGTCTGTTGCTTCCTGCTGCGGCAGGAGAGCGCACATTGACTGAAGGCGAACACTGTTGTTGAACGCATCCTGATTAAGTGTTTTTTTTTTTCTAATGGTCAATGGCTGCGTTGACAGAAGCAAAAGAAAAACAAAATCAAGTCCCTCGCTTTCTGCATTGGACTCGAGATGCGTTCAACGACCACTCACACAGTTGGACATCTAATTAAATCATGCACATTCAATGCATCAAACCGCTATAATATACACATTGCTAAACAATGTGGGCTTTGCAACACAGTGCGCCATTACTAATTGTGATTGTTTCATCCAAGGAAACAAAAAAATATGCACGTTTGTATTTAGTTAGCATTTTTATGAACAAACTTTGGAAAAAAAATGCTTGCACTTCTCAGTACTGTATTTCATTCAGTGAATTATTTACTACAATTTAAACTATTAGTTATGCACATCTGCACTTGATGTATAGAAAAAGCTTTGCAAATAAATAGTTATTGATAACATATAGTAGTGAATGTGAAGTGTAGTGAATTTTAGCAGGTCTTCTCTTTTCCAGGCGATCAGAGAGGATGCATATTAATTAACCTCATAGATGAACCAAACACGTGAACACTAAGCATCAAGTGACTTACTGTGTATTCCTGAAATCATTTTTAGGAACTGTAGAAAATATGAGCAAGATTAAAAGTTACTATGAGATGCAGATTTGAGCATGTACCTGCCAGAATGTGCGCCCCAAAAGCAATGTGGAGTCCCGCATTCATTTATTTCATTTCATTTTATTTAAGTGCAGTCAGAACATTCTCATGTTTGAGTTTGAATTTATGTAGCCCAAATGTTTAGAATAAATGGGTCATAGTTTCTCATATCTTACTGTTGTTGATTATTATTTGTTTTAATAGTATAACTTGAGCAAGTCTCTTCTAAGAATTCATACAAAAAAAAAAAAGATATTTAAAGGAAGTGTCATTCCTGCTGGTAACCTATCAGATGATATCAGTATCTACGCCCCAATATTGCTATTGTATCGTATCGGAAGTGAAAAAAGTTATATCGATACACATCTACACAATATTGTGAACACTTTCACAAATTTTACAAGATGATTATTTATTAGGTCACTTGAGCAAATGCCCGCCAACTAATAATGGTTTGGCAGCTGATGAACAAGCACATCCATACAGTAAGTAAGGTATCGTAACTCATTTGGCACTGCAAATGGGCATTTGACAAATTTCCTTGATGGACCTCGTAGAATAAAAATAAATTAATCAATTGTTACCTTTGAAATATTGTTCCGAATACCATGAAAGAATTGCTTGTGAATATTCTGACTCCTGTTATGACACCACCAGAAATAATTCCGCTTTTAATATATTTTTTATCGTGGACGTCGTTAATCTTGATGTCTAGCAGAAAGGTCTAATGAAAAAAACTGCGCTTTGCACATTCTTTTGGATTAATGTTTAAATATAATATTCTGACTATTATTGCCCAGCCCTAGTGTAGGTGCTAGACTGATGTGTAGTCGAGATTTTGACACTGTCGTTATTGTGTGGCTGAAGGGCGTATTGTAGGGCTGTTTGTGTCAATAACACTGAAAAACAGACAGCTTGGGGGCAAAGGCAGGAGATGCTGTCTCCCTCGTCTGCCTCATTCGCCTGCTCCTTATGCATGGAGGCTTGTCAAGGATCGAGTGGTATAGCAAATTGATTATTCACTATTCATGGAATGTGTCCAAGGCCTCTACTGGCAGGGAAGCTGCAAACAAGTAAAGGCCTCTTTGGAGTGGAGACTCATAGTCGTACAAAGCAACACTAATATCATTAGGAAAGGATGATGCCACATGCTGATCAATATTGCCTGTGTTTGAAATGGCATCCAAAGGCTGCCTTCATTAGGGACCTATTGTTTTCTCCACGTCGGCCTCTACATTATTATGTAACTCATGTTATGTTCCTGGTGAGCAGCCGTGCATGTATGGATGACCAAAAATGGCCAACAAATGCAATCAGTGAAGAGCTGATTGAAGTGGAACAGGCGTGTGCGTGTGTGTGGGAGACACATGCCTGACTTGTTTGAAACGATAGTGCGAATGCTTTAGGAAAAAGACACTAGCATTCCCCAACTTTGTGTCTTTGAAGTGCATGTTACAGGGTACCACAACGCTCAAGATGAGTGGAAACTAATGAAGGTCAATGTGGCAATTAAAATGTCACCTATCAGCTACAATTCCGATGAGGATCACTGAGTGCACTACAATGGGTGGTGATGTAACAAAATAAATAGCTGTGTTTACTTCACCTGAACGTGGCGCTGCTCTGTCAGGATCCATCTTTTTGGATGCCGGTACGAATACGGCATATCATGATGCTGCTGAACCTTCTGCAGACAGGCCTGATTGACCTGATTAGAAGCAGTAATCCACAGGCTTGCCCCGGGATGCCACGCCCTACCGCCGTAATCCCGGTGACCCTTGTCGGTGTGCGCTGACACTCCAGCGTGTCACATTCCACATCGCCTCATGCTGGGATTGACTTGGACCAACACACATGTGCCCACGTGCACCACTTGGAGAGCGGCTTGGCATTTCAGACTGACCTCCTAATGAGGGAGTGGGCGGGGGGGGGGGGTACTGCAGGCAGATGTCTGTGTCTGTTAGCAGTGCACGCTGTGTGTGTCATAAGACTCTTGAGGCAATAGCATAATTGCATGTTGCTGACTGCTTTTCAATAAATCATTTATTTCACTTCAATAGCTAGATTAAGAAAATAGCTGTAGATTCAGATTCAAGAGAAATAGATTGATTTTCACTCTAAGTTGAAGTTGAACAATATTCTCCATCCATCCATTCATTTTCTCGACCGCTCGTCTTTTTTAGTGTCACGTTCGAGCTGCAGTTAATCCACCTGACTTGGGGCGAGTGACAGGGTACAACGTGGACTGGTTGCTGTAGATCATAGAACACGTTAACAAATCCCCCATTCACGCTCACATTCATATTTATGAACAGTTTTAGACTTTATTGGAACTAACCTGTATGGTTTGTTGTTCTTAATAGAAAATTAGCGATGCACGAAAATGAAAATTCTTGCCTGAAACCAAAAATGAGGAAACCAATGCCAAAAACTGAAACACTGGAAGAAATGTTAACTCATTTACTCCCATTGACGGATAAAGACGTCAAAGATGCTTTTTATTTTTTACAAGGCTGGTAGTGAATGAGTTAATGCTGTTCCTTTGAAACCTGAAAAATAAGGTAGTAAAATAAATAAATAAATCCTAGATCATTTCCTGCAGTTTGCCAATTTTCACGGACTTTTCTGGGAGGCTACCATGCAATTGTTTGGAGAAAAACTGTTTACCGGTGTTTAAGGTAATTTAAAGAAAAAAAAAAATCAACCTGTGTCACCTCTTTTATTTTTTTTTGCAAACATCCAATGTTATGAAGAGGAGACCAGCATCAAATAAAGCAAAGCGACCCAGACATATATTTATTTATTTTTTTCGAGGCGAAGTGTAGTTCTTGTCTATTTTAATCTAGTACGCTTTGTAGTCCAAAAATTGCAGTACAAAACAAAATTGGATTTACGACACAATTCGGCCACATTGTGAGTGATGACACATCTCGTTTCAGTCGTCCCAAGTCCATCGTACCCTTGTGGTGGGGAAGACTTGAGCCATGCTACATTTTGCTCACTGTCCGTTTGAGCCCGTGATAGCACTGAATGGATACTGAGTCGGTCGCTGACTTGTGAGTTGGGGGAGGGGAGCTGTGGACGCAGCCACATTAGCAGAGGCGGTGAAAGTCGTGCACAAGCTTTATTCACATGCAGGGTAGCGTGACGCAGCATCGCAAGCCGTCTCACTGCTTGTATTTGTACGTTTCAACTAAAAGGATGAAGAGAGTGATGCTGCTGTGATGCTACTTTGAATCTGCCAATCAAATTGCTGATTGAAGGGTGTTTTTTAAGAACTGGTGATGAAATATTATAGGGGATTAAAAACAAGTCAGTCTTAGTGTAACGTCATTAAGTCCACTAATAATGCAGTCTTCATTTTATGGCTGGTAAATGTTTTGCAGAATTACATTTTTTTTTCTAGAGAATGTTATATTCAACTGACTACATACTAATAAAAAAATGTGCTTTGTACCTAATGAGGCAATGCGAAATTAGTCTGTTTAAATATACTTGTAAAGCACTCAATCGGTGAAATGGTTGTTAGAGAATGTCTTTATGACAAAAGAGTCTTGTGTTGTATTGTGGTTTCCTTTTTAGAGGAAATGTTTCGCACAGTTTGCACGGGTATACAAAAAGAGAGCAAGTAGGTGACTGAACAAGGCTTGTTTATTCATGGGCTTGTATTGTGAGTGTTACTCCCATTACACAAAAGCAGCACTCACTAATTTCTAATCAGATGCTCCAAAGCCCTTGTTTCACAGAACAGTACCAATTTGACTTTGAAAACATAGAAATTCAAAAGTCCAACGTGAAACAATGCTAACTGCAAAATAACCAAATCAGCCGTACCTTTATTACTGTTAGTTATGGTATATGTTGTGCGATGTAGTGTAACAAGATTGGCCTACAGGTAATCAAGTGATGGGTGTGATGGAAGAACAGAAAAAAATACAGCCGTTCAGGATTTTTGTTTTTATCACAATGTCGACATGAAGCCATGTTCCTCTTGTGTTGTTGTTGAATTCTACATTGTACCACACAAATACGTAACCACTTTGTGGTGAAAGCAAGCCAGACCACGGTTTACCATTCCAGAGTTCACCTTGGCGAATCAAACTGAAGCGAACATGGCTTTACTGAGGCAAATGTTTGCCAAAAGACAGCAAATGGTCTGTTGGACCCCGCCTCCATTACCTTCACTTTGTTTCTTTGCAGAGCTTGGGTGAAGTAGCTGGGCTTTTTCCCACATTCAAGAATGTGAATGTGTTTGTGCCCAAACCCATGATGGTCTTTTTCCAGACTGTTTTGTTTGCCTTCCTCTCGCAGTCTGGGTGCTGAATTCATAGTCCAACTGCACTGTTTTACAGTCCAGGCACGGTGACCCTGGGTGGGCGCGACGCTCATTCTTTAATACTCGGGAGTAAATTGTCAGAGGTTCTGTTAGGATGCTGCTGTGGTAAAGCAGGGATATGGCAGCTATAGGAAAAGCAACCCACACAATTGCTGTCCACCTTTCCAGAAAATCAGCTTGAGATTTTTCTTCCCCACACAGATCAGTGTTTTACACATTTGTTCACAATGTGATGTCACAGTGCTTACGTCAACCCTGAAAGCATTTAAAGGATACTCAGAGGCCCTGAGTTGCAGCAAACTGAGGAAATCCAGGTCACTGCTTTTCAAAATGAGCTCCTGTTGTTAGCAGAGAGTGGAAACGCTTCAGCGTTTGTTTCCCATGCCTCTTGTGAACCGCACAATCGTCACTCGGATCATATGATGATCTTTAATCCGTGACACAGTTAAGCCATATGACTTAGTTGGAATTTGAATTAGTTGGTTAACACTGATGGGGTGTTTTTAAGTGGCTGTTGTGCAGAATATTTATGGCCTGGCTTGAGTCAAAGGAACGAAGATATGGTCAAAACCAGTTTAATCAGCTGCTAGCATCGAGAGGTTTTGCCATTTTGCTGGCACTACCTTCTCCTACGCTGCAATGAAAAGGTTGGATTGCTAATTGATCCGGGGAGAAATTCGAGAGAAATAAAATGTTTAGAGAGTGCAGCGCAAAACATTATTAACTTTCTATCTTCATGCAAAGACTTTAGTTAACAAAGTAGCATAGCCAGTTCCCGACGGTCTATCTTTGAAGTGCTAAATACCAACGCTGACGTATTTATTATCGTCTCTGGGTGTGTGTGTGTGGATGGAAAACCGATAAGGTCCATCCGAAACAAACTCTATGAACTAAAAAGCCACTGGATCTTGTATCATTATTAACATTGAGGTGTAAGTAACAGTTGTGTTCAATAAGCACAACTTGGAAGCCAATTAAAAAGAGTTTCGTCTTGGTTTTCATCAGCTTAGTGCTGGATGAGTTGAACGTCACAAGTCATATCGCCTGAGAGGCTTCCTTCATGGCTTTGTTGTAGTTCTGTTGTATTTTGTTCAAACCCTGAATGGAGTCCTGCTGGGTTAGCATGTTTTCTCTCACGGGTGGTTTCTACAATCCCACCTCCCCTGTCGTGTCTGTTGTGGGTATGCGGGTATGCGTGAGCTGTTAATATCAAAAGACAGTCGCAGTATGCAGCAGTTTTCAGTGCCTGGAGGCTCTGTGAGCAATGTACAGTATGGTTTGGCATAGATTGCGGCGGTTTGGTTGGGCAGCTGAAATCTTTCCATTCCTTCCTGTCACTGACAGTCTGTCGGCATGCAAAGCACTAGCTGCCATCTGCTCATGTATAAATAGACAGTGGTCAGACCTGGAACAGCTGGCACATAGGCCAGCACTGCACACACTACCACTGCTAAAGTAACTTTATATATTCGTCAGCTCTCCAATTTTTCATTTCTCTGGTAAATTGCGTATGTGTGTTTTTCCATGCATTGGTTTTTAAACCAAACAAGTCATCACTGACTGACGGACTGACTACTACGACTTTTTGTAACAGGTAGATTGTGTGGCCGGTTTGCTTCAATACTGGGCAAAAAGTCTTCGGTCACAACAATCTTCGTTGGTTTTATTGCCGTTTCACATCATATTGACGATCTATGACGATAGTCACGTTCGTTTGCTCCATTGTATTAAATGAATTCCTGTTATATTACTTAGTGCACCTAAGTTGTTCCACTCAATTTTTTTTACAGTTATTCTACAATCTACCAAATTCTTAATGATTACGTAATTGTCGTCATCCTGGTACCTACTTATGTTGTTTTCGTTATTTCGAATTTTCTGTAGAGGCTAAAAATGAATGAACTGCGGTCATTTGTGTTATCGTTCCTAAAACAATAAATACAATGTCTACCGTACCGTCGCACAGTCGCACTCTTTAAGGTAGAACAATGTCAAGTTAACTTAAACGCAAACAATTTTCTTTTTAAAGGACACTGCAAAGGGATTCCTACAAAAAGGGAGACGAGTCAAGCAATGTGAAACGGACTATTGTAGTGGCGTGAGCTGGGCGCATAAAGCCTTGTCATAACAGATTACCCAACATGTTTTGCAGTAGCCTGATTTCAGTGTATTGTTCTCTACGCTTCCTGTGCTCCCCCATCCATAGTCTCCGTTAACAAAAAAATGACGTGATCAACCTTTTAATGGTGGTTTGGGGGGTGGGCTGTCTCAGCTACATTGTTTCAACAGATACATGTGTGATTAAAAGATGCACTGCATGTCCTTGACTGGACATTGAGGTGCTTTGTAACCAAAGAGCCAACCAAGTTGTTTTGGAAATGTTGTATGTCTGATGTTGTGGCTGCAGCAAGCTCAGCTGTTTGTCAAATGTTGAACAGCGGTGCTTAGACGCTACTTATAGCTCGCAGCTTTGAGTTGCATCCCTCGATAACTCTGTCATCTGTGCTGCAACCCCGGCAACCGGGACACATCACACACGCTTTCAGTGACACTAGATCCAGACAGACACCAAGCATGCTGTGGCCACGCAGAACGTGCCACTTGCAGTCTTTATGCTTATGCTATTTAAGAGCGAACAACCATTAGCGGCCTGTAGTCCTGTTCAAACCATCAGCTTATGTCAACAGCGGTTTTTTTCCCATAGTACATGCGCAAATTCTTAAACACAGTGGCTGTATTATTTAGGCGTAGCATTACAGCTGTGATGGTGTGGCTGGCTGTACGTGCAAGGTTATAGCATGGGGCATTTCTTTGATTAGGCAAGCATATGTGGCTTGCTCATGAGACATCCATTTCTCAGATCACACATAGAAGCCATTTGTACACATACTGTAGCTGGGGCTGTTCTTTGCACTTTCTTTTCATGGCAAAATCTTGTCAACTTCTGATGTATTGTTCTCTTTAGTCGCATTTGTGGGAATCTCAATTGGGAGGGAGTGTCACACTCCTCTAACAGACAAATTGTCACCATCTGATGACATCCATGTATGCCACATTTTAGTTTTTTTTCAGGAGTTATATAGAAGGCATTAAAAATCACATTTTCTGAGACATTTTTATCAACATCACGCCATATTTTTTCACTGCCATCACTGCTAAATTGAATCTGTACAATTCTTGTAAATGTAATTATGGCTTTCTGTTACAAAGTGAGAGTTGCGACTTCATTTCTTCTCCTGGCTTTTGACGATCTTGATAACTCAATGCAATAATTAATGATTATAGTCTGTGTAAAGCACTTTAACTTTTGTAAAATGTGCTATATAAAGTTTGGATTCATAATATGCTTTATATATTATTGTCAATCATCAAAACGTTAAAATTGTTTTCGAAGGTTGGCACCAGTTGGTTCATTAAGACTAGTGACAGTTCTTTTCAACAAGTTGTCTGTCATTGCTCGTCTCGATTACAAAGGAAATAGAGAAGGTGTGGCCTAAACCAGAAGTATGCTTTTTCGAAAGGCAGCCTTGACGGCAAATATAGATATAGTACTCTTTACAAACCTGTTTTCATCGGTTGTTTGCCTAAATACTTTTAACAGTTATTGGACGAGAAAATAGAGGATTTAATACTGTTAAAAAGTCTTAATCATCATCAAGTGGATGTACTGCACATGGTTTTGATTGGACAGTGTCACCATAGGAGGATTTTTCATGGATGTTCGCAGTGTTGACCACTTGATGATTTGTTACTATGGTGACAGTTGTATTACATCAACGAGCGCATTTGCAATGTTCATCATATCATATATTAATATTGGCTGCTAGTGGAACGACCATGCGGATTTTGGTCAAAACCACACTCTGCAACACGGCATAGATGTTCTTCCAAGGTGAGCGATTACATCAGCATGCAGTTCATATTTGCGCTGGCCGCAGGGACGTTAGTACCATTCCAATGACTGAAAGGCAAACCTGCTAATTTGAATTCAACACACACACACACACACACACGCACCCACAAACACACGCACACGCACGCACACACACACACACTTGCTTGATGTATTTGCTTAAATGTTCGTTCTTATTGGCATTCTAAACTCTTTTGCTGCCAGTCTTTGTTGTCCAGCGTAGACAAATGTTTTGAGTCCCAACTGGTTGAGGCAGGGCAATTCCCCTTCTGCTCTTCTCAATTGAATGGCCCGAGCCTTTAGTCCCCATCTGCTGTTCAGAGACCCTCTAACAGCCTTATTACCTTTCACTTTGGCCGAATTATTGGCCCCATGTTGAATGCTAGAGTGCAACATCTCTGTCGGTTACGACCAGCTGAGTGATCTTCTCTCACTAGCAGGATGTGGTTAGTAAACAGGAATCCAACTCATAATAAAAAATGAAAAGCGCCAATGGAGCCCTAACAACCCTTCTGTCTTATCCTGCTCATCGGGAACCGAAAATCCAGATCAGTGACATTTTGGAGCAAATAAATATTTGACTAGGCCTTCGCTGTAATGGTGTCCCTGCCGTGAGTTTATCTCTGCTCAGTGACTCGTATCATTGTTCATTGCATGCCATCCTTTTATGTCACGTGAGTTAAGTGTTTTTGGATAATCAGAAGCTGACCCAGTTATGCTTTGTTTTATGTTAAGACTTGGGTCTTACAGATGATATGATTACTAAACACTTTGTTGTGGTTTTGCATGATGAGCATTCTTTTAGGGAATCCTTATCGTTTGACATTCTCATTAGCATGTCACACTTTTGAAGCAAAATATTTGCACTCACTCTTTATATTATGTGTAAATATTACAATTCTGAAATGGTACTTATGCGGTTGCGACATTTTTATCCTTAAGCCCGTTACCTGTACCCTGTCAGTGTCAACTAAACAGCTGTGGGGAAATAGTTGAAGAAACAGCATACAGAGGACGTGCTGCACACTAGGGCTGGGCGATTAACCGAAAATTTACCGTTACCGAAATTTATTAGAATGACCGACATCATTTTGCCCATGTCGGTAAATTCGGTGTCTAAAAAAAAAAAAAGAAAAAGGAAAGTCTTTTCTGTCTGCGGCAATGTTCATGCCTCTTTAAGTCTGCTCCAGCGCATGTAGTCACGTGACTCAGGCGCTGTAGAAGAATGTAAACAAGACGCGTTCGTAGCTGGCGATTCAAATTCAGAAGAGGCTGACACGGCTAAAGACGAAGTAACGTTAGTTGAAATTGGTCTTGTCGCGCTTGTCCCAAAAAGAAATTCGACATCTGTCGTTTGGAAATGTTTTGGGTTCCATAAAGACGATGTTTGCGCAAAAGAACATGAACTACAAAGTGCGTCGTAAGCACTTGAAACAGCGCGTCCAACCTTTTCTTTTTCACCACCCACAACACAACCATGCTGTTGACTTGGAGCTTGTGCTAAAAGTTCAAAGTGAGAAGCAAGGTTGGACAAGTGACAACAGCCCACTAACGGAGGCGAAACCATACGAGAGAACGTCTCAGTGGTGGACGCGATAGCCTAGCACATAGCTAAAGATAGAGCTCCTGAAGTTACAGTGGAGCGCACAGGATTTAAACGCCTCAGGAACGTAGCCGACAAGAGGTACGAAAATATTTGCCGCAAACAGCACTTCCCGATATGGACAACATCGGGACGGGAGCGGAGACATGTCGAGCATTTTGCATCCACATCCGACTTGTGGTCGAGTCGCAACATGGATCCCTGTTTGAGCCTGAAATGTGCAGTACATAGACGAGAAGTGGCGACTGCGCACCGGAGTACTCGAGACGGCACATTTTACTGATGAACCACACGCGTTTGTTTGGCACTGGCATTCCATTGATTTTTTTTTTTCATTTTATTTAGCATTTTGTTTACAGGCGACTAGTGCCTTTGCACATGGCATTATTTATATTGTTTACAAGATACCTTTACACAAATCTAAGCATTTGCAAATGGCATTACACCATCTCGGCACAATCTATTTGCAGGAAAAGATTTTGTGAGAGGTACCCTTTTTTTTCCTGTTCTTTGTGACATTGTTCAAGTCATGCAAAGCAAGCTATTTTGAATGTTTATTCAAATGATTTTTGTACTTCTATTTTTCATTGAAAGTAATGTGTACCAGTTGGTCAATAAAAAAAAGCAGTTAATATGCATTTTCTGCATTTATTTTGATTTTGGTCCTCAGGGGGAATTTATCGTGCATTTATCGTTATCGAGGTAAAATTGCCCAATTTATCGCGATATTGATTTTAGGTCATATCGCCCAGCCCTACTGCACACCCCCCTCTTTTGTGCCAAGTTGAAGTTGTTATGGCAACCAGTAACTGCTTCCGTACCTGTTGCCATGGTGGAGAAAGACGTGTGATGACAGTGTTGATTACGCAGCAGACACATCTGCCATTTTAAGTCCAGGATGATTTCTCTGCTGGGAATATTTACTATAAATTGAACACAGGGAACGTTTCATTCACATTCTGGTGCATGGCTTGCTGTTCGTGCGTAGAAATAAACCTCTTTTGGTTGTTCACTATACTCTGCAAAATCTCATATGTTGAGGGAAAGTTCACCACTTTCTGTCTTATTACTCGTAACTTTGCTGATGGACAAGCTGGACCGTTATGTTTCTATCTACTGGGGGGCGTGGTATTCAAGGAATTTTCCAATTTCCAAGCATGATTCACCTTCAGGTGATGAGCAGTCTCTCATTATGTGCTTCTTACAAAATGTTCCAAGTCTTCAATATAACACCAAGACAGAGAATGGAGGGCTCACTTCAGGTGTAATTACCAGAAAGACAAGTTGGTTCCCTCCTTTTGCTTGCTTGTCATTGCCATCACACTCTATCCTGATCATCTTTCTGTTTTATTGGTGTTCACTGGCACCAAATCATCGCTTAAGCTGCCCTCTTGTTATATGCCAGACGAAATTGTTCCAGGAAAGGGTAACGGAGGGGCACTGGTTACCAAAACACCGCCATGTTTCGAAACACCCTGGCTCCAATTTCCCTTTGGAGGCAGGTCAGAGGTGAACTTTTCGCTTTATTTAGCCACTTGTCTCACCGTATCCTCTTTCAGTAACCAATATGGAAGCGCCAACTCCGTTATTGTACCTTAACCTGTCGGTCGATAGTACAGATGGGCCTTTTACTGAATTTCATTTACAGGTAAATTTAATGAGCGACTAATCAATTGTAAATGAAAAAAAAAACATGATTTGAACTCTTGTTTAAATGCCAATGGTGCATTGGGGGAAATATTGCTGCATATAGATAGAATAATGTGTAGGAGCAGGAGCAGAGGTCATGTAGGTGATTTGGTGCCGCTCAACCCTACATAGCTTCCCATGTTGTTTTTCTTTAGACAACGACACCATAAACTCAACTGCTGGTTGCAGACAAGTCGTGCACTCCTTCCATCTACAATCGACACATTCTAAACAATGACTTGAATGGACATGGCTCAAAAATGTGTGGTTTTTCTAACTGTATTGGGGTTTAGGCTCCATATTGTGGAATGCAATGCAATGCTCTGCTGCTGGAATATTTCGCATGAGGCTGTCAGTGTTTTCGTATCTGAGGACACGTTGTGCTTTTCTGTCAGCATGTGACCGATGGAGAGTGACACCCAATCCCGTCTCTCCACATCTCCTGCATTATTGATAAGTGTGCTGAATCCTCTGAGTACTCTGTTGGGGACATCTTGATGTGAAAGCCTCTAAAGCGTCCTTAAGTCGAGGCACAAGTCGAGGCTTTAATTTCCCCTTTACCGAAGCTCAAAAGTTGCATTCACGTTATTGCTCATCGACATGGGGAAAAAAAATCTCTATGGAGATTTATTTAGTTTACGATCACAAAAAAGATAAACATCCGTTTAATAGACAAATGGGTTGAAAAACAGGGAGCGGGCCGAGATATTAATATCTGCAAATGTTCCTCTCGTTAAGTCTCAGTTTCATGGTGCTTTCTTTTCTTTTCATCTCATATTCAGTTTGTGGAAAGCGTTAATAGCTTGCCCCCGGGTAGCAGCAAGCATGGTTGAGAGGGG
This sequence comes from Idiotropiscis lumnitzeri, assembly GCF_059441095.1. NCBI lineage: Eukaryota > Metazoa > Chordata > Actinopteri > Syngnathiformes > Syngnathidae > Idiotropiscis > Idiotropiscis lumnitzeri. The sequence continues at coordinate 18,352,319 of NC_142393.1, forward strand.
TGAAATGCCACGCATAGCTGCAGATTCTTGTTCATTAGGAAATGTATGTGTGGCCGTAGGAAACACTCCAGTCGTGCATAAGTGAAGTGTCATCGAGTCTATGGCAGGTGTAGGTCCAGTAGAGGAAAGCTAAGCTTGGGGTCATTAAAAGGAAGCATTTTTCGGGGGTAAAAGTTGAAACAGCAGCTGTTCTCCACAGCCTTCTGTGCCACATACTGGCGATGAGGAAGATTTAAAAGGGACGACAAGGTTAGAAATGATCAAACTGCTTGAAAATGCTCTGAAAGCGTGCTATAATTTTGTAATTTTTAAGGTGGATTGGTTTAGAACACATCTTATGTTTTGCTAATGCATTATGAGCTGCAAAACAAAGAAAGTCATCTTAATGCATATTTTTCTTCCTCGTCCTCAGCTATTCTCAACCCCAAAGCCCCAAAAGAACCCGCAAAAACCTTCAGTTTTGATTACTCCTACTGGTCCCACACGACGGTGAGTCTTGCCTTTTTGATTTTTAATATTATGCCTAATAAAGGAAACAGCATCTTGAGTTGGTTTTATTGTGAGTTTAACATTCGATGCATTCTGTCCTTCTGTTCCGCCGCAGCCGGAAGACCCCTGCTTTGCCGCACAGAACCAAGTGTACAATGACATTGGCAAGGAAATGCTGCAGCATGCCTTTGAGGGCTACAATGTGTGCATTTTTGCTTATGGCCAGACTGGAGCTGGCAAATCCTACACCATGATGGGAAAACAGGAGGAGGGCCAGGAAGGAATCATCCCCATGGTTTGTCACTCAGTGCAACTTAGTGAATGTAAAAAATGGAGTTGATTAATTTGCTGAATGTTTAAATTCTCGTTATCTGTAAACACCTTTCTACTTGCTATTAGTACCAAGATGCTGTGTTTATTTCTCTGTCAGCTTTGTGAAGATCTGTTTGAGAAAATCAATGAGGATAGCAACAAAGAGGAGCTCTCCTATTCTGTCGAGGTAAATCTTTTCCTTCTGTCATCTTCTTACTCCGACATAGGCATGTCAAACTATCTTTTATTTCCCTGCAACGTTTCTCTTGGAAAATATTTGTAGAATCACATTAAAAGGATACTGCTGAGTTTTTAGATCTGGAATACTCTGGTATGATGTTCCAGATCTGAGAGGCAAGCGGCCCAAGTGGCACACTCAGCTTTGTTGGAACTACGGAGAAAGATCCTGCATGAGGATGTCCCGATACGCCGGGGCTCATACGGGATTAAAATAATAGCAAAATAATACTTTTGCAAGGCCATAAAAGGCACAATGGAATAAACACCAAAATACAATGAGGAGCGGTGTTATCATCCCGTCTTTAGCGATGGTGGTTTGTTTTTTAAACTTTTTCATGAGAAAGAGCAATCGAGCCTGACTAACGTATGAGATAAAGGCTTGTTGGAGTTAACAAATCCTCATTTGTCCTATGCTGGTGGGACAAAGTTGACATCCAAACAACAGCTTTGGGAGGCCATTCTTATATCCTGCATGTGAATTCAAGCAGAGAATCAGCAAAAACTCAAAACAAAGCAAAGCACCTATCAAATAAGAGGTCCTGTGTTAAAATGTAACTTGACCTGTTCAGATGTTTTTGATTGAAATGGCTTTTGAATTCAGCAAACACAACCTGCTAATGCTACAAATTAAACAAAAGACTATTTTGAGTTCTTTACAATTTATAAAATATCTTGAAACACTGTGCATAAAAAAAATTCAACTTTGCATTTTGACAAAAACATTTTTCAAACTACTGTTATAATTGGGAGGTTTGTTTGAAAACATTCAAATGATTGAATGATTGAAGACTTGACATTTATGCTCGACTTCATGTTGAGAGATGACCTTGTAAGATTCCAAATAAATAAATAAATACATTTTCGGTCCCTTACAGAGGTGGCGCCACATCTAAAATGTGTTGTAATTCCAACACCGTTGACCTGATTTGCATGTAAATCCCCTCAAATTAAAGATCAGAGTTGGCAATTCAACCACATTATGTTGTTGTACAAAGCTGGAATGCTGCAAATTGTGTCATTATCCAAATATTTTTTGAGCAACACATTTAGGTTTTGGACAAAGAACTGACTGTAAGCCTTTGTCTGCAGGTCAGTTACATGGAGATTTACTGTGAGAGAGTGCGAGATCTTCTCAATCCCAAGAACAAAGGGAATCTCCGGGTGAGAGAGCATCCACTTTTGGGCCCCTACGTAGAGGACCTCTCCAAGCTTGCTGTTACTTCCTATACTGACATCGCTGACCTCATGGATGCGGGCAATAAGGCCAGGTGTGTGATCAGATCAGCACAATTTTATTTTGGATCAAATGGAATGAAATGGAATGCGGAAGTTACTTTATCTTATTGTTTAGTATTGTTCAAAGTACATCAGAAACAGAATCTGTATCGGAATGCCCTTTATACAAAATCCTTGCAATTTTAAAAGTTTGAAGCTTCTTATTAGAATGACATGCCTCCGACATTCAACCTTTGTGTGAATTATTGAGTGTGTCTCATTAAATGTCATGTTGCCACTTGCATTGAATTAGCGTCCACGTGTACGTGTGTTTCTATGTCACTATGCGATTTCCTGCGGGGAGGAGTGAACCCTGCCTTAATCTTCCTGTGCTGACTAAGAGGGACAGTCACAGGAGGAGAAATGGGTTTTACACGCCATGTTCTAGAAATAAACCCTCCGAATGTGCTTTGTGTGTTTGTGTCTGATGTCTTCATGGAATTATCCACCTCCGCCGCGCCGACTAATCCCTCATTTTGAAGTCACTCACATAGGTGTAAAGCACAATGTTGTGTGTAAAATCATTTCAAAGCTGGATATGAATGTTCAAACAAAGCTTAATGGCGTTTGCACAAACATAATTCCGACTATATCTCTTCACCTACAGAACTGTGGCGGCCACCAACATGAATGAGACCAGCAGCAGGTCCCATGCGGTTTTCACCATTGTGTTCACTCAGCGAAAACACGACAGTGAGACAGACCTTTCCACTGAAAAAGTAGGCGACTCACATGACTCTGAGGCCTTTCTCAACCTTTTTACAGTTGTCAGTGAATGTCGTGCCCCTGTTTTGTATATATAAACTAGGGGCATTCCGATCAGCGTTTTATGCTGCCAATTCCTTCACCAATGAGTGAGATTGACCGATAGTGATTACAGTCACATGGATCAGATGCACATTTTCCCATTTTAGAGTTGCTCACTAATTATTATTTTAATAATCAAATACTCTATCAATATTGTTTTTGATTAATTGATTAATATGGTTAACAAAACAAAACAAAACACATTCTATTCCAATTTCCATCCCTTTGTTATACAGAAACGGGACATTATTTCAGATTGACAGAGCAAAAAATGCACAAACAGTACTGGTTTCCTCTGTAATGTGCAGTGTTAAGGAAAGGCAAAGGGGCTGCTACACTGCATACAGGCTGGTCTCAAGTTGGCTGTGTTTTTTTTTTTTTTTTTTTGATCGGCAATGAACGACATGTAATGATCACGTACTTTTGCACAGAAACTGCCCATCACGATCGGTGGCCGATCAATCAGGGCACCTCTAATACGAACCCTTTGTTGTATTTATTCATTTTGTTTGGCTTCAACAACAAATACCTTCTAGTTGTGGTGACTGTTATTTTTTTGTTTTTATTAATTATTCAGAAGTAAATATTTTATATTTTTGCATTTAGCTACATTAATGGTTACTTGTTTATGTAAATATTGTTCCCACAATGTTTTGCTTCTTCGCTTATGTTAATATCGTGCTGTCATGTATAACTTAATACCCCCCCCACACACACACACAATATCAATTGTCACTGCATTTTGCATTTCGTTGTCAAAAGAGTGTTACTATCGTGTCTTGAGTTACTCTGCGATACATCCACCATAGTTTAATTTCATTGTTGTCTTGCTCCCTTTTCAGGTCAGTAAAATTAGTCTGGTGGACTTGGCAGGAAGTGAAAGGGCAGATTCTACTGGTGCTAAAGGCACCAGGCTGAAGGTCAGACTCAGTTTTTTGCAAGCACAATCACAGCATAAATAGCTTAACTTTTTGGTACTTGTGTAATATAATTATATGGTTGCAGGAAGGCGCAAACATTAACAAGTCCCTAACCACGTTAGGAAAGGTCATCTCTGCCCTGGCTGAAGTGGTGAGTGTTTTGTCTGTTTTATTTGGGCTCTTCTTTTCCCTTTGTCTTTACTCAATAAAACAACCCTTTCTTGGAAAGGAATTGTTTTTTTATTACTTGGCATGCTGTAATATCTGCCCTTGTCTTTTCTCCTGTCCTTGTAATACCCGCTTACACAGGATAACTGTACCAGCAAGGTAAACCCTTTGGCAGCTCAATCATTAACTTCTGATTCATCCGCTGGTCCGGAGTTGACCGCCTTTTGTCATATGTAGTGTTGCCGTCCTGTGCTCTTCATTAATACATTTACTACACTACTACTACTACTTTTTAAAATTTTCTATTTTTATTTTACTACATTGGTTACTGTAATTGCTGTGCTTTCCTTCTCCATGCATGGGCTGTAAGGTCTTCCAGTTTTTTTAAATAGTATTGCAAACCAGGCCTCTGTGCATTTCAAGTGACCTTATTTTTTCCAAAATGTTACAACATATTTTATAAGCAACTGCCATCACTATTTCTTGTCACACCACACTCGTTAAAAATGGTCTTCCGTCTGAAAAATGTATTTGCATTTTTATTTCAGAGCAAGAAGAAAAAGAAGTCAGACTTCATCCCATACAGAGACTCTGTTTTGACATGGCTCTTGAGGGAGAATCTCGGTATGAATATAAACACATTTGGATGACGTCACTTGGCAGTGGAATGATTCAGTATCATTTGTGTGAACAAAACATTGTGTGCAATTTGAATGCGGTGATACAGAAATGATTGTGGACGTTAAAAACAAACATTCCTCATTTGCATTCCAGTAATCCGTGTGTCCAATTTCTTGAGCCTGTTTGTGCTCCCTCTTTGCAATTGACCACATATAAAGTATAGTACATATAATCAAATAGTTCTGATGTGGAACCCCTCCCAAAAAAATGGAAAATTGATGAAAATAAAGATTTAGGAATTTTTGTCTCCTGATGTGTGTCTTAAGGTTTATGCATATTGTATTTAATAGGTGGAAACTCCAGAACTGCAATGGTTGCTGCCCTCAGTCCTGCAGATATCAATTATGATGAAACTCTGAGCACACTGCGGTAAGATTCACATCCTGCTGAACATTGTAATAAATAATTCCAGATCATTAATATTTGTTATTTGTGATTTCTAGCTACGCCGATCGTGCAAAGAATATCAAATGCAATGCTGTCATCAATGAGGATCCCAACAATAAGCTGGTGCGTGACCTGAAGGATGAAGTTGCTCGATTGAAGGAACTGCTGCGTGCACAAGGACTGGGAGACATTTTGGACAGTGAGTCTTACATCAACCTTCCACACAGCATGGGCCTCCTTCTCTTAACATCTCAATTCTGTTTTTGTGCTACATGGTTGCCTATATGATAGATATCACTAGGCAATGATTGATCTCTCTTACACTTGTAACATTTGATAACTAATCAAAAAGGATTTTCAACCCAATTGCAGGTTTTTCTGTCCGGCCAGTATTTAATTCACTCCCAGTTACAATCTTGTTTGATTTCAGTCAGCACAGTGTCCAAATATGCTCACAAATATTTGTATATATACCGTAAGTTGTAATAGTTTCTGTGTGACAAACTACAGAGATCTAATGACACCTTGGTTCTTGATTCCAATATACAGTATGAGAGGTACAAACTGGGCCTACAGTAACTTGCTCATTCCTGATTCTACATTTAACCAGACCCGTGTCGCCACTTGTTGTCATCATCGTTCTCATTCTCATTCTGCTCAGTAAATAATGTCTAAAACCTCTTCCTACCATTCTACCTGTTTTGACCTCTGACCCCTTTCATCTTTTCCTGCTTCCCCTCAGTTGATCCTCTGGGGGATGATTGCCCAGCAAGTGGAATCAAATGTTTGTATCTGTCTGGTTGTCATGCACTGTTTTCGCTATTTGCTCTTTAGTGGTTAATCTAACATTGCTTTATGATCCATTTTAGCACTATATTGAAAATAGGGCTGGGCGATATTTTACAGTATTTTTAACAAGTAACATTAAACCTGTAAGTATTCATAGCAACCCAAAATAAAAGAACAGAACCCTAAAAAACATAATTTTCAAAGAACATCATATATTCCAAATATAAATAAGCACCATAACTAAACCAGAGGACTTTTTTTTATTCCATTTTTGAAATTGTAGTTGTAGATTACATGTGGGGATTTTCAAAAATGATAAAAAAGATAGACAATGTGCATTTAACAGTTGCTCATCAATTAAACCACACAATTGACAGAATTCTTAAAGATCGCTTGTTATATATAAATAATTGCTAATTGCTTTATTATTGTGTTAGTTGTGACCGTAATGCTGGCCCAATTCCAACACTGTTGCTGAAGACAGTTTAAGACTTTCTTATTTTGTAGTTTTGTAGCCGTATCCCTTTGCCCCAAAATTAAACATAATGATAATCCTTGATTTTATGTCGACAGAGATATTTATTTATTTATTTATTTATTTTTCTTGTCCAAAAGACTTATAAAGCCATATCGCCCAGCCTTAATTAGAACTGCTACTAGCTTTGCAGAAATGCACGGCTTCTCTCGCTGCGCTGGTCATGGTTAGCATGCCACTAGGTTAGCATGTGCTTGTGTCGATGAAATTGGCTAATTGCAGGGTCTCTAGTGATCATTAAGAATGTCCCTTTTTCAGGCTAGTCCCTCACATCCATCAGAATACTCGTGCCATGTCATTCTATTACTCACTATTTCTCCCATCTTATTTAGCAGCTGTATTTCTTTGTATTTATTTATTTTCTTACTAATCGTCCACTGCAGGTGACACTGCTCAAAGCTTTAGAATGCCACTGCTCAGTTGTCAAACTGAGGTTCAGAGCTTCAGACCAAAAGGTGCATTAAATCGAAATTCTGTGTTGCCTGATCAGATTCTGCTAACCTAGAGTGAGTAGTTGGTTTGATAGTTTGCACTATGCTGTGTTCCTAACCCTTCTTCCATCATCACCTTTTCATTGTACTAACCTTCCCTGTTCATGTGTTTAAATTGTAAATGAATAAAACAAACATCAAATTCGGCTCTTGTGATGGCCAAAGTTGTGCAGTTAAATAAGTGGCCCTTAATGCAAAAATATTTACATAATACACCTTAATTAAAAAAAGGAAAATTTTCTCTTTCGTTCGATTGACATTTGGACCGATTGTTGTGCTTTTGTCATGATGTGGATGGGTGATAGCTTAAGTGTGTGTGCGTGTGTGGCTGTGTGAGATGAATTGCGGGCTGAACTTTGGCAGCATGTCGTCAAATGGCATTTGCCCTCTGGACCATCTTGCAACCACAATGTGGCGTCTACGCTAACATTGATACAGGGAGAGCAGTTTTTGCACAGACAACTATGAGTACAGTAACAGTTATTTTCCGTGGAGAGGCAAATGCTTTCCACACAGGAAAATCAGATGGAGGAACTAACCCACTGTGTTTGTAGTGAAAACTGCTTCACTGTAGCTATTACGATGTGCGCTTGTCTTAACCCGTTGGTACAATGTGTGTCTCACATTGGTCTTCCCTCCTTTTGTCCCCCTCTCTTCCCTGTCTCAATTTCCCCCTCTCTCCTGATTTTGCATTTCATTTCTTTCATTTAATGTTTTGTCACCCCTCCATCCCGTCCTGGCCCATTTTTCTCTCTATTGTCGTCGTCTCTCTTTCCCTCTTGCTGTCGGCTCAGACCTCAAAGACATTCAGAACAATAAGAATAGATACTTGATAGCCTCAGAGAACCAACGCCCTGGCCATTTCTCCACAGCCCCTATTGGTTCCCTGACAGCCTCTCCATCCTCTGGCTCACTGTGCAGCCAGGGGGCCCTGCAGTCGGTCACCAGCATTCAGGAGCGTATCATGTCCACCCCCGGGGGAGAGGAAGCTATTGAAAGACTCAAGGTAACGTTGGCCTGTGTGGGTTACATCATGCCACTGAAGTCCAAAAGTCAGAGAGGAATGGTTTTTCCATTTAATTTAATTTTTTTATTTTTTGTAAAACACACTTATAATGCTTTCTTGGTTGAGCAGTAGACATTTATGAATACAATAGTGATGTATCAGATAAACATAATTTACGGGCATTCATAAACTTAGCCCATGTATTATAAATCGTACTCAAATTAAATATGAATATTCATGTTAGGCCATCTCAAAGCACCAGTAATTTCCCATCAATCTAATACCGCTCATTTGACTGTTGATAGAGCAGTGTAACCAACCAACCGTTAGAAGCTGCAGTTGCCATGACAACCACCGGGCCCACTCTGTCTGTTATCCACTGACGTCAATCCCGAACGCAGATATGGAGGAAAGTGGACAAAAATAGCACCTGTGTAATTCCGCTTTAGCTCCAGGAGTGAGGCACATACTAGTCAAAGGCGACCACGGATGTTAATTTTAGTGTTTGTGATCCCACCGCTTGCTCTATGATCCATTTGTAAACATGACATTACATATAGAAGTACAATATAAACCGCCATGTGTGTTTAAGGGTTTCTTAACAACTCTAGAAGAACAGATGAGTAACACGGGTTTACACTTTGACTTTTGTTTTTTTAGGAATCCGAAAAGATCATCGCAGAGCTCAATGAAACCTGGGAAGAGAAGCTGCGAAAGACCGAGGCAATCCGCATGGAGAGGTCGCTATCACATAGACACATACCAGACAGTCCATTGTCAGTCCACCAACGGAGCATGCTAAGCTAAATTCTATTGGATCTTTAGTGCCATTATCCTCAACATATCCTGCACATGATGACTTTTTATCCCTTGTCTCTTATCAATACAAATTTATTCTGTTTGCCATAGTGCAACACACAAAGATTATAGAACCTGCTGCGCCTTCTTTACAGGGAGGCATTACTTGCAGAAATGGGCGTAGCAATCCGCGAAGATGGAGGCACTTTGGGGGTGTTCTCGCCTAAAAAGGTAGGCCAGTCATCATCATGCACAGACACAGAATGAGTTTTCTTGACGGGGAATTTTGTGACTAAGCTCCCTTCCTCCTTTGTGTTATCGTGTTCTACAAGTTCTACCCTCCATGCACCATCTCAAGTTGTTTCTTTTAATGTTGTCTTTTATTGCTTTGTCTTTGTCCCTACGCGTGATAATTTGCCTTCTTCATGTACTCAGCTCAGCCGTGCAAGTCCATTTGACGAACAGTTTGATTGTTTTTCCAACAAGAAGGTTTGTCCATTTGTCCCAAGTTAGCAGACCAAGTGAAATTCCTGAGTCATTCCCTTAGGAAGTGCAGTTGCTTTCTGTCCTGCCCTCTCTTTGTACATTGTGGATTGTCGCTTGAAACAAACAAACAAACAAATAATCTTGTAATTGCTTCTGCTAACTTTGAAGAGGAAATTTCTAATAAACTAGTGTAATGATCCCATTTTCCACTGCGTTGTAGCGACTCATCTCCACAAGCCTCTACAAGCTATGAAGGCTTTTCCATTGACAAAGTCCAGGTACTATGAAGTACCTGGTCAGCTTTACCTTCATTAGCTTCCTGCTATTATGCCCTAGCTCCGGATATTCCATTATTATGCTCCTTTGTTCACCGCAGGTTCCACTTTTCTGTAGTGGTTGTCTTTCGTCTAATAAAATGTTTCTCCTTGCTCTAGCTAGTAGCTACATTCTGAGTAGTTGTACTCCTTTGTACTTAAAGTGGTCAGTGTGGTTAGGTTTTTCCAGTTTCCCGGAGAACTATTTTGAAGTGCGAAACGAGCCACCTCAAATTGAGACAAGTAGAATTGAGTTTCACCACACCTGTGTCGTGGAAAAGCCCTTGTCCTGACTTTACGTTTGCTTCTTGAGCACAAAAGTCATAGTTGGAGTGCTGTGCAATTAACTGTAATTGTTTGTTTTCCGATTTGTGTTCACATTCATTTGTCTTCATTCTTTTTTTTTCTCTCATTCACTGCTGCTCCATTGGTTAGCATTTCAATGAGAAGCCTTGTGATCTCTATACAGACTTTAATGGGGTCTTCTCCCCAAAGAAGGTTGGTTGTTTTACAGAGAACTGTGTTGTGGTAACACCAATTAATCAGACAGAAATGTCATTTATAAGCAATGTTTGATAGAAAACTGTCCACCTAATGTGCCCGATTTACATTTTAGTGAGGATAAGCAGTTCAGATAATGAATGGATTTATGTTGTTATAATTCTGTGTCATAGTTACCAGTAACTGTTTCTTTGTCATATCACTCCTGTAGACTCCTCACCTGGTTAACCTGAATGAAGATCCCCTCATGTCTGAGTGTCTACTCTACTACATCAAAGACGGAATTACAAGGTAAATTACATTTTATTAGTGATCTTGAAACGCGGGAAAAAGCTTTGGGATAGTTCCCAAATCTAAAATAATGGGCAGCTATCATACATGCATTCTGCCTGCTACTTAATATAGTGTTCCGTAAAAGGTGTGAAACATCTTGCCCGTTTCATATTTCCCTATTCTAACTAACCAAGTTAGAGCACTTACTCATTTTTTTTAATGCCACTTAATAGATGTACCATTCTTGTATGTCATTTTATACAAAAAAAAACCATTGTTTTGGCGAATGGAAACAAAAAAAAAATCATCATCCCTTTAGTAAATAAGTAAATAATAAATTATCAACTGGCTATAAAAGCATAGAAGCAAATTAATAACATTCAGGAATACTAGTGAGCAGAAGTTGATAGCCGAAGCTGTTTTTTACAGAAATGCCTGTCCATGCAATGCAAGAGAATAAAATTGGCCTCTGTGACGTTTTCAGGGTGGGACAAGCTGATGCTGAAAGACGGCAGGATATCGTCTTAAGTGGTGCTCATATCAAAGAGGAGCACTGTATTTTCCGCAGTGAGAGGAATGCCAATGGAAATGGTAAAACCCCTTCCTATTAATTGGATGCATAAAAATGAACTTTTACAGAATGGGCTCCTAATTATTACTTGGTGTGTTTCTGCTGAAGTTATCGTCATGCTTGTGCCCTGTGAGGGATCAGAGACTTACGTCAATGGCAAGCGTGTTGAGGACTCAATCCAGCTGCGTTCTGGTATGTTCAATTAAATTCACCACTTACAATTAAAAAAAAAAGAACTAAATCAAGAAATTGCAATGCTCGTTTGTTCCACTTGCACTATTTTAGGAAACCGTATAATTATGGGAAAGAACCACGTGTTCCGCTTCAACCACCCCGAGCAAGCCAGGGCGGAAAGGGAGAAAACGCCGTCGGCCGAGACCCCTGTGGAGCCAGTGGACTGGACGTTCGCTCAGCGAGAGCTGCTGGAGAAACAGGGTATTGACATGAAGCAGGAGATGGAGAAAAGGTGATGCTTTCAATTAAATTCAAATCATGTAAAGTTACTGTATCATGCATTTGTCAAAGCTGACCATGTTTTGGTTTAGGCTGACTGAAATGGAAATCCTTTACAAAAAGGAGAAGGAAGAAGCAGATCAACTTCTTGAGCAGCAGAGACTGGTAGGTTCAAAGCAGCTTGTGTTCCTACAAACCTACAATTGAGATTGAGTGTTTATTTTTTTTACAATTAATTTCTTGGTATACAGTTGCAAGTGAATGCTGAGTGGGTTGAAGCATAGTGTGTAGGATGCTTTCTGTGCATTTGTTGTCACAGCTAAAGGTAGTTTTCTGAGTGATGCAGGAAACTTGTCATTTGTATGCGAGAGGTTTGAGTTGTTTCTAGTCAATTTGCAATTGCTAAATTGCCAATTACTAAATGCTGCTGTGTGTGTGTGCACCAGTGCATGTCTATTTTTCTTGCATGGAAACTTTGTTTGGAAGCAGATGAGCTTTCAACTGATGTTCTCAAACAAATTAAAGGACTGAATTAGATTGTGAAGCTTTCTCCTCTTTCCAAAACCCCTTTTGCCACTTCTCTTCTATGTTCTTTAGTGTACCTTTGAATCTTGCAAAGCAGCAGGTACTAAGTAGGGATGGGCATTTTACAAAATTTTATTGATTGACTGAAGGGATAAAGTGATCATCAATGACGGATTATCCATTGTTATTTTTTTGTGATTTTTTTTGTTGTTTTTATGGGATGGGAGAATATACTTCTTGAGTACTCTGGCCATGTTTCAATGTGAGTGTTTCATTGAGCAGTATAATGCTGCGGAGATCTGCGTGGATGTTGCTCATTATACTATTGCTTACGTCATGTTCTCCTCCTCTGAGAATTCAGTGCCTCTGCTGGTTGTCACAAAGGTGTCGACTCCATTTTACCTCTATTGTTTCAAGAAACCATTTATCACCAATCAGCCCACCAATTTTTTAATGATCAATTCAATCAAATAATCATCATGTCCATCCCTAGTCTAAGGCGTGTCTAAATTTGATGAAAAAAAAAAAAACATACGGATATTGTTAGTATGCAAGCATATTTCTATAAATGGAGGCTGCTTTTGCATGGTTCACGTTAATTGCATGTATTCTTAACTCATTCATTGCTGGCTGTTGACTCAGTTGCGGGGTTTGCTGTTGAGCTAGTTGACCCTTTAGGTGGCTGTAAATTTGCTTTGAGTCGTTCTAAATTTCTTGCTTTGATTTTCATCTCATCAATGCAGTTGCTATCATGTGCACTGCATTGTGATAGCAAAAACTCTTCTAGTAGTTTTTGGCAGTGACAATGTGGTTTCTCACTGACTTCTTTGACCAACTGTGTTTGCAAATGTGATGCCGGTGTTAGCGCAGTGAGGGCGCACCTCACTAACATTATCACTTCTCACAGCTGAATTAGTGAATCGGCAAACCTACAGCATCATCTCAGAGCAGCAGGTTTTACAGTCCAAACTCCCAGCGACAGAACATTTTTAGTACAGTTTAGTGGTTCACAGATTCTGTAGCAAGCAAGACCTAAAACTCTACATAAAACTACACTAATGGTTGTGATCTGTAATGTTTTTTGTCTACCTAAATGAGAAACTGCATTATTTTTCCAACTAACCTTTCTTGTAGTGAATTAACACCTACCTTCACCAAGCCTGTCCTCTCTCTTCTGGCTTTCTGATCAGCTCCAAGAACACGCTCTTCTAACTCTCAGCTAATACTTAAGACACTCAAACCCTGTGGACTGAATGGGGAGAGCTTCCAAATCCAAGAATGTTCATGCATGCCTGCCACAACTAGCACGTGTGGGGCCCAACAACTCAAATATGAAGAGGAATTTGGCGAAACCATACAGATCAGCTTTAATCGGCAGCTTCTGTCCTCTGTTGAGATTTCGTTGCTCATTGTGATAAGCATAATCAATTTTTACTTTTAATATCAATATGCAACGTTGGGAGCAATATTGTTTGATAGCACGTCAATTGAATTTTCAAACTCATTTACATTTTTTCGTGCCAACTTATCTTACTTTTCATCAGAGGTTCTAATAAAAGACAGATTCAAAATACAAGAAAGTCAATGGAAGCCACTGTTTACTTGTTTTTATTGTAAATATAATTTCATTGTAATCTGGTGCACGTTGCCATACATCTGTTAAAGTTTGGATGTATGCAAATTATTTAGATAACATTGTTTGGCTGCATTAGTCCCCTCCCTAAAATCTGATCATGAAAATGAAAATTAAAGTACTACCATTTGAAGTTCCCATGTTGCATATTCATACATTTGTATTCGTCTTTATTTAAAAAGCATCCTTCATCCTTTCTTTGATTTCTCATTGTAATTTCTCCTTTTTTGGGGGGACCATTTGGTTTGTTTTCTATGTTGTTCTCTCAAGGATGGCGACTCTGATAGTGGGGATGACTCAGATAAGAGGTCTTGCGAGGAGAGCTGGAGACTGATCACCTCCTTGAGGGAAAAGCTGCCCCCCAGCAAACTCCAAACCATAGTGAAAAAGTGTGGATTACCCAGCAGCGGTAAGAGAAGAGAGCCCGTAAAAATGTACCAGATCCCTCAACGGCGCCGCATCACCAAGGACTCCAAGTGGGTGACCATCTCAGACTTGAAGATCCAGGCCGTCAAAGAAATCTGCTATGAGGTAGCGCTCAATGATTTCCGCCACACACGTCAGGAAATCGAAGCGCTGGCCATCGTGAAGATGAAGGAGCTTTGCGCGAGCTACAGCAAGAAGGACCCCAATGAGCGGGACTCATGGAGGGCGGTGGCTCGGGATGTTTGGGACACCGTGGGAGTTGGTGATGAGCGCATTGAAGATGTCATCACCAATGGGTCTCGAGCAGGTGGGGTTGTCATGGATGAGCTAAAGGTGCACATTGATAAGCTGGAAGACATCTTGCACGAGGTCAAGAAACAGAACAACATGAAGGACGAGGAGATCCGAGCTCTCAGGAATAAGATGGTGAAAATGGAAAAAGTCCTTCCACTTATCACCCCCGAGGGTCCAGAGAGACCTCCCGGCACAGACCCTCCTTCTAGCACAGTGAGTACACCAAGCCCCCAGCCGCCTGTGCCTGACACATCTGATGCGGAAAATGGGGAGTCCCAAGCAGGCCTCAGCATAGGAGATGACTCAACCTTAAAACGAGGCCACGCGCGTTGGATACGTCAAGAGCAGCTACGCCTTAAGAGCCTCCAGCAACAAGAGATCTCCAAGCAGCTCCGCCGACATACCGGACCCCACCGGTTTATACCCCCAGAAGATCGCAAGCTACGTTTCCCCTTCAAAAGTAACCCCAAACACCGCAACTCGTGGAGCCCTGGTACCCATATCATTATAACAGATGAGAAGGTGATCGAACTAAAAGTCCCAAAAGAAGCTGTTGAGGAAGAAGATGCTGAAAACCAGGATGCTGATGTACAGTCTCAGGAAAAGATAGCGGCTTCCATCGTAGAAGTCACGCCCCCGTTGCCAAGTCCATCAGTCCAGCGCCGAAACAAACATTTTGAGCAGGGACTAAACCAGGGTCAGAGACCTAACTATAGGAACAACTACCATCAACATCCCCATGAACGAGGCCGCAGCAACTCTTTTAACCTCCGCCAGCGTTCCTCAGGTTCCACTGAGTACCTGCAGCAGCCCGAAGCCAACCGGAGGCACACGCAGGCCTTCTACCAGCCTCGCCACTTTCAGAACCAGCCTTCATATCCCCAGCCTCACCTCCAACAACCGTGCCACTATAATAGCGCAATGTATATCGATGCAGGCTTCAATGCCTACCAGCAGTACCATCAGCCCGAGCATGCTAATCAGCCAATCAACTTTCAGGTACCTCCCCGCATCCGCAGGCAAATGTCAGCCCCCAATCTGAAAGCCAGCAGAGAGACGGCGGTTTAGAAGTTTGAACTGAAACCTTTTTACCGGGCAAAAACATTACAGATCACAACTGAGCATAAAAAGACTTGTTGGTTGATCCAAAAGTTGATAAAAAGTTTTATAAAAATGAAATTGTATCATGGGCATATTACGATTGTATTATGCTGTTTTATCACACTACCCATGCCTTGCTCACTGTTCATTTTTCAGCCGATGTGACAATTCATCAATCATCTTTTGATTTGCCAAATGAATCTTGGTTGATTTTCAGTGTTTACATAGTTGCCATTTACTTGTCGCTTTTATCTTTTCATCATTTTAGCCAATACAGATGTGTTGCTGCCGAACACACACTTTGGAAACAAAATGAATTTCTTCCCATCGACCATATAACCGAGTATTAGGATTGGGTGCAAACGTTTTACTCTGTTGTGAATGCCATTGAACCTCGATTTGAATACATGATGCATTTTTAATGTTTTAACATTGACGATGGAATAGCTTAATGCACTATTCTGCTGTGAGGCTGCCTATAAAAAGTGTTCAATCAAAGTAGAATTTAGAAATGTGGCCTTTTGATGTCCAATTTTCACTAATTGTGTTTTACAGCCGTTGTATTACATAGCTATATTTCTATATCCTTAGTATGCTGCTTGATTTCAATTTTGTTGGGTGGATGTAGTCATAGTTTCCAAAGACCTGCCTTAAAATGTTGGAGGGAAGACAATATTATAATATCAGATGACGGCCTTTAATCAACCTTCACTTACTCTATGAAAACAACCCCACTGTTTTAACTAGTGCCTGTTTTATTAGCAGCAAGTCTGCCTATCAATGCATTTATGCCTAAAACCAGAACCTTTAGTTATTTTCTTTTATTACTATATGGCCTTAATATACTTTAGGAAAAATCCAAAACACTGCATAATGGGAGACTCTGACTAATAATGTTTTTACATTTTCTTATTTTTACTTATCTATGCTGTAATAAAGACTGAATGATATAGCACAGGCTTATGCAACCCATGTAGTCAACCTGACCTGCGCTGACGATCTTTTACATGCAACTCATTGAATCACTCATAAATGTGTCATTCAAGGTGGCTTATTTAATGTTTGCATTGGTGCACATGGCAGCCAGGTAAGCTGGAATGTTCTGTACACTAAATCCAATGTACAGTGTACTGTACTTTTTGACATGAACCGTACAGGTATGTATGTGTTAAGTGTTATTTCAAAGCGTCTGGTGTACATCTGCTGTTGGAATTTGCATAATCAAAGTGCCTCATGGTGGTCATGCACAAAACTGTGTTCAAGTATTTTGTGACAATGTACGTACCTTTTGGAACCATATCGTTCAGAGGGTTTAAAAGTATATACTGTATCTTGTGTTGTCAGATGTTTATTACTGTAATAAATTGATGAGCTCCAAACACATGCATGTGTTATAAATGGGAAGCATGCTGCAACATTTTACAGCCGACGTCTGATTTGTAATGTCACACTCGTGATTGTCACAGACAGGCATCGATTTACAGGCTTTGCAACCTATGACGTCGGTTCAACATAAGCTATTGTACAATATGTTCAGCCTGAGAAATTCTTCAACACAGTGAGCAGAAATGGTAAGAGAAGCCCGAATTTATGAAAAAGACATTAAGAAGATCAGAAGTAGATTACATCAGCTGCAATTTTTGGTTGTCCCATTCAACTGTCAAAAAATGTAGCCTCCGCTAAGCATCACCCCAATTTAGTTGTGACAAAATGCGGTCACGTGCAAATGCTTGAATTGTTAAGCCGTCCTTAGTAAGTAAAAGTGGTCTAGAAAATGAATGGATGGCTGCTCTGTTTTGAATATCACCACTTAATCACAAAATGCATTATTCTTGGGAATTATTTGCCAATTCCATCAACACATCTCCTACTTCCTTTTAATTAGCAATCATGAAACTGTCTGTCACCAATGTTATTTGATCAAGTTTTAGGTTCATTGGCAGCATCTTTGAAGAATTAGGTCTTCGTTAAATGTTGGACTGTGTGAGAATATGTCATTTGTTGGGAGGATGTCAGCAGGGTGGTGGTCAAATACAAATGAAAAGGCTTCATTGTCTTCCCTCAAGACACTGGACAAAGACGATGAGGTCACCAGGACTGGAGGCAGTGTGGCTCTCATGATGATGACGACGATGACGATGGCGCCCCTTCATTGGATTACAGCAGAACTTGTGCTTGTGCAGGACCTCACGTCTTCTCCTCCAGATGTTGTTCCCCTAACATGCAATTGTTTTAAAAAGCGATTAGTATCGAAACGTTAATACGGCATCAAGCTGTAGTTCTGACTGCTATATATTGTAAGCTCGTTATGCAGCTCATCCAAATTTGTCTATGTGCTCTTTCCTCTTTGCTGTGCTTGTCTAGGTATATGAGAGCAAACTACAGGAGCTTCAGAAACAGGTTGAGACTCGTTCTTTGGTTGCCGAAACGCCCGATGAGGAAGAGCTCGAGGAGGAAGAGGAAGAGGAAGGTTTGTATTGGAACCATTGATTCCTAAGCGGCTCTTTTTCTTATTCAGTCAGTGTAAGTCATAAATTATTAAATAAAATAGTCCACATCTTAGCAGGTTTTGCAAATTCCACATAGTCACTGAATTCACTTGGAATACCGGTATAAACATCTGAGCACGACTGTACACAAGTAGAGACGATGTTTTTTGTTTTTTGTACAGGTTTTCTATATATGCAAGGATGCAAATAAATTATTTGCAACTAAAATAAAAACAGTTTCTCTTCAAAATAAACGATGAATAAAGCTAATTACATTTTCGCAGCAAAAGCTGTTTTTTCCACATTCTGGTGTGCGACGATCCAATTCATGTACATCATTGCATTTATCATTCTCAGTAAATGTTTTAAAACCATCAACTTACTACAGTTTGCTCTTGTTTTGGTTCTGAATGTGAAGATGGACTTTGGTGACCATTCAGTGCAGGGGTGGATCTAGTCTAGTAGGGTACAGGGACGATGGACACCCCCAAATGTCCAAAAATATATAATTGCTTTTTGGACTGATTTTAGCATGTTTAATTCATTAAAGTTGAAGGCCATTGCATTTGTATGAATGTGGCACACAATGGAAAAAGTTTGTACGCCCTTGATTTACAGTACTTGTAACTTTGCGTTTGACTGTAGACCAGTCCAGGGTGTTCAGCACACTCGTGACCTTAATGAGGACAAGCGGTTTACAAAATGGATGCATGGATGGACAGACTCATCCCTCACTGCATTGCAAAGAAATTTGTCTTAAAACAATTGCTTCTAGTCGGACAACTTATCCCATAGGTATTCTCTGTACTTTCTGTCCCCCATCTTACTAAACACATTTTTCCTGGCATCCCACAGTGCCCTGGACTCAGCATGAGTTCAACCTGGCTCAGTGGGCCTTCAGGAAGTGGAGGTTCCACCAGTTCACATCGCTCCGTGACCAGTTGTGGGGAAATGCCGTCTACTTGAAGGAGGCCAACGCCATTAGTGTGGAACTAAAGAAAAAAGTAAGGAAACTCTCTTGACTTCACATTACCCTCTTTCAAAAAAAAAAAAACATTCAAAGAGTTAAAGGAATATGTTGTGTAAACAGTCGTTAATTGCACTCCAAAATGTTGTTCCCTGTGTACGCAGTATGTAATTTTGTATACATAATAACCTTAATTGTTCAAATCATCCAGGATTGTTAAGTTAAATTTGCCACAAATGCTGATTTTCTCATCAGGGGGCGGTTGTGTGGTTCGGGTTCAACAAGTGAGGGTGGGCATAGCAATTTTAATAGGATTAGGGCATTTCCTCGAGACTGAGTGAAATGTACTGCGTTCATGACAAAGTGGCTCATCAAAGGCAGCACAGCTGTGGCGCGTTGGATTCTTTCAAAAACAGTACACCTCAGTCATAAAAGCCATTCCCCCGTTTTCAACACACACATTTCAGATCTCATTCCTGTCTTCGATCTTTCAGGTCCAGTTCCAATTTGTTTTGCTGACGGACACCTTGTACTCGCCACTGCCCCCGGAGCTCTTACCACCAGAACCAGAAAAAGAGCGTAACTCTAGGCCTTTCCCTCGCACGGTGGTGGCCGTTGAGGTTCAGGACCTGAAAAATGGAGCCACACACTACTGGTCCCTTGAGAAACTCAAGTAAGGATCGTCACGCATCGTGAACTCCCTTTGGTAGGTTCTGCTTATAAATATCCATTCTTTATCTTGTCATCGTTTTACAGGCAGCGTCTGGAACAGATGAGGGAGATGTATGACCGGGCGGGAGAAATGGCTTCCACGCATCAGGAAGACTGTGGGGAAGGCACTTTGACAGGAAATGACCCCTTCTATGATCGCTTCCATTGGTTTAAGCTTGTGGGGAGGTATGTAAAAGTCCAGTAAAAATACATACATAGACCTTTAATGTTCACCGCTCATTTGAATTTTGTCAAAATTATTGACTTGAAATGAAGAGATGACTTTTGTGTTTGTGGCCATTTATTTCATATCAGCTTTTGTGATCCCTTTATTTGATTTGTGTCATTTACTTGAATCAATTTCATTTGTCATACAAGGTTACCTTTTTTTGTTTCCCCCAACATGTAGTGATATCCATGTTTCACCATTTATGTTTGTCGTTCTCACAAAAACTCATTGTATTTATTGCATTTATTTATTTTATGTTTTGTTCATAAACAAGTATTGTTTTGTTTGGTGTTTTGGTTTTCATGTCCTGACTCATGGTTTATTCATTTGACCCGTGTTTGTATTTCTACATTGTCAATGTATTTATCTTTTCTGTCACTCAATATTTTTATTTCCTTTGTCATTTTGATGTAACGCACTACAATTTGAAAACATAGCGCTGTGTGTTATTTTGTATTCCGCTGGCATCGGGCGGAATCCTCATATCTCAAAAATCATCACTTTTCAGGGGACCCCAAAAACAAAATTTTTGTTCAACCATTATGATTGCATTTGTGGAAATGACACTCACATGGTCACGTGGTCTGACCAATGTGAAAAATAATTGACCAATTTATGAGCTAGGAGCTTCGGCCCGATGGCAGCCTTTTGCTCCTCCGACATAACTGAGAATGGTTTGTAATCATTTATCTCTCTCTCTCTCAAAAAAAAGAAAAGAAAGAGAATCATTACTTCTTTTGCGGTGCTGTTGCCGCTTGTGGTACCCCTTCTATATTGAATTGAAGCAGTCGTCGTGTGCAGGAAGAATTCTCAAGTTGGTGGAAGGAGCAAATGCTGAATTTATTATTGGAATTCAAATATAATGATATGATATTCATGTTTATTCATATTTCATTCTGTGGAAAGTTTAAATGGCCTTCCTGAATCGGCCGTTCCATTTGGCTGTAGACGTTTCTTTCATTGTTACTTGGTTTTGTTTGGTGCCAATGTTGCCGTCCAACTCATCTCGCAGCTCCCCCATCTTCCACGGTTGCGTAAATGAGCATCTGACCGAACGCACGCCCTCGCCCACCTTCTCCACCACCGACTCTGAAATCACTGAGCTGGCGGACGAGCGGCAGAGCGAGATGTCCGACTTGATGGACGACGAGGCGTTTGTCGACGACACCAGCTCAGATGCCGGCACGGAAGAGGGCTCGGATATCTTCAGCGATGGCCAGGACCCCTTCTATGACCGCTCCCCCTGGTTCATCCTGGTGGGAAGGTTGGTGACTGGAGGTGGCTTTTCCATGCGATGCACACGCAGGCTGACACAGCATTCAGGACGTATGCTGCTTTGGTTAGGTGGTTTGTTGCTTTGGGTTTTGGTGAGGGAGGAATGCCATACAAACTAAGTATACCAGACCAACATTTAAAAAAGTTACAACAAATAATACTGATGGAGTTCATACCCTGGGATTGTATCATCTAAAGAAGCCTGCCACAGCCAATGGTCTGAGAAAAGTTTCAGATGGTATTCTGAGCTACTTTCAAAGATAAAAATTGAATCTGTGTGGTCGTAATGAGATCTGATTAGTCACCCCACTGCAGCCTGCTGTGCAAGACTTGCTTTTCTTTGGGAGTAAAAAAAAAAGCCACCATGCTTTTCTCTTCCCTCCCCCCCTCCTCCCACTGTGATGTGTCATTCCTTGTCACCATGGTAACACTGATTGTATTAACTCCCATCTGTTAATGATGTTTGTCATTTTGTTTTATTAATCTCCTTAATCCTATTTCAGTTAATGTTTCATTTGTTTGTTTTAACATGTGTTTGTTTATGTTGTAGGTATTAACTGAGTTTATTTTCATTTAAAAAGTTGTTGCTGTTTTATTTGAAAAAAAAAAAAAACCTTCATAGGCACAGTTTGTAACAGAGTGCGATGACAAAGTGGGCCAATCTCGGAGCAACACAGACAGTCTGTGTCACGTTGACTTCAGACATTTTTCAGATGAATATCACTCCTTTTCCACTGGCCTTGAGAGCCCCTGCTAGAAGAAGCGTCCAGAAATGGAGGCACTGGAGATAGTGTGGGCCACCAGGGAAGCAGGACAACAAATCATTTTTGCCAAAACAAAATGTCAACATATGCAAGAGGAATGTGGCACATTTTTACAATCTTCCACACTGTGTCACCACTCTGTCATATTATAATAATAAATGGGTAGCAAAAAGGGGTGCTAAGGCTTTTTGCCATTTTTTTTCCACAGTTTCCACAATATTGTAAAATAAAAATGTAGTCGATACAGTAAGCTTTAAGAACTGTTAAAATCACCAAAGTTGGAATTAAATGCATTCAACGCAGCACTGCAGCAGATTTGACATTTATTCTTTCATTTCCACTTGTAGAGCTTTTGTGTACCTGAGCAACCTGCTATACCCCGTACCACTGGTTCATCGTGTTGCCATAGTAACAGAGAAAGGAGACGTGCGAGGTTTCCTGCGTGTTGGAGTTCAGGCTATAGCCGGTGAGTAATGAGAATCTCCAAAAAGCACGCTTGTGTACTTGTGCTATATTCTGCTTGATTACATTTTGTATTCATCTAAAAAGTCCCCAAAATATCTAAGAGGATAATGTGTCTCTGTCTCTCTGTAGCTGATGAGGAGGCCCCAGACTACGGGTCTGGAGTAAGACAATCGGGAACTGCCAAGATATCCTTTGACAATGACTACTTCAAAAAAGTAAGTCCAGAGGCTGATGGAAACGCTTGTAGTATTTTAAGACACATCTTTGCTGAGTCTACAGATGTGGTCATACTAATGCTGAACTACATTTTAAAATCATTGCTTTATGTTTATTTCATAATGGCTTTCTATTGATAAAAGTGTACTAGCTATTTCGGCTAGAGGTTACCCTCTTCCCTTTTTTTTTTATTCCGTCAGAATGATTTCCCATCGACAGTTATGACCCACTCTGGTTTGTCCCTGGAAGAGCTGCGCATTGTGGAGGGCCAGGGTCAAAGTTCAGAGGTCATCACCCCCTCGGAGGAGCTCAACAGAATCAATGACATGGGTATGTCTGCCAGACCTTTACCCCTTGGCAGATGGTCCGGTTCGATGCAAAACAGGGCTTTTGCGAAGGAAGCTTTTGCAGTCTGGGAATTTGTACCAAAGTAGCTATAACACTAGTCAACACTACAAATCACAAGTTTTGTTCCGTGGCTAAACGTTAAAATTTATTGCTTTAAGCTGACAATGTGAATGCAGATTCAAACTGCAGTGGGTCGTTTCTTGTGACTCCAAACACAAACCATGGCCCTGCTCTTTCAGACCTCAAGCTGGGAAACATCCCCGAGACCAAGCTGCCTTGTGGTGACAGTCTACCGGGCCAGTTGGAGATTGGCAGCACCTTCACCTTCCGTGTGACCGTGCTCCAGACCACTGGCGTCCCACCAGAGTATGCTGATATCTTCTGCCAGTTCAAGTGAGTCCTCAATTTTTAAATCATGGAAATTTATCTATATGGTAGGAGAGAGGGAAAAAAATTGCAGATTAGTGCAACAGATGATCAACACTTTACATAGAGCGCATTTTGTACCTACCACCCACCAGCAGTATCTTATCCGCAACTCCACTGGCCATCTCATACCCTTTGTTTAATGCGTAATATAAATGTAAAGAAGGAAAGGTAGTCATTGCAAGTGATGCACTGACATATAATTTGATTTTCTTCAGTTTCCTGCATCGTCATGATGAAGCTTTTTCCACCGAGCCCTTGAAAAACACGGGCAAGGGCGCTCCTTTGGCTTTTTATCATGTCCAAAATGTAAGTTTATTTTCATGGTATATCTGAGCCAGTGAGCACCCACCCAGTTTTGACTACTTCTCTCTATTTACTTCCTGAGCAGATTTCAGTTGAGGTGACAGAGTCCTTCATTGAGTACATCAAGACCAAGCCCATCGTGTTTGAGGTTTTTGGCCACTATCAGCAGCACCCGCTACATCTCCATGGCCAGGACCTCATCAGGTGTGTATGGATGTAATGTCCTGAAATTGGATCAGTTGTACTCAACTAAAATGTGCTGTTCGAGGGTGTTGGCTTTGGTTTAAAGTCCTTCCCATATGTTTCCACAGTCCTCCAACACCATCCAGGAAGTACTATCCTATTCCAATGCCCCTGTCTAAACCTGGTAAGGTGTTTACTTCCATGGCACCATACATTGAAGCCTGTCACAGTCCTTCTCGTTTACCTTATCAGCATGCTTCTTATTTCCTTCCATTTGTCTTTCATTTCTCGCTTCCATCGGATTTTCTTGCACGCGATACATTTCGACCCCAGACCATACTCGTAAGATAGAGTTGCTCCGCTATCTGATGAGCGGCTATGTGAACGTCAAGGTGCTGGACACTCTGTCCGAGCACGCCAATGCCTTGGCCTCCTCCGCTGTGGCCAGCCTGGAGGACGAAGCTGACCAGCTCTCGCACTTCCCCTTCCTCTCGGTGCTTGACGACCCCGTGTTTATTGTGCCCAGGCACCATGGTTGGTACAGCGGGCAGTGAAATAGCTGATGTTCCAGGCACTAGTTTCTTTTGTTTGGCTGATTAGACTAGCGCTGTACTTTTCCCCTTTTGTCACTGCAGGTGATGGCACAATGCGTCTCTGCAGTGCTGTGATGTGTCATGTACCTTGCTGCAGGTCCGTTTAGTCCTCTCCCTCCCTCTAGTCAACACTCCAGTTGTTTACTAATGACCCCAGCCTCCCAACCGCAGTCCAGTCTGTTGCATTTGCTTCATCGTAGAGCGAAATAATGTAAGCTTTTATACATGCGGATGCAGAGCAGCTGCTGTAGATCGGATTGAAACACCGTGCTCAAATGAAAGGAAACGCATACTGTAGCTGTTTGTTTTTAAATCAGGATTCTGTCAGCAGTGGAATAATCTTTCATTGAGCTCATCATAGCAAGTCTGATGGGATTGTATGTCAATGTCAAAGACGTGTCATATTATACAAGTACATTCCGTACCGGTTCCATTCAAGTAAATGGGTGTGATCATCGCCTTTCAGTACATCCCCATTTTTTGTCTTTATTCTCACCCACGTCCTCTTTCTATAGCAATCTGTGTCTTCCTTGACGGACACTCAAAGTTTTTTATAAATTTAAAAAAAGTGATACATTATAACATATTGTGTGGGGAGCCTCAGAACACGATACATGCTCACACAGTTCACATTGCAGGGAGTCTGTATCGTGACGAGCTCAATGTGCGTGGATGAGTGTCCAATTGTCATTTTTTTGGGCAATGTTCGGGTGCTAGTCACGCTCATAAGCATCGTGCAGTGTGCGCTGGCTCTAAGATAATGGCCCTGTATCACTTTTGACAGCGCATGCATTTTACAGTTGTCATTCCAACCTTAAGGCTTATCAGGCCAACTGTAGTTTCCTTCTAACCTTTACTTTTCCAGAGTTTTTATTTTGACCTAATGTTCATTTGTGTATGTATCAGTCCCAGCCACCAAGTTGAACACAATCACCAAGTCCAACCTGGGCCAGTGTGTCAGCAAATACGACCTACTCGTCTGGTTTGAAATCAGCGAGCTGGAGCCCACAGGAGAGTGAGTTTCTGCACGCACCTGTTATATTTAAGTAGAGACAAATGCAGTTAATTCGGTACATCAATGCAGTGACACTGACACATGTGTCCTCTCAAGGGACAAAGTGGTATTACCGGTACTTGACATTGTTATCTTATTCATACTCAAACTTCACATGTTTAGTTTAGCTATTTTTTTATATTGTAAATTTATGATTGTCTGAGTTCTGTTTGACCTCTGACCTCTCTACAGGTACATTCCTGCTATAGTGGATCACAGTGGAGCGCTGCTTTGCCATGGCACATACCTGCTGCACCAGGTACCCGAGATGCTTGCTCTTTCCATTCAACTCTACGGTGTCTCATTGCAGAGTTTGAGCCGACATCAATTCCGATTTTCATAAAAATGATGCTAAGCTGCTGTCATGTTATGCTGTAGGGAATCCAGCGGCGAATCACTGTGACTCTAATCCACGAGAAGGGGAGCGAGCTGCACTGGAAAGATGTTCGCGAGCTGGTTGTTGGTGAGTGAGCAGTGCATCAGATGTTGTATTGGTAGTTCTTCAATGGTGGGGCAAAAAAAACAAAACAACAACAAAAAAACGAACATAACAGTTAATTTCATGCAATAGAACATACTGCCCGTACCAAATCCATCAGCGATTTTGGGAGGGTGGTAAATTTGATCTGTTGGGTCATTCTGTGTCCCACCAGGTCGTATTAGGAACAAGGCTGAAGTGGAGGATGGCGCTGCTGATGCCGTCTTGTCCCTCAACATCATTTCTGCCAAGAACATCAAATCTTCCCACAACTCTAACAGGTAAATTCAATACAGAACTTTAATGAAAAAAAAAGTTCATACTCAAAAGTTTTTATATTTAATCACATCTCACACTGAGATGTAGTTCTGTATTTACTCTCGATTATTACAGTGTGTAAAGAGTAGGAGTATGTTTGAATGCTTTCTACTGGATGTTTTGGACTCTCCGCATGACCATTGATTTGCTCCATTGTTGCTTGACTCTTTGTGCTTCTCTTTTTTTCTGTGCATTCGTCCATCCCGCTGCTGCTGGACTCTTGATTGTGCTCAGGCTGTCTATTGATAAGGATATTGATAGGTACTAGTGTCTGGAGTACATATGGTTCCTTCTCTGAAAGAACTTTATGCTTCTCTTTAGTCCAATAGATTGGTAGAATTCAGTTCCTTGACTGTATGTTGCCTTTATTTGTAATTCATGCCCACTGAACAGCAAAACTATTACAATATACTCTGCCTGGCCGAAGAAAAAGTTCAAGTAACCCATCCTGACATAATTCACATACATTCATAGTGATATTATTTTCAATGTGTACAAAGAATGGCCTAATTTCTGTCCAATGGTGAATGTGGACTCTTTTTCTTTGGAGGTGGCTTGTTTTTGGCCAGGCAAGGTATACTCAAATATCGGTGACCTCTTGTAAAGTCAACCCTTTGTTATGTACTCATTTTTAATTTTGTCACTCTCACTTCAAAAACACTTGCACCAACCTTGCAAATGATCTTTAGTCCTATTTCAAGATCGGTGAGGCAGTTGAATGTGCGTGTGCGTGTGTGTCTACTGGTACATTATGAAATATTTTCTGTTCTCTGATCCTTTTGGGGTAAAAATACATTTGTGGATTTTTAATCTGCAGCATTTGCCTTTTAAGCAAAGGTGAGTCGAGTTCGACCAGCTGCTACCATGTGGCAGACAGACAGCACCCTCTTCTGCCAATGGCGACAAATAAACTCTGAAATTTCTCGCCAAAACAAAGACAGTTTAGATGTTATCTTAGAAGACGTCTTTCACAAGTGGAATCGCCTTATTTAAGTGGTGTGTACAACTTACCTTGTTAAGTTTAAATACATTAATAATTAAATTATTGTTTTAAATCTTCCCATCACTATTGTGCTATTATTCGAAGAGACCAGTGGGCCACTCAAGTTGTCCTTGAAGCTTACTTGTACCCACTGGCACCTTTTTTTTTCTTAAGGCAATGTACATTAATAAGAGCGTAATGTCTCATTTTGCTCACTCCTCCGTGCCTACCTTCTCGCTGGGAAGGAGGGAAAAAAAGTTAATTGGGGGAATTTAACTTCAAAGAGGCACATTATTTATTTACCTATGCAAGTTGCCACTCAGTATTAGCGGTTATACTTTTTCAAACCACGGTAAAAGTCAAACGGGTAATTAGTCCATCAGTCACTCAGAAAGCTTGCTAAACTTTCTAACACTGTATTGCTATGTCCCGTTGTGTCATCGAGCTCTCAGCTCAGTGCCTTTCCTACATCATGTTGTGACTTTAGAAAGATGTGACTTCCACTTCACGGCACAGTGTCAATGTCAAGTTCCGTTGGTGTCAACTCCCAATATGACACTCCCCATAGCTGCGTTTTGTCTTTTATTTTTGACAGTTAGCAACCTTACCCCGTCACCTCTTTTTAAAGCACTGACTAAATGACGGGGAGTTGTGCTGGCATTTTGTGCTTATTGTTTTGCTTTCCTGCAGGACTTTCTACCGCTTTGAGGCAGTGTGGGACAGCTCCCTGCACAACTCCCTCCTGCTGAACCGAGTTACTCCTTACGGAGAGAAGATCTACATGACTCTGTCGGCATATCTGGAGGTCTGCTTCTGCTCTTCTGTCTTGTATCGCCATGGAATTATCTGTATATTTACTAGTTGTGAAATGTGCCACGCGTGTCCTCTTTGCAGCTGGACCATTGCATCCAGCCTGCTATCATCACCAAAGACATCTGCATGGTCTTTTACTCTCGAGATGCCAAGATTTCACCTCCCCGTTCGCTCAGGAACCTTTTCGGGAGTGGTTATTCGAAAACCCCTGACTGGTACGGCCGCCGGCCACTTTACTCTTACCAAAATTAGGTATTTACGTGACAGTCAGACTTATGACTTTGCTGCTCTGTTTATTCACAGCAACCGTGTTACCGGAATCTACGAGTTGAGTTTGTGCAAGATGTCCGATTCTGGGAGTCCAGGTGAGCTTTGTGACATGATGATGTTGAAGTACAAGTGTTGTGAAAAATGCTCCAGAACTGTCACGTGGATCGTCTCATGGAGCGTGTCGATCTTGGTTTGCAGGCATGCAACGCCGAAGGAGGAAAGTTTTGGATACATCCGTGGCATATGTGCGTGGTGAGGAGAACCTGGCAGGTTGGAGGCCGAGAGGAGACAGTCTCATCCTGGAGCACCAATGGGAGCTGGAGAAAATGGAGCAGCTGCACGAGGTGCTGTCCAAATCAAATTAATCTGCAAGCTGAGGAAATAAATACTGTATGTTGTGAGGGTGTTTGAATTACACCTGTTTCTTCTTTTGCTCATCTAGGTGGAGAAGACCCGCCACCTCCTCCTACTGAGAGACAAACTAGGAGAATCGGCTCCCGTGGGATCGGCGCCAACCACCAAGTCCCTAAGCGAGTTGCTATCTCCAAGCATGAGCTCGGGCAGCTTGTCCACCTCCACGTCCATCTCCTCGCAGATCTCCAGTACCACTTTTGAAAGCGCCATCACGCCCAGTGAGAGCAGCGGCTACGACTCCGCTGACATCGAGAGCCTGGTTGATCGTGAGAAGGAGCTGGCCACTAAGGTGACAGCAAATTCCTGAATATACGACGGTTATTTATATTATTAAATATACGACACTTTTTTTTTTTTGCATTCTTTTTTGACAGCAGAAAGAATTTTCATACTTTTTGTCATCTTTATTCCGATAAATATTACATTCCTGATAATTCCCCTAACAATTACCTTAAAGTCTAAACATTCTGAAGTAACGCTACCCTGATGAAACAAATGCTTGTGACGATGTCTTTTCGTTGAGGTTTCTTCAAGGTTGCAATGCCGTTCGCCTGGCATTTGCAAACAGCTTTTCTTGTCGCAATGACATTTTTTACATTTTCAAAAATATGACATGTGCGGTATACTTACGAACCACTCTGACGCCATCCTGTCATTAAGTATTGAGCCCTCTTGATGCAGTCAGAAGGAATGAGAGGATTTTAAATCATTTGTTGGCCTTTACGGAAAGCACCTGTAGATGCAATTTCTTCAAGTTCAACCAAAAAAGGACAAATTCCGCATGATCAATACCTTTAAATAATTAAAAATCAACCCTGCCTATTCCAAGCAAACACACACTTTTACTGAGCTGTGCGCTGATGATTATCAATCTGTTTCCCTTGTAGTGCCTCCGCCTCCTGACTCATACATTCAACAGCGAATACAACCAGTTGGTGAGCAGCATCAGCGACTGCAAGGTGAGACCACCGTCACGTCCCGAGACTGACGTCTCAGTATACGCTGTCTTCAATGTCCGTCTCTCCTGTCAGCTCTCTGACATCTCGCCAATGGGACGTGACCTCTCCGTGACCAGCTTCAGCAGTGCCACGCTCACCCCTTCCTCTACCTGCCCTTCTCTCTCCGACTCCCGCTGTGGTTCTGTGGATCAGAAGTAAATCTTTCATTCAGTCTGCAGTTAGCATAGCTTTTTTTTTTCAAATCATTTCAATAACTTCTGTCATAGTCAGGGTCACGTTTGCATTCATAAGACTGTAAGCCTTTTTTTTAACTGGTGTACTTCTCCCCAAGGACTCCAGAGAACTGTTCCCGTGCATCCAGCCCATCCTGCTCAGACTATGAAAACTTCCCCATGGTTCCCACCTTGGAGGCATCTTACCTCGCACGTGCGGGGAAGAACGAATTCCTCAACTTGGTGCCTGATATTGAAGAAATGAGGCCGGGGTGAGAGCTGCTGCACGCCCCTGACTAAATCGGAAATGTTTATGTGAAGTGATAAATCTTTGATTCACAAATCACTCGTGGAGAAAATCAGACCTTCATCTTTTACTTTCTCTCCCTATTAGATCTGTCGTGTCCAAGAAGGGTTTCTTAAGCTTCATGGAGCCACGCTCCAACTCGTGGGTCAAGCACTTTGTGGTCGTGCGCCGACCTTACGTCTTCATCTACAACAGCGACAAGGACCCGGTGGAGCGGGGGGTCCTTAACCTTTCGACAGCGCAAGTGGAATACAGTGAAGACCAGCAGGCTATGCTCAAGGTACGTCATTCACGAGGAAGCACTTCAGCAATGGTTCGCAAACTTTTTATGCAACCTCAAAAAAATACTTAGCGCCGAGCACATTCGAGATTAAATTCCCAAGTGTAATTTCATTATCCTTAAAAATGTTAAATTGGTTATGCTAGGGTCTCAAAATTGCCAAACAGTTTGAAATTTTCTTTGTAAAGTAGATTTGACAAATTTGTAATTATTGTTTTACATTCAGAATTATAGAAGTTACAATGAGCGGAACCACCACCTCAAAAAATGAAACCATTGTCATATATAGTTTTCTTTTCTTAATTACTCATTGGATATTTAAAACAACTACCAAGCATGCTTTATAAACCCGTTTATCTTAATGCAAACAAAACAAAATGACATTCACATCCCCATTCATAGGTCAGTGTCGCAATTTTATAACTCTTTAAACAACAGATATTTGAACACAAACATAGCAACACGGATAATATAATAATACTCACCAGCATATATTCTTCATCATCTGCAAAGAACAACTAATAAAACTGAAGCTTACTGCGCTTAGTTATGGCGAGTAGATTTTCTCTCCAGAGTCCAGACACTTATTAATTTCTCTGATATTTTGTTGTGCAAAGATGGATATGCGCTACTTTTGGGTGGTTCCAGCTAAGCTTCTGTGAAAAGTGTACTCGGTCATTCAAGCACTTAATTCCGGTGTCATCACAATTACATGTCAATCTTAGTTTAGCAGTTTTGGAGTGAGGTTTCAGGGAGGCCAGAACTCACTGATTTCAATGCAAAAAAAAAATTATAAATAATATTTTTTTCTTGCATAGACACCCAACACGTTTGCTGTGTGCACAAAGCACAGAGGAATCCTCCTGCAGGCCAACAATGAGAAAGACATGAACGACTGGCTGTACGCATTCAACCCTCTGCTCGCGGGAACGATAAGGTCACACTCAGCACTTTGTTTTTCTTTCATGCTTGACTTTTGAATGAAAACGTCGTTGCTCACAGTCTGCTTTGCTCACCACGTTTCCCCACAGGTCCAAGCTGGCGAGAAGGCGTAGTGGCCTCATCAAGAACTGAAGTGGATACCACAAGCTCTATTCTTTCTAAACGCTTTTGAACATACCAAGTGTTAATAGCTATTAATCAATTGTGATTCTTGACAGTTTTCTCTTGTAAGTAGACCTGTGGCTTAACGTCTCCTTCCTTGCGATTTCTGTCCTCCTCAGATTTTTTTGCGTTTCGGTTTATTCACGACAAGGTCTGATTTTGTTCTGCTTTGCTGTCATTCGAGTCCCTAACTAGTAGCATGTCGTGATAGTCTACTCGTGTGCACGTTTCTGCCGAAAACGTTTCTCGGGTCACTCATTTTCTGTTTGCCAATCATCTGTGAAAATGTCTCCCGGTGTTACTTGTCACCCAGTTTTTATTCATTTTGTTTTTTATTGCATGATAACTGAAGCAGTCCTCAGGAGAACACCCAGTTTGCTTACTGAAACGCCAACAAAAAAATGGGATTAAATCATGAAGGGAAAATATAGATCTCCAAGGGATGCATCTGCTCTACGCAAAGCAACACGCGTTGAAGAACAATTGCTGCTACTGTAGTCTCTTGTAGTCTTTCATAAGAGTTGCTTCAGGTTTCTGCCTCGTCCTAACCTATAAGACGCTAGGCGCCCTTCTCGCTCTCCAATGGCCTTTAGAAAACACACTTACATAACAAACAGCGTGTTTAGGATCTCATCTTAGTGAGGACAGCAATGGACCTTCTCCATGCTGTAGCCAGACCCCCGTGTACATAACCCTGCTGTCAGGCCAGCTCTCTGTGAACGGATGCATATTTGATTCCTCACATGAGCAGGACACACAGGGAGATGATCTTAGGATGTTTTAACGTGTGCTCCAGGGGTGGGGAACCAATACGCCCCATGAGAGCATTCCCTCCCCGTACAATTCTAAATGCAGGCAAAACCTCAGAGAAAATATAAAAATATATGTATATGCATATATTTATGTATCACGTAACGCTCACCTGCTAATAATACACAATGCTAAAAATGTTCTAATATTTTCACTCTAAACGGCCCCTGATAGGAAAAAGGTTCCCCACTCCTGATAGACCCACACAGACTCGAGCCTTTTTGGTTCTCCGCATGTTTTTCATGGTTGTCAAATGACGGAAGGATGAATCTGCGTGCATTCGACATCCACTCAACGTCACTGTGTCAACACCATGTGTTCTAATCAGTTTCTCTTCACAGTCTGCAATGTGCTCTTTTTAGTTGCTATTAACTTGTTTTGTATTATGGTTTTAATAATTTGATAAGGTTGTTTTCTATGAAATGTAACAGGGCATTTGTTTTTATTTTTGAGCCAGCTGCATTAGTGTTTTAACCTTATTGTTTTGCACGTGTACACTATAGCAAGACAAGGGCCGAAATGCACATATCGAGGCGACACTGGATGGCTGTTACACAAAAGCGTTATTAGAACGAAAGTATATTCAAGGGACAAAATACACAAGTACTTTAAAATCTGCTCTGTGGAGCTCTTGCTCGACTCATTTTGGTGCCTCCGTTGTGACGAGTGAGCATGATGTGGTTGGTACAGATGGGTGATTGTAAACTCTGGCCAGCCAACCAGTAGTTTCCCCTTGTACGAGATGAATACGTTTACATGAAATGAAGGTGAACAGAGGCATCAAAACGTCTTATTTGCTCCCAATAGATGAGATCTCAAACGTTATCCGCTACATTTTTTTTTCCTCAGGTCAGCCAACCTGCTGGTCAACAAATTATGTTTGATGACTTTTGAGAATTTTGTAGTCTCTTTCACTTCGTGTGGAGATGTTTTTGAATTCCTTATATTTCTTTTGCCAGATCAGATGTTTTCCACCTGTGTGGCTAATTTGCAGAATTCTCATTCTTTGGAGTGTCTATTTATTGTTTGCAATGTACATATTAGTTTGCAGTTCTTTGCACATATTAAAAAAAAAAAGTTCAACTAACTGATGAAAATCTGCACGGTTTAGTTGCTCTTGAACCAAATGATGTGGCGTGGCAGTACTTTCGTGAACGTCCAGTTCACTCGTGATGGGGGAAAAAAAGAACCGAAATGAAGCTTGCTGTTCCTTGCTGGGCACAGTTGGTTCCATTTGTGCATTCTTTTTTTCTTTCGAAAAGGGATTCGAGTGAAAGTCTGCCTACTCGTACTTGCCAGCCATGTAAATTCTAACCATATTAGGTTTTTATTGTATCTTATATCAGGGATTAAAATATGAAGTAGCTTATGATA
Source organism: Idiotropiscis lumnitzeri (assembly GCF_059441095.1). Taxonomy (NCBI): domain Eukaryota; kingdom Metazoa; phylum Chordata; class Actinopteri; order Syngnathiformes; family Syngnathidae; genus Idiotropiscis; species Idiotropiscis lumnitzeri. The sequence goes on from NC_142393.1 coordinate 18,386,141, forward strand.
TCTAAGATGACTAATTCTTATTTGTTGCTTCTGTCTTCACCTCGACACATTTCCGTTGATGCCTTTTAAACAGAACAAGCGTTCCCTCGGACAATTATCAGTTAACCCTTTGGAGTCACCAAACGTTTCAAACAGAAAAGGCAAACATTAACGTTGTACATTATTTGTTTTTGTTTCCATACTTATTTTGTAAATATCTGTGTTGTATGGAGCTTGAATTAAAATGTAAATATGTTTACTGTATTTGTAATAATTATAATCCATTCGCTGTATAGCATAGATGTGTCATGCAGATATCCTAATAACTGTGTATGGTAAACCTGCACCATTGGTCTGTCTAGTGAATGAGGAAACAATAAAAGTGCTAACAGGCAAGAACAAGTGAGGCCTGTTTGTCTTGTTCCGGGTGCTGCGTGTGTGCTTGTACCAGCGGTTCTCATGTTTGATTTGCAATGAATGAATACATCCTATAGTTTTAAACACCTGCATACATTTATATGTGGACTACTCCCACCCACTGGCTTCAATTTTCTCAATTAAAAGCGCTGATATGATTAGGACATATCACATACAACTGCTAGATGCTGGCTTTTAAGTCCTAATTCAGTGATTCTCAATTATTTTCCGTCACAACTTAAAGAAGAAAAGATTTTGCGCTCTCCCAACTCTCCACGGTGATGAGAAGCAATATCATTTGTTTATAAAATTGATAGAAGTACAACTCTGAACAAATAAATAAATAAAAATAAACAAGCACATTTATGGCATCTACTGTAGCGGATATGCAATTACGCTTTATTCTCATATGGGGGGGAGGTAAAAATAAAATAAAAATAACGAATGTTCCCCGGATTCTCATATGCATCCCTCCAGGCATTGCACCACCTCCCTGAGGGGCCCGACCCACCGTTTGAGAAGGAATATTCAATATCCAAGAACATTGACACTTAACTGATTAGTCATTTTCCAGAGCTATTATTAGAAATGTGTTAAACTGTGTCAAATGAAAAGCTATGAAGAAAAACAAAAGAGATTTTGTATGATTTAAGTACCATGATAATCCCTCAGGACAAAATTTAAGGCCGCCAGTTTCTAAACTGTTACCAGTCATAGGATGCAATCTTCCAGACAGTTTCTTCCAATTGTAAGTAACATGAAGTATTATAAAGGCCGGTTATGATGCTAAAAGACTCATAAATGCACGACACGAAATTATTGTGCTGTTGATGCATAATCACGTTTTTGTGAGTTGATTTGGTACTGAAAATACCTAAACGGGTACATAATAACGCAACCGATTATAAAAATCAACCTATTTAAAAAAAAAAAATAAATATGGCTAGCTCTAAATAAAAAAATAAAAAATTCTGCGGTATAACCGAGATTGCTTCAATTTCTCAATTATTCACTTACGTAATCATTGACGTTCGTTTACGTAATGAGTGACGGAAGAATTGACCAATAGTAGACTAGATAGCTCTGCTCAGCATTCTAGACCAATCACAATTCTCATCCGGCCTCGCTTCAGCGGTGTGAGGGTCTTAGATTGGCTAATAGTATGGATGGGGTGGAGCCACCGAGCTAAGGAGAGAACGAGGAAGAGGATCGTCTGTCATTTGGAAATTTTACGGTAACAACGCGTCTGAGAAAAAAAAATGCCTGAGTAAGTTCTCTTCTGTCCTTCCCTCGTTTACCAGTAAGATATTTATGGTGTAGTGGTGTATATTTTTAGGCTTTTTCTTTTTACTTCAACTAATGAGCATGTAATGGCTTGTTTGCTAGTCAGTGTTGGAGTACATGTGAGATGAGATTTAGAGAATCTACTTCCTTGAAATACATTTAAACTGCACATATTACATTTCCATCTGCGAAAATTTTCTTTCGTTGTTGTTGTTGTTGAGATGTGAGTCTGTCGGTAAATTGTTATCTTTTAATGAATGTTTAATTCATTTTAGGCTCACATTGTTGTGATTGTTTCTTCTTCTCACAGAGCAGACATCGCTCTGATTGGTTTGGCTGTCATGGGCCAGAACCTCATCATGAACATGAACGACCATGGTTTTGTTGTAAGTTATTGTCGACTCTTTTCTAACCCTCTGCAGATGCTTACTACTTAAGGTTCTATTTCATTGTCAAAGGTAGCAAAAATGTTCACACTCATTGCTTAAGTAGCCAGTACAGATACGACTCTGGCGAAATTAGTGTAGAACTGATCCAACTCATTTAGAAAAGTCAAAGTAAAAACGTACAAACTCTGAAAATTTATCATGGACAAAAGTAATAGACGATACCAGTTTTGGTAACCTGGGACCCAGAAAAAATTGCAAAAAAAACTATTTTAACCAAATAAGGAGTGCAAAGTACAGATATCTGTGTTCAAATGTGGGCACTAAATGTAAAAGTAAAATATCATTAGAAAAATAATTAAGTAAAGTACAAAGACTTGAAAAGTTAACTTAAATATAGTGAACGAATACTTCCCACCACTGGAAATAATGTATGCTGATGTTTGTTGAATAGGTGTGTGCCTACAACCGCACTGTGTCCAAGGTGCATGACTTCCTGCATAACGAGGCGAAGGGATCCAAGGTGATCGGCGCCGAGTCACTCGAGGACATGGTGTCCAAGCTGAAGAAGCCCAGGAGGGTCGTCCTCCTGGTCAAGGCCGGACAGGCCGTGGACGACTTCATCGACAAGCTGGTTGGTGTTTGCAATATTTCAACGGTTCCTGAACTCCACTTATTGCTGATTTCATTGTGTGTTTTTTTTCCCTTTTCAGGTTCCCCTCCTTGAGGCTGGAGATATCATCATCGACGGTGGCAACTCTGAATACAGTGACACGACGGTAAGGAGAAGGACATGACATTGTGGTGAGCGCCCAGCTGAGGATTTTCACCGAGCGCCTCTGTGCTTTTGCGTCACACAGCGACGCTGTAAAAGTCTGAAAGAGAAGAAATTGCTGTTTGTGGGCAGCGGAGTCAGCGGCGGCGAGGAGGGGGCACGCTACGGACCCTCACTCATGCCTGGAGGACATCCAGAGGCCTGGTGAGACATAAGAAGTGTTTGGAAATATTCTCGGAGCGCGCAGTGGTTCACTTCGGCTGTTCGGAAACGCAGCGTGTTGCTCAAATTTGCTGTTCAGTTGTTGTGCCGGTGTGTGCTCCGACTGTGAATGTGCTATTTTTTTCCTTCCTCTCCAAAAGGGACAATGACACAGCTCTGACAAATGTTGTTCACCCATTTTCAGTTATATTGCCTCGATACATCCTCGGTTTGTGTCGCAGTTGCGTCTATATCACTAGTCGACTTGTTCCCAAACTTCTTTTGCAGTGCCCCAATTTCGAAGATGAAATTAGGTTTCAGTTATTTAGTAGTTTTGGTGGCTGCTAACTGCTGTCTTAGTTGGCAGTTAAATTGTTGCACTTGCTCCCAGTTCTCCAAGTCTGCCGCTCCTTTTTTGTTTCAGTCCTGGCCAGTAAAGGAAGCTGGCTCTGTTGTCTGCCTCTCAATGATATTTATTTTTATGCCATATTGTTTTCATTTAACCGCATGCATTGTGATGGAGGTGCGTATTTAAAAAAAAATAAAAATAAATCTCGCTTCGTGTCCACTTGTTCATGCGCATGTTGTGTGATGTAGTAAGTACATTCTCGACCTCGATTGTCTGCTGACGACACAGCCATAAATTCACTTCGTTCAATGCATGTGGAATGGGCGAAAGAGCAACATTTCTGACTCCGCAAAGTGCATTGACTATAACGCGGGCCTTCGGTCTGAACTTAGCGTAACTTCATAATGAAAAGTGTTTATGATGGCGAACCGCTGCACTATTTATATTAATGCTGTATTGAAGTAATAACTGCAGTAGATACAGTATTTGTATTAAAAAAATACTTGATATAGGTGCCAAGGAGGAGCAAAATGTCTGATATGAGTTTAAAATATTTAAGTACAGCATTGTTATGCAACACCTGACAGTCTTCGAAGTTCAACTCAATTCTTGCTTGCTCCATCCTCACTTGCTGTTCTTCTTTTTTTAAAGGCCTCATATCAAAGACATCTTCCAAAGCATCGCTGCCAAGGTGGGAACGGGAGAGCCGTGCTGTGATTGGGTGAGTGTCTCCACTTGACTTTTGATGATGTGACGCATGTGGCCAACTTTTGTTGTGATGCGACTCTCATTCCCTGTGCAGGTGGGAGATGAGGGCGCGGGTCATTTTGTCAAAATGGTCCACAATGGCATTGAATACGGTGACATGCAACTTATTTGTGAGGCTTATCACCTGATGAAAGACGTGCTTGGGATGGACCACGACGAGATGGCCAAGGTGAGCTTTCGCATATTACTGCAGCGCTTTCGGTCACCGCCAGTCGACCGTAGCTACCCGTTTTCTTTTCAACGTCTCAGGCTTTTAACGACTGGAACAAGACAGAGTTGGACTCCTTTCTGATCGAGATCACCGCCAACATTCTTAAGTATCGAGACGCCGATGGGACGCACCTGTTGCCCAAGATCCGCGACAGTGCGGGACAGAAAGGAACAGGGAAGTGGACTGCTATTTCAGCCCTGGAATACGGCACTCCTGTAACTTTGATCGGTAAGGAAGTAGTTCCTTTCCTTTTTCATTTAGCTGCTGAGTCATTGCCAAATGTGTCATGTCACACCTCTTGCAACATGCAGTCCCCAAAAAAAAAAAATCAGGAAGTGGGAAGATTAAGCCAGGCGCGCACACAATGGTGTCACGGGACTAAACTAAACAGTCATGAACATGAAATTACAGCGTGTGTGACCCTCACACCCTACCAACCCTACAACAAAATAAAAAGTCCACCCCTCTTGGAAACAGCATCTATATTATTTTATTAAGCCGCTATCAATATCACACCATTGGCAATAAAAAAGCAGACCCATTGGCAGATAGATGAGAGGCAGTTAGCAGTGATAAATTAGTGCTTACACACCAGCTTTTGTGCATCCATTTTGGCAGCAGAAAGACTCTTCGAAATTCATAAAAAAATAAATAAAATAAATAAAAAAAAAAAAAGCACTGTATATAAACACACACATTATCCTCCAATAGAAGACGATAACAGTAATCCGGAACGTGTTCATCAAATGGCATCCCCATCCATGCGATTTGACATCGGAAATCGCAATTGTGTTTGGGAGCTCATGAAAACAAGTTTCAGACTGCGCGACACAACTGAATTGATCGGTGGCACTCAGTCGCACCGTTGGCTGTGCGAGTGGCTTTAGAGGAGGTTAGTGAGCCATTTCCAGGGAACATGCTTGATTTGTGGCCACCCTTAAGAAGATTGAAGGCTTTTCGAGCAGTCTGCTCATCTCAGGTGACGTAAGGGGGATTTGTCGGCCTTCCATCTGATCATGGCGTCTTTCTTTTACCTGCTGTACCTGAAGGTCAGGAAACAAAATGAACAAGCTGTTGAGGATTCGGATTAGGGCTGCAATCAATTCATCTCTTGATTATTATTATTTCATTTATATTTTATATCATATTTATTCTATTTTTATATAAATCAATGAGTTAGATATCAAGACTGCATTTTGTACTACCAAAGCAGCTCTGTCGCTTGACATTCAGCAGTAAGGGATTTCCATCCCTGTGTTTGATTCAGTGAAAGAGCAGCGGCAGCAAAGGTCTTATTGTGTGGAAGCTGAACTGCCCGTCAACATGCGGTTGCAATGTGCACGGGTGGCTTTTTGCCCCATGGGTGTCGACATTCCTCACTATGATTATTCAGCGTACACAGGTTACATCCACCTTGCCTAGGATTTTTCTAAAAAGAAGAAAAAAAGCCTTGGTGTAGTTAAATATGTTCACATATTTCCGTAGTCCTAGTGGAATTACTCTTTTGATCAATTGATAAATAAGATAACAAAAGTGCCCCAAAATCTGCAATTAGGTTCAGGTATAGATTCCTCCCCTCGTCAAAGATGCCACTCAAAATAGTTTTTTTTCTTTGAAATTCAGTTTTTGTGTGAATGAAGTACCACAATTTATATTTTAAAAAAACTTTTGAATGAATCCTCACATTTTCATTCTGGTAGTCGGATAGGAGCAGTTAAATATATTAATTCAATAATACCTGTTCTCAGTGTTTGCTCAATAACAGTGGTTCTCCACCTAAAAGAACACTTGGCCGCTATAATGACCAGCATTATTGCAAGTGTTCCTCAAAAACTTGACAGATTTTATGAGGCCAATTTATCAGAAACAAAAATCGGTTTGGACCTTTTGTGTGGACATGCTACTTCAACCGCTTTCTGTTGGACACAAGTGATGTGAAGTTGACGTAAACGACGGTGTTGCGCCACACTTTCTTCCTTCATATCCTGCTTCCTTAATAGCCGGTTTTGCAAGTTGACGGGAAATGGAAAAAAAAGTCCCTTTCTTGATTTAGCGCCTGCTTGTGTGTGCATCGACCCGACTGTCTTGTGTTGCCGTTTGTTCAGGAGAGGCGGTCTTTGCCCGATGTCTGTCCTCCCTGAAAGACGAGCGGGTGGAGGCCAGTCGCAGTCTGACGGGGCCGACGGGAGTCACGTTCAGTGGTGACAAGGCTGCCTTCTTGGAAGACATTAGGAAGGTAAACGCAAGCACAAAGCACGCAAGATGATGCCACACAGAAACAAAACAAAGTTACTAACTTATTCCAACGCTAATTCAGAGAAGGAGCTGGTGATTCATTCTACATCTGGTACAAAATTATCATATCCAATGTAACTGCTTCACCACTTGTTCTGCCCTTACAACGAAAAGAAAACTTCTTTTTTTTTTACTCTGTCACCGAGTTATTAATTGAACTTCATTAATTTGTATTTGTAAACATTTCTACAATAGTGGTCGTAGTTTTCAGCCGGAGAGTTTGGTGTATTTTGGTGACCTGACCTACTGAATCTGACATAATACACACACACTTTTTACACACACACCATCAGCAAGGCAGGCTTTTTAATTTTTTTTTTTTTTTTTTTTAAATGTTGAAGATTTGAAAAAATCCTGCATGCTTGGTATGGAACAGGGTAGTAAAAGGAAATCTCATTTCACACCACTAAACAAAAATGTCACAAAAAGAATATGAACACTAGTCAAACAGTTATCGATAATAACAAAAATAATTCAGTTGTCTGAATGGCATCAGGTGGACCAGAGCTTTAACGTGCCTTCTGCCATCTCGTGGAAGTGCAATTCAGTGTTCCGCTTCTATGAAAAGGGGCTGCTGTTTTTTGTGGAATTTTCTGAAAGAAATTTTTTTAAAAAGCAACAGAGGCCTCCTCAATAAGTAAATTCAGAGAAAAAAACTCAAGTCACGTTTAAATGGCAAGTGACGCCATTTGATACGTCATGATCATTGCGACATGTTGACTTGGAGAACCGCTCGGAATTTCCCATGCGAGCTTATTGGTGAATGTTTTATCTGAAACTGCAGTTTCCTTGATTTTAAAAGTGTGGTCAAAATTTGTTGACAAGTGTTCTGAAGCAAGTTTTGTATTTGCAGGCCCTGTACGCCTCCAAGATCATCTCATACGCGCAGGGCTTCATGCTGCTTCGCCAGGCTGCCAAAGAATTTGACTGGTCCCTCAACTACGGCGCCATCGCTCTGATGTGGAGAGGCGGCTGCATCATTCGCAGGTACATGTCGCCCCTCCGGGACTTTACAAGAAGAGTGGCAATTCTTAAGTCTCGTGTGTTTCCTTCCCTTCAGCGTGTTCCTTGGCAAAATCAAAGAGGCATTCGACAGGGACTCAGAGCTGCAGAGCTTATTGTTGGACGCTTTCTTCAGTGACGCTGTGCAGAAGTGTCAGGTATGAGGAAGCGCCACGCTGCAATGGATGCATTGGCCAAGACGCACTAGAGCAATTTCCACTTTTGCATTAAATCCGCAGTGACGCAACGCTGACATTTCTGCTCTAATGGCTGTTACGACCTTTCGAAATCAAAACGCAGCAAGCCTTTTCAAACGTGAGCCGCGATTTATGACTCACTTGATTGACAAGCCAAACTTCAGTTATGGTGTCTCTTAGCAAACAATCTCACAGGTTTGTGAGATTTGTACCTTAGCTTGTTGAACTAAACAAGTAATAAAGCATTTTTAGGGATTTTACTTCGTTCACTTAGGAAGTAGGTATGACCTTATATGGTCCTATGGAGCATAAAGTTAGCATTTATTTTGCTTCATGATCTAACAGCAACTTACCTTCACTTTACAGACGGAAAAGGAACGTGTGTTATTTACTAAATTCATTATTCAATAAAAAAAAAAAAAAATCACCTTCATGAGGTCTAAACGAGAACCATTGCTCAGGATTTAACCTTCACTTTGGACTCACAATTTTCTTGGGAACAATTCCTTCTCTAAAGACTATAAGACTATAACCTCCCTGGACTAGAATCTTCTCTTGGGATGAGAGCCGTCTCTGGGGACGAGTAGCTTCTCAAGACAAGAACATTCGACTAGAAAATTCTTTCTCTTTGGACCAGAACTTTTTTAGGCGACTAATAACTTTTCTCAGGACTAAAATCTTCACTGTGGATGAGTACCTTCTCTCATGATAAAAGTTTTTCTAAAAACAAGAAGCCTCTCTCTGGACTCAAATCTTCTTTTTCGGCTGTGAAACCTAACTTGATAGGAGAACATTATTTTTATTTTTTTTTCCAAATCTTTTCTTTTCCTTACAAAAATCAGTGTGGAGATTTTAGGACCAGTGTGATGTGGTCCAGTTTCCTGGTACCAGTAAGAACTGGAGCAACAGCATTGTAGAACAGTTGAAGCTGTCGGATGTTGACCATTAAAAACGCAGTTACAATAGTCCCATCAACTGAAAATGAAGGTGTGAACAAGCTTTTCTGTCTCGTTTCACCTGAAGGTGTTTGATTGAAATGTCTCTTCATGTGGTGGCAAGCAGACTTCTCCTTTTGATTTTTAGGAGTCGTGGCGTCAAGCGGTCACCACAGGCGTCCAGCACGGCATCCCCATGCCTTGCTTCACCACCGCTTTGTCCTTCTACGACGGCTACAGGCACAAGATGCTTCCTGCCAACCTCCTCCAGGTAAGACCTCAACTCAACTGGAGTTGACCACATTGAATTTGTTTTTGTGTGCAACTGAAAAAAAAGTCCATCCATCAATTTTTCTAGAGCAGTCACTTCTAATTTCATGCATGTTTGGTTTATTGAAGACTCTAAATGGTCCAAAGTTTTGAATGTGTCCATATATGCTCCGTGATTGGCTGGCAACCAGTTCAAATTGTACCCTGCCTCTCGCTATGCTTCAGCACAAACATGCCCCTAATGAGGACAAGCCCTATAGAAATTCTATGGATGGGATCATTAAAGTTGAAAAGCCTTGGCAGAGGTCTGCGCCCTGTGTCAGTGCTGTTTTGTTGTTGTGTTCAGGCTCAGAGAGATTATTTTGGCGCTCACACGTATGAGCTGCTGTCCCAGCCGGGCTGCTTCATCCACACCAACTGGACGGGTCACGGTGGAAATGTCTCGTCTTCCTCCTACAACGCGTAGCCAGAAAAACTACGGCGTGCACTTCAAACAAGAACACCGCAAACGCGCACACGTGCAGAGTGCAAAAGACGACATGTTACACATTCCGCCATTATAACACCGGATATTTCTGTATGTCCGCTACAGCATTTTAACTCCTATCGGCAACGTGTTGTGGCGCTTCTTAGCTATCCAACTGTAGAATTGTAGAATACATGTTACAACACTGTCAGACTTGGACTGGGGTCTGCGGTGTTAACACTGGATTTAAACTGAAGTGTGGCACTGTACTTTACTAGGCTAAATAAAGATTTCAATCCCTTTATAATTAGCTTGTATGCTCCTTACTCGCAGGATTCACGAGTGTTTGTGTGTAGTTCTAAATGAGGGGACGACTAACAGAAGGCTCCTCAATTCCTAATGACCTGCTGCACTAAGGTGCACTTATCTCAAACTGGACTCACAAAAAAAACATATACAGGACTATAAAATACAATTTACATGCAGTTCATACAAGGTGGGAGGGGGAAAAGGTCTCGCTAGATTGTTTGTCTGAAGAAATGTTTTAAGTGCTTTTTCAAAAAACAGAAGAGCTTTTCATTCAGTTGGAAGTGTAGTTCAAATTTCAGGGACAACAAACTATCACTTTCATTCTTAACCATGAAAGATATTAAGTAAAAGGCAGTCGACGGACCGGAGTGATTGGACAGGACTAAAAGTCTTAAAACAGACCAGCTCGTGTTATAAGGTAAATATATACATGTGAGTGTAAGAGCACATTTTGATAAAATACTTAATAATTTATTATATATTTTTTTAACATGAATGGAAATATCAAACGTGTACAGTCCCCTCTGAAAGTATTGTAATGGCCAAGTCAAGTCCTTTTGTTTTTGTTTTTGTTTTGTACCGAAGACATTTGTTTCAGATCATAAAATGGATATAAGAAAAAAGTTGCGAATTCCAGCGTTCATGTCATGATGCTGTATTTACATCGAGATGTTACACAACTCAGGGCGGCATGTTTAGTTTGAAGCCAGACACTTTTCAAGTGAGTAAAATAATTTAAATGGATATTATTAAATTAACTTAGAGTGGATACGATTTAATATTTGGTGCTTGTCAGGTTTAAATGGCCCTGACGCCTTAATGATGGCTGAATGTCCAAAGTCAATCAAGCAAAGTTTTATTTGACAATTCACGAATTGGTGAGAGAGAGAGAGAGACTCTTCAACAGGCATCTTGCCCGTTCAGCCTCGCACCCTCTCTTCTGACCCCTCTTCTGACCCCCCTCCGGACTTAAAGAGACAGAGAGCGGGGCTGTCTTCTGGAATTCTAGCAGGCAGGCAGGAAACAACCAATCACAGTGGTCAGTTTAAAACTTCAGCCTGAGGCTGAGGAATTCGAAACTAAAACAAAGCTCTAATGTGTGTGCGCTAAAGCAATAAAATGAGTGTCTTTGTGTATACAATTATTACTGATACAAATAGTGTACAAAACATGATTATGAATACACAAAATTGGTGACATATCCTAACAGTGCTATAACAATTTCATGCAATAAATGCATCAAGATTGTGACCCACTGACTTCACCAAACTTATTTCCTTCGTTTGAAGTGCTTTTCCAGGCCTTTCAGTGGCTGTTTGTTTCTAGGTGTTTCTCCCATTATTCTCCTCTTTAGGAGGTGAAATGCATGCTCCATTGAGTTAATGTCCGGTGATTGACTTGGCCACTTGAAGACCGTCCACTTTTTTCCCCTGATGAAGTCTTTTGTTGTGTTGGCAGTGTTTTTTTGGTCCATTGTCTTGTTTTATAATGAAGCAGCTCCTGTTTAGTTCGGATGCACTCATCTGTAAATTGCTGGACAAAATGATTTTGTAGACTTCAGAAATCATTCTGGTGCAAACATCAAGTTACACCGTTAATATATAATTTGAAAGAAGAAATATCCACAAGATACAAACCACTACTGCGCATAAAGACACAGAAGGCAAGATTGGATGTTGCAAAGAATTCTACAGACGAGCCACAGAAGTTTGGAACACAGTTTCCTAGACCAAGATTAACATCTACCAAAGTGTGGTTTGCCTCATGATCCAGAACACACAAGCTCATCTGTGATGCATCGACTTTGAGTGTTTCTTCATAGCACTCAATGTTTCTGACGGCTACTGCGCTTGATACAGTTGGCCGATCTGTTCCATGTCTGTTGCTCAGTACATCAGGAGTTTTTCTTTTTCAGGACTATTCCAAATTTTTACATCGCCTATGCCTATCATGTCTGTGCGATAGCTCTGATCGATCTGGCCCTCTGCACTCAGCATCAACATTTTTTGAATTTCTCCCAAAGACTGGTCTCCATATTTGCTTAATAGCAAATTCAGTTTTCACAGATACATTCCAGTCAAAAACAATCTCAGAGGCAACACCTGAGCACCTGTAAACACCCATCAGTCACATGTTCCAGTACTTTAGCTCACTTGAAAAGTGGCTGGCTTCAAACAAAAATATACCCTAAGACGTTTAACTCTTAGACGTAAATAAAAACAAGGAAATAAAAGATGGACTTCTGTCTCAAATTAATCTTTTGATCTGAAACGAAAACTGTCTTGAGTAAAAAAACAAAAACAATGGAATTGACCTTGTCATTACGGAGTTTTTGGAAGGGACCATTTAAATCACAAATCAGTAAGAGAAATGAATTAAAAAAAGATATTTTAGTGGGGGAGGAGGGTCTGCTAAATTAATAATCCAATACAAATACATGGATAATGTAAATTCTCGGAGGATGGATTGAACAATGAAGTACGTGGACCGTACTTGGCTGCCATGCTACACAAGCAACAAAATGCTGGCATCAGGTCAAAAACCTTTGTCACAATTGGTAAATTGCTCATCTCTCCCCAAATGTATTCCATAGGTCCGATCCGTGGGTGCTATATAAAAAAAAAAAATATATATTTTTTGTTTACAAATTACTGACCAATCTGCACCGATAGAATTGGTTTGGTCTCGACAAGCCGAAATCTCAGTCAGTCTCCTTTATTAAGCAAAAAACAATAAATAAAAATCCCTCCGAATTAAAAAAGCCGAGAAAACGTCTTGAAGACGTTCGTCAAACATTAAACAGTAATATCCGCGCTCATTTAGAAATGGACACTTAAGTTTTGATTGTCCGCCAGGTGTCGCCAATGTAACAGTTTTCTTCCCCAAATCTGGAATTTTTTAAGGGGAAAAAACGTCAAAAGTAAACGTTATAATTACTTTAAAAAAAATTAAAATATATATATTTATATATAAATCTAGAATCAATGCAATTTTCCACATAAGTGCGCACCACCAGGACCGTAAAAAAGCAAAAGAAATAAAGCAAGTATTATTGGTTTGATTTTTAATCTCTGGAAGGGAACATTTCCATCTTGAATTTGTAGTCTTCGCAAACAAACATTAAGCAATCCATTTCAAAGGAAATTGACATGGACGTTTACAAAGAAATCAGCAACATGGGCATCAAAGCCACCCGAGCAAAAAAAAGGCGGCTAGGTATCAAAAATTAAGATTGACGCAATAGATGTGGGCTTAGAATAAACGGAGGTCTAAGTGTTGTAAAAATAATTCTGATTTTCATCTCCAATGACAGGCGACAGGTGAACAACTCCAAAACTTTTTTTTTTTTTTGCCACAAGACTAAAAGATGTCCGTTGTCCATAAGCTGCTTTCACACGCTCAGCTTGTGCGCACCAACTGCACTGTGCAATGAAACAAAAACAAATACTGACTTCTTCCTACTAATGAATGACCAGACAGGTTTTGGAAGATGTCAGTGACGAGAGGGCAACTAAAGATGGGAGGGTCCACGGTTCCTCGCGGGTGGGATGAAGATCCTTTCCTGGATTTAAGGCATTCGTGTAGAAATTCCATTGTGGGTTCTCCCGCGGTCTTCAACTCCCCCCCGTGAGTGACTCCTGGTTCCGATGTTCCGTGTCCGAGGGTCCCTATACATGTAAATTAAAGCGTTGGCAGTTCAATTAATGGACCAGGGGAAAATAAGTCACTGTGAAGAGTGCATTATACCTAGTCAAATTCTCCTTTTATTTCAGTTTCAATTCACAAAACATAAAGGGGGAAGAAAACCCTCATTCAAAACTCAAACTTTCAATAGGACCAGATCAAACATTTGCCATGTCAGCACACTTCCAGACGCTCAAACAGCAGCAGTCGAATTTCCACACACAGAGGGTGCTAGGTAACAGAAAAGAAAAGCACACAAGCAGACACACAATTCACATTGAATTGGACATCGAGAGGAAAGGAAGATTACAAATAGTCTTAGCACTCTGACTGTGTTCTAAAACGACTACATGGGCTGGCAAATGATGTCTTTGGGATGACACACGCACACTCGTACAAAGCCACAGCTTCCTCCAACTCTCGCAGGCATTGTCATTTGTCCTTTCCAAAAAGAAAAATGAAAAAAGCCAACAAAAAAAACAAGCAGTCTCTGCCCACTCGTGCTTTTCGTTCACGTTGCACTCGTTCGCGCTCCACATCAATTCCCACTCATCGATCTCAGACAAGAAGTCCACGACAAAAGAGGAGGAATGAGAAGGTGACACCCACCGTGGAGCACAGTAAATGCAGAGTGAAGCTTGTGTGGTGTTGATGGCAAAGCGTTTACACGTGATACTGAGATCTGTAGAACATTGCCGCCAGTGAGGCGCTTCCTCCCGGGAGCGCGCGAAACAGTTGGTTAACTGCAGGAGAGACGGTTGGCAAGGCGTTTCCATCAAATGAGGTCAGGGGGGAAAAAAAAAAAAAAAAAAAAAAAAAAAAAAGAAGAAAAGAAATGGAAATGCACTGCATACACAACACAATGATATCAAGCCCACTTGAGAGGGACTGGCGGTCTAGTGATACTCGCGCACGCTTACAAACAACGCCGCATGCACGTCACTTTGTGAAAAGCAGCTAACTAAACCCACTCATAACTAGTGTCACTCACACACATGACGATTCATTAACAAAAAAAGGCAGTGTTTTTTTTTTTTTTTTTATATGTTTTTCTTATAGTACTTACCAGATGAGCCTAGACCAGGGCTGGGCAACTTTGAAATTTCAGTACAGTCTCCGAGTGTCACGCTAAACTGACAAAAACCTCCAACTAAATGCTTTTCCTAATTTGACGACGGGAACCGAGCCCTGGCCTAAGTTATCAACGCAACTGCCGCCTACGTATTTACATGCCCCAGTTGGAAGACTTGGTCTCCATGGAGGCACCAAAGCCCGAGCTGAAGCCGCTGCCCGAGGCCGAGTTAGTGCCGGCGGGCCAGCCCAGGCTGGCCGTGGTGGGGCTGCTGTAACTGGTGCTGGTGGAGCCGTACGTCTGATCCCGGGTGGTGGCGGCCGTGCCCCCCGCCGCCGTGCTCATCCCCTGCTGGTTGGCCAGCATGCCCATCATGCCCCAGCTGCTCTGCAGCGCCGCCTGGGCGGCCGCCACCATAGCCGGATTTAAGCCCAGGGCGCTGAAGTTGACCCCGCCCTTCCCACCGCCGCCCGCACCCAGCCCACCGCGACTAGCCCCGTACGCCTGACTGAAGCCGCCAGCCCCAAAGCGCCCTCGCTCCATCATTTGCCTACTATTATTGTGTTTGGGCTCGGCGTTGGAGATGTGCACACTGACGCCCTTGATGATTAGGTCCTCTCCGCACAGGGCCTGGGCCACCTGTGGAGAAAACCAGCGAGGGCGTCACGTCGGCCATTCGAAAAAAGCTTGCTTGCTCCGGACGGTCAGCCATACCTGGTCGTCTGCGAACGTGACAAAGGCGAACGCCCGGAAGGGCTTAGGGATAAAGACGTCTGTGACTTCTCCGTACTGCATGAAGTACTGCCGTAGCTCATCAGGGGTCATGTCCTCTGTGCAGCGGCCCACAAAGATTTTACGACTCCGCATGGGTTCATCGGGGAACGCCTGACCGGCCAGCAAACGCGAATACAAAAATCAAGTAAACACCTGTCCGTCCATTTACATACACAAATTGTAAACATGTCTGTCGGTCCATTCACACGCACACGCAATCAAGCCCATTCATGACATTCGCACATTTATTTGAATTTTTAATGATACCTTTGAATTAGGGAGCTTGCAGTCGCACCATCGTCCGTCTATCATGTGTCTCTGAGAAATCACTTTAACCTGGGTTTCATATTCAGTGAAACGCACAAAGCCAAATCCTTTGGAGTTGCCTGTGTTAGCATCCCTCTTGATCTGGAATAGAGAGAAAGTTGCTCATTGGTAATATCAAAACCAGAATTTTCCATCAGCCACAATTAAAATGCAACACAGGGCTAAAATCTTAGGCAGCCCACTTATATGCTGTTTGAGAACTGCTAAAATAACTACGCATTGTTATATTTTTTTAACAAATGAATAGAATAATAATGGAGGCTCCACCCAGCTCCTTGTTATGAGATTTTTGCAATTTGGTATTTATTTGCAATTTTCTTCATAATGTACAGTGTACATTGTACAAACGCCATTTTATTGTTTTAATGGTATTAGCTATTACTGTAATAATGCAAAGACACTAAAGAGGTTTGTGAGGTGGGCAGTTCTTTCTCAAGTTTTTATAAAATACTTGTGCATATGAAAATTGATTTTCTTAAACCCCAAAATATTTTACAATTTGTACAAATGCACATGGTCTTTGTAAATAAATGTCACTTTATGTCAATAAAACCATTGTGCCTTAGTAAAGCTAAATTGATTAAAATATATAATTTTGAAACCTATTATCGCGGAGACCTCAAAACTCAGTACTCTGAGGTCCAAATAGTGCAAATATTATTTATGAATTACAAATATTAAATATACATTTGACATTCAGCTCTTCGTCGTGATGCCGTCAGCCGTTTACGCGTTCCGTCAGAGAGCGTCTGCTAAATTGCTAATGTAGCCGTCATCTTTTGTGTCTAGATACGCATTGATTGTAATAGAACATTTTTGGTCATAACTGCTGGCTTGCCACCCTAACGCGGTTCTAGAGAGACTTTTGTTAAAAGTCGAGTGCACACCTAAGCATTATGTTGGGTCTTTGCAGACTCTGAATTACAATTTAGCAATTAGCACACATCTCTTCGTTCACCCGATTAAAACGCTACTTGTTAGTGGGGTTGTTTGTCACCACAGTGGAGCTGATCCGCATCACGCAGCTCTTAACTGGTGATACGCACAGACTTGCATATCGAACAAATCATGTCCGTACTGCAGCGGGTAAAGATAGCCTGGTGCCTAGCATTCAAGCAGCGGCAAAATAAATTACAAGTGACAAAACCCCAACCCCCCAATCAGTACGCGATGATTACTGTGACCTGCTTTGCGAGCATGGGGCACAAGAACCCTTTAAAAAAAAAACAAAAACAAAAAACGCAGCTTTGATGATCTCGAAATCGCATCGTCAGAGATGGCAATTTTGATCCCAAAACAAGAACCGGTTCAGCCCTAGTATACAGACACAGCCATTTCCACATGGAGATCAAAATTGACGTGCAAACGTTCCTTAAACAGCCATGCAACACTACGCATACAGACGCACGCATTTTTCTTTTCAGGCAACCTGCTTTGCCCTCACACGGGTTTTCAATATGAGGGCAGACTAACAGTTCCATTGGTCAGATGTAAAGAGACTATGGACAAATCTGTTGACGGTGAGAAGCTTGTCAGTAACCATTCATAAATTAACCACATCACATTAAAAGTTGCAGGGTTCAACTTTACGAGGTGGGGTGTTAAGCTATGAATATACAGGGCCAGTGGCAGTTCTGGCAGGGCCACCACAACATAGCTCATGGTCACCCAAAAAGGCCTAATGGAGGCGACCCTGCATTGCAATCCTGAAGGATGATCGCTCCAGTTACTGGCAGGGTGGTAAACTTGGTGGGAAATTCCTGTGTCGGCTCCTTCTGACAACATTTAAAGGGGATTTTCCCTAGAAATGGGTTTTGTACTTTTGATGTAATCCTGCATAGCGAATGTGTTGTACTGTTGTTTTATTGTGACAAACTGCAGTGAAAATGGTCATTAAGGCAACTTTGTTGCGTCAGACCTCTGCACAGTGATGCACATATTGCATCAAGTTGGATGGGCTACACTTACCTGTACCATGATGACTTCGCCAAAGGTGGTGAAATATTCTTTCAGGTCTTGTTCTGTGGTTTTCCACGGCAGGCCGAGGACAATAAGGTCTGATGTCTTCTGATAACCCCTTTTGACTTTGACAGCTGAGGCGGCATCTATTTCCTCCATCTTTCTTTTGTTATCTGTAGAAGAAGAAAGATGTGTTGCTGAGAAGATAACCTAGCGTGAAGAAAATGTCTGCTTTTTGGACTGTTGAATAACAAATGTACATTAGACAACTGCAATATATACGATGTGCATCAACAATTTTGCCTCGATGCAAGTAATAGCTGTCAGTCAGTTAAAGGGCATTTTGAACATTCATGTATAGTTAGGATATAAAATATGACACAAATGTCGCCAAAGGCTATTTTTAAACAATCAATTGTTCTTAGCTTTTATAAGAGCGACACCATTAAGAGACAAAAGGTAAATGCCACCTCGTTATATTATTATTGGTATTGTATAAGAGTACTAATGTTAAGGCTGTTTCTAGACCAGAGATTCCAAATCAGTGTGCTGGAACACATAAATGCGCGCGCCAAAATAAAAAAAAAAAAAAAACAATTTCACTTAACTCATCTTAAATATATGCTTTTACTACAAATAATGCCTCTTTAAGACAATGATGAATAGTGACAGGCAGAACACTTAAATGCTTTTCCACTAGATGGCTAGTGCCAACGGTACAATAGGGCTTGTGCACTGCGCCGTAATAGTCAGATTTTTCTGTAAGTCAAAAAACATGTTAAAAAGCAACACAGTGGTGGGAATTTAGATAAGGACAAGCTTGACCACGAAGCCAGAGACTGATACCTTGCAATAATGCACATTGTGAATGGTTTGGATTGCTATGCTGCGATATGACGACATAAGCGGACCTCTTTTTGTGTGCGCTGGATTTAAAAAATAAATAAAAATTGGGCAGGTGATTACCCAAAGTTACGCAAAAGTAAAGGAAAGTATTGCACAGGGTAAAGCAAAGCTATAGTGCATGACAGCTTGTATCGACAACCTGAGGAACTAGAAGCATTGCAGGTGATAGCTGTTTCACGGATTCCATTTATGTTGTGCGAGGCTTAAATGTGACCCAGCGATCAGGGCGACTTGGCTGTCAATATTCTTTATTAATGGATGATCATAAGTTTACATTTTCAAGCTAACGTGGACTATGAAGCTATAAAGGTGTCATGTACTTTTGCAACAGAATTGACATATTTTGAGATTGTTGTTGGTTATTTTCGTTTTTCTAAATAAGTTCAAGCGATAGTCCTGTATGTTTGCAGTATCCATGCAATATTTTTACATTGGGAGGTTTACACTAACCTGTAAAGCCATAAATTGTGCACTGCTGCTGCAATACTGATATTTTCTATGATTTTTTTTTTTATAGTTTACTTTCCCAACCTTATCTGATCCTCATTTTTACATTAAAAAAAGTTTAGTAAAAAGGCAGAAACGATGCAAACATGGTTTATAAAAAATATATATATTTCATACAAATGAAATCTGATACAGAAAGGTGTTGCACAACATTGGGCTGGAATGATCCATGTGCTACACACATCTCTTGCATCCAACTGGCAGAGTCCTCTTGCGAATGCATCTTTACATAAGCACAGATGATGGCAAAGCCACCATCTGTTGGCACCAAAGCACCTGGATGCAATTTGTCTAAAATGCCACTAATTTCAGTGACGTGCTTGGAAATAAATGGAATGGAGCCCGGTGGTGTAACACCATTAAGGAACCTCATGGTTGTGTTGTGTGTGTAGTGGGAAATGACTGAGCTTTAGCTTCTAAGATTTGATGGTTTTGTATTATTATTTCAAGAGTCCAGAATTACAGCTATGCAGTGGCCCAAGTTCTCCACAAACTGATACGACATAGTGCCATGCAACACATCTCTCCCTAGCAAGTGCACCAAAGAGTAATACGTGCATGTAAAACATTTAAGGTGTCATGATAAGTCCTTGACACTGTTGCTCTGTCGATATGAATCGTGGGCAATGGGTTGCATTGGCAAATTTAGTCTCAGGCCACACAACACAGACTGGTCGGGTGGACTCCGATGCATCCTTAAGAACCCTGCCAGGGGTGTAGAGATGGTCCACTGTTCCGTTGCCAGTACAAAAACCATGCTGCTGCTCCTCCTGCATCCGAGATGCATCTTTCCGACGAACCTTCCTCTCTCCACTGGATGTGATTCCCTCATGTATATGCTGGTTTTACAAGGACAACAAAATCGTAGGTTATGAACTTGAACATCATCATACATAGATTGGCAATATAACACAAAACAAAAAGGTATTTACATCCTACTCCTCCATCATTACCTAAGCTATTATTCATCAAGTGCCATTAAGTCCAAAACGTATGCATTCACCAAAAATACACAGGCATACTGGATCACACATACTGACACTCAAAAATTACATATACTGCACACCGATGAGTAGTATATACATGAACACACACATTCATACTTGTACATACATCATACATGCATGACATCATAGTTCTGCAATTACAATTTTACAGCTTGTAACCGTGTACTTTGTGAGAGCTGAGCATTTCTTCATTTATTTTAACTACACCCATTAGAACATGCATGTGACAACTAATGGAGGGACAACAAGTGGATTTTATAATTAATTTTTTAACTTACCGTAATGAAAAAGAATGAAGGCCGTCGAAAGTGAATTTTTAACACCAAGCCAACCGACGTCGCTTTGAGATGTCTCAAACGGGGATTCCCTCGGTCTTCAGCCAAGCAGAAAACACCTTAGATCCGTTGTCAACTATTTTAGCTTTGCGATCATGGGAGGCATTGCAGCACCCCCTAACATAGCAACGATACACCATATTTCGGCCGGATGGATATGACAATTTGCAAGAGAAAATACCACATATATAAAAGGGCTGTCAAAATTATAGGATTAACTTGAGATCTTTTTTTTTTGGGAAATTCACACAATTAAATATTTTAACTCAGTTTAATTTACTCCAACCTTTGCTAAGCCAACTTCAAATATTTGCCGTACATCTTTAGCGCATCATCACAGAACAAAACACCATTATCAAGTTACCACTGGGCCTTGCAAACCAACACTGCTGGAGTGTGGTGCTTGTCGGCAGAACTAAATGTACTATGGAAGTTTGGAGAATTGCTTAAAAAAAAAAAGCCCAACTCCTTTTAGATCATATTCATGGAGCAGGTTATTAGAAGAGTCTTTGATTTAAAATACACCTCAGATTTGGTGCTTTTACATTAATTCCATGATATTATTCAAGTTACACGTTTGCACCTTTTTTACTTAAATGTTTTTGTTTTGTTTCACCCCCAAAAATAATTGTGAATAATTACTATAATCATCGTGATTAATTCTTTTTCATAATCGAGCAGCCCTCGGATAGAACATGAGGAACAGATAAAAACCTACCGCAAATTCACACCCAGCCACCCCAAAACAACTTTCTGTAAATGCGCTAAAATGACAACAAAGCCCCTTTCTCTATTAATCAAAGCAATGGCTGACTAAATGAAGCGCTTCCCCTCAGTCCGACATAGTTGCTTGACGTCAGAGCAATGTTTACACATTACAATATTACGTGAGCCTGAACACAAAAACAGCAAATGTAAAGAAATGACAGGGATAGTTCAGAAAAGTGTAGTCACAATACATTAGCTTCATGACAGTTTATTCTGAAGTTAACGTTGGTAGTAAATAAGGGCCCGTCTTTACATAGTACAATAAAACGCAGTACTATTGGTTAATGGACGTGGCCTTACCTTTAGGGTAGTTGACCACGTAGACCAGGTTTCCCCAGTCACTCTCTGGTGCGTGCAGGACGCCCTCCACAAGCCGAACTCCGCGCATGCACTGGGACTCCGGGTTTCTGTAGCGGAGTCCGCATGCCCCTGGAAACTGGGCCGCAACCGACGACAGCAAAACCGTGCCGTCGTCCTCCGACGGGATCTCCATCGGCTCCTCGTTCTCATCTTCGGCCACCCGAATGTACAACTCGGACATGTTCTCTGAAAGGCCGGTAGCCAGCTTGAAGGCTCTTGGCGCTACCTCGCTACGAGGAAGCTACGCACGCAAAAGAATGTGCTTGAGTTCGCTGCTCGAATTTGCTCCCCCTGAAGCAAATTAAAACGCAAAACTACCTAACGTCGACACTCGTACAACAGTGAATACTCAAACGTTGGAATTTCTTGAGCTGGGAGGCCACGAAAGACGTCACTTATCTCCTTTGACGACGACAAACAAGTTAGCTGGCTAGCCACCGAAGCTAGCAAACTCGTCAGTGTTTGAAAAAATGAATGAGCGTCCACTCTCGCTGTGGAATCGCGGTCGACAAATACAAACGCAGTCTTGCGGTCGAATCACTGTGATTGGAGTGCAAATAAAATTTCGAATTACGACGGTGGAACAGAAGTACAAGCTTTGCTACGCACAATACACGCAATTAGCAACTACACGCGCCACCGGCTACCTCCGGAGTTAGCTAACAAAATGGCTGCCAACGCTGACGTCATCCGAATGATGATGCTGGAATTTTGCAAGGTTACAATAGACGTAGAAAACCGCATTAATGCGGAATTGTACGACGTCACAGTCGCCATGTTGGATGTGGCTTAGTTGACCAAGAGGGATATGCTTAAGTAAAAGTGCAAAAGTATAACAGCTGTTTTGACCCGTTGTGAAATGGATCACAGAATCTGATTGGGCGCTGTGTAATTGTAGTTTTTTATTGAACATTTCGCTATGTAAGTACCATAATAACCTAATTCGGTGACGTCATTACCACACACACTTTCACCTCTCATGTCCATGATTTGCTTGTTGGGAAAGTTCAGTATTTTCCAAAAAAGCAATAAAAACATGAGCTCTGATGATTCCCACTTTCTCTGAAAAATCAATTGTATAAAGCATGTACACTTTTCCTAATTCAAATTTATTTCTTTGGTGCGATGCCAGCAGGGCGTGTGTAGGGCCACCCCGGGGAACATTATTTTATTTTATTTTATTTTTTTACTTTTACCATACTACAATGAAGTGTAATTGAGTAACCACTACAATAGTTGGCAGTGTCGCTCTCTTTTACATTTTTTTAATTCAAGGTAAATGGACTTCAGATACATGACAGCATTATTTGTTGTAAGTTATCAATATTTATTTATTTTTCGTTTTATTTAACGTTAATACGAATAGAAAATTAAGCATTGGCGTTCCATGGGACCCAAAATCCCTGGCAGCGCCCCAGCCTCTCATAACCACAAGCAAATAAATGGCAGCGATTCAGAATGGCCAACGTTTCAGTTCCGTGGACTTGTTGCAATATCGTAACACAACAACAGAGGGCACTATTGTATTTGTTTTCAGAAACCTGGATTGGACCGGAACATTCCACTGGGAGCTCCCCCCCCCCCCGTTACATACCCACTTAACAAGTTTAATGTGTTTTCCCTTAAAATACGTAATTCACTAACTTTTGCTGAACTCACTCTTCACGAATAGCTTTCCTGTGTACTGTGAAAATCAAAAATTCATTGGAGAGGAATATGCTTTTTTGCAATTGTCATTAATCGATGCGTTATTTGCATTCTCTTATAAATACTGAAAATGTAGAAATACAAGTATTATCCACAAACTGTCGGAAGTTAATGCAAGAATGGTGGAAGCTCTGTCCTTGTGAGGCCCCCTTCCCCATTGTTGTTGTGACCTCCTGGTGTGCACTCAAGCATCTGTAAATGATAACACTGCAGTGTTACGCACTTACATGCATCATATACAATGGTCCGTGAGGCAGAAAATCTAAACTTCCTTGTGTCTTTGGTCCCCATCTGCTCAGTGAACTTATGAGCAGGAAATAGGAATAAGAGGTTCAAAAAGCACAGCAACATCCGCGCTTCTTTCATGTGGCGTCTTCTCGGCCATCACCCTATCTGTAGAGACTGTTAACTTTCTTTACAAAGTTAAAAATCCCTTTCATGTTCCAGTGTTCCTATTTTGTTTTAATTTCAGTCACAACATATGGTTTGCACATCTGGGAGATGCTAAGCGTGGTGCTCCCCTATCCCCCCAGCACACACAACACACACACCCACACACCCCCACGCACGCACACACACCCACGCGCACACTGACAAACACGCGCACATACACGTACACACATCCTACTCACACACACTACTTCTGTGAAGTGATCCATATATGGTCTTCATTGTCAGTGCTATTAATTACTCATCATTACAAACAATTCATTTTTTGATTTGTCCGCTTTGAGGTTACCATATAGAACAGGTGTGGGCAAACTACGGCCCGTAGGCCACATGAGACCCATTAAATTTTTAATTCGGCCCACCGGACTTGAAAAAAAAAAAGAATAAACCTTGTTAATGTTTTATGTTCTAAATACTGCGGTGTGTCAAAGACAGATATTTTGTTGTAATGCTTGTGTTTTGCGTTTAAAATTAAATGTATTTTTTTTCTCCGAAGAGGTGAGGTTACCAAAACTCTCCATCCATCTGCTTCTGGTCCGGCACTCTATCAAATTTTAGAACCGATTGTGGCCCACCAATCAAAACGTTTGTCCACACCTGATATAGAAGGACTCTTAACAATACAATCTTTCAGAATTTCCAATTCATGCACATACTCGCACACACACACACACACACACACGCAAAAAAACACACGCACACGTACCTGCATATTTGTGCACACATGCACACCTACACGCGCATGCACATACACACACGACCCCCCACACACACGTTATCGTTCAACAAAGGGCCCTGCATTGAACTGGGTTGTACTCATCAGCTGGCGCGATGGAGATTTGATCTTCAATGCGTGGCAGTCGGCCACTCAATCTCGCCCTCGCGGCAGAAAAACTTTGCTGACTTTCGCCATCTGCAGAGGTTTGACTGGAAGCCTATAATATTGTCTGTGGATGCATATATTGTGTCACTTATAATTTGCAAGTTGATCCAGCTCAGAAAAGGTTCCGCTCGTGCTTACGGGAAAGGTGGGTGTTTGGCTCTACAGAGCCTCATGTGTTCTCGGAATGTGTCACAGCCACTGATGTGGCGAAGCGATCCCTGTTTGGCGAACAGATATTGGTTTTGCCGTAGACACCACAAACCGCCCTCCTATCTACTTGTAGCCGAAGAGAGCGCATCATTATCGGATTTATAAGAACCAAGACTGCAAATTTTTTGGGATTAAGAGTTGTTCAAAGTGACGGCATAAGGCCACTTCAGACTCATTTAGTGACGATTCAAGGGATTCGCGGAGCTACGTCGATGTGAGAATTTTAATTGGAGCTGTTACAATAACAGACTCAATCACATTGTGTTAATAATTCAAACACTACTTTTCTCATGACATTATACATTGTATAATTTGGCAGCCTCATACTGGTCAGTAGAAACTTTAATCATCCATCCTTCCATTCTCTTCCGCTTAGCCAAGGTCGTGTTTTGTGGGCAGGAGCCTAAGCAGGGGATCCCAGACTTTCCTCTTGGCAGCTATATGGTCCAGCTCCTCCTGGGGATTCCCAAAGCATTCCTTAGCCAGCCAGCAGACATAGTCTCTCCAACGTGTCTTGGCTTATTCTCAGGACCTTCTCCCAAGAAGCCCAAGCCACCTCATCTGGCTTCTCTCACTGTGGAGGAGCAACGGCTCAACGCTGAGCCCCTCCCGGATGGCCAAACTTTTCACCTTATCTCTAAAGGAGAGCCCGGACACGCTCCGGAGGAAACTCATTTCGGCTGCTTGGATCTTATTCTTTCGGTCACAACCCACAGCTCGTGACCATATAGGTGAGGGTAGAAATGTAGAACGAACAGTAAATCGAGAGCTTCACCTCCTGGCTCAGCTCCCTCTTTGCCACGACAGACCGATACAGGGTCCGCATCACTGCAAATGCTGCACCGATCCAGCCTCCGCTCACTCATAACAAGACCCCAAGATATTTTTACTCCTCCACTTGGGACCGGATCTCATGGAGGTGCTGACTTTCATCTCAAGCGCTTCACACTCGGCTGCGGACCTCTCCAGCAGTACCACCTCCAAAAGTAGAGATGTACTACTGAGACCACCAAACAGGACACCCTCAACACCTCACATACGCCTAAAAATGATCTTCATAAAAGTTAAACAGAGTCTGTGAGAAAGGGCAGCCTTGGCTGATTCTGCTGACTGGAAAATGAGTCCGATTTACTGCCAACAATGAGGACCAAACTCTGACACTGGTCGTACAGGAGGAATCAAACTGCCCGCACTCGGGCGTCTGAAACCCTATGGTGCCGGAGCACTCTGCACAAGATCACCCCCAGAGTAAACGGTTGAACGGCACCCATCAGCTGCCTCCGGAACCCTACAGGCCAAAAGGTTTGATAGGACTCCTTCTTCAGCTTGACAGCATCCCTCAGCGCTGGTGTCCATCAACAGGTTTTCGAGGTTGCCGCCACGACACAGATGCCGCACCAATGGAGGCGTACAACCTGGTCTAGCGTCTCTGGAAGTGTTCTTTTTCTTCTCTGCTTTTTATGGGACATCCCCAACTTCATACACTTTGAGATCACCAACAGGCCGCCGGTACAACAGCAGGCAGCCAACATAACACAGACACCGATGAGGCACAACAGGAATTTTTAACGAGGTATGTTTTAATTAAAAAAAACGTTTTATTCATTATTTTATTTGGTTCTATTAATTTGCTTGAGTTAAATACAATAGTGTCTGAATTTAAATGTCACTGCAAACCCGCAGACAACCCATTGCAACTGCAGACACAGATTATAATCGGATTTTTATTTTATTTTTTTTATCTCAGATCATTTCAAATCAAAGGCAGTTGATTGTTTGTGCAATTAAGCAACTATCGACTAATGGCGAGTGGCGACAACAAAAGGCAGTCAGTTGCTGCTGAGGATATGTTTAGCCCTCTCTCTTGTCCTCTGTTGTCCCGCTCGTGTGTGCCTCTCAGCGGCAGGCTTTTGGCTTTTGGCACAGTAGACGGCGCTTCACGCCACTGGAGGGCCACAGCGAGGACGAGGGGGAGGACGGCTACGTGCGGCTTTGAGTGGTTGCTGGGCCTCTTCATCTTACTTGGTGGGTAATTACAGAATTATGGGTCAACCACGCATGTAACCGCAGTTACGTTGCACAGTAGCAGATGTGCTCATGACATTATCCAGCAGCAGAGCAAAAGGTAAATAAAAACATCTGCAGCTGTTGCTACGGACCTTTGCCAAACTTGCCTCCAAGCCTAATTGTTCCCACATGGGCCCGCTCAGCCGGAGTAGTAAAAGGGGCGGGCTGGCCCTCCTTTTCAGAAATATCCTTAGAGAAATTTATGAATGGGACTGCAAGCGTCTGATGGTGGTTGGGGTGGTGTGTGTTTCTACGCACGATTTTGTATGAGTCCGTGCCTGATGACTATCACTGAAAAAATGTCGTCACAAACAACTTTGCTTCCCCCCCCACCCCCAACGTTTTCTGTCTTGCCAAAGCATCTCCTCAACAGCTCTCCTGGTCCCAGTGCTCCTCTGCTACACCTTGAATGTGTGTGCGTGACAATGTCAGGGAGGTCTCTGGATCTGTGCCAGGCTTGCAGCAGCCCACATGAAAAAAAAATAAGGAAGAGGCCCAATTTTAGAGATATCCTGTCTTTGCTTGATTTTGGACGACTGTACGTGGCCTGTCATTGTGTGTTTCCATGTGAAACCACACTCACACATGTGGGGCACAAAGGGCAATTCCCTGGAGCATCGAACTCCCCAGTTACTGTTACTGCGATGAGTTGAATGCAGATGTCCAATTCAGTGACAGTTAATGATCAGTATCATAATCTACTTTATTAAACAAGTATTTAAAACACATAGAATACGTTTTTGGCAGTTGCGTACATTATAATACAGGAGCTGTCTGTACCCAAAATGATGTCTGAAGAAACATTTTGATGCTGCAGGGGAGGTATGCAAAAAAGGCAGTTTTATTTATATAGCACTCTGCACATATCATACACAAGGAAACCTAAAGTCATTTGCAAGCAAACAGCTAAAAAAATCAAAGGCAAAGCAAAAAACAAAACAAAAACAACAGCAGTTGCTTACTAATATTTAATAAATAAACATACATTGGTAACAATAAAGTTAAATCACATTTACAAAAAAAAGAGAAAAAAGGCGAAAGCAAAATAAAGAAACAACAACTAGCTTTCTAAAATTACTGAGAGTGAAATAGATTTTAAATGTTTAAAAGACCTTTATCAAAGGTATGAGGGGAACTAAAAGCATAGTTTGCAACCTAAATTTAAAAGCATTTACACTTAGGGCTGACTTCTGTTGACACCTTATTGCACTTGCGTACAGCATAACAGTTGAATGCCGCTTCATCATGTTTGCTTTAAAACCTGAGCTCTACTAATTGATTGAGTTTGCAGACCTCATCGCGCTGCTGGGTTTATATTCAATTAGCATTTGATATAATATTTAATGTATTCCGAACCCAAACCATTCAGTGATTTATGGGCCAGTATCAGATTTTTAAAATCTATTTGACAGCTGACTGTGAGCCAGTGTAAAGCCTTTAAAGTGTAAGCGTATTGAGTGAAAATAATATTATGTTCATTCACCTGCTCGTAGTGTGTGTGTATAAGTGAAATGCAAAAACAACAGAGAGCAGATCTCAAGACAGGACGCTGCAAGCCCAGGGAAATAAATGTAAGGTTCTTCAGTCACAGGTCATCCACAGCTGTGTCACATGTGTTGTATGCTTTGGCAGCGAGCTTCACGGCACAAGACAGAAGTGGAGATGTACGTGTGGTTTCTTGTGGAAACACACAATCATGCAGGCCATGCGTTTCCAAAGACAGGCAAAGACAGGATGTTTTGGAAACAGAGACACTTCCTTTACCTTTCAAAGAGCGCTCATAAGAATATGTCATGATAAGTGTTAAAGATGGTTGGATTTATAGCAATGATATAACAAAATAATATTGTAATTTTCTCCTTTTTTCTTGTTCTCATCTTTTGTTAGCAGCTGACATGACTTCTAACTGCCTTATGGTGAGGACTGCTGTGTCTGTTTTGACTTAAGTTTAAATGATCACATTTGGTGCAATGAACACTTTTATGAGCATGACTGCATCCCACCAGGGCACATTTGGTGTTTTGAATTAAGTGTATTTGGAAAAGGACTTGAGATGTAAAATTTTTGGAGACAGCTCTCAAGTATGCTACAATACACTGCAAACTCAAACCACAATAGTGAACCTATTCTTGAAGGAATGCCTTACTTATAGTTCTGACCAAACCTGAGCGTTAGTACCTTTCATTAGGCAGATATTATATATATATATATATATATATATATATATATATATATATATACATATATATATATATCTTTCATTTACAGCTTTTAGAAACTCACAAAGAAATATGCAAAGGTCATGTATGCAGGAACAGCGACAGATACAATTAACAGAGGTAGATAGAGATGATATTGTCCACTTGGTATCTTACGTGTTGATCTCACCTGTCAATAATAAAATCAAATGGACAAAATGAATAGTGCAAAATACAAGGCATACAAAAAAACTAAATATAACACAAACATGAGCACACACACCCACACACACAAACACGCACACAAACTTTTGTGTTGTGCTGTGAAGCTGGCTGCCAACAGCATGTTCCTCCTCTCCCTCTCTCATTAACCGCAACTGTCAGATACTCTAGATGAGGAGCAATTAAACTGCATAATAAACCCTCGCCATCAATTCCTGTTTGTTGTTGTTTTTATAGTTGTTGTTGTTGATGAAGATGATGTCAACGAGCTCTGTGCTAACTAGTACTTCAGTAGTAACACCCTAACAGCGAGCAGCCTCCTTAGGCCTCCCTACGTACTGCAATACGCACAGACGGGCGAAGACCCGGTGATTGTTAGCAATTGGATGGTAATCACATGCCATTTTCGGTTTCAGCTTTTTCATATATCAGCTTCACAGAAAAGGCAAACAAAGTGGCGCAAACTGTCAAGATAAAGCGCTACTTGGGATTAGTGGTGTCGTCAGGTTTCTTAAAGGCAAGTAATCTGGGTGGCTAAGATGAGGCGCTCCAAAGACTCCCGTGTTTGCTCTCGTACGCCGACGATAACGCCGGCTGCCCGACCCCGCCGCTGATGAGGCTCGCCTCCCCTGACGAGGAGAACGTGCAGCAGCACCGTTGGAGGGACACGTTTCTCACACTGATGAAAAGCTTGAGCTTTTTTTTTTTTTTTTTTTTTTTTTTAATTTATCCCAGCTTCCCTTTTTATGTTAATGTACACATGTATGATATTAAACCTTAATGACATTTTGAACCCAGAGTTGATGTAATGAGCTGAACTTTTGGTGACCTCATGAATAAGGCAAAGGTACATGTTCGCTTCAATTGTGCAGCCTGAAAAAAAAAAAGACGGGGATGGATTTTCACTTAAATTTCAACACTGGGCAAAGCATTCTTTGGAATTTAAAAACAATAGCCTTTCTTTGGGCGGCTAGAAAAACATGTGTACAGCTGTACAAGGAGTTTCCTGAACCTTAGTCAAAAATATGGTGTCAGTTATTCTCTAATATCACACTCGACACTGGAAAATAAGAAATATCATGTCCTGTTCAGAAAGACAAAAAGCTCACATTTTATTTTTCATGTTCTCAAGTGTGGAAAAAATGGGCTCTTGTTTTGCAGGCATATTTGTCTAAAAAAAAAAAAAGAAAAAGAGAAAACCAAACAAAAGTGACAGTGTTGGATTTATTGTCTTGAGCGCTTTTGTCTTAAGTGGCCAGTGTTTGTGTCTTTGCCATGGAAACAGCGGGCTTATTTATCTTTACGGCCCTTTTACAATAACGCCCTGTTTTCCTGACCAAACAACAGAGGAAATATTAGGTCAAGCGGCCTTCCCCT
Organism: Idiotropiscis lumnitzeri; assembly: GCF_059441095.1. Classification (NCBI taxonomy): domain Eukaryota; kingdom Metazoa; phylum Chordata; class Actinopteri; order Syngnathiformes; family Syngnathidae; genus Idiotropiscis; species Idiotropiscis lumnitzeri. The sequence continues at coordinate 18,416,798 of NC_142393.1, forward strand.
CGCTAATGATCAGGTCAAATCAGCCTCACCATTCAAACCGCTTCTTTCCATACACACTTATTGTATTACTCAGAAATGAAGATTTATGTTTTTACTCTGTGTATGTTTTTAAAGACCTTTTTGTTCTTCAAGTGGCCTTAATGTTAAAGGAAAAGGGAAGTGCTGTTTTTGTGTTTATTTCCAGCACACATGAAATAGAAACACAAGATGGAGTCCCAAAACGGACTCATCTCGCATTCTGCATGAGAATAGGTGGAGTTATTTACAGGACACCCAAGCACCCCCACTTCTGCTGTAATTTGTGCAAAGGGTTGCTTTTGACATTTGATTTGCTAGAGGATATGTGAGTTGCTTCCGCACATGATTAATCTGTTAAATCCATATATACTCAGTGTTATCATTTGCAAACATCCTCGTGTCTATGCTGTAGGAGAACTATCCTTCCACACTGCCTGCCTCCCCCACCTCCGAGAGCAATTATTATTCCTTTTTAGGAGCTCTTCTTCTTTACTGTCCTCACTCCTCATAGTGCAACTCTATTTCTTTGCGTAGAAGAAAGTGACACTTTAGATGACAAGGAATCTGCATAAAAGCACAAGGTGTGTGGTAAGTGCATGTCACAATTAAATTACTTAATGGCTGACAGTCCCACGCTATATCACATGTAATTTACATCAAGCGTCAGGGTAATAAAGACTTTGTAAAAGTTACATTGAAATTCAATTAGAGTGTTGAATGCATAACCAACGCCGTGAAAAATGAACTCATTGGGGGTCCCTTTTCATTACTGCCCTGAGGCAAAAGAGACCATTAATTTAATACATTCCGTGTTTTTTCACTTGAGCATTTTTAACTTGCTGCACATTTCCGTACTAATGTTTCTAATACAAAGAGAGAGCCCGCCAAAGACTGCATTATACAGTACAAGAACAACACACACACACACAGGCACCCCCACAGGCACACGCACGCTCGCACACACACATGCACTTTGAGCACTACCACTTTCAATCACTCATGCTTGAAAAATGGTCTGGACTTAGAAAAAAAAAAATAAATACCGAAAGAAATTTCAATTTTATTATCTAATGAAAGAACTACATTGTTACATGCGGAAAAATAGGCATGCTCAATGTGCTCTTAGCTAAGTAACTTTAATCCCCAAAGATAATGCCCAACAACTGGGTGGCGATGCACGAATACATTTGCAAAGACTGGTCAAATTCAGATTAAAGCTTCTTTCGATATCAATATTTTATTTTTGTGATACACACGCACACACACGCACATACACTTATGTATATATATATATATATATATATATATATATATATATATATATATATATATATATATATATATATATATATATATATATATGTATTTTCTGATACTTATTTGTTTTGTGGTCACTATTCCTTTACTGCTCGCTTACGTGGTTGGGTTGGGTGGTGATAAACAATGGTGCAACAGCACGTCTTAATTAAGATATTTCAGTTTTACCTCACAACACTGGATGTGCACCCTTCAGTCAACCACAAAGCCAAAACATAACCAGGACCCCTTCAGCTTCAGTGCCACCCTAAAGAGAAGAGCTAATTAAAATACTATTTCATGAACTGTTCCAGCTTGGTAAATGTAGGTTTACCAGGGTTCAATAGACTTTACAACACCTAATGATTAGGAACACAATTAGGGTTTAAAAGGAGCCGTAAAGAATGGGTCAGAATGGAAGCAAACTTGTTTGTTGATGGAGTGATGAGCCGGCATTGTCAGTCTTGGTTACCAGAGTGAGGAGGGCGGGTCATGTTCGTGGCTGTCAACTTGATGCTACCAACAGTTTATCAAGCTCCTTTGCACTTTTATAGGGCAAGTGCAATCGCAGCAAGCACGTGAAACAGTTGGATGCTTTTGTTTTCGAACAATATACTTTGTGAAGCTCTTGCATTAAAAATACAAAAACATATAAAATGGCCATTGTAATTAAAAACCAATGGACCTAGATTTGAACGTGAACAAATAGAAAACCTGAATCCACAAAAACCAACAAACATTTTTTTTTCCATCTCAGGCATTTTGTCCTCTCCTGTCACATGACGGTTGTCTGAAATTGACATCCCAGTTTGGGCTCAGCCTGCGCACATCATGTGATCACACCCACAAAATGAGTCAAGTTGACCCGCAATGCAACAGGAAGTTTATTTAATTATTGAGGGGAACATAAAAAGGAGGATAAATTGTAATTTGTAATCTTAAAAAATATTCACTGCCTCAATTAAGACTTTTTTGTGTGCCTGTGCTTGTTTTCGCAGCATTGTACACGCACGACGCTAATGAAATCAGCTCATTGAACATTGCCCCGTGCAGTCAACAGTTCCTTTAATGAGCGGATGCTAACAGCAGTGGCGCATGTTAAAAGTCATAAACACATATTTGGGATAAAAACACGACTGACACCGCCGCCCGTCTGAAAGAGTCGCGGCGAAGCGGGGAAATTCATGCGTTATTCATGGAAAAGCTGCAAATGTTAGTGCTTCTTTTCCTTGTTTCAGCACGCATTTCTTCCATTTGTCTTGTGATGCTAAATTTTTAACGGTTTCCCCTCCACATCGCATTGATGTTGCATATAATTAGCAAGTTTACAGCAAAATTGTTTCTGACATCACAGTGTTCACAAATTAGAATACTTCAGATAGGGAAAATTCAGCTGGGAATTGTGGCGCCTGGATGTCTGAAAGTGGACTAAATATTATATGCACTGGCCTGCAAATGTGACAAAATCATTTGAATTAACAGTAAAGACGTGAACGCTAATTGAAAACTCTTGGTTTATTTATATATGTTAAGGAAGCTGCTAGTGTTTTCAAGGGCAGGATGCCTCCGACGCCTTCCACAAACACGACACCATATCCCGCACAGAAAAAGAGCAGGAAAGGCTGAAGTGCATGTGTGATTTATTTATTTTCACCCAGACGGATACTCAGAGGTTTTTACAGATTTTGCCATTTGGAGGTTGAAATAATGGATGGAGTGCTCATCCATTTTTAATTCCACCATGTTGTGTGAAGGGTAAACATGTTGTTTGAGATGTCTTTTCTCTGTTGAACTGTGTTTTCTCATTATGAGACTGTGTGTTGGGAGCAAAAACTAGTCACGAAAGTGCTTGGAATCTATCGTAACAAGTTTTATGATTTTTCCTGAAAGTTGCTCAAAAACGGTGCGGTCCTTCTTTTGTCGGCGGTCAGCGGCGATAGACTTTAGTTGAATCGAATAAGTGGTCTAGAAAAGAGATTGCTGGAGCTCCTAAAAAAAGCACCCTTGAGCTAAATAAAAACATAAGCACACAAGTCTAATGATGGACATTTTTTGCCCCCCAAATAAAATATGATAGTCGAACAACAGGGGTCTTTTCCTGTTCTCCAAAGCAAGCCATGTAACCAATACACACCTCCATCTGGACAAAAGGACTAGTCCACAGATCCACTGATAATATTCCTTTTTAATAAGTCATAATTACGCAGAGGGTCTGACTGTGCTGCGTAGCCCTTGAAAATGAAATATGTTACATTGGGGCCTGATGGTAAAGGATATTGCTTGCCGTTCATACATAATTGAGCAATCTTGAATGTCAAACCAGTGGGAGAAAATGCAACAGAAGCAACAGAACACCTCACCACAAATCTACTCGGCCTCTTCTGCTCTCGCAGGCTGTCAGCAGGGAGGAACATGTGTTATGCGGTGTACCAATGGGCCCGCAGGAGGTGTATAGTGACAGCTTTTAGGGGAGGCCTCCTAAACTCAAGCTCTTTTACCACCACCACTACTCCATCTCTTCTTCTTCTACAACTATTATGTACGGTTGACACACCTCTGCAGCATTGCTTGGACACCAGGGGCAGTACCTCTCAGTCCAGCGTTGTAATCCCACTTTTTATGAAAGGGGGGCTAGAGGGTTTGTTCCCCATCCAGGGGCATACCACACCTCACAGGAAGTCCAATCTCAGACTCAGGAGGATTAATGTGCTTTTAGTTCTGGCCAGGTCTTCACCCTCAGCAGCTTTAGTTTTTATGGGAGTTCATCAAGATCAGTCTACATGTGCTTTGTGGACTTGGACTGTGTCCCGTGGAGGGTGCTCCATGAGTATGGGGTACCTGTTGATACGGGCTATTCGGTCCTAGAAGTGTGTCAGAGTTTGATTTGCAGTGCCAGTAGGTTGGATTCATTTGCAGGAATAGTTGGGCCTGTGTCACGTATTCTGTTCATTACCTTTACGGACGGAATTTCGAGTAGCTGCCGAGGCATTGAGTGGGTCTGGTTTAGTGACCTCAGTATTATGTCTCTGCATTTTGCAGATGCTGTGGTTCAATGGCTTTATCAAACTGCAATTTCCAACAGCGTCTGGAGAGGTTTGTTGCCAAATGTCAAGCAGTTGGAACCAGAAACAGCAACTTGTTATTTGGGGCTGTTGGTCCTCTTTCCTTAAAGGCTGGAGTTGTCTCTTCGGGCCAGGTATGAGATCCTGCTCCTGGGGGAGTTAATTTTTTTGGGGCTTCTTGCTCACAATTGAGGGACGAACGGGGCAGGAGATCGACATACGGATCAGTGCAGTGTCTGCAGTGAACCAAAAGGCAAAGCTTTCAATGTATCGGTCAATCTACATTCTCACCCTAACCTCTGGTCACGCAATCTGAGTCGTGGTTGAAAGAATAAGATTAAGGATACATGCGGCTGAAATGCGGTTCCACCGCAGGGTTGCCTTAGAACTAATTTGAGATGTTTGATCATTCGGGAAGGGATCAAACTCGAGCCGCTGCTCCTCCACATTGAGAGGAGTCAGATGAGGTGGCTTAAGCGTCTCATTGGGGGATGCCTCATGGGCACCTCCCCAGTGAAGTATTCTGGGCATGTAGTAATGGGAGACGATTCATTCAGCGGGAACTGAATGCATGCTGCCTGCAGTGATGTCATGTAAACGTACAAGTCGCTTCTATTGGCCGGGAAGAAAGTCAGTTGTGTTCACTTCCACGGCACAAACTGTCTTTTGCAACATTCTGGAGTCTGTGAAAATACTAAAAGAAAGAAAACTCCACCCGTGTGCTGGGTCTGCAGTCCACCAGAACACTAAGCATGGCATAGCACAATCTGCCAAATGAAGCTTGAACTTAAGCGGAAATCAAGAGGTGCCAGTTTTTACACTGGAGCTCACGTGGGACGTGCTGTCTATGCAAACACCGAAAAGTCACTGATGGTGTCGTGGATTTTACAGGACTTCAGTGCAGGCAGTATGGGTTAAGTTGACAATGAGTGATAGTGTGTAAGAGAATGATTTTTTTGTCTCTAAACAGTAATAGAAATTATATACATTACACCGTGCTTTGTGTTGACTTGTGCTGAGGATGAAATTTATTAGTTTGGTGTCTGTGTCTGTGTATATGTGCAGTATGTATCTAGATATCTAACATTAAGATGAAAAAAAATCAATTAAAAAAACATTTCACATTTAGGTGTTGCATTTAATATTTAATATTAATATTTATTTTAATATTGTTGGTAAAAAGAAATGACTCTCCAAAACTCACATTGGTTGTTTAAAAGTTGTTGTTTGAAGCTAAATATAAATATAAAAAAGTGCAATGTACCTCAGCAATTCTCCCGCTCTACTTTCCTACACGCTTTGACAAGTCATCAGAGATTACGTTCAAAGTCTTATTAAACAGTGCTTCATGTTGCTTATATTCACATATGGTTTTTAAGAATGTGAAAAAATTAATATTATTAATTCAGTTTCCATAACTTCCAATTGAAATAAAAAAAATCTTAATTGTAGCTCAATTTTAACTTGTAGCCTTTGTAATGAAGCGTAAAAGTGTGTCACAGTAAATGCAAATTGACAGAAATGACCTTGCACGTGTTGACAAGATAACTAAAGTTAGCCTGTCATTTGATTTTTATTTGTAAATTGTCTTAACACTGCACAGTAACTTTGAACAGTAACACAAAGGAGGTGATCACTAAAAGTAGTTGTCCTGGGTTGCTATGACAATGACAGTGGTATTTTTTTCCTTACTAGAAGCCAATAAAATAATGGATATATTTTCTTAGACCAGTGCTAGGTGACTTGTTGTGTGTTTTGTGTGTGTGTGGGGGTGGGGGTGTGTGTGTGTGTGTGTATGTGTGTGTAATGGAAGTCTGGCAGGAGGAAAAAGCCCGTGTGTAAGCAGATATTACAACTTTGCAATTGTAGATAAAATACACATTGCTTGGGGATGGACGCTTTTTATTTTCTTCTCCTCACAGATGAATGAGCGGCTGCCTCCCCAGCAAAGTGCAAGCTTTATATTTTTGACGTTTTTGTGTTTAATGCGTTGTAAATGTTTTATATAGCTTATCTCCATGCTCTTCCTTTTTGCGTGTTCGTCTCCAGCTCAGTTATTGATGCCCCTGCCTCCAGTACATTATGCCTCTCTTGCTAGTGGGGACCACTTTTGCATATTGACAGTAACAAGAAAATGCATGTATGGAAATTGACTTATTTGTGTTTCACTCTGCTCACTAAGCTCTTCTTCAAATAACCGATGTAATGTAACGCTGTAAAAGACTGGCGGCTTGAGGGAGGTGAAAGAAAAACAACGCGCAGCTTCAGCTTTAAACGACTTTTATTTTATCTTGCGTTAGCGGAATGACAAATTGTGTCTCTTTCTAAAGCTTTTAAGAAATGTTTCAAGGGGCCCTGAAGGGGGGCCAGGGGAGGCACAAGGGGACGAAGGGTGATATTGATAAGAATGGAAGTTGCCGAGAAATGTACTCCAGTGTAATGTGCCTTTACGATGGCCTTTTTCATTTAGGCTGACTGTCTTTTATGATTCAATTTCTCCGGTGGAGCATGGTGAAATAGAACCGAGGGAGGGAAATGAAAAGAGGTAACACCAGTTAACACAAAAACCCCAAAGACTCTCCGAAATTCATTTTCTGTCAAAATATTAGGTCGCAATATCAAAGTGTTTTCCGCCTTGCAGAGCTGATAATAAACTGTCACCTTGCTCTGACAATATTCTCTCCTCATTAACAATTTGCACGTTTTGGGTTTAGCTCCACACTTATTAGCTTTCCATCATATTGCATTTGTCTGTGATTACTGCAATGAAGAACAGTAGGAATTCTGTCAAAGCATTCAATTGGACACAGGGAGCCCTTAGTTAAACCATTTAGCACCGTTTTTCTCACTCCCTCGCAATAATAAAAATTTTCTCTTTCCGACTGAACATTGTGAGACTTATTCAGCACTTCTTCAGCACATTTAAATGGGTCTTTATTGTAGCTGAATGTACACCAAAGCTCCGTTTATTCTAGTGGCAATTATTTTAAAAATAAAGAAGCACATTTTTATCTCTATGGCAAAATGGAGATCTTGATGTTTTTGGTTTTTTTTAATTGTAAAAATCTTAAAGACAACATTCTTTTCCATAACACACAAATAAGTCACAACCTAATGTGCATTTAATACGCAATACAGTAATGATATCTATTATAGAGTCTGTTTTAAATATTCAGCTTTTATAGAGATAAAAAATCGTTGTTTTGCCTGACACAGTCCAAAGAGGTTAGATTGTTTTTTTTTTTTTGTTTTTTTTGCACTGTTGCAGAACTGTACTTCATTGCAATGGCCCGTCCTAATATTTTTGGTTACTCTTAATTGTACATTACTGCAAACGACCACTACATTGATAAACATATCGTCAGTAGTTGTCTAAGTCATATTTCATATTTTTGTGGGGGAAAAAAAGAATAAGAAAAAAAAATCTACAAATTCAAGAAACTAGAAGAGTCCAACTGCCACGATTGAACCTTTGTGAATTACCATGACCTGGATGACTGACAATAGGCACAGATATGAAGAAATAGCATCATTTTAGCAAGCATGCACATTTTTAAAAAAATTGATATTATGACAGTAAGTTAAAGATGATTTCCGCAATTATAAATGTTTAAAATAGTACCTGTCAGGCAGTGTAATTAATTCCTTACCCATTTTTTTTGTGTTTGGTGTTGTTATAACATGCACTGGGTCATCATGTTTAAATTAATCACTGTTTTAATCAATACATTTTTTTTTTAATTTTGTCAAGGAACTTCTCTTTGGTATTTGCATGGACCCCCCCCATCAAGATGAAGATTTTGATACCTTTGACTTTCTTGCCAGTTTTACATGGATGCAGTATTGTTAGAACCCTTGATACTCTGCCACAAAAAAATATATTAAATTAATATTTAAAGCAAAAAGAAATCTGCATCTAAACATATAAAGAACATGTCTTCAGTAAAGAAAAAATGTGATACAATCAATTCCTAAAATCATTCAACTCCTCAGTGGACGGTATGATAAACAATGACTTCTCAGTTGCAGAGGGGATTGCAAGCACATGAATGAGGGTGCGCTTACGTATGTGTGTGAGTGTGTTTGTTTGTGTGCAAAAGCATGCACACATGCATGTTGTGTCAGCCTGGCCCCTCCACAGAAACATTTCTGACTGCGTCAATTCTCGCCGTAATATACTAGCATATTACATTGTTATTTACGACAAACCAGTAACTTCATCAAAATTCTTTTTGAACATCTTATGCTTTTCCTGTTCAGTGGTATTGGCGAAGGGAGTTGTAGGGTACACCCTGGACTCATCGTCGCTAGTTCATCGTATGGCGCGCAAAGACAAAAAAATATTCGCACCTGCATTCCGTGAACCTAAATGCTTGATTTTGAAATGGAATTCAAGCACAGGGGCAAACATAATTTCTTTAGGTTTGCACGTAGGGTTGCATTTTTTTAAGGAGCCTACGAAGGGTTAAACTGAGTCAGAGGATGATGTATCCACTTTAAGATTCCATCTGTTTCTTTTTCTTTTTTTATTTGGTTGCAAATCTGCCTAAAGAGAACTTGCCTTGTATTCTTCTTCTTTTGTCTTACTTGAGCTTCCTTTTCCTCCACACATGTTTGCCAGCACTTTGTCTTCACACTCTAGATAAGAAAGGAAATTTACTTCTTTTTTTCCAACAGGTCATCTGTTGCAGTATCTCACAATGCTTCTTTTCAAGTCATGTTTTGCATTGATCGAGTAGATTTCTTTCATCATTATTTAGGGCCCATGCTCACAGATATTCTTTTGTTGGTTCAAAATTGACACAGTATTGGTCTGGAAGCCTAAAACTTCAAACAAGCTTTGAATGTAATACCACATGGATGCATTATTCTTTTCATTATATTTCCCCAAAAAGTATTTTCAAGTTTATAGGAAATTGTACTTTAAATGAGGATGGCAACAACACTAATGTGAACTATTGTTGCACCTAAAGTTTCCTGCTATGACAATTAGGATTTTTTTCTTTTTTTGTAAAAGTCTAACCAAATATATCTGGAAAATCTATTTTATTTTTGTCATACAAAAGGTCCCACGACTATTGTTAGAATTGATCAGCTTCGGATGACTACAAGTGCAGCTAAACATTTTGTGGATTTGCTTCAAGTCAATAATCACTGCCCTCGTGGCGGCGCATAAGCTCCATTTCCGTGTCATGCTCATGAAGGGATGACGAGAAAAGTGGGAGAAGCCATCCTAAATGCCAAACTTACCGAAGATTGACATGGCTAGTGCGTTTAACACCGCAAATAAGTGTTTTGGTGATCGATTACACTTTTCACAAACGTTTGGCTGGAACCACATTAAAGCGGAGAACTTCCAAGTTTGAACAACAAAATAGCAGGCAGATTAATACATTTCTTAGTTCTGGAGACAAAATCATATTCTCTAATCTGAACAGAACTGCAAATACATTAATTTTGTTACAGTGTCTGTCAGTAAGGGGGTGTGGCCCATAAGATTAAAACTAAAGATAAATTAAAATAGCATGAAATATTTATGCAGTAATTTATCTATGATGTTTTTTTTTTTTTTTCACAATAAAGCTTTGGCCAATGTTAGTTAGTTTACAGCTTGTGCGCGTGAGTGAGATGTATGACTTTGGTCAGAGCTCCTCGGTGGGAGAGGGAGTAGTGAAGAGAGGATACTTTCAAATGTTGCTAGCCGTATTAAAAGTGCAAACTTCCCTTTTAATAATGTTAAAATGTTGTGGGGTTAATAAAGGTTTTACGATGCTGACAGTTTGACCCTGGAAGCGAGTAATTCCGTTTCAGTCATTTATATATACTCGGCATTGGTAGCTGAATTGCATTTAAGTCTACTTAATAAAATGAAATATTATGATCATCATTTTCCTTGATTTTGCAGCAGAGCAACTGAAACTTTTCCCAACCAGAAAACAATAAAATTGCTGTAATGCCGATGAGATAAAATCCGATAAATCCTTTTAGCCTGAAAGCAAGCGCACCTCACTAATGAAATGGAGACCTGAAAATGTTTTCATAAAACATAATAGGGAACGTTTTCATTCTGCCGGAGTGATCTGCGCCATGTGATGCTGATAGTGATATGCGTAAAGGCCTCGCATCCCTGCGCACGCGGCATCATTTTTCTGTTTCCCAATAAGCTTTTGTGGATTTATCCACAGGCACATAAAAGGCTTTATAAGGATGCTTACAGAGAGACTCCGGCAGAAGAATTGGGCTTTTTGAATCTGTTTAAATGATTTTAAAGGCAGGACTGAAGGCTATGATTTTTCTGATTTATTGCTTCCCCCCTCTTAGTTCAGATTGATGTTGTGTGTGCGTGTGTGTGCCCCCCCCAATGGCTTCCTGCTTTTATGGCATCATCTTGTGTCCAGAAATGCGGCTTCCCCAATAAAGAGCCTTTTAACTTTGCTCACATTTCTATAAAAAAGGAAAACCAAGAAATGGATGAGAAAAAGAAAAAGGGGATCATGTGTGATATGAATGACAGCATTTTGTTTTTGCTTCAAGATGATAGTAAGTTTATAATTGCATGTAATTTAGCTCCACAAGCAGTCCGACTAGTGCAAGGAGAAAACCCACTAAGACACAGAGTCCTCGTGTCACAAGTAGTCGCGTGGGGTCGTCGTCTGAACAAAGACGCTGCCCGGCATCCGAGAGGAGCGAGGGGGACAGGTTGGGCTCAACGAGAGACATCCATTTTAATTAAATGCTACACCATCCCAGTCGAAGGCCTTAATACAAGTGGGCTTACTGCAAAGATCTTATTTAGGACAAACAAGATGACTGCATATTTCTCTCACTATCAGCCGCCGTTCTCGCTGGGATGCAGGCCTGTAAAATGACTGATGTTTGTAAAAAGCGACAGTTGTGCCTACCAAGCACTTCTGCAGGGACGCTCGTGACTTTTTATGTGCGGGTTCATAAACTCCCAGACTAATGCACTCTGACACTCTTATTTTGATATCATTACGCCGTTGTACTCATCCCTGTTTTGAGGGGAAAAAATGCAAGTACTTTGAAAGTCGAAATTCATAAATACATTTATGTCAAACTGCACTTAATATTGATTTTGTTAGTGTACAGATTCAATAATAAGGTACAGAGTGCATGAATATTTAAATATAATCTTCATTTCTGCATCTCCTAATGGCCTTTTCTCCTCTACACTCAATTGAAACACAATTTGAAAACTATAATGTATTGAAAATGACTGGAATTCAGCAATAAATCATTGCCAGGCCTTTTTTTTTAAAAAAATAGTCCAGTATTATTCTCCAAGGGGACGTGCACAATTAGATTTTGTTCAGCAATTATCCTTCCAACTATGTGTTGTCTGTCCTTTTTCAAAGCCCGTCCACAAATGGGAAAAAGCCGAAATGGACTGCATGACAAAGAGGTTGGCCAGACATGTCACAGGTCAAACGATTCCCCACAATATAACTTTTTTTTCTTCCTTGAAGCCCTTTACTGTTAGTAGCTAATGCCTCAAAGTACAAGCAAGAGTGATGTTTAGCTCGAGCTGGCGCAAATTAATGAACATACGTGTAATAGGCATGCGGAGGCTCAGCGTGCGATCCATATGATGGCCATCAATAATTCATTCTTGACTTTGGCCTTTTGGGAGGCATTAAGGTAATATGAAGAGCAGCCGGGCCAAATGCTTTGCAAATCCTTTTTAAGCAGGATACATGGTATCGTTTAGTCCACTGTACTTTACAGTGAATCTAACCAGTTTCATTTTATTGGGTGTGATTACAATCAATTGTGTGGCTAACATGTTCAGATTTATTGTCTTATCTTATTTTATTTTTTTTTTATGTTACACTATGGAACAAATTACGCCTCCCTTGGGGTTGACCCTGTGGCACATTAACAGCTGCTCATAGTTTGTTGTACTTCCTCTCAGAGCATCTTTGCCACAGCCTCACTTCCAATTTGGGATGAGACTATTTGATTTGCCCCCACATTTAGATATCCATATGGCTGTGGTTTGTTTGGAAAATTGTTCTCATATGAAACTGAAAAAAAAAAAGCCCGATTGTTTTAGGTTAGAGCAAGCCACAGTTTTATTTGCATCCTCTCTTATGTGCATAGTGTATATGGACTTGAGTCTTCCAGCAGTTTGACTCCTCAGCCCTGTGATTAGTCCAGCCCATAATATGTAAAGGTGGCCCGGCGGTGGCGGCTAATAGCCTCCCTGTCCCTATAAGTTATGGATGTAGCCTTTTGTGCTGCAGGGTCGCACATAAAGGCCCCCCTTTTTAATTCCCACTCACCCACGGTCAGGCTAAATGGCTGATGGTGGAATTGAAGGCCCACGTTTATGCCAGTACACAAACACTCACTAGTTCTAAACACAAAAATATTCCCGCAAATTATAGTCTTTTTCGCTCTGTGAGAGACATTTAGTCATATGAATATTATATTATTATCAAAAATGTATCATTGTTCGTGGGAATTGTCTAAAAATCTTTATTCTCTTAATATTTACATGTTGTCTTACCATTTTAAATGTCTTCGTTTAAAGGAGACATTTGCATTTAAAAAAAAAAAAAAAACATTTTCACAATTAGAAAACATTTCTCAGGTGTCTTGTGGATGACGTGCTGTCATCAAAAAGTGTCTGAGGATGGGCATCTGTGTCTCTTCCAAGTAAAGCAGCATATCCTGCCCATATTCTGCTAGGATTCCTTTATCATCACGACTTGAGGTCCAGTTAGTGTTGATGAATCTAAAAAAAACAAAAAAAAACAAAACAAAAACGTGGCTCTGAATGGTAAAGACAAGACAGTCTGGGTTCTATATGACCTTGCGGAAGAAACACCTCAGCACTGATTAGCACTTGTCAATTATTTTGCTGATCCATATATGTGGTGGATTCATTGCCATTTAGATATGCCCCTTTATGTGTCAAGATGTTTCCACTCCCCTTAAAAAAAATCTCTAAAAAGTAACATAGTAGATACGTGTTTTCCAACAACCTGGTGGTTGTTCACATTTTTGAATGCATAACATCATTTTGTTTCACAAGTCAATTCTGAGCATTTCTGAGTAGCACTTAATTTTTTTGTTTCTGGAGCAGATGATTAAAAATTGATCATTCTTTGTAATAGAGTCATTTATGTCGCTTTTCATATTTTAATCCAGTTTCGAGAAAAACATGGCACATTAATCACATATGACAGAACATACTCTTAATGTAATCATGCAGAGGTGATATTAATTGCAAATGTCTTACAGACTGAACCAGTAACCCAACACACACATAAATGCAGTTCCATTAATGATACAAAATAAAATAATCATGAGCATTTCTACATTCTTTCCTTTTTTTTGAATCACTTGAGATGGACGATTGAGAAGACTTGCAAATGCGTGGAGTTGTTTTAGATTTGGGTGGTAATGCAGGAGCTTCACATTAAATTGCGGCACAGTTTGTGAATGACTCAAGACAAAAGTTGGGTGATGCTTACTTCTTGCTCCATTTTCTGTCATGAACATTATCCTTTGAAAGTTTGGAGATTTAGAATCATTTCTGTCATCATAGCACACATGATGCACCTTTGAGAAATGTGAAAAAGAGTCAACAATGGCGAAAATGTAATGAAGGTGCCAGGGAATCAGATCACTAATGACATCCTGCAATAAATATAATCTATTATGAACGAACTAGCGCTATTAGATGCGCACGTGGTTGCATTTCCGGCCGAAGATATCTCATCAGCATTGGAAAGTTTTCCTGAAAGAGACTGGGAATGAGCATTCTGCAGACATTGGCTTGAAATAGAGAGGCACCTTTCAAAACAAGTCAATATCCAGCACAGAAGAAAGAGGTCCTAATTAGATTCATTTGCTCCTTGGATCAATGTTTTCCTAGGGATGTGAGTTATAAAGTCAGAGTGGAGCATAAATAATCAAAAACAAATAAAGATGTGTGTTTGGAGAAATATGGCTGATAGTGCTCATAAAATCTCCTCCCAGTGAGCAAAAGCAAAATGAATATTTAAAGGTGGAAGGAAGAAAATAGCTCAGGAAGAGGGGAAAAAAAAAAAAGGAAAAGGTGCCGGTTTCTAAAAAGGGGCTGACCTTGGCCGACAGAGTGGAGGAATCCTTTAGAGGGTACCTTGGCCATACTTAGTGAAAAGTAGATAATTTGTTAATGTCACACACTTGTTGGAAATGGCAGATAAATGGATTCCAGCCATTATTTTCCCACCTAAGTGAAGTGAAGGAGGAAACGTTGCGGAGAGGACAAACCCAGTTATGACTGATAAGTGTCTAAAAGCTAATGAAGGCTGCCCAGGCCAAGGTCAATGGCTGAGAGTGAGATGCTATGTGCTGCGGCATTGTCCCGCAGCTTAAATATAGAGGAAATATACATTGAGCTTTTAACACCTTGAAACATAGGAGAGAGTTGGATATGAAATATGGCCATGTAATGGCTTTTTAATGATGGCCTCCAAGCCCACTATTCTGGCCTGAGATTGGAAATCGGAGGTGAACCTTGATATCACTGCGCTAAGTGCTTGTAATGCACCGTAACTTCTGGCCGGCCCGTTGAGGGAGACAGTTCAGGCCAGCAGATAAATGCCCGTCTAGTGGACAGGGTCTCGGCTGGCAGGAGGACATGGCACTCGCCGTGACTTCCTCTGTGACCGGACACATGCTGATTTGTGGCTTTACGCACGGGCAAGCTGATATATTCACAACAAAAGTGTTTGCCTATTTGCCTGTGCAAATGTACTTAGAAATTAACACCGTACATCCCCAACAATATAGAATATTTTGCAGTTCAACCTAAATTTTGATGATAAATATGGCCCCGGTGTTCAACCAAATTTCATCGTATATCATGTCAGCATATCACAATCCATCAACCTGGATCAAAGGATTTACTCTGCATGAGCACTTTAGGAGGCTTTTTCTCTTAAGAGGTCACACAAATAGTGAAAAACGTTTTCAAATAATTTTGGTGTCACCCTGATTTCTCAGTCATCAACCGCACAATGAGCCTCGCCAGTGTGTCAGCAGTTTACTGCCATCACGCTGCTTTTCGCTGTCAAGTCATTCGGATATGAGCGAGCTGGTGGCCAACGCTAGCTACTTTTTCCGCTAACCTGGCGCTTAGGGAACTCTAGAGTTCATTTTAAGATAATTCTGTTTGTCTTTAAAGCTTTAAAAGGCCTCACCACAACCTACCTCTCTGAGGTCTTCCACACCTACACACCTGCCCACTGCCTCAGGTCCAAAAGCTGCTGGAGGTGCCGAGGACTAGGCGGACCCTCAGAGGGGATCGTGCCTTTTCTGTTGCCGGTCCTTCCCTATGAAATGAGCTCCCATTAAGCCCTCTCGCTGTCCATTTTCAAAACTCGTTTGAATACACATTTTTATTCTTTGGCTTTCGATTCAATATGAGTCTGTCACTGCTCTGCTGTTTTTCTGGTATCTACTCTATATGTGCTGATGTGTTTTCATTTGTGTTCTAATTTACTGCTAATTTAGATCACACCATAAAGAAAGTGCTTTGTTACAACTCCAGTTGTTGTGAAATGTGAAATAATGCTGTACCTTATTGTATTGCATTTCAAAAAGAGCACAAAAATATGCAGAGAAGCTCGAATCGGAGCGCTTTTCAGTGATTATGAACACTCTAAATTGCTGAGGGTTGTTTGTCTGTGTGTGCACGGCGATTGGCTGACAACCAATTTCGCGTGTACCTCGTCTACTGCCCGTAGACAGCTGGGATAGGCCCCTGCACGCCCGTGATCTTTGTGAGGATCAGCGGCTCAGATAATGGATGGATGGATATGTTCTACAGAAAAAAAAATGCAAGTAGATGAGTTCACAAATGTTAATTGGGGAATTGATGGGGTTGACTGACTAACATTTAAGGTCTAGCAACATATACCGTTGCTATGGTGAAATACAGTATAGCGCTGCAGCACAACAACACCGCTCGAGTGAGTGCAGTGATGTTGGAGGATAGTACCTAACTTCTTAATATTTCCTACGGGAGCTTGTAAGACGGTGTTGAGGAATGAGCGTGATTAGAATTAGAGACTGCAGGTCGCGGAGAGTGTTGCTGCCGCCGTTTGGGTACAAGCAGACCTTTGGCTGGACTTTCAGTTTTGACTTCCATAATCCAATCACAGAGTGAATAATTACAAAATAATAACACGATGTGCAACATCATCTTGGCTCCATCGACTCCCCCAAACCGCCCCCCAACCCCCACCCCCTCTGCCACTTGTGTGCTTAATGTCCTCTAAAGACCCATATTACACCCCAATTAGATGGCACTCTTGTTTCCTTACATCAAGGGCTTGACTCGACTGCTTTGTCACCCTCCCTTGGCCTAATCAATTTCATTACTCCGGTTACAGCCCCAGCCCTGGAAAGCGGTGCCCTTAAACTTCAGCTCCTGCTTTAATCGATCAATAGTCCACGTCCCTGCCAAGGTTCCATTTAAAGTTCATTTATTTTAAGCCATCATATAAAACAAGACAGCGCATCGATGCGGCCCCACTTTGTTTTATTTGAATGAGGGTTCTACCACGACACTCAAATCCACTCTGTTTTTGTCACGCGGCTGTTCTGGGAAGACCCGTTACTGTAGGTCACATGTTCGGTGTTGATTTAATGCAGCTAAAGAAAATGTGTGTACATAATATGTGCAGCAAAAACATAAAGTCAACATTTCTGTTTTTGATTGCTTCCAAATTCCCTCAATTAATGTAAAAGCTACAGGTTTTCCTACGTAAACAAAAACACCTCTAGTCACCTTTAGGGTAGGCAAAGCATCCATCCATAATTCAAGCCGCTTCTCCTCACGAGGGTCGCGGGGGTGGTGGAGTCCACCCCAGCTGTCTTCGGGCAGTAGGCGGGGTACTCCCGGAACTGGTTGCCAGCCAATTGCAGGGCACACAAAGACAAACAACCATCAGTGCTTACAAGCTTACCTAGGGACAATTTAGAATGTTCAATCAACCTACCATGCATGTTTTTGGAATGTGGGACAAAACCCACGTAGGCACGCAGGAGAACATCCAAAGTCCACACAGGAAGGCTGAAGCCGGAACCGAACTTGCACCTCCGCACTGTGATGCCATTGTGCTAACCATTGTCCACCGTGCCGCCCACTCGGCAAAGCCAGGCAGCTTTATTTATACAGCAAATTTCATACACAAAGCGAAAGCAACTTAGTGCGCTTCACGCAAATACACAACACCTGTAACTATCTACAAACATGACCGCTAATGACTTTCAGAAGCAAAGCGGAGCAAACAAAAGTATCTTACCACAATTACTAAAAGAACTGACATTGACACCATTTAAACACAATAACAGAAGTCTGAAGATTGAAAATATTTAAAAGTAAAGAAATTAAAATAGGTTCCTCAGACTCAAGTTTGCTGACCTCAGAGCCCTACTGGTATTGGCATTTCTTTCATGCCCCTATCCAGCCTGTTTTCATCCTTCCCTCCTCCAAAACTCCAGATTCAAATGATCAGCTCATCAGCCAACATGTAAAACAGACTGGGTAGGGGCTCCCCAGGATCAGGCTTGGGCACCCCTGCCTTAATGTATTCAGGACCCAAACTATTCATTGATTTATAGACCAGTAGCAGAATTTTAAAATCTGTTCTACAGCTGGCTGTTTGGGAGCCAGTGTCAAGCTTTTAGGAAGCAATATGCTTGAGATCTCTTTGTTCTGGTCAGAACCCGAGCGACAGCGTTCTGAATGAGCTGCAGTTGTTTGATGTTCTTTGAGTGAGTCCGCTCAGAAGGCCGTGAAAACAATCACGTCTACTGGAGATAAAAGCATGCATAAGTTTCTCTAGGTCCGCTTGGCAATCCTTCATTCTGTATAGGTTTTCCAGATGATAGTGATTTATTTGATATGATTTCTGGAAGTCAGGTCTGAGTCTATCAGCACCTCAAAATTTCAGACTGTGACTCCAGTTTTCCTAACATCAAAACTCTTTTCTTTATTGCCAAAATAATTTCCTCCATTTTGTTTTGGTTAATCCGGAGGACATTTTGGTTCATCTAGTTGTAAATTTGTTCCAAACAGTGTTTGGTCAAGGTGCTCTTCGTTGTCTGGTCAGTTTGTGTTGTATTTGGTTCCGTTGGGTCATTCTCAGTTTATCGGTGTGTTGTGTGTGCTCCTGTTGCACTGAGTCATGTTTTCCCAGAGTCTACTCTTGTTTCCTTTTCATTAGTTTATTCTCAGTTTTGGTTTGTTACTTAGAGTCTCATTTTTTGATTTTGTTAATTTAGCATTTTGGTTCCTTCCGCTTCCTTGTTTGCCTTAAAAGACAGAATACTAAAAATTAGGTTGTAGTAATAACTAGATTGAGCAAATTTCCTCATCCTAATCAAGCTTCTTTTTGCTTGAGAATGCAACCATGAGAAGACCAAAACAAAATCAAAAAGTAGTATTAAATTTATTTATTAATCCCTCATTTGAGTTTCACAGGAGGATTTACACCTCCACATTTCTTTCTTCACAGTCCCTTTGTAGATCTTGCAAGAGCAACATCTTATATTATCACGAGGCAATTATTTTCAATGATTAATGCAATATACCGAGGTCTGTCTCCTCCATTACAATTTTACTTGTGAAGTCTATTGCGGGACCAAGCTTTGGTGCACAATTTTATACAGAATTAAGGTGATTCAATATTCATGAGAGTTCTATAGAAGATGATTGTGATTGTGCATTTACCCCAGAAAACTTCATTATCATTCACAGCTTGACAAATGCCTGGCATGGATTTGGAAATCTAACGAAGATAATTGGCTTTGAATATTGCCAATGAGGTCCTCAATTTACATGAAAGTGCCCCCTCCCTCAAACAACAACGTTGTGTGTTTGCCTTATATTTCTCCAGTTCTCCGTGTCTCCACTTCTCATGTGACATCGGCGAGCCTTATTATTTAGTCGGTGTGTTTCATGTTGAAGACACTGACTGCGAGTTCACACTTGAGTAGCCACACAGGCTGCTCGCGTCTCAGGTTGCATGACAGGTGTCAAGACAACCACCGAGTGACTTCTGGGGACTTTGTTCATTTGTGCTGCTGGTGAGTCAGCGCGTGACGGCTCCACCACAACCACAGGCGGGCTGCTCAGATGTCCACTCACATGAGCACGAACGCACAACCTGTCACGGGACATTTTCTCTCAGAACTTTCTCATGTACATTCATCATCACTTCACTGGAAAACAAATGGAGGAAATTGACATTTCAAATATTACACTGTTACAATAAATGGCAATTCTATTCTATTAAAATTTTAGAGCCTTGAATCGAGTTGGAAAAAAAAGACTCAATCATGTGGCATGCTGTTCGTTGACTGCGGAAGATTTTCAGATTGTGATCAAACAAAATATCGACCAAGTGCCTTTATACAGAAGTTTCCTTTCAAAAGCCTTATCTCAAGGAGCTAAAGAAGGTGTATTCATACTGTACCTCTGCTATTTTAAAAATAAGAATTTTAACATAAAAATTTGAATTAGACTCTTAAGACTTGGAGCCCACATGCGTGACATCTATCTGCAGATTTATAGAATGTAAGCAACTGTTTTTTTTAATTTATTATTTGTTCTTAATAAAACACACCTTTCATTCCTTAACCGTAGACAGGCACATTTCATAATGGAGGTTTTATGAGTTTTTGATACCCACTATGTTAGTTTTAAGAGTGATGCTAGGTGAGTGGAACTCCACTTTGATGGAAGAGGCTTGATTTAGTTACATGTTCAAAGGCAATAAAAATCCTCTCTGGTACAATGAGCATGTCAGCATTGCCACATATGACAGAGGCTGCTTGCAGTGGCGCTTTGGCAGTGAGAGGCCCTTCTCTGCGAGTGATTTCTTCCAAAGCTGGCCCAAATGACAGCATCTTGTTTTAATCAGGGATTTTGGCTGTGATAACTGCAGCGAGCGCTGTGAGGACTTGGCAGCCGCTTGCAACGCTAACCGTGGCACTCGTACAAAATACACAAATATTTCCACAGTAATTATGTGTCAAGTCAAACAAGCAATTGAGGGCTCGGGGTGAATGTGTTGGGAGGCAGCTGAGAGCAAAAAGAGCACGGTGAGTTACTTGGACGCACACGCAGGACCCCAACAAGACAAATTAGGCCATCAGGCTTTTAAAGACAAGAGGATATTTTTTTGGGCCCTGGTAAATGCAACCGACCAGACCGTGCCAGTGAATTATGGATTGAACAGCATCATGTGGCGTTGCCAGGTCTTGTTTCATTGGAGGAACCCGCGTGCAGCCCACAAGAAGGAGTTCAAAGACTGAGTGGCTGGCTAAAGGGACTGAGCCATTGTGAGATCATTGACTTGGGCTTTTTTTGTGGTTTATAAAGGCTGATTTACGGGGCAATCTGGCGTCGTCACTTGAAAATGAAATATTGTCATGCGGTGTGGTTCAAACGTTGCTGGAAAAAGGCAAGATGTCAAAAGAATTCACACTTCTACCAAACCTATAACGAGAAACTGCTTAGACCATGATGTAATTCTCATTTTATTCCCCGAAGGGAGGAACAGAATGAATATGAAAACGCACACAGTATTTTGAAAAAAAAAAAAAAAAAAAACATCAAGAAAATTGAATTATCCTCTTTTGGGGGGTTTAAATGAATATAAAAAAAATCAAAATAACACGTAAAATGTTCATTGTATATTTCTAAAGGTGTGTGTGTTTTCTTTAACCCAACCTTAGTCATTGTATCAAAAGGCTCCATTGGAAAAAAAACAAACAAAACAAATAAACAAACAAATGAGACGAATTTGGGTGATATCTCAAACTGAATGGGTGACTGGTTTGTATGTAGATGTGATGGGTAGGTAAAAATATGGCAAAAAGCAATAAAAAAGAATCTGTATACACTTTACCTTTGCGACAGACTAGTTACCTCGACACCGAAGCGTTACAATGACCAATCTTTAACAAAACTGGTTTGTTCAAATGTATCGATTTATCTTTCCATCCCCTCACTTCACCACTTTTACCCACTCGGGTCACGGTTGTTCTGGAGTCTTTCGCAGCAGACTTTGGGCGAGAGGTGGGATATACCCTTAAATGGTTATCAGCCAATTGTAGGGCAAATATAGACAAAACAGTTTCCCGGACTTTGAATCTTAAGGTGACATGATGCTGCACAGCTCCCGCAGAGTGAGGAAATAGGTTGGGTTTTGTTCCACTTCGTTCCCTCATTCTATTTTCAATCATTTAAATTGGTTAACGATGCATAAAACTAACAGATGATACGGGACAGACCAATAGTATAACATTGTGAAATAATGTAAAAATTATCATTTGGACAAAAAAAGGTTTCCAACCAACAGCAATGATATGTTGGATTTGAATGTTGAGGACTGCTGTGAGGAGTTATTGTTGGAAGAAAATTCCTCTATAAGTTACTTAGGCTGCTCAGCTTTATCCTGTTATTTGCCCATGTAGAAACCTTTCAACATAAAAGTATACAAAATCCATAAATGCTTCTGCCACACTTCTTTTCTTGACGTTTTAGCTATACACTCTACTTTACTTTTAAGCACCCACTGAACTGAACTGAATCATGCAATGTGGGATGGGGTGGAGGCATATTCTGACAATAAATTGGTTTTGACAAAATGGACCACCAGCTAAATAGAGTAGAATGTCAGTCCGATGCAGGGCTGTTTGATCCTATCTCAGGTTATAGATTTCCATTATCCCACACATTTGAGTGCAGTGCACAACTCAAAAGACCGGTCGACTCGATGGATGATATGATCATATGAAAGAGTCGTGGAAAAAAAGAGAATTTGATTATATCAAGTATATTTGTCGGCTATCCATGACCAAAGCCAGATAACGGTATTTTACATAACAAATAGTACAGATATGTTTCTTTATCATCTATTCAACAATATTTTCTAAAATGCAAAAATACAGCAACAAAAATGATCTCGCGACCGCAACACAAACGCATCAGCAGCAAAGCAAATGCTTAAATATGTTGCGTTTGACTGGAATGCCTTGAGGTCAGATTTTACATGCTCCAAGTTGGATAGTCAAATTTGCTTGAAGCCTCAAATGCAGCATAAACCTGCTGCCACATCAACCAACTTTCAGATGAAATTCAGTGAAAAGGAATTTGTGCACCGAAAAGTGAGCACTAGTTAGTTGACTCCTACGTGTATTGGTCCAATCATCCACAATGTTGGAGCAGCTTATTTTACACAGCCACTTTAGTCGGCTCACAAAGGTGTTGTGTGACCTTCAAGCTCCAAGTATCAGCGCACCTGATTTAAAGCTTGCTTATCCAAACAGGACACCAAGCACTTGTCAATTCAGCAAAAACAATATCCCCGTGCCCGTGCGCGTGCGCAAAAACACACAGACACACACACACACCCCCACACACACAGATGAGTCTTTCAAAAGAGGCTTACTTAGGATCAGGCACCTAAAAAATGTGTGGCTTTAGGTCTCGTCACATTTGTATTTCTGAAGACGTGATTCACTGACAGACTCAAGCAATGAAGAATTAAAGTGTATTTCAACAGATAAATTCAAGATGCAAATTTATGTGCTGCTGATGGGGTAGATTTACAATTAAGAAAACACACGCAATTGCCTGGCATCCCGAGTTTTGTAGGGGCCCAAACATTTTTTAAAAAAATGGATGAATATATATATATTTTTTATTTAAAGTAATTATTTTTTGTTGTCACAATTCATCTAAAAAAACACACACACACAATAAAATGTTGAATATACCGAATCATAATCATTTGGAGTGCTCCCCTTCTCTTGCTATATTTGCCATCTTCCTACTGTACGGGCTTGATTCAGGCAGAGCAAACCACGTAGGATATATCCCAGCGGATCAGAGAAGAGCAAAAGGCGAAAAGAAAACATTAGCTTTCCTATCAAAAGTACCAAAGCTTTCAACCTTTTTCACATCGACATCTAATGTGAGTAAACGACAACAGCGAGTGTCAGTGTCACCTGAGGAGGGGTTTGAGATAAAGCGGAGAGTGACACAAGTGCTGCTTTTCCTCACTAAGAGGTGAGTATGAAAGCGCTAGAAATGGTAGACATATTACGTTGATTAATCTTCTTATCAGTTACAGTAAAAGTGTTGAGGAGATTCACTCATAAGATAACAATCCTCAAGAAGAATTGTAAGTACTTTATCTCACTCAGGAAATTGGAGATTTTCCTCACACTTTTAAGTTGATGACTTTATCCATGTGCCGTATACTGATATGGGGGGCTTGACAACTATGTTAGGCTTAGGCCCCCAAATTCAGCTTCGTGTAACCTAAGAGGTAAGTGGAGGACCCAAGAGCAAGGCTGCACTGAGCTTTTATTAGGGCGTTGATGAGGCTGACTAGCCACAGGTGCGCAGGAAACTGCAGGAGTGTGACCAGGAAGAGGAAGAGGGAGCCGCCCAAACCTTGTAAGGAGAACCAGAGGCTCCAAAACAGGTTAACAAAATGCAGAACCATCACACAAATGATTGAATACCCCTCGCTTGATACAATATTGCAAGTAAGTAGTCTAAATATTACTTGAAGCACTGCTGTTTTCAATTTTAATTATTTGCACTTCGTAGTATTTCTTCAAAAGTTGTATAACCACATTTTAATTGGGACTTTTTCCCGTTCCTGGATATTTTAGTTTGATTTCTTTATGTATTTATTTTATTAGAGTACATTTTAGTGTGTGTTCTAT
Organism: Idiotropiscis lumnitzeri; assembly: GCF_059441095.1. NCBI lineage: Eukaryota > Metazoa > Chordata > Actinopteri > Syngnathiformes > Syngnathidae > Idiotropiscis > Idiotropiscis lumnitzeri. The sequence goes on from NC_142393.1 coordinate 18,440,944, forward strand.
ATAATATGTGTATTTTATGAACTAATTGAAAAAAGATAACAGAAATTGCCATTACCTTCATGCAATGTAAGGAAAAATGCTTTATTTTGGATCATATGTACAAAAATGGAAGTTATTTTTCTGAACAATATATTTACAGTTGTCCCCCAGTATTTGTACCCGCTAATAGTGAACTCCTGCGTATAGTTGATGCCAATCGTCTTTAAGTGATATAGCATGATTTAACCGGTCTGGCCCACTTGGGAATAGATTTTCCTCCATGCGAGCTAAATTCACTTTGACACACTGTTCTAACCAGTATTAGGCAAATTACTTTGTAAAGCATTACATTACTACTAGAGTTTTGAAAGTAATTAGTCATAGTACATTATCACTATCCCAGAATTATTCAGCGTTACACTTCTTCAGTGTTGCTATGTTACAACATTTAATTTTAATTAATTAATTAACAAGGAAACTACCAAAACTACAGATTGTAATTAATATTGTTGGTAGGCCTCATATTTTTACATTTTAACCAAACATGAACTGTTTTATAAATCTCTAAAAACACAGAAGTTTTTTTTAAAATATTGCTGTCTCCCAAAAGTAGTATTTTAAATTAAACAATAGATAATATGAATGAATTTTGTTCCGAGTTCCTAGCATAATATATTCTCCACTTCTGCATGATATTAAACCAATAAGTGGTTTAGCTAGAATGATTGTCGCCAATTTTGTCCAATGATGCATCAACACTTGCTGAAAAGCCCGCCATTGACCGTACAGGAAGAAGTGAGGTAGGAAGTTTAAAATGCAGGTTAGAGGTTAGAATGCAATGTAATGCATTAAAGTACAGCAAAAAGCAATAGTTACTGTGATTGCTTTACTTTTGTAACATGTAACTCCCACCGACTCTTTACCTGGGACTTTTTCGAAGCCCCTTAAGAAAAAAAAACTCAGGTCTCAGTTTTAATTTCATTTTGATTTGTGTTCCTTTTATACATAATATGGGAATTGAGAAATAACATGTGCTCGGATTCCATTTCTTATTTAAATGCTCACATTGTCTGTTCCAAAATAACTTGATTTCCCTTCTCACTCTGCTACACAAAGCCCAACTTCCCAGGTGTCTGCTGCAGATGGCGTTAAAACGTACTCGCTTTTTGAAGATGTTGTCTTGGGTTGTGGTGTAAATTCATTATTAAGGATATCCTTGGCTGGCTCTTATTATTGTCGTGTTTTTGGATGAAAACTTCCTGATTACTAGTGGAGTGAAGGATGAACAAGCGGGCCCCTGGATATTTCGTCTGTGCAACTGTGTGCAAAATCAAAAACGTTTTAATGAAAAGTGTGACAAGAATCAGAACAATACAGGTCCTGCAGATTTTCATCATCATCTTCCGGTGAAGCACTTTTAACCAGAGAGAAGAAACAGTTGGAGAAATCATCTGCGGTTAATTGTGGCTAGATCGAACACACATCATTTCTTTGATTTTTCTTTGATTTTTCTCCATCATCTTCATTGCATGCAAAGTGCCACAAAAATGTCCTCATCTTTTCTTTCTTGTTTTTTTTTTAAAATTCATTTAATTTTTAATCAATAGAATAGGCGACATCCAAATCCCACAGCGGCCATTGGAAATGAGTCCAGTGGGCGTCTAATGGTGCAGAAATTGCTCTTCGTCGGTTGAAGCAGCCAATACTCCATTATTGCAATCCATGAACTCTTTTGAGAAGAATTCAAACATCTACACAATGTGCTATTTTTTACATGCAGACTATAATGGTCCCCCTTTTTGGATGTTTACTATAACCTCCACCACAAAAAAAACCTGTCCTTTTATGTTCTTTTCATTGAAGTTCGTCACCTGAAAAGCACGTAGAAAGACATTGTCACGTTGAGACATTATTTTAAGGTTTTAGTGGCGCTTGCACTCTCTCGCGAAGATCGCCAGTGGGGGGCGCTTTAGCAATGTTGGATCTTAAACCCGCGTGTCAAAGTGTCAAAACTTTCTCAACATGCGTTTCTTTAATTTTGCATTTTCAATTGCTACTTCCATGCTTATTATAAGAATGACCACAGCCATACTAATAATGTGGTTGAAACATTTTATGCAGTCACCTTTCACCGAGATGTGGAAATACACAGAGGTGTAAAATGTTACAGTAGTGTGTTGTATGCTTATTGGTATTTGTGTTGTCTGCAGTGATGCATAACTGAGCTGCGAGATGTTGATTATATTCTGTCATGTTTCTAATTAACCAAAATATTGGAAACAGCACAAAGAATGACGCAGTGCTGTTATACATCACACTAATATTAAGTGAGTGCCTCTGACAAAGCTGAGCTTTATGATCTTTGTAAAAGCTGAACTGTCAATGTTTAGGTGTGCCTAGTTGCGGTCGGTGGTCGTAATACAGAACGGTAATGAAAAAAAAGAAAAAAAAAGTCAGAGCATCTTGTTGAGGATCAACATGTCTTTTCTCAGATTTCAGGTCATTTGCACCAAGACAGTGTGACGCCTCCATCCACTGCCAGTCAATATCTGCAATGCAAGGGGAGCATCTCACCCCCCTCCCCCAAAAAAAGTAGGCTCCAAAGGACTCTGGACATGTAAAATCTGAGTTTTATTTCAGAGGAACGTGCGGCAAACAGGAGGGAGGACAGAAAACTCTTCTTGTCGCATATTAAACTCGTTTTGTCGAAAATGAAAGCTTTCAGAGGTAGCCGTAAAAGAGCAGAGTGCATCTGTCTTTTTGTTCCAATCTAACAAAGCAGTGGTAGCCAAACAACACTGTGATAATGCATTTAAATATGAACCCTATTTTCTTTTTATTGTTATCTTGTATTTTCTCATTCCCGGCTTTGCATCTTTGCGTACCAGATGTGCCTCCACGTTGAAGAATTATTTCTCCTCCCCTGAGTCAAATAAATGCAATCAATATTGCTCTCAGGCCTTGAAATATTACATTAATGTTCCATGTGGTGACATTTTAGCTGGAATTTTCAAATACATCACGCAGGCCCAAATTAATATTTAGCAAGAGGCTTTTATGCTGTGCAAAACGGTATTAGCGTGAACTTCAATAAGCTTTTCCTCTTTGCAGGGGAATAGTGTCGTAGATACTGGAACATTTTGGCGGTTTTAAACCTGCTGGATGTCTTAATGTGGTCACACTTGAATTTGATTCACATGAACAAAAAAAATTTATGTATTCTTTACAAAACATTTGATCTATTCATGTGTTCTGTAAATTGTTTGAACATTTCACGCTCTCTTCACATTTACAGCCTATCCAGCCCCCAAGGTGGCGAGGCTCTCATTTGACTTGTGTAAAGGAGGTGGGGGTTTGGGTGCTCAGCATTGATATTATTATTTATTCAGCTATGTTAAACAATTTGCCCTTCCTATCCTTGCTGATCAGAGCAGAAATGTCTAAGAAATTCAGAAAAGATCGATACTTCAATATGTACTTGAACTCGCCACATAAAGACACAGAGTGTTGAAAAAGGGCAAGATATGTTTATGCACACGCATGCTTAAGTTAATGTTGTATGGCCCTTTTCTTTTCTTTTTTTTCCCCCCAACACAAGCAAATCTTTCCAAGGCTCATCCTGCCAATCCAGTGAATTGTTATGCATCTGTGACCATAGGGAATAGCATTCTATCGTTTATAGATCTGTTTTAAATTATTCCTGTCATTGAGCCTCAAATTTATGCTGCCATTGATCCAGCAAGGAAAATATGAAACGAATTGGGGTTGCTGTTTGAGGACCTGCGGGTCAAGGAGATTTTAACATTGCTATTATTGAGCGTGGCATCTGTCGTTTTTCACCAAGGCCGCTGCCCTCCTCACTTTCGGTGCTCTTCACTGCCAGACAGGGAGCATCAATGCTCCCAATCTGATGACTACAAGGTGAAACGCAAAAATGCATGCAAATAGAGCACAACGTAATTTCATTTCATTGTATTTATTTGAAAACTTTTATTGGTGAACATTATTCATTTATGCATATGTTAACTGTATTTTGCAATACTGTCTATCCAAAGACTTACATACCATGAAATCAATAAAACAATTTATTTGACTAAAACTGAACTCAACACTGGTTGCCAGTCGTAATATTTGAAAATTTGTAGTCCATAGAAGAACCATCTAAATTTATTTTCTCTCTTAATTAAAAATTTGAAATACATCTCCCATATAGTTTAAACATATTTAAGGCAGCGCACCACAAACAACATCATCATTGTTATTGTGATATGTGACCGGTTTAATTTACACCATTAGAAAATAAAATGGAAACTTCACCTTTAGGAAAGACTACTGAAGGCAGCAAATTTATTTAATTAATAAAATTAATTTTACCCTCTTAAAGGGTCACTTCATTGGCATTGACATTGGCACTTATATAATGGGTTTGAATGTAAAAATGACATCATCACTAAAATGACCCCCCCAAAAAAAAGACTCTGTCGTGATTTAAAACATTTTTTTTTAATGAGATTTACGACAAATTGTCACGCCCCTTTAGGTGCTCGGCCTGTTATTTTATTTCGGTTTCAGTGTCTATGTCACAGCAAGGACGCAAGCGAGGTAATATTGCTCGAATTGTCAGTTCTGTTGTCTAAAACGGTGACTGATCGCCACCAAAATGCAAATGCACATTCCTACTCTTGTCCACTGTGAAAGCATTAGCAAAACTAAATTAGCGCCTTACTGTCCAGCTAGCCGCTTCATGTCGTGGTGTGGCCTCCCAAGCAGTCTCATTCGTTGTCTGACACCGCTTGCACCCACCAGCTTCGGCAAGAGAGTGAGTGGGCGTCAATTTCAGATAAAGACCGCTTCTTGAACGGTGCGCACCGTGGAGCAGAATGTGTTTTAGTCGGGCCGCGCGTCAATGTTACTCGAAGCAGTGCGTGCTCCTCATTCAGTTCCTCATTCACATCTAAATCAGGCCAAGGCGAGGGTAATCCTTTCGAGATATATATATATATATATATATATATATATATATATATATATCACTAATCTCAGTTATCTTGGTAATGAAAATGGGCCATTTTGGCTAGCTTGATACTTGAAGTGATTCTAACGGTTGAAGTTCACCTGATGGAGACAGATACGAGAGGCATGTATTCATCGAAAGAGCACCTTTTTTAGTCCATCTTCGGAAAATACTGGCATAGTTTCACGCCAGAGACTTGCCATAACACAATAACTTAAGTCAGGAAAAGTGGTCCGATTCATTTTTAACCTTTTCTGTGTGTTAAGGACAGCACCTTTTTAACCCTCCTGGACCCAACGGCACTGTCCACAAATGTTAAGAAAAGGTGCTATAAAAGTTAGGAGATGTGATTTTCCCAAAAAAGGCCCTCTGCTCCCCCTACCTTCCCGGGCTGCACGTTCCTTCCTCGAAAACGGTTTGGATGTTTTACCATCGTGTGGCAGTGAGTGTCTATTATGTGTCTGATTGGCAGAGCGTGGCAGAGCATTGTACTCTTTGCCTGGGAGCTCCGAGTGGAAACGAGCCAGGTGTTGTGGTAACAGACTTCCCCTGTGGCCCAACTGATGAAGAACATCTGGAGTGCTTCTGTTCCGCCACCTCTTTCCTGTCCCCAATATGACCAGGCGATGTAGCTAACAGTGCGATGCATGTCGACACATGGCTCCAAGGTCCCCTGATAGAGGCGGAGACGCTCCGATACGCCTTCAGTGACAGGTCCGCCCCGTCCACAAGTACATTGCACTCTTCCCATATGCGTGGGCGCAAAGAGCGCCGAGTCCAGTCAAGAGGGTATTGACACTTTCAGGCTTCAATGCTGAAAGAAAGCCTTGCATAGTGCAAACCTGACAGATTTAATCAAGTTGCACTGAACATAACATCTATACATTATTTCATTGAACTACAGTACATCTATTTATTTCTGTGCTTGGATATTCTGAGAACTGTTCTGATTTTGTGACCTTCTCAAGTTGTTAAAGGAAGTAAGAAAACCTAAGGGATGCCTCTCGATATGCTGTTGGTGAAGGTCAACAACTGTGCAAACTACAAGCGCAGTACTAAAAGTGTCAATCAAAAGTGAAAGGTAAAATATTTTACACATCTCTTGTACTTGATCTAATTAATTTGAGCAGGTTGTCACAGTTACATGATTATGTGTGTACTTTAAATATTATATTCCATACTATAGTTAGGTGTTGGAAATTTATTTTGCAATGGGGCCAAATGAGAAACTAGAACACATGCCAAGGGCCAAGTCAACATGGTAACCTCAACATTATCTATATTTTATGTATTTAAAAAAGCATATTGTATTGTGTAGATATGGTATGTAATTTTGCAATTAGTAATTTGAAAAAAAAATGCAAGTGGTCATTAAAATGATATCTTTACTTTTTAGGATGGCCGAGTGGCTGCCAGGATGGCCGAGTGGTCTAAGGCGCCGCGTTCAGGACCCAGTCTCCCCAGGAGGCCTGGGTTCGAATCTCGAATTTCCCCATTGTGGGACTAATAAAGGCATTATTATTATTATTATTATTATTATTAAAAATGTATACAATTCATTTTCGCTAATCATAAGTAAAACGTTGCTAAATTGGCAACACGTCAGACACTCAGCTCTGCTCACTTCCTCGCTTGTACTGCCATCCACAAGTCTCCAATTTTTTAAATAAAAGCACTGCATAGTTTACATCTTTCCAAACGTTTCTTCATGGTCACTGTGAGGCGCCGGTCGGAGACTGTGGGTTGGCCGGATGTGGACCCAGGCTGTACTGTAACAATGCCAAGCATTTAACACTTTGTAAATGGAACTGCTGGTGGCATCTCAGTGTGTTTAGATTGAGAAAAATAAATACAAATGTAAAAAAAGAACAATTGAACTAGTAGGTATTGTGAGTTTGTCCTTCGTAGGACACGGAGGAGCTAAGTCTGCTGGAAGCCTGCCATGCTGCCCATATGAAGGGTAAGCACAGTGATCCAAAACACCCTCTGCAGAAATAAAACAATATATAGAAATGTGCAACACTGGGATTTAATTTTCCTACCACCATCCATTTATATAATACATGAAATGAACCTCAAATTAATTTGCACCGAGGCTCTAAAGTAACAATGTAATCTCAGCGTTATAGCGCAGTTGCAAATGGATTTCTGTCTCGAGTAATTTTATAAGAAGCACTCCAGAGGTCACCTTAAAAGATGTCGCTATTTTTTAAAAGCGCAAACTACCCCATGGCCTGTCAGCAAAAGGGAATCTCAGCGAGGCAATCTGTTTTGTGCCATCGATTTGTCTGCTGTTGCACCTTGTCACATGGTTTGCCTGTTAGCTTTGCTCCTATTGGCAGAGGTGACTAATATCATACCCGCACGTCTGTAATAGAATGAGGTGTCTCTGCTTACTTGTGTGCAATCTGCTCCTTCTTGACCACTGCGCAATGACTGGAACGTGCAAAATGTTTAAAGGCCCAAGATGATATTACATGGAACAACAAGAACATCACAAACACATTGAATAGAAATTCATTATGATCACGGGGTTATGAAAAAGAAAAAAACAATAATCAGAGTGCTCCATTTGAGTTTGATTGTCCATCAGATTGTTAATTAGCCACGGACATCCTGGTTCAGGGCTCAGGAGACTTGTGGACTGGATTATGGGACAGTTTGATGGAGTTCTAGAGAGGTTGTTTTGTCCTTTTCGCACGATTTCTTGCTATTTATTACCTTAACGCCCTATTTTTGGGCCAATCGCAAGTCGAGGGCAAAGTCTTTTTTTTAGTACTTAAGCAGAAATAGAGAGTCAGAAACAGTCGCTTGCACCGTTGTGGGCGTGAACACAGCTAACTTGCTTCTCTCATTCCCTTTAAATTCAACACAGAAGCAACACCGGTCTACACGGCAGAAGGAGAAAGAATGGAAGAGATTGACGCAGCCAAATTACTTTTTTTAGGAACTGCAAATGGGTGGATGATGTAAAATTGCCCATCACCATCACTGATCAGCACTGCGCAGTGGGCACTTCGAGACCGACTTCCATCTTGATTGTTTGTGCCCATGGCAACAAAAATGGAGCTCTGAGTTCAAATTGATTACAGTGATGAAAGTTCATTGCAACAACAAATTTAGAAAATCTTTTTTTTTCTATTGGACTTTTTCTATTGGACAAGTCTGCAACAAATGACGATTCTCCACTCACTTTAACATAATCCCTGGGTAACCAAGATAACAAGGGAGCAATATTTTGAGATTAGACATGATTTTGGACTGAGCGACTAGGTGAACTTTTCAGCAAATACCGGAAGATAGGTTCTCCCCAAAAATCTTTAAGTATGTGGGGGTTAAGCGTGGGTTTTGTATAATACAAGAATTTTTGCCATTAGTTTTAATTATTATTTTTGATTATGCGTAATATTTCACTGGCAATAGTATTGTTTAAGCACAGTCGTAGACCATAATGTAATCAGACACGAAATAGTAAAATGTAAAATGTGTGTAGTCCATTCCTATACAGAGGAAAAAAAAAAAAAAGAATAGTCACAAAGACCGAAAAGCCATTAAAGTGGCGTCTTTTTCATTTTAAAAGGGCAACTATCCGACATATGTCGTGCAGCAGCTGTCGGGCAATCAGTCAATGCAGCCAGAGTGAACGTCCCCTTGCACTTCAAATCCACTCAGCATTTACACAACTTTTTCATACGTCACACGAGCCCACCCCGATAACTCCTGAGCCATAACTCAGTACCTAAATTTAGGCTATATATTAAAGCTCTCCCAGGCTGGACACGATCTGACTTTTGCCTTTTTTGGGGGGTGTTAAAAAGGCGGGCAGATGGGAGGCTGCCCTTGTGCAGTGTTTAGTTTTCAAATTACCACCCAGACTGTGAAGGTCGCTCAGAATACACAGTGTGACATGATTCGTAAAATAAATAAATAAAATAGAAAAAGCTTTCACAACTGCATTGCTTGAGAACGACCCAATAAGACGGCAGCATTGCTTAAAAAGACAACGTGGACAACATCAATGCTATATAATTTTATTGATTGAAGCATCTTTCTTCACAGTAATGTCACAAGACTGACAATAAATGACTCACTGTGATTGGATATGACATTGTGTGTTGCTCTTGTCCTTCAGTCACTCCCAAAGCAAGCCCGATCAGGTGGCTTGTAAATTTCCTCATTTCAGCAGTTTATGGATCGTCCAGTAGTTGTGGTCGTGCGCGAGCTTTTCATCTGACCCCCACACCCACTCTTTGTGTCTCAGCGTTTTCTCCGAAGGAGGAATTTAGGGCTCAGAAAGTTTATAAATAAGCCTTCTATCAAGTTCCACAACAGGTGTGACCTCTGTGTCCTAAAACTGAACACTTTCAGTGAGTGCTGCTCATTGGCGCTGTCGTCAACGGAGGGAGGGCGCATGAACGACATCCAGTTTTATCATAGTAAAACCATCCGTTGGCATGTGATAATGTGGCTAAAATTTATTCAAAATAAAAACCCATCACACTTTTTCATTAATCTAACACCCATTCGACTTGGCAAAGCAGCTGCAGTGAGGACAAACAAGTCACGCCAGTGGAGACAGGCCCATACAATTTGGAGCTGTACCAAAATATTCTGCAAAAATAGACCTTAAAAGGCGTCATGTGAAATCAGATCATCTTAGACTAACACTTTGTGCCTACAAAGGTGCATTTTTACACCGTTGCAGACTGTCTTGCAAAACCAACCCTACTGAGTCCACAATTACTTCCAAATAATGAGAAAATAACCACAAAGCGTAAGATGTTTTGAAACGTAACTTGAAGCGCGATTGTATCAGAAATACCTGTAAAATGCTACACTTTGCACCCATTGGACCGCCACCATACTATTGCAAGTCTGCCAGGTGTCAAAGTGTAAAGAAGTTAATTTTAGTGATTACTAATATTTACATGTTACTTGCAGTGACGGGAGAGTTGAATCAAATTTTAGAACAAATCAATCGACTTTACATTATGCTAACCCTGTTCAGGGTCGGAGGCAATGGAAAATAAATGTAAAATTATTAATAATTATAAAATTTCATGCGAGAACGCCAGAGATCCCCTCGGAAAATATGAGTGTGTAATGAAGTGAGTAGTAGGGCTGTCACTAACAACTGTTTTTAGAACTGATTATTTTTGTCAATTATTCTAGCGATTAGTACTTGGAAAATCACATACACACACGCACACACACTCATCGCCTAGTTCACATTTTTCTGTGGAATGTTTGATAGGAGGTCGTGGGTTCGATTCCAGCTCTGGCCTTTCTGTGTGGAGTTTGCATGTTCTCCACGTGCCTGTGTGTTTTTTCTCCAGGTACTCTGGTTTCTTCCCACATTCCAAAAACAGGCATGGCAGGTTGATTGAATACTCTAAATTGCCCCTAGGTATGAGTGTGAGCGCGAATGGTTGTTCGTCTTTGTGTGACCAGTGCAGGGCGTACCCCGCCTACTACCCGTTGACAGCTGGGATAGGCTCCGGCAACCCCCGTGACCCTAGTGAGGAGAAGCGGTACAGATAATGGATGGATTATCCACGGAAGTGGGACATTTGTCTGTGCGGTACACATGATAGTGACCAAACATGGTACCAAGTGTCACAAATATGATTTAAACTGATTAATTATGATTTCGAAGGAGTAAGTTTTGTGTTTACTAATTTTGGTGGTGGACTTTGCCGATTTTTTCCCCTAGCCACAGTGAGTAGCACCACCTGCTTTTATGCTCACTAATATTTGTAGAGCATCCATGACACCGCTCATGCTGAATTAGTAATTGTGCCAATGCTAATCTTACAGTTGCCGTTGCCACACACTAAAATAACAAGATGATGTGTTTATTTGAAGACATGATGTTGTAACACAAAGATGTTTTGTTAGTGTTTAGCATTCCATTGAATGTACGTTATGATTACTTCGGCAGTGCCTGACCATCTCACTCTGCCATTTGGCGGCGTGGCTTAATGGTAGTGGTCGTTTCCCAACCAAGAGGTTGTGGGTGTGATTCCGGGCCTTTTTGACCATGTCCAAGAGTCCTTGGCAAGATACTGAACCCCTAGTTGTCATCGGTCAGTAGAAGTGACAGCAGTGTGAAGTCTTTGAAGGCCTTAATAGGGAGCTGGAAAGCCGCTATACAAGTGAAAGAAAATTTACTTGTAATTTATTCACGTTGAATAGAGGTTATTCAATAAATTACCTCAATTAAGTGAATTATTTATGAAGGGAATATTATATCCCTAATATATAGATATGATTACATTGTACTTTATATCTTTTAGTTTTGTTTTACACAGTGGCTTAAATACAAATAACATTTACCACCTGTAGAGGGAGCATTGAAGCAAAAAAATAAAATAAAATAATAAAGAAGACCATCTACTCCTTTGGCTTGAATTTTTTCAAGTGCAAGAAGGCCTCAGGTGTGCATGTTCACATCTGTCAATAACACCGAGAGAGTAACTTGTGAGTGATTGCCCCCGAGATGAAATGTTTTCAATGTTTGAAAGAAGGAGTGGAGAAAAAAAACAAAAAAACAAAAACGAATCACTTTCATGCATTTTAATACATGCCATACATTACGCCTTGCTTTGAATACGAGTAGGAAAGTTGAAAAATTAAACTGCAAGGAGCCTTCGGGCCCCGAGGGAATAATTACGGTCAATCATAAAACTTTATCACAGTGTGAGACAAACAGAGTGACAGAGATGGAGCTGATTGCTCAAATACGGGCTAAACAAAGACACTCAGCCATGCATGACTGATGTGCTCCACTCTTCAGTCCTCTTAAAGTGATGATTTAAAAGCTACAGAGTCATCATTCTACACGTGTCAGAATTGAGGAGTCCATTTCTGTCGCATTTGTGTCTCGAGCTAGTAATATGTTAATATTGTTTCCAGTGCCCTAAAGGTGCAGTGGAAACTTAAAGGTCGAACACAATCCATTTTGGAGAGTTGGTCAAACTCCAACTTGCTCATTTCCTTCAGCATAGTTGTCCCTAAATGATTTAATGGCATAATCGTAAATACTTTTAACTCTGTGGTATATTTTAAAGCAACTTTAACATTCTTAACGGTCCTACAAGTGTAAAAATAATCACAAGATGTAAAAGCAATCAAACAGACCGTCATAACTTTAATGATGAAAACACACTTAACTTAATAGTGATAGTGACAAAAGTACTGTAGTGAGACACTGCTTTGAGGATGTCTGTTTGTTTCATCTAACTTCAGGTGATGTGAGAAATTCATCTTTTGCCATCATTTTTCATGATGTTTCACCCCTTGTTGTGGCTGATCCTGCTTTAGAACATGTGTCACAAAAAAAGGCACAAAAATCCCCCAAAAACTGAATGGAAGGTTTGATGCAAGCTCACCTGATGTTTTGCAAAATTTGCTGAGTTCTTGTGTGATGTTGGTGAAAGTTCAAACTCAAGTTTTGCACTAGTTTGGAGGTTTGTTTTAACCCCTGTAGTCGCTGGGATTTCTCTGGCAGATTTTATTTTCTTTATTTTTAAGATTGCATTTCTACACACTGATGTGCCTGATTTAGGTGTTTTTTTTTAAATGATTAAACTCCCCCCGCTTCATTTATCACCAGTTTTAAAGTTTTAATAGGTTAACTACTGTTAGTAGCAAAACTCTGAAAAGTCTACCTTAACTTTCTTACTAAGTCACAAGGCAAGTGTATCTTCTTCATTTTTCTTCTTCTGTAAGTGTTGTGAAAAACAAAAAGCAAACTCTGTGTTGCCATCTTATGGCACCTTTCTATTTTCCTACCATTTTTTTTTTATTCTGAATTCAGAATTGTACTCATTGGAATGAAATACTGTGAACAATCATGTTACCTGGATATCTGTGATGGGGAAATCACTTGAAGCAAATGTTATATATCACTAGGTACTGTCTTTGAAAATTAATTAGAGCACTTTACAATATTGAAATAATAACGTTTGAATTTTAATACATTATTTTACAGCTGTGATGATCTGTTTTGTTTGCTTTTGGTTTCATATTAAGTTTCAGGTTTTCCTTGTGTTTGTTTGTGTCTCGTTAGTTTATTGTGTATACCTGTGCTTGTCATCCCGATCCCTTCAGCACTTCTCTTGTCCAGGTGTTCCTCGTTGTCTTGTTAATTTGTTGGTATCTAGTTCCCTGTTTCCTTTCCGTCCTTATCAGTTCACTGACTCGCTTTTATTTTTTGCGAAATCAAATTTTCATCCAGTCCAGTTTTCCTGGTGTTTGTTTTGACGCTTTGTTTCTTATTGTTTTATACTTTAGCACTTTCAATTATCCAAGTACCCTGTTTGCCTTTTTACTTTGAATGAAATCAAGTCCACCCTGCAATCCTGCTTTCTTGCATTTGGGTCCACAACCCCTCGCTCAAATCATGACAACTACTATGCAACTTTTGCATTACTATCACCAAAACAGCTTTGGAGTTCTAAAAATTTTAACTTGAATAAAGTACAGTGATTACATTATAGGGCTTTAACAAGAAGCAATATGTCAAAAAATAAATAAATAAATAAATAAGACTGCCACAGACTCCAGCCAAAGTAAAATGTACCGTAAGTCATAGGGCTGGGTGATATGACCTAAAATCAATATCGCGATAAAATGGGCAATTTTACCTCGATAACGATAAAAGCACGATAAATTCCCCCTGAGGACCAAAATCAAAATAAATGCAGGAAATGCATATTAACTGTTTTTTATTGACCAACTGGTACACATTACTTTCAGTGAAAAATAAAAGTACACAAACCATTTGCATAAACATTCCAAATAGCTTTCTTTGCATGATTTGAACAATGTCACAAAGAACAGGAGAAAAAGGCTACCTCTCACAAAATCTTTTTTGGCAAATAGATTGTACCGAGATGCTGTAATGCCATTTGCAAAGGCCTAGATTTGTGTAAAGGTATCTTGTACACAATATAAATAATGCCATGTGCAAAGGAGCTAGTCACCTGTAAACAAACTGCTAAATAGAATGAAAAAAATGTCAATGGAATGCCAGTGCCAAATAAACGCGTGTGCTTCATCAGGAAAATGCCATCTCGAGTATTCTGGTGCGCAGTCGCCACTTGTGGTCTATGTAATGCACATTCAGGCTCAAACAGGGATGCATGTTGTGACTCGACCACAAGTCGGATGTGGATGTAAAATGCTTGACATGTCTCCGCTCCCGTCCCGATGTTGTCCATATTGGGAAGTACGGTTTGCAACAAATATTTTCGTACCTCTCTTCGGCTACGTTCATGAGGCGTTAAAATCCTGTGCGCTCCACTGTAACTAGAGGAGCTATATCTTTAGAGCTTTGTGCTCGGCTATCGCGTCCACCTCTGAGACGTTCTCTCGTATGGTGTCGCCTCCGTTATGGGCTGTTGTCACTTGTCCAAACTTGCTCCTCACTTTGAACTTTTAGCACAAGCTCCAAGTCAACAGCATGGTTGTGTTGTGGGTGGTGAAAAAGAAAAGGTCGGACGCGCTGTTTTGGTGCTTACGACGCACTTTGTAGTTCATGTTCTTTTGCTTGAACATCGTCTTTATGGAACGCAAAACATTTCCAAACGACAGATGTCGAATTTCTTTTCGGGACAAGCGCGACAGGAACAATTTCAACTAACGTTACTTCGTCTTCAGCCGTGTCAGCCGCTTCTGAATTTGAATCGCCAGCTACGAACGCGTCTTGTTTACATTCTTGTTTAGAAGGGTGGAGTCACGTGACGACGCGCGCTGTAGCCATCTTAAAGGGGCATGAACATCGCTGCAGACAGAAAAGACTTCTTTTTCTTTTTTTTTTTTTTTTAGACACCGAATTTACCGACATGGGCAAAATGATGTCTGTCATTGTAATACATTTCGGTAACGGTAAATTTTCGGTTTATCGCCCAGCCCTAGTAAGTCAGTTGTAGAAAAGTACCAGGAAAAATTAAAAGCAGGTTAGAAATAAAGAAGGTAGGCTAATTGTTATCTCGTATATACATAACAGTTTCAACTCTGTCATTTTATCATGATGAAAGACTTGCGAATGCCATTGTTATAAAAACACTCACCACAGTCCTTTGGGGACGTCATGAAAATGAGTAATCAGGAAGTCTTTATAGTGTATGGGTGCACTGGTAGTCTCTTTGTTTCTCTCTCTCCCCTCTATTCTCTCTTAAGTTTGGGAGATTGCTAACATATTGTGATGGAAATGCCAACTTTGGTCATTGGCTGACAAAAACAGATCTTTAACTACTGTGCACCACTGAAGTAAACACAAATAAAAATCATGAATCGAATTCTTACTTCTTCTTTTTAAATACTTTACTGACAATAATTAAGTACATTTAATAGAAAAGTATAGCAAATGTCAGACACTTTTAGGTTCTGCGTTACTACTACGGGTTACTAAAAGCATGTGGTATACATGCATGAATACAGGATGTGCCATACCTCAAGCAAAAGTAAATCATTGTTGAGCAACTCTTGCAGTAACGCTCTTGAAACCTGTTAACCAACATTTTCACCTCCATAAGAACACACCGTGCCAATGATGATTTTTTTTTTCATGTTAGTTCAATGTACACACCCTATGAGGTTATGTTCTATTTTTTGCTGTTTCTGCTTGTCTTTACTAGCCTACTGTGCAAAATGCAGAAACGTGTGACGTTAAGAAATTGGAGACAATGGGTAATGGTGGGTAAAATGCCCCGTTCCATTCCACTCACTTGTCCTCAAATGTCCCCGCTGTCCCCTATCAGCTGAGCGGAGTCGCTGCAGGTAAGACAAGAATGAAAGCTGGTTGGATTACTTTACATTACTCCAATCAATTATTCAAATATCCCCTTTGCTTTCGTGGCAACTTGACGGGACTTGCTGTGTTCTCACAGTAACAGTAAAACGTTCATTTTCTGGTGATTGACAGTGCAAATATGTCAGTGTCAGGTTTTGGCCCATGTCAAGCCGAGCCACCTGGGTCGCATAAAGTATATGAAGGAAAATTCATTGACAAACGAGTGGCACAGCCTTTGTCCCAGAGCGTGACTTTTCAGTTTTCAGGGTGTGAAAAGCTAATAAATATTTTAAAATTAGGTGTGTGTCAGAGGCAGGCCAACTCCATCAGGCGTCTGCTCGGCATACTCTCTCAGGGAAACAGGTGCAGCCACATGAAGGAGAATTTCATTTCCAAAATAGCATTTAGCATTTTGCTCCTGCTGCTGGAGCCCTTCTCTGAGAGAAATTCTCATGTAATCATACACCG
Organism: Idiotropiscis lumnitzeri; assembly: GCF_059441095.1. Classification (NCBI taxonomy): domain Eukaryota; kingdom Metazoa; phylum Chordata; class Actinopteri; order Syngnathiformes; family Syngnathidae; genus Idiotropiscis; species Idiotropiscis lumnitzeri. The sequence goes on from NC_142393.1 coordinate 18,457,203, forward strand.
TGGTTACGGAAAACGTCTGAAGTTGATCCGCAGAGACATATGGCGTCCTAGTGGAGGGGAGGAGCCACGGGGGCTTGAGGGACCCAAATAGGATTTAAATGTTTATTTTGTGATTATCTGCAAAGGGCGTATTGCTGTGACAACTACAGAAAATTGCCTGGGTGCATCATAATAAAACAAAATAAAATAAATACATGTGAGTAAACTATAAAGGTCAACAAATAAACTTTGAAAAAAGAATATTTGCGTAATATATGTTGTTATAGTATATAACATTATATATTTTCTAATCATATGCCAAGGAGAGTCAGTGATGGTGTAGCAAGCAACAACGGATTAGTTCCCACTCTGTGACGGTGTCTGTGCCCTGAGACTGGCTGGTGACCAGTTCAAAATTACGGTTTCTGAAATATTCGGAATAACCCATTTAAATGCATGAGCGCAGAGAGTTACTCCCGCATTTGAATATTCCGTTCATAACGGCAACGTCATGACGCAAATAGATGTCATTTGTGGTTGTTACTATCTATTGGCAATAAAACACATTATATTCATGTCACTCACCACAGGAATAAAGCAGTTGGTTTTCTCCTTCCTCCAAAAATGTGCTGCGTCTCTTGAGTTTAACAAATGATAGTTTACCTCACCTTGTGTATTTCCAGAGACATACAAACCTCTTGTGTGTCTATACAGATAGTGTCATTTTCGTATTTAGCAACATGAGACGGCCCTCGGTGGCTTCACTTCTTGCTACGGTGAGTAGAATCGTCCAAGTACTTCCTGTCCTACAAAAACTAAGTTTCCCTGAGAATAGAGCACGTGCAGAACACAAAGCAATGCGCCTTTCAAATGAGGCAACCCGACCACGTTTACATGAATAAAAAGGGTAACCTAAAGATCTTATTCAGGTTTTTTAAAACCCATACTTGAGCATATTTGGGTTTATGCATGTATTTACATGGCCTTTTAAAGGGTTATATTGGCTGCATGTAAACACAGTCTATGTATATGAGCGTGATTGAGAGAGCTGGCGGAGTAAGAATGAGGCGCCAGGAAGAAGAGATGGCGAGGGTGGAGGACTTTACGTCCTTCGGGTGACCAGTCCAGAGTGACGGTGAGTGAGCCAAGGAAGTGAAGAAACGGATCCGAGCAGGTTGGAAATTTCATTAGAGTTATTTTAAACAAGAGTCTCTCCCAGGATGAAGTGGAATGTGGTGAGGTCAGACATTCGGGAAGACATAAGGGCAGTTTGAGTTTGAGAGGTAGATGCAGAAGATGGACTTTGGTGGAAAGGATGATACACTGTGCCTACCCCTAACAAGACAATTCTAAAGGAAATAAAGGAAGAATGACAATGATAATCCAAATTAAATGCAATGACAGAAAAGTGCAGAATGGAATTAATATTACAAATATAAAAAATGGGAACAAGTCCCTTGAAAATTATTATAATGCAAGTAAATAATCATCTTAAAATGTTGAATTCAAAATCATTCATATATATATATATATATATATATATATATATATATATATATATATATAATGGTAATGATAAATTTCTCATCCATCCATTCTCTAAAGAACTTTTCCTCATTAAGGTTGCGGGTAATGTGAGGCCTATCCCAGCAAAACTTTGGGTAGTCACGCTGAACTGGTCGCCAGTCAGTTGCAGGGCCCAAGCTGAATTCTTTCATTTTAAATGGATTTGGATAACAATCAATGGTTAAAATTTCCCAACATCCAATATTTTTAATCTAATGTCTCAGTGCAATTATGTTCACAAATAATGATGCAAATAATGTATTTATTGGTAGTATAAACTAGAAAAAAAAAAAGATAAAGTAGAGGAAAGGTAAGTTTACATTTGACCACCTGTCATAAAAACTAAATAAATAGGACCATCGAGCATCATGAAGCACTTTAATGAAGACTCTCAATTTTAGTGAACCCCGACATTTATTCGGGTGCGCTAATAAATTTGCTGAACACTGTATATCGGGCCAGTTGTTGCTACTCGGACGTATGTGAACATCATTTAAATGGATTTGTATACTTTAGCTGCACTTCATTATAAAAATATTATAAAATGACGTTGGGTGTAATTTTTGTCAGGATGTGATTCTGTTGAGGGCCACTTTATAAACTGCAGGTTGTGATCCCACTCACACTTATAGCCAGTGCTGCGCAATTTTGAGTTTTTCTAATCGTGTCGTCAAATGCTGCCTGCTAAATAATGAGAGATGTGGCAATTAATTTTCTTTTAATCAAGGTTGAAATGAAGTAAATTGCTGCAGCTGGGCGAGTCCTCATTTTCTATTTTTGCAGCGATGCAAAACAAATACGATAAAATGATGGCCCTCCTCACCTCTTGTAATTAGAAAGCATGAATGTTGTGAGGGAGATGATACGTATAGTACCTCCGACTGCGTCTCTCCCCCTGGAGATCAGATTTCAGCGCTTTTGAAACAGATGACCATGTTTTCTTGGCCACGCCTCCCTTATTTGCCTCTTGTTGTTTCCCTCTGCTGCAGTTGAAGACAGCAAGAGCAGCCCAACGTGACATTGACTGCAGTGTTGTTTAATGCCTCTCAAATCTTATTAAAGACCACAGCTGTGAAAGACCTTGCTGACTCTTCACATTACCATTAACTGTGTTATTTCAGAAGCCTTGCGAGCTGATTAGGAATGTATTAAAATTACCTGGGCATTGTATTGTCAACATATGGCCAACAGCACTGTTCTGAAGCCGGCTTTTCTTTTTAATTTTGCCATGTGACGAGTGTACTTGTATTTTACATATCAAGCCTCTTTATAAACTTCTAAAGACAGACTTAGATTGGGATTTAAAGCCTCTTCTCTTGGAATATACCTTCTCTCTTGAGGGAAAAGTTAAGATTGTGGCGATATTGCCGTCTTCTCAGAGAACCTTAATTTCCTGTTGGAGGTGATTGAGGAAGTAGTCACCTGCCTCTTATTGTCTGCTGCTTTAAACATGTAAACATGGAGGCAGACAACATATCGAGGGGGGTTGTAATAACCACATTTGATGTATTTTAAATATGCATATTTGCTTTTAGTAATTGAAACTAAACCACAATGTGTTTTTGTACATTCACGGGTACAACATTCCACATGCATTCATGTACTTTTTCACAATTTTTATCAGTAGTAGTCATTTTTGCAATGATTTGCAAGTATAATACATATTTCATTAATTGCATTGAATAAATTCCTCATTATTATCATTACTGTTTGGCAAGGCAAAATATGTGAGATACATTTCCATTCAAGTTTTCATGACCAAATATGGTTCTTTCACTACAGGGGATTGCCCAACTACAGAGTTACGGTACATGTGTAAATGTGAGACAACACCGTCCTTTAATAGTTACTTGAATAAAATCCTAATCATGAGTTTGAATAACAATGAAGTGCTTGAGCTCCAACACAAAGGCTGCATTAAAACATTTGGTTTCTCCCGTATAACAATTACATTGCTCCTTTTTGTTTAGAAATGTTTTTGTTTGTTATTAAGTTGTCTTGCAGCAGTGTAAAAATGTAATGCATAATTCTGTAGGGCTCAAACGAGTCCACGAGTAATTCAGGTACCTTGGTTAAAAAAATTACTCAAAGCAATTTTTCTGCCTCTGGTACCCTCTTAATTACATGTACACTGTCAGGAAGATGTCAAGCTAAACGCAGCAACAAATGTTTATGGTATGCATGACAGTAATGTGCCGTCTACGTGGTGAGAAGGCCAATTTCAAATGATTACGCTGGACATCAATGCCATGGTACACTTTTATTTCAAAGTTGCTCCCGGCAGCATGTCATGGCGTAACGACTGATAACTTGTCTTCCAGACTATGTTTGAGGCGTTCATATTGGTGTCGCAAACTGTTGGCACTGACGTCAACAAGCCAACGTTGTCCTGAAATAACCTTCAATCGCTCACTAAGGCAGCTTAAAAAAAAACAATTAATTAAGATGAGACAGTATTGTATGGGGTCTGTTGATATCGTTTAGCAGTGGCTACAGCGCTAGCAGCTAGCAGTGCTCAGGTGCACGATAGGCTGGTGAAACCTATCTCTTTTAAAGCAGTTTAATACACTGTTTAAATGACTATGCTGACAGCCTGACACAGTTAGTGTTCCTACTGATCACTTTTTAACAATCCAGACTCATGCAAGTGTATTATTTTAGAGGTAGATAGAGACGGCATTTAAAATCTTGCCTTGGGCACTACATTGGCTAGGGCAGCCTTGCCTTACATGAATGCTTTTGGAAGGTACATTAAAGTAAACTGTCCTTTTAATTCGAAAAAAAAAAGTTAGAAATTCCTTCACATGCTCCTTGAGCAATGTTGACAGTATACGTGGGAGAATATTGTACTTTAAAAGAACAATTTCATCAAGTGCAGAAATGTAGATAATTGATTTTTGTGAAAAGCAACAATATTGATATTTAATGTTATTGTATCACCATTATGGTACAGTCAGTCTATTATTGACACTTTCTTTCAATCATTAAGACATGCTCCATATTCCAATTCTTGTCTTCTGCTGCTCATAAAGTCTCTGTGTGGCTGTGTCGCACGTGCAGTGTTGAAATACACTGGAAAACATAAATAAATAAAGCCCCGATTGAGGACGTACTCGGAGTTAGCACAATAAAGCCGGTACGACACCAGCTGTATAATGTTAACTACAATCCCACCACCACCACCGTTGCGGGGAAAAAAAAAATCGTTGTTTACCATACACCTGCCACCACCGTTAACTTCTATAAGACAGCCACCTGCTAAAGGACATTTGTACATGTCTTTATTTAATTAAGGTGAACGCACTTCATTGGCCCGTGCACATAATGTGACAGAGAATAAATCGACCTTGATCAGGCTCCTGCCAGTGGAGGCATGTGGAAGCAACGTGTCTTCCTCATTGATCTAAATGTCAGCTTTGCAAAAAGCCTTCCAACAACTAGACTATGCAACCAACGTGCATATCATACACATCGAACTTGCCCAAACTTGTACAATGTCCTGCATTTTGCAAATATAAAACCAGACATGCAGGACGATTCAATAAAAGGCTCTCCAAAAATGTCACTCAGATTGGGGTCAAATTTGACATTGTTTTGATGAGCATAAAAACATAAAAAACAATGACTCTTTGCCGAAAAATTTCTGTCTTTTAAGTTTGTTTAATCTTTTCCTACTATGCGCAACTGTGTCTACCTGACAAATGTGAGCAACTCACAAGCACAGAACATAAAGGCAAGACGTGATTGGATATACATTGTCACATGGTACTGTGACAATGAGGTCAACACTCAGTACAGTTGAGTTTATTAGTCATTTCTAGGTTAAAACTGGGCCAACAGTACAATGAAATGGGGCAAACTAGAAAAACAGGTCCGCTTGGCAAAAGGTGCCGTGCCTACATGTAAAATACGCAATTAATATTTGTATAAAAGATATGTGATCTAATGCAAAAATTACAATCAATGAGTCATTTCAGTAGAGTTGAAAAGTGTGACTCGCTAAAGGTGCTTTCATTAGTCCGTGTATGGATTTAAAAGAAAATAGTTTGACTCAGAAATGAAACCCTTTCTCTAAGTGTGACATCCTGGTAGGTAAAGACAAATATATAATTTGTTATTCACTGGTAGACATCATATTACATCTAAAATGTACTCTTGGTTGGTCAGCATGATGAAATTTTAAAAAGTGAGGATATGTTACTGTAAAATAGCCACTGAAGAATTTGCATATTGGAGCTACAGTATTTGTGACAAACAGATGCTGGAAGCTATCATTGCATATTGCATCACAAAGGTTTATAGTTGTAATGACATTTTCCATTTTGTGCGTCAATATGACAATAGATTTGAAGCTTGACAGCCAAACTGACTGATTCACCTCAGATTTGCCTGGATTTTAATAATCACACTAATCTATGTACAATACATACGCAACGGATTTAGTGAACGATAACAAAATAGCAAATGTGCAGTGGTAATTATAGAGGCCTTCTCTGAACATGTAATGCACTCAGAAAGAAGAAAATATTTAAAACTCTTACCTGCCATTCAAGTATGAAAACACATTTTTGACCTTCATGTTAGGTCGACTGAAGTGTATGATTAAGAAGAAGAACAATTCATGCTTGGACTTTTATATATTTATTATAATTAATATTCTTAGCTCTCTTCACAGCAATGATGTGCTACACTGAGGCTAAAGGGGGGGCAGACACCCTCCCTTGCAGAACCATATTACAGTAGATCAATATTGATGTAAATATTTTTACATTGTCATTATTTACCATAGTTGGACCTATTTAACTTTGAATTGGGGACCCCTGAATTATTTTATGCTTTTCGTTTTTTTTATCCACATTCAATAAATATGACCCCCACCATGTTTTTTTTTTGTGTGTGTGTTTTTTTGACAAGCCTACTAAACGCATGGAGAAAATATATTACAAAGCCATAAAAAGGTTACAAGACGGTAATCATATCAATGCAGGTCATAATCTGTATTATATCATTCTGACATAAATATTGCTTTACCTTATGTTAAAAACAATCAAAGATGTGTATTTTTGTTGGGAGGATACAGAGCAAACAATGTGTATTTTCTAACCTTGCTCTGACCTGTGATTAGCTTTTACTGTTTTACAATTAGTGAGACTGGTGAAGGCGTCAGCAGGGCGGAGGTGGGATAGCTACGCCCTTGAGAGTGGGACTTATGAATCAGCGGCTGGCAGTAAATGGAGCGAATCATTACTGAATCAAGTGATCTGCAGAATAATCTATTGATTTTCTGGTCTTTCGTACTTCTTTATTATTCTGTATCACAGTATTGCAACATCAGGAGGAACCCACTGATGGATGGGATGCGTCTGCTGGGGCCGTGGGGGCAGGCGGGCTGCTGTTTGCTAACACAGTCAAGGGTACTGGACGTGAAATGAGCTGCTACAGAAATGTTCACTTCTGAAAATCTTAACTAAATAAAGATGAGTCATACTTTAATTAATATGTTGATATTATGTTGGGTAAAGTTGGTGCGAGGCTTCAACAAACAGATTCCGCAACAACACAGATAAGAGCAGATGGAGAATGAGAAATGAAAAAAGTCCTTAACTCTTGTTTAAAATAGACATTTTTAGATGGATAAAGGTAGATAGATGTCTAATTTCAATTTTTCCTTTTTAAATGATAGGAAGGTCAAGAATACTGACTTTTCCTTTTTTTTTTGGTCCATCCAAAAATGATTGAAAATAATGTGTACACTCTTTTATTTATGTTTTAAAGTGACAAACACACAGAGCACAAAATCAGAGGATTTGTGCACTCACGCATTATTTGCTATTGATCCTTTTCATTCTTATTATGTACAACAGGATGTATCACCGAATTGCTAATTGGGAATAATCGGTCTGTCAATAGATGGCAAGAGTGCAGAATTTAGAGAAGGGAAGTTTCAAATACAACCTATGACAACGTGCCTTGTTTCAAGGAGCCTCATGCCCACAATAATTCCCAGGGAAGTATTGATGCAAGGCAGGCAACAAAAATGTGAGGGAAAACCTGAAGACCGGTGATGTTTGTGTTTCGCACGTGGGAAGGTAAACAGAGTGGCAGAAGCACTGAATACAACACATTTGACACACTCGTTTCAAATGACAAATGGAAAAGTTGTGTTACGTATCAATTAAATGTTTGAAACGAGTCAAATGATTCAGTGATTGATTCAGTGCAAATTCACCAAGTTCGTTTACAAAACCAGAGTCGGCTACCATCTATAATTTCAATAAGCAAAATTGTTAAGGTCAAGTTATTTCGATGTGTCCACTTTATGAGCCAACTGCACGAATCCGTGCTACAATGTATTATTTTCGTGATTATGTTTTATATATTATTGTGATTATTTGATTTTTCTTTCTAGCGCTGTATTGAACAGAAAACTGATTTCTGCCCAGTAGAATTTCCAGTTTGCCATTAGTGGCATGCTGTTCTTTTCCAGAACACAATCAAATTGGAACAGAATCAACAACGCCTCTGCTGGTTATAGCCAACTTGTGTGATTTAGTAGCATTTTAAAATTCTTTGAATTAATCCATTACATATCGTGGTCATCACTAATTAATGAATGACAATGACAAATATGTGTATTAATATCTGTAGCACAACGATTTAAAGTATTTTTATCTGTTCTCGTGGCATTTCCACACAGGAGACAGTCAGAGAGATCACGGCTTGATGAAGCCTACAGAACCAGATTATCTGCAAAAGGCAGCGTGGTAATACTGAGCCCCCCAAAGTGAAACCTCTCAACACTCCGACGGTGCATGGAAATTCTGTCTGTAAAGTTTATGAACAGAATCAGTTCTAAAGGTCAGCCTTGACGGAGTTCAACCCTTACTGGAAACAAATTTGACTTGCTGCCGGCAAAACTGCAAATTTCTGACATCGGTCAAACAGGAACTGAACGGCTCATATCACAGATCAGGTAACATATAACAGGGATGGGCAACTCCTTAATTTATTAAAAAGAAAACGCGAAAAATAACAATAACTTACTAACTAAATAAATAAATAAATAAATAAATTAGAGGCATTAGTCAGTGAACTCACATTTATGAACATTCAAAACAGTGTGCATCTACCGTGGTTGACATCGAACCGCAATGTAGAAGAATAGTAAACTTCGGTCATCTGCAGCAGGTTCTTGGTGCTGCCGTTCTCTTGCATCTCGATGCATGGCAAAAATTATTATACTGTAAATGACGGGTGTGCAGAAGAGAATCTTTGCATTTAAAATGATGTACGACCACATATGCCATTTAAGCAAATTGTTGAATAAATGTTACTGGTATTTTGCAAAGCGTGCTCAACATTTCATTAGTAAACAAATAAAGAAGACAGGCAAACTGTAGACATAAGATCATGTGTCATACGAGATAAGACGGTCATTAGTGTGACACTTCAACGGGCATGTTTGCAAAGAAACAATTTAGACACAATGATAAAATAGTAGCCAAAAATCATACGTAAAAACTGTTGGACAACTTACTGCTGTGAAACTATTGCATTTCATGAGTGGGGTAATTATGCAGTTAAATGGCCAAATATTAAATAAAACTATGTTTGAATTATATTGTTAGCCTATCTGAGCACTGCTGCCAAAAACAAACCGTGTGTTGTCTAAAGTTAGCCAAGTGCTGTTGCCAAAAATAACACCCTTACGTAGAGCTACTTGTGAGCTGATGCCAATAAACAAACACAAACCATGTATTGCACAAGAAGACACCAAAGTGTTGCCAATCTAACCACGTTCTCCATAAAGCTACCTAATCATTGAGGCCAAAAACTAACCACATAGTGGTTACTGTTGCAGCCTAGACAGCTAATGACAAGTGACTCAACAACTATTGCTTATAGCTACCATTTGGTGACAAATTGTTAGGTGCACTGGTAAACGAGGATTCTGAGAGTTGCACGACTCTCATCATGCCTTACAATACTACCCCAATAAACAATTATCTTATTGCATTTCTTTAGTTCAACACCTTGTATATAAAAAAAATCAAATACTTGTACTGTAGGTCAGTGTTTCCCAAGGTTTATCGAGCCAAGGCACATATTTCACATGTGAAAACATTCTCACGGCACACCACTTAGCTCAACAATGCACAAAAGTGGCTCCACGGGATAATTATGTACCTACTGTCATCTAGTCAAAGAAAATTTGATTGTTTGCCTGTTACGATATGTGGTTGGCATAGACAATAATCAAAACTTTGTTTTTTAAATTAGAAAATTAATCAGAATCAGGATGCCTTTTATTGTCATTATACTCAGTGTACATCTGAGGATCTCTCACGGCACACTGGTTGAGAACCACTGCTTTAGGCAATCTATGGAAATTGTGTTCTATTTTTGAGAAAGATTCTGACGTGGGGGTTCAAGGAAAGCCTAAAAAAAATCTTTTTTTTTTTTCTATTTTAATTAATGCTTTTGTTGTTTCGATATAAACACCGTCAACGAGTACCTGGGGAAAATGTGCGGTAAATGGTTAAATGGCACACCCCTGGTTTAGAGTGTTCCATCAACCCACCATGCATGTTTTTGGAACGTGGGAGGAAACTGGAGTACAAGGAGGAAACCCACGCAGGTATGGGGAGAACACGGATACTTACTTTGTCTTATTTTTTTCATGGTTTATCATATTTACGTGACGAACCTATGAATAAATCTTGTTAAACTTTGTGCGAGTGATATATCATGTACTGTCCACGTGGTAAAACAAACCAGAGGGTGATTTAATTAAATAAAGTAAAGTAAATTTAATTTGGTGTAATCATCACCACCTTACATGGAAAAAAAAAATTATTCAGTACGTGATGGAAGGGCATATACGGTGCACATAGTAATGGTATTTTTTTGTGATTAGGGGGGTGGGGTACTTATTGTGGCAGCACCTGCCAGAATCTGTATCCCCCCAGTAACTTTGCCGAGGAAGAAGGGATCCTGCTCAGATTTGCCACACTTACTCAAGATGATCCAATAAGTACACAGAATAAGTCACTTGATGGGTTGGGTTAATATTTTTGTGATTAGAGGGGGGGTACTTATTCTGGCGGGTGCTGCCAAGAATCAGCATCCCCTGGTAACTTTCCTACTGCGTAAGTGGTCAGTGAATGCACCTCGAGTCCGACGCAGAACGCGAGTGACTTTATTATTTTTTTTAGTCTTTTGCTACTCTTGACTCGGCTATCAGTGGTTATAAAAAAAATAAACAAATCAGTCAATTGGAATACAATTACGTGTTCTCTAACAGGATACCACCTATCTGCATTTTGCCACTTAATTTGATCTAGCTGGAAACACCATAGGCCACTTCACTCATCCTCTCCCCGTTTCATCGTGTTTTGATCACTGAAATTCCCTTATGGTAGCTTCATTGGTTGCAAAATTTCTTTGGTCTAACGAATGCAAATGCAGGTAATTTCCCCCCAATTTCGGCGGAGTCAAACGCTTACTTTACGTGTTAAATTGTAGCGAATGGTGCGCTGAAAACCGCACCGACGAAGACTACCACTTTCATGGAAAACCTACTTTAAATTGCAGCAAATCAAAAACACAAAATCATACATTCTTCGTGCCTTTCAATGAAAACAAACGTAGTAACATCGCGCCGCCTTCAGTCAATGCATGCGCGCTCCCGCGACAGGGGATACAGATTTTTTCGGGGGTAAGTACTATAGCACGACACCGGTCCCATGATGGTGCGAGGTGGGGACCAGTTCAGTCGTCAAAGTCACGGAGAATCCAGGCCACTTTTTCCAAGCCACACCTTTGAAGCGAGAAATTCAATTAAGGACTCCTCTTCCCACTTTGAGTTGGTCTCCAGGGCACATCTTCCAAGCGACTCGTCTTTAAAGAATCTAGAAAATAACACAATAAAACGTCAAAACACCCCCTCACCTAATAGTAATAATAGTAGTGATGATGCAAATAATAATAATAATATGACAACTCCAGAAAAGGCGCCACTCACCGTCACGGCACAAGGGTTGCTTGTAGTTTCAAGTGGCAGCAGGACGACAAAGTCCACCCAGGTAAGAGTTTGGCTTTTCCTCCAACTCCTCTCTGCATGTTTCAACCCTTGAGTGGAAGTCCACGCTGACGGAGACACGCGAGTGTGCACAGCTTGTGAAGGAGGGAGGGGGGCTGTGTGGGACAACCACATCCAAACGCTTGGCCGAGGGGAGCCGCTCGCTTCACCGGCCACCGGGACTTCCAGCCGCTTGGCGACGGCGACAGAGACGACTAGAGCCGCGTGTACTGTCCTGCCTTCCCTTTCCCCCCCTCAACTGTCTCCCACCTCAAACGTATCCGCTTTCATCCCAAACTAAATACTCCCAAAGCTATAACGGCGTCAAATGGGTTGAGACACACACTTCACTGAAGTCGAGACTCGTATTGCAACTTTTATTTGTTTTCGTTCGCTCTCCGCAACACGAGTTTAACTCACGCGACTTGAGAAAAAAGTACAAGTCGACACAACGACATTTATGTAGGACATGTTTTTTTTGCATGTGACGTAGAAAAACTGCGAAAAGTTCGCTTTGGGGGCGACGCTTTTGAAAGAAACTTAGTGAAACTCGCCATAAACAAATATGCAGCCCTCATATAGCATCATTTACTGTAAAGAGAGGAACTTCTATTGTTTACGTAGGTGCATTTAATATTGAGAGCTTGAAACACGGAAGTTATGTTTTTTTTATTTAATATTTTATTTCTTTAGTTGATTTGTTCTGAATAAATCGTGAACACATTTGCTATTTTTGTGCATATTCATGATTAACTTGTGCATAAGTGGCATCGTCCCATCATTTATCGCCAATTGGAATGCGAGTAAACACTTCTCAGAAACAGACTGATTTTCATGAACGTTTACGCACCAGAGCCCACACATTGTATTTGAAATGGTTGATATGATTCTGCGCAGGTTCCTGCTCTCAGTGGCTGACAGGCAGGTTTAATGACTTCCACCTCCTCTAGGACAAACAATCTGTTTAAAAAAACGTGTACATAACTCCTGCCTGTTTGCTTAGTCGTGATCGCTACAAAACACCACCATGATTTCAGATTTAATTTCATACGCCTTTTTTTTTTTTTGTTAAAAGGTGACTTCTCTTGCTGGCGTCTTGTCTGTGTTTGTTGCTCGTCTCATGTATGAGGACGAGGACAGGAATAGATGACTGGCACTTTAAACCCAGGTCTCTCATATTCTCGCCGGATCTTCCTCCTTTGCTAATTATTGTGTTGTTTTCAGAGCAAATATGTCATATCCATGGCGACCAGGCAGGTTTATTGTCTCTCTCATGCAATAGCTCACACAAGTAATTAATTATCCTTTCCCCTCTCTCTCTTTCCCCTCCTGTCTTTGGTTAAACAGATCATTCATGGAAAGCCATCATCTTTATTAAAATGCCACAGCTAGTACAACACAAGGTAAACAATGAACATTTTTCAATTTTACTATTTCAATGTCCCTTTTTGTGCTGTGATTCATTTTATACTGTACCTGATGTGTGTACTTTAGTGATATTTCTTCATCGTGCAGCAGCTGTGATGCATCCAATCATGCATGCAGAGTAACTCCCCAACAACCCTACACACACACGCACGCACCCCTACACACAGTGCTAAACAAGGCACCTTGAAACACAAGTTTAGGCAAGAAATCATCTTGCATTTTGTGTGAATTGCGTGCAAGCGTTTGCCAGATCAAAAGGCAAAATGGCTTTTGTGGAGACTTCTATTTCATGAGGTCACCATCTGAAATGACCAGCAGCAGGTGACACTGTCGAGGACTCTCGTCCACCTGCAAGCATTGCAGCTGTGGGTTAGGGTGCACTTCTGCCCCCCCCCACCACTGCCCTGCCCCCGGTAAAATAGATATGATGAGTTGCTGAGTGCTCCTTCGGTGTGGAATGTGACGGCACGTGTCTTCTGCTGCATGGAGGTCTGTCTTGAGCTGGACACCTTCCAGCCTTCACTGTCTGACTAGTGGCGCAGGTTCTCATCTCTCTTTAGCATTGATGTGACACAGCAATATCCATCTGTCAAACATATTGCCCCTTATTTTCCTTCCTGTCTTTTGACCTCTCTCTGCCTCCCTTCCTTCATCCTTCAATGACTTAAGTGAAGTACACAGTCTTTTTTAACATCTTAACTGGTCTTTAAAACGTGTGCGACCCCACATATGATGAGGAAAACTCAGCATGTGTGTGTTTACAGCTCCTGTAGTGTGCGGTGTGCTCAAAATGATCAACACATCACACTACACACATGACGATGTCTACACCGACAGTTACCATTCTCCTTACCTATCCCAAATGTCCGTCGTAGTTTCAAGACTGCCCTGTGAGAGGCAGCATGATGTCACAGAGTATGGGAGGGGGGGGGTTGTGGGGGTGACACCTTATTAATTGCTCTGGATAATTTGTTGGTGACATCCAATATTTGGGCTTTTGCTGACTTTGATTGCAAGTGTTGAATCTACTCAAATTGGCCCAACTGTTGGTATTTAGAGTATACACATTTGCTATTTGTGCTGTTTTATTTGTGTGTATACAGTTTTTGATTTGTCTGTCTTAAGAATGTAGAAAAAAAATCTCTAGCTGTGGACACTCTCATTGTAATTGTCGTGTGATGCACTAACATTCATATTTCCTGTAACTTAATCAGTCAATGAGATGCCTCATGTCTCATAAGTACCCATCTGCATCTGTCAAGGGGTGTTTAGAATTAAACCCATGTGTATTCTGCTTCTGTTTGACCTTGGCAGTGGACCTCTGTTTTTTTTATTTATTTTTTTATGTCAAATAAGCATCAGTAATCCCAGGCACCGCTTGACAGGCTTCAAGAGCCATTAGTTTTCTTTCCCAGCTCATAAGCTTTATCAATTGCTCCTTTGTGTAATGATTTTGTATACAAATTCACACAAGCATAGACTTTGGCCTTGTTAAAATAGACTGCCATCAACACGTCCTAGCATACCAGCATGGATATACACTTTTTGTTTTTTAATTACCTCGATTGTTTTTATTTTAGCACAGAGGAAATGCCCTTTTGCATGCTTGATCACTCAGTAGAAAAATCCAATATAATGGAGGTTCAAGGTGAATTGCATTCAGTGTGTTCTGCGAATGAAGGGAATTTCTGAGGCTAAATAAATAAATCACGTAGACAAAGAGCAATATGGACATAAAATAAATATTGATTATTTGCTGCGGTTCACATCTGAAAATGGCCTTTTTGGCAATTTGTCATAGGCTTTTTCAATACTTTTGAAAATTAGGCAGGCATGAAGTTGGAGGAATGGAACAAGTGAGGGAGAAAGACGAGAGAGATTTCACAGAGTGGAGAAAGGGACATGCTGCCCCTTTCTTAGCTCATTATCATTCCTAATAAGTCTTAAGGAAAGAAGGAGCATTGAGTGTAAATGCACAGTAATCCTTCCACTGTCCAAGGTTAGTAGGGACGTCAGCACAGACGCACCGTTCCCAGCTGGCCACTTTGGGACCAGAGGAGCACAGTTAAGGATAGATGTTCAAGGAGAAAGCGAGGGCATTTAGACTCTGGGTTAAGGTTAT
This sequence comes from Idiotropiscis lumnitzeri, assembly GCF_059441095.1. Classification (NCBI taxonomy): domain Eukaryota; kingdom Metazoa; phylum Chordata; class Actinopteri; order Syngnathiformes; family Syngnathidae; genus Idiotropiscis; species Idiotropiscis lumnitzeri. The sequence continues at coordinate 18,472,379 of NC_142393.1, forward strand.
GCCCTTCCTTCTCAATGGCAATGCACCAGCTGGCATGTAGTCAGGGCTTTAAAACACCAATTTTTGGACATATTAAGTATAAAGCCATCACATGGGATTTAGAAGCCACATTAAGGATCCAAATGGGGCAATTTTGTCTTGGGCGTAGTGTTGAACTTAAAGCAACTCCCTGCACTTTTAGTGTGGTTCAGCAGCAAGCATTAAGATAAATCGGAAGAACTTGCGACCAATTAACTCATTGAACAGATTGCCACTCACTTGCAGCAATTGTTCAACCATGTTGCTTTAATGGATATCCAATGCAGTCTTTATTTATCTTCTTTTCTAAGATCACGGTCCAATGTTCTGTCACACGTGTTTTCTACATAGGTTTGCCACTATTGTAATTTCCATGCGTATTAATCAACTCAGACGTGGGACATTAATCTTAATTCACAGTGAAAAGCGGGGATTTCTATGACCGCACTAATTAGAGCAGTGAGTGGATTTGCTGTTACCTGTCAAGTTGTGTTTTTAGAATATATCAAATCTAATTTATTTATATATATATATATATATATATATATATATATATATATATATATATATATTAGGGCTGTCAAAATTAAAGCATTATTTCAGGTGATTAATCCAAAATTTTTTAACTCAGTTTGATTTACTTAAAAAATAATTTGCATACTTTGCAAATATTGTGCCATATTAGTTGTCTTTAGCACATCTCAGAACAAAACACCGTGTTTAAGTTACCACGGGGCCTTGCAAAGCAACACTGCTGGAGTGTGGCGCTGGTGGGGAGTTTTGAGAAATGTTTCGAAAAAAATGTCTGCAAAGATGTCTCCGTTTAGATCGTATTCAAGAATCCAAGAATGCTATTAGAACAGTCTTTGAATTAAATATACTTCATATTTGGTGATTTCGCATCAATTCCAAGATTTTATTCAAGTAAATATCTGTGATAAGCTTCGCAAAAAAATAGTAGTTGAAAAATGTGATTCGTCATGATTGATCATGGAATTTTTTGTAATTAATTAGTTAAATTAATCACGTGACAGCACTATATATGTGTATATATATATATATATATATATATATATCTAATGTGTGTGTGTGTATATATATATATATATATATATATATATATATATATATATATATATATATATAATGTGTATGTGTATATATATATATATATATATGTATATGTGTGTGTGTGGGGGTGGGTGGGGGGTGTGTGTGCGTTTGTGCGTGTGGGTGGGTGTGTGTGTATACTGCCATTTCTAAAGTGTAGTTCTCTGTCTGTAAAAAGATTTCAGCAGTGACTGCGTGTTGTAAAGTTTGTTGACTTCATGGTAAATTTGTGTTCTTGTGAATGCAGAACTCTGTTATAAAAATGTTAGTTCATCCAGACTTTATTATTAAGGATCGCTCCACATTTTGGCATTCGCTACTACTGCTCCTTACTTTGGACTTTCTTGAAAAGAGTTGCCTTACTTCCTCTAAATGAATGGGACAGAAGTCACACAAATTAAATTGGAGCTGGCCGTGTGGAGTTGGAGTTAACTTTTGTCTTGAACAGTGCAATCTCAGTGCCTTTCTGTCAAGCAAGGAAGGATGAATTAGCCTCAGGGCAGATGTTAACAGACCTTTGCTCACCATTTTGTTCCTTTTTTTGTATTTATACCTACCTTTTAAAGGTTATTTCCTGCAACGTTTCAGCAGCTTTTGCTCACTCTCACCTGTCACCATGTCTGATTTAGTGCCTGAGCCGCACTCATTGCTTTGACCCAACCTCGACTGTCTCACCATTTTCTTGATCAGTTTGCATTTTGGTTGCTGCCTATTTTGCTTTATTGCTGATCCACCCTCCACCCCACCTTACTCTCCAACCACCTCCTGAGAGGCTTGGGTGGCAGAGAGCCATCACCATGGTGATCTGAACACAGATTCCCTGCGCACCGGTCCATTGTGACAGGCGTGTGTTGAGGTGAGATGGAACAAAATGTTACAGCAACAGTTTTTTTTTTTGGTGTGTTTTTGTTTTTGCCTAATTGCCCTGGGATCCAACGGCTGACAGACTGGGAGTTAGAGTAACAGTTTTTATTTTATTGTTAGTTTTTCAACTACTGAATCTGTTGAAATACAGTAGAATACACACTGTCTCACACTTATTTTTCGTATGGCAGAAAATCTTTGATTTATTTTTTGCTAAGAATGATATGGGTCATCGCTTCACAAATGTGAAACTGTTTACCAATAACAAAATAAGCTCAAGCCCCTAATTATCCTGCTGCACATGCTTCAAGAAAACCACTCAATATTCCGGCTTTGTTCAATCACACGGAACCAAACAAAGTCATGATAATGTCCCCCAGTGTGTGAATTCAGGTACCGGGCCAGAACGATGCGTTAAAAAAAGCATAAAGTGTGACGCTGTTTTTCCTTTCGCCCAAATGTTAATTGACCACTGTGACTTACTTTATTCTTATATTCAAGGTAATTACTCGCCCTTGACCATATGTCAGTACAGTTTAACACAAGAGGATTGGGAGCTATATGAAGCACAACAAAAGACCAAGATGTTTGATTAATTGTTTTGATGCCATACAAAGATTTCTGGTTCAACAAGTTTGCTCAAAACCACATTTAAGAACAAAATAATTCAAATCTCGTAATTGTTATATTTACATTGTTTTTCTTAAAACCAATTGTAATGGCAATTTAGCCTGGAGTTTTATGAAAAGAAAATTCTACTTTATTTCTATCAGTAAAATCCAGACGCAATATACACTGAAAAGAAATGTTAGTGTAATTTATTTACTTTCATCAAGTAGTTGCACAAAATAAAATTATTTGTATTCAGAACCATGTTTTTAGTAGATATACAGTCTACCTCAATGTATATATCTGTATTCAGATGATTTTATTTTGTGCAACCAATTGACAAACTAAAATTGAGCAAATTGATTTCAGTCTACTCAAAACACGCTGCGCTTACAAGGTTACATTTTGCCTACAAATCATGGCTCTGCTTCAAATAACTGGTGAGCCGTGATTGGTCATAACCGTGATGTCAATTTCAGCCGAAAGAAAGTGACAAAATGGCCTCCTCCTGAGAAGGCCAAAAATGGGTGTATTTTGCTGCTTAACTCATATTTCGCAAACACAATATTAACTAGAACGCCTCGCAAACACAATATTAACTAGAACGCCATGTTTAGACTAGTGAAGGCGCACAGAATATTTTATTGCAAACGATTTTTTGGGGTTGACCTCCCTTTTAAAGCCACAAGATTTGAAATGTACACTGTGGTTTGATGTTTTGTTTTGAGACTTCTTTCGCCTACATTTTCCACAACTTCACGAGCCTCCTAATATCCTGATTGTTACAGGCTCTTTTAGCATTCCTGCAGGTAGCAAGTAATAGCAGATACTGCAAGGCCCTTCTTGCCCAGTTTATCTCTTGTCGACTGGCTCTCGATGATCAGACAGTATTGTCCTTTGAGCTCTTGCTTCGTGTTGATTTTTACCTACCTTGATCCAACCCGCATGCCTCTGGCTACCGATCTTAGAGAGAGTAAAGGTTGTATAGATAATATGGCATTGAAGAGATGTAGCAGGTTATGCCCTCAACCCTGAAGACGATGTTGGCTGTTACCATAACAGCTACCGGGTTGCCCTCAGTTGCTAGGGTTGGAAAGGAAGTTTGACCTGTAACACAGGGCACGAGGTGGGCTTCAAACACACAACCCTAACATCTGGACTAATGTCTGGGTTTCTTGCTCTTTGGGGGCAGGGGATGCCCCATGGCTTATGACATGACGTCCAAAAGTCATCTTGGTAGCCTTGTTAAAACTTTTGTGCCTGGCACGATGCAGTGGTTACTTTATTGACGGGGAATGCAGCGTTTGTGGAAAAAAAATCCACATTTTGGGCCAATTCAGTATTAATCAGAATGCCATGTTTGGGCGAGTGAAAACAGAACATATAACTGCAAAGGATATTTTGGGGTTGACTTCTCCTTTAAGTGGTTTTACGCATCAAGTATCATTAATTTTTGTGACTGCACAATAGCTGCCAGGTGTGTTCTTGCCAAGTCTGTAAGAGCAATAAGCTCTTTCGGTCACATTAACTCCCCTCGTAGGTGCAAAGGTGTCTTTCCCGAGAGATTCTTTTATGTTTGGAGACCTCACTTGCTTTATTGATTGCGATTACCACAGCAGCAACTTGTAGTCTCAGTTTGATCTTCGCTGCCGCATGGCATCCCACTTCAGGAACACTCTTGGCAAAAAAGGAAAATAAATAGTTTAGTGTACATTAGAATACAACTTGCCAGAAGGGACTCCTTCCTTCTCTCCTATTGCAGCTGGAGCAATGAGCAAATTGATTAGGAGAACTAGAACACACCTCCTTGGCTCTTATCGCCTCATTCTTGGACAATATTGCCGCGCCACGGGACAATCTAAATATTTCAAAGGGAACCCTTGGTAAATCTCAATAAATGGCTATGGGGCAGAGCAGCTGTCTCCTGCTGAGGGTTAGTGCCAATTTTCTAAACTATGATGAAAGAAAAGTTTTGGATTATTTAACCATGCATATCCTGTGGGCCCCCATTCCAGCAGCAGACCACGGTGATGATTGCACCCTCCACACCAGGACTACTCCCTTCCCTTTGGATCTATTAGTTTGAAATCATTTGGGTGATGACTCTTTGAAAGTGGCGGCCATTCTGGGATGTCGTGTTGAAAATGCCACAAAGACCTCTCTTTTATGCACAAACTCTAATTAAAAATGGTTAACCCCTCCACATCCCCAAGCTGCACAGGGAAAGACTTGGTAGCAATTTGGTGGATAATCAAATTGCATTTTAAATAGCGCTTAAAGATGACTGGGGTTTGCTCACAGGAAGAAGCAGTGGCACAAATTAGGCTTGAATAAGATGCTATGTGCTCAGAGGAACAATACAGGAAAATTCACATCATAACATGCACTGCTCGATTTACGTTGGTTAATGACTGCAAATGATTTTATTTAAAAAGACCATCAGATTTGTTTTCATGCATGCAGGAATACTGTTTTTATTTTAATTATGAAGTGCCCCTTGCTAAGTGGCATTTTCTTTCCAACGTGTCCTTACAATTTCACCAGTTGAGGAAAAACTACTAATGAGAGATGATTTGTTAACGGTTGTAGCACCTTGGAAACATTTTACTCTTAATTTCAGATTTTCGGTCCGACAGAAATGGCAAACTGGGTGGAAAATGTTGTCAAGAGCTATGTTTGTCTGGAAAATATCTGTGCTTAGACGCTGTCCCCCCACATTTGATTTACATCATTAAGTTCTTTTCAGCCAGTCAAATTGTCTATTCACCCAGCATTCCAGTGCATAGTGATATGCCGTTTTTAGAAAACAGAAAAATGACGGGCCCAAATTGCTTCTCCTAGAATAAGCAAAAAGTTAAATTACTATGAAATAAGAGAATTGGATAAAACTTGAACTCCTCACTTATCCTCACATTGTAATGTTCCTCGTCCAACTGCATGCATCAGATTGTGGTCTTTTTGTATCACCGGGACCGCGTTTCATGTTAAATTGGCTACTGAGACAAACCATTGCAGAGATCAGAAGTACTTTGTATGCACTTCATAGCACCAAAAGTGACACTTGAATATTAAGTGTGGAGCAGAGATGGCTAGTAACAATATATTTCCTCCGTTACATGAACTTTTCAAGTATTTTTTTGGGATAAATTGTACTTGCAGTCTTAATGCCACAAACCTTTTAGTTTTACTTAAGTATTTTGGGTAACAATGAACAATATTTAACTCCCATTCCATTGAGTTGTATTCTACCCTCTACTTAGAGTTGATATTTTTATTCTATCTATTACTCAGTCCGTGTATTCGTTTTGGTTTGATAGTGAGACTTCTGAAAAGTCCACATTTCAGCCTGCAATTAGGTCGGCTGTGTTCACACCCACAACAGCTCAAACCGCCATTTTTAAATATGCCTGCTATTAGATATCAGCAGGTTTAATACCCATCTAATCAGACATAGATTGCTTGTCGCACTCGATTTATGCCAGCCATGCACATAGAGCCGCACATCTTTTGACAGAATTGCCTTTATGGTATTTTATGAATATTTGATGGATTATGGTTTTAGCTAAAGTAATATTGCTGGAGAGTATTCACATTCCAAAATATTTTTGTCTATAGTGTTTGACCTTCATGTTCTGATGAAAAGAACAATCAGTCAGAGTTTAGTTAGTTAAGTTACTCGTTGTTTGAGTAGTTTTTCACTGAGTCCTTATTCTTATTTGGAGCAACTGTACTATTACTTTACGACATCAGCAACTTTACTCACCTCTGGTTTCCAGTCATAGCCTCTTTAATCATCTAAAACCATTTGTTGGCAATAGAATCTGTAGAAGCATATTTGTTTAATTAAATGGTATCTATCCACAATCCCAGTCTTGATCCACAAATTAGGTTGCACACGACTAGATGTAAATTCCACACTTGATTACTGTATACAACAATATCCAAATAAAGTCTCTTAAAATCTTTTTTCTTTCTTTCAAATATTATTTTTTAATGTGGCTCCGCTGCATTGTATGCAAAGTGGCATTTAGATCAAGGTGAGGCTACAATTATTGAACTTAATTACCATCATAACAAAAGTTCATTTGGCTGACTAATCTCATCTAGTACAGTCACGTAGATAACATGCTAATTGTTAGGAAAATAGGTAAAAACTGGAACAAACAACTAACAAAACAACAATGTTGTGGTACTTGTATTTTTATATTTGAGAAATTCTATTTGGTAGAGACCCTCCCTCTTCTAAGTGCAATGTAGTTTCTATCGAGTCGTTCCCGAATTGGTTTGGCAAACAAAGCCCTGATTGCTGTGTTAAAGCTGTTAAAGATAATTTCCAAGTTACTCTTATTCATGTTCATCTCACTTGATGAGTGTGGCTGTATTTACAGCTCTCCCTTAAATCCATGTTTATTTCAAATGCATTTTTAAAAACATCGGTCTTCATCTAAAGATTATTTTTGACTTCTTGCACGTTTATGAAGTTTGTTGCAAAGTTAATGACACTAGTGAGGTTTAATTGATCAAGTGGGTGACTGATCATAAAATTGAAGTCAATATTTGATTGTGCCACTGTGTCTGGGATGTATGACAAGACACACAAGGATGGAAGAAAATATTTACTCTTCAGTCTCTCCTCAGTCTCCGTTCGCTATTCAGTAAATACTCAGGATTTGGAAATGAATAGACTCGACATATTTTATTGAGTCCAAGCAAAAGAGTATTAGTTAAATATGCCCAATTTTAAGTGCGCTGGGATTAAATTTATGTCTGTATCCCCAGGTCACTCTCTTGTGACTGCAAATGATGTTATTAAGTCATTTTTTATTTATAGACATTTCAGCTTACAAGACAATAGACTCGTTCTGTTTTTACACTACGGCAGCCTTTATCTTTTTAATAAAAATCCTGACTTGGTGAAAGTTTAATTAATAAGGGACTTCAAGCAAGTGAAATGAGCAAGGGAGTTCAGTCTTTAAGGGACCGCTTATTTTTCAATCTAGGCTATCCTCCAAAAAAGAAAGAAAAAAAAAACGGTCAATTAGCGCGTTAAGCTGCAGAGACAAAAACTTCATTAGTTCTAGCAAAAAGAATAATAGGTTAGAAAGGTTTAGCTCTAGCGGCAGGGCGAAAGTACTAGCGTATTTTGTGTTACGCAATTATAAGTTTCAAGATGTTATTATGTTGAGGTATATGACTTTCTTATTGTAGTTTCTAAATTTGTAAGGACACCAGTTTCTCATCTGACAAATACAACTGTTTTAAGATTAAAAGTAAAACACGATCAAAAACCACTGAGAATATCTATTCTCTGGTCTGGTTGGTTGCTTTGGTCAAAATGTTGTTGCTGAATTTCTTATATCATAAAAAACAATTTAATGTTGTAGGAAGACCTTTCCTTTTGGAAACCTTCTTGTCCATTTAGAGTTTACTGCATGCTGTGAATGCTAGTAAACGATTGGCTACCGTAGATCCGCCAATAAATTAATTATTTCCACTCCATGGTTAAGTATGTGCTACTCTTCCAAATCGAGTGCTGGTACTTGGTTATTACACTTTAATAGCCAGGTTGCCAAACTAACGATATATTACACTGTGAGCTGGCTCAGATCAGAGAAGATGAATTGGCTATTAATTAGAGTTGTTCTGAGAGGGCACCGGGGAGAGACTCCTCATAGCCTCGCAATCAACGCCAACACAGCCTCTTGCGGCTGAGCCAGTTGGGACAGGCCCGGGTCACCGAGTTTTAGTGCAAAATTCTCTGAATCTGGTTGAAGGGGAACATTTAATCATCTAGCCTCGGCCTAACCATCGTCTTGATCGCAAATGTCCAAATTGCGGTTAATAGAGAGGTGTCGCAGGCTTTTTGGCTCTTTGAGCCTCTTTAACAAAAGCCTCACGTAACCAAAGACTTTGAATCAGAACACTTCACTGGAAAGATTTGACAAGCAAAGATGATTTGTGGGGAATATTGTTTGGCTCATTTTTGCTGCGCAGCCTCTAAATTAGCCCTTTTATCACAATTAATTAGGCTTTCTTATACGAGCTGTTCCATCTTGAGCGCATCCACGTAGGATAAATAAGTCAAAGCTGTAGGATATATGTCTTTTTATTGGCTCACTTGATCTCGGACGCATCTGTATTGGGGGCTGAAGCTGTCTCTGCGGTGCGACTTTGTGGAGGACTCTCTGCCATCACTCACTTTGAATGCCTCTTTTATGGCTCGTTTTGTTAAAAAAAAACACTTTTTTTTAATGCTAGGTATAAGGAGTTATGGGCCGTCGATGCAAATGAAGGAGTTTTGACAGTTTGTTATTCATGTCATCACCTTTTTAAACACTCAAATACAATAAATTTCACCGTGATATGCCACAATGAAATTGCCACTGAATATTATTAGTTATTTTAACAAGTTCCTTGTAAATAAGCATTAAATGTTTGAACGATGGGCAGGAAGAAAAATGGCTTTGCATCAACTTATTAGATGCTATAAAAGTGGCAGTGATTTATCATGGATGTTGTGTTAGCCATCTTTTGCTTATTTTGTAAGCTTGCTTTGTCTTGATGTGCCCATTAAATATGGAAGCGCTGTTAAAAGCCTGTGGTTTCCCTGATCATGAAAATGTTAGCTCCGGACATATTTTTGTACCTGTGGTCCTTGTGGGGAGATATATAGTTTGGAAATAACATCATCAAGTTTTTATGCTTTATATTATTATATTATTTATAGTTTTAGGACTTTAGTGTTTCTATGTAATGTAACTCAAATGATCTCAAGGGGCTAAAAATTGTGAAAACAAATGGAAATTTCCATACACTGATGGCGAGCTGTCACTATCAAATATTGTATTTTAGAAATTTTTATTCTTTCAGTCACTCCAGTGATTAATCGAGTAATCGTCTCAAAGATGTAGCATTGAATTGTATTAAATCAGTTTTTATCTGATAACATAATTTATTGTTTGGTATTACTATTGTTTATTGATGAAACAATGCCCAGTAGCAATTAAGCAATACCACGCCACAGGGAGTAATATCATACTGTATATTGTCACTCATGTGATGACTCTTGTCCAATCAAATTGCTCAGTCATACTTAAAACTAACTGTTGTATTAAATACCTTTACCGAATAATGTATCATGACAGACTAGTTTAAAAAAACAATGACTTGATTTATTCATCTTGGAAAACACACACAGACACACGCACGCACACGCACACACAAAACCTAGATATTTATCTCTAACTATCTCTAATCTTGAATTTATTTGAATCAACTTTGCCAGCTTGTGTATTATGTGTCAACTCATTTGACATTGCGAAAACAAATAAAAAAGTATCGGACAATACAGTATTGCCTAATACTGCTTGGATCACACATGAATCTATTAACTACAACTTAAATAATATATTTTGTTTTCCAAAGACATAATAAAATGGATTTTTTTGCCTAAGAAAACCCATCCGACAATAAAGAATGAAGAACTAAAAACGAATTAAAAATAGCATTAAATAAAAGAGGCATACACTGTATGAAAAATATTCATACAAAGTTTGTAAAACAAAGAATGAATAATAATTCCAGGCCACTAAAGTACAGTAGCAGTAATCACAAAACAAATGTCAAAGGCAATCGCATCCTTGCATTTTAACACAAATTAGTTTCCATTTGAAGTGGCGCGGTGGATGACTGGTTAGGATGTCCGTCTCACAGTTCGGAGGGTTCGATTCCGGCCCCGACCCTCCTGTGTGGACCTTGTATGTTCTCTCTCCTATGTGTGTGTATAAGCGTGAATGGTTGTTCGTCTGCGTATACTCATCATTGAAGTTGTTGGATGAAACACACACTAATGGCATGATGTTTGTGTTGTTTTCCGATGCTGAGTGGTAACACTTTCCACAGTACGGTTCACAACTGTAGTAAGACACGACCAAGAGGCTATACCTGTATTATCCCCAAATGCCGTGGTCACTTGGACAATATGCAAGTTTACCCTCAAATTCAGTTAAAGCACAAGTGAAGTAGCACCAGTGCAACAGAGTGATTGTTAATTTTTGAAAACCTTACATGTGTTGTGCTACGGAACACAAGATAAGACTGGTTAAAGAGGAACAAGTGCATGGCTCTCACTATAACAACAACCGCATTCCGTGTATTTTGAGTCGTCTTTTCATTCAATTGTTGACATTTGTTTCTATTCATCAAAATGTCTTTTCACATGAAACCTGTTCGTGGTGCAAAAAAGGTTAGGGAACAACCCACTGGCACGAATGGTCAAACTGCAAGTTAGCAACTACACAGTTGTCATAGCATGTCACTTATTAGCGTATTTTGATGGAGTCAGTCTCTCATCGAAGGGGGCCTAATGTTGCTTTGGCAGATGACCAATACATTGTTTGATATTTATCTACATTTGGAATAGGCCAGGTTGCCAATTTAATGCTATCAAATTTCATACGTATATTTTCTAATTCTTGCTTCCATGATATGAATCAGAATTTTGCCACTCGGGAGCAAAAAATGGAATTTTGTCAATTTAACTTTTAGCGAAAATCCTGTGTTTTTTAAAATTATTATATTTCATTGCACCTTAATTAAGACTATGTTCTACTAAATTTCTTATTTTTTCAATTTATTTATTTATTTATTTATTTATTTTTACCAAAACAACCTAGAAAAGTGTGCCAGATGAGCGGGTCGGTCCAAGTGACCAAAACTGGGTTATTTTTCACCCTGCAGTTCTAAGCGTGTGCCATATATGCATCAAAACATTTACATTTTTGCTAAATTGAATACTTCAATCATTTGCAGTGGTGTACGAAAACAAAATCATACCAACTATGTCATTGTCCAAATCCTCCTGCACCTAAAAATACCGGTGCATGTTTTGTAGGACAGTTTTGGTGACCAATGGAGTAATTCATTATACTGTAAATATGACGTTCTAAACATGTTTTCATTAGTTTTTTTTTTTTTTTAAACTATCCATTTTTAAGTCAAAATCATCAGTCAGTGGATTTTTGAAGGGTTTCAATAAAGGGCAGCAACATATTTTACTACAATTTTTGAAGATTATTCCCATCCTTGCCTGATTAATCCTTTGAAGTTTTTCTCTTTTTGTTAACAACATAAAACAATTGTTTCTGATTCACCGGAGTATTTACAGTATTTTATCCTGTATTGCAAAGTAATGCTTCATTTGGATGCTATTACAAGACTGGCGAGATCATCTCCGAACAAACGTGCTTTTCTTTGGACTTTCTTGACTCCCTTGTAGATATTCAGAAGGCTATTGTGGGTCATGTAATCCACCAACCCTTTTCTGTTTGGTTGGAAGCCACAGCAGCATTACACAAATCTCAGTGCTGTCTGCGCACATCACTCTTACTGCTTAGTGTGACGTGACGGCTGCCATGTCAGCAACACGGCACATCTCTGTTTTCCCTCTCCGGAGCCCTCTGTGAGTTTTCCCTGGGGTTGGCAGAATACGAGTGCCCCCTTGTCTGACTGGCTATAACCTTGCCACCAGCTTGTGTGTGTGTCTGTACGTGTGTGTGTGCACGCGCGTGTGTGATTTCTAACTCTAAAGACTTGAACAATGATGACTCAAGCCGCGCCGAGTGCACCTCAGGGAAGATATAGTGGAAATAAAAATAACAAGTGGATTTTTGACTGCAGTCAGATGTGGGAGGAGGCATGCTGGCACTGGGCTAAAAGCCTGACTAGATTCTATCCCCCTGTCATTAGATTAGGGTGTCTAGTGTTCAGGAAGTGCTGAAAGGCACTACAGATTGTATCTGCACGAAATGCTGTCCTTACGTCCAGTGACAGTTACCAGTCTCGGCTTTTGAATTCCACAGTAGTTCTCAATTCAGTTAATCCTGTTACTGTGGTTGTTTCTCTACCGCTTCCAAATATGAAGATGGCTGCATTTGACTCTCTGTTTGAACTCATCCGTGTACCCCACATGCCTTTGACTGCAATATTCATTTTCCTGACACCAGCATATGACTCTGTAACTTGTTTGTCTTGGATCATTGTTGAGAAATGCAAGGCCTTGATACTGCTTCTTTCCGTCTGTATACTTGAGAGACCTTCATCAAACAATGCTTGGTTTTTGTTATTTCTCCTGTTGGGTGGGCTGTGTTGATGTAACTCTGTGCAACTCTCTTCAGGGGCTTCCCCCATCATCTACTTGATGTGACGATAAACATAATTAGGCCAAAATGCGGAGATGTCTGAAAGAGCCGCACAGATTTACTTGAGAATACGATGTCTGTCAGTGGCTTGCAGCACGTGCCGGTGCAAATGTGCAAGGAGCTTAAAGGATCCTGGAAAAAATGGGGTCTTCTTTGAAATGCCACAATTAATTGCTATGCATTGTCCCCAACGCATGGATGATTAAATGTGCTCCTAAACTGCCCTGATTTGTGGGGGCACCTTGCCGATTTTATTTGCCACTGTTAACATTTTCATTCGTGCATTATGCATGGTGCTGTGGGCCAAGGAAGTGCTGCAAACAAATGGCCTGAGGGATCGGCGTAAACACGGCGTGCCATAAGGGCGAGACGAGTGGTAGTTGAGCGCCGCCCCGCTTAGCCAGTCTTTACACACAAACCAGGCAGCCTCTCTGCAGCTGCCTACTGTCACTTCCATCCCACATTCAAAACTATTGGCGAGGAATTTGCAGATAGAAATTGAAAATGGAAAGACAGGAGTTGGGCTTTAATATTAATCAACACTGAATGCATGTCTGATGGAATATTTCTGTCTAATTGGGTGTGATTCATCCTCCTTCAGCAAGTATAGGCTAAGGTCACTCTCACTAGTTAAATGTGACAGCTAAAGCAATGCACTGCCGGTTCCTTTGTGTTTAGGGATTTTAGTTCGTCATTGCAATAATCAGTGACTGATGGAAGCCTTAGTGTTTTATGAAGGCACGCCAAATCACATGCGCTCCTGTTTGAACATGAAACACAGAAAAGAATGATCTGATTTCACACATTTGAGGCATATTAACTGAGTGATTAGGATTCACTTGATCATGGTTCTTGATTGTCAGAAGAGCCAGCCTGCACCCGTGCTCTACTCGAGGTGTCAGCTGACATGTAATCGGCCCAGTGTGTCTCCATCCTCTCGCCCCTTGCTGAAAATGCAAATCCAAATGCAAACGACATTTAGACTGGACAGCTCTCGATACAGCACACTCATGTAATGTCATATGCAGTAGATAGATCGTGGCCATTTTTTCCACAAGAAATAATGTTCCAGCACATGAAAATGCTCAGGTTGGCATTAACTATAAATAATGTTCTTGCCACAGTAAAGACAGACAATATTGTATTTTATGGCCTGACCTTTAAAACGTTATTGTTTTTTTTTTTTTTTTGTGATAAATTTACTCTGAACGCGGGCATTAAACACGCCTCCATAATACAACAAAACAAAACCATCTCGCTGAATTTCCAGTTCTAGTGTATCATGCTGTCTATTGGATATGGAAAGTCTGTTTTATTGGACTGAAGAGAAGTGTTAAATAGGTGGCGACCAGCTCATTAGGATGCCTTTCCGAGCGTGAAAAATGACCTTTTCCCATCTAATTGTAGTCATAGATAGTTGACGGGAACCAGAGCAATACCAGAACCTGTACATTGACAAGGATCACTGGAAACAATTAGCATTACATTTCGCTACTCAGTCTGCAAGTCGCTTTCATTAACAATTTCAGTACACATTCTTTCTTTATTCTATGTCCGATTTAATTATTCATGACAGTTATAAGGTGGAAAATGCTTTATATAATTTATAAAGTGCAATGAGCTGCATGTTAACTTATGTATCATTGTCATACATTTGCTACTGTATACGGAGTGTATGTGTGCTTTATTATTTGTCAAATACACTGTGCACTAAGGTGTGCCGTAGGTTGACTCAAGCATAGTCCAAATTTCTGCGAAGTATTGTGGTGGATTATGAAAATGGCCATTGTCTGAATGGTTTGGAAAACCATGAAGCTTGATAGGAAGGCAAAACATAAAGGGATTATGTACTGTCCAAGCATTTCACACACTGTATTTCCTCAAATTGTTGCCTGGGTGTTTATTTACTCAGCTGCAGAGATTGCCATCCAGCTTTAAGAGATGAAAGAAACCTGTGCAAGGGTGGAGCTGGACATGCTAATGGGTGGGGAACTGTTACCTGTTCAAATGGGAATAGGATATGTCATTTCTGTTCTATTCACTATTCTACAGTATATTGACCAATGTTGCTATCAATAATTTTGCACTTGCCGCACTGCTCTAAAGCAATACTGTCTTGTCTTTGAACTTTTGTTTCTATTTCATTCCAATTCACATATTCCGTTTGTCTATAAATGAACCCAAGACCTCTAGCTGCATTGGCTATGTATGGTTTCAAGGTTTCTTTTAACACATATTCCACCTATTTTGTTGTCACACTCTTAACAGGGTTCATGTTTATGAGGTAATACTGATCATCCATCAGCTATACCTGTACCTACTATCACCTGTGGTGGAATGTTAACCAAAGTGTACCGCTTGTTGGGAATGTGGCTTTTGTTAAGGTTCTACAACCACCTTGTGGAACGACCTGCTCCCCCCCACCCCCAACCCCCCTGTTGAGTCTATTAGGGGAGAGGTGTTTGTTAAAGTGGATGACACCCGTAGTGGGTATTTGACACACGGCTGGTTGAGCACAGGCCATTCCTTGAAGAAATGCATCAAAATGACATTAATTGGATCACAAAAATGGAAACATTTGCCAATGGTGGAAGGAAAAAGTGACATCTACAAAGGAAATCATTGGCACAGAAAAGGATATACAACCAACGTATGTGATTGTTGAGATCATGAGACTGTAGATTTAATGTTCATGACTATGATTTTGTGGTGTCTGGCAGTAAACCATTTATTTCATGTTTTTATTTAAATATTTACGAATAGGCAAAATGATGCCCTGCAGTCCTTTAAGAGTACGTTAGATATTATCAAACATGTTCATCAGTATTCATCGATTATTATATTTTTAAAACATTTCGTCTAATCTCATTTAATTCCATGGAAAGAACAACCGGTTTTCTTCGAACATTAACCGCTGCCGTCGCAAGATTTTTTTTCTATGACTCTGCAATGTTTTGACCAATCATTCATAGATGAAGAAAACAATTTAAGGAACGTACAAATGTGATGCACATCTGTCAAACAGCCCAAGGGTGAAAAGCAGCACATAACAAGGCAACAAATGCTGATCTGGGACTTCTCTGCAGCAAAATAAAATATGGCTCAAGTTTTCATTAAGATCCTATTGATTAGCTTTTGCTTGCAATGAATTATGGAAGACATTAAATACAAGGGAAAATATTTTTATGTCTTTGCTTAGGCCATGCCAGAGTCCCCACTTTGCCTTGTTTACCTCATGTATGTTCATCTCGACAGGCATTTGAAGTTCTCATCTAATCTCCCAACTTTTGATACAAACATTAAATATTGTCATATTTGTTGCCAAATCAAATGAAATAAAATTCTTAATAAAGTTATTAAGTCACTTCTGAGAAAGACGCGTCTCAGAACCATCCCACATCTTGATGTGCTTTAATTTCAATTAACTTCAGTCTCTCAACATTTTATTATTTTTAACAAGAATGAGACAGTTCAAAATGTGGTATAATCAAGGTTACCGCTTGGTGGTAACATGGCTATAACAAGGGTAGCTACAAAAACCTAGTGGCACGATCTGTTATTTTTCCGCATTACTCATCAGCACCACTCCTCAAATGGGATAGGGGTAACTGGAGTCTATCCCAGCCGACTTCAGTTCTTTAGTCATTGGCAGGGCATATATGCTGTAATAAACAGTTAACACACACATTCGCACGTATGGACAATTTACAGTTCAGTTGACCAAAGAAGAATACACTGGATACGGTGGGAGAAACTCTTCCAAACCCTGGGAAAACATGCAAACTCCATAGAGCTGTTCCTTGGGAGAACTGTGATCTCCAGATTGTGGCAGGAGTACTAACAACTACATTGTCAACAACAAAAACAGTGTGTTGCAAAATAATGGATAATACAGTCATTTTGTATTAATATTAAACACATTTTGAATAATTCAGAAATCTATTTAATTTGTTGTTATCTAGCACCAAATCACAATACAAGTCATTGATTAAAGGGCATTGAACTATTATTTCATTAACCGCGATGGAGAAAAATTAAAAAATGATTTTGGTAATTACCTGTGTTATTAATTTAGAACAGAAATGGTCTGAAACTTAGGTTGGGTGATAAAAGAGGCAAGCCCAAAAACAGTCATCTCCAGGGCAATGTTTGACTTAAAATGAAATGTACATTTTACGTAACATCTTGCTAGGAATTGCACAAAAGAGAAAACAGCTCACTACATTTTTTACAAATAGCCCACATGCTGGGTCTGTGATCTTTAAGTATTTACCATACCTGCTGATAATTATCATGTTCTTCCCAAAGTGGTATCCAGTATTTCAGTAATTATTATATTCAAAATTTGTTTGCCTGTTTTTCATTTTGACAGAGCATAGAATGTGCAGCACATTATGTTTAAGCAATCATCACTTTACTTTGCTTTCCTTCTTGAGTCACTGTTGGAATATGAATGTGTCTTTTTTTTATTGTTAATTTGTCTCCTTTGCCTATAAACATATGACTTAAGTCATGACTTTTGAAATGGACTTGTACATGTACAACATGTGCTACATGTTATTTAGAAAGAGAAGAACTCGGCTCTCTCTCTGTGAATTTCTGTAGCTACGTAAAAATGGTAAATTGAAATAATAATTTTAATTGATATGGCGTATTAAATTTAATTCTTGTCATGAAATGAAATTGTTCATTTACTGTCTTGAGAGAGACAAGAGACTAATTTACAGTATTATTAAAAAAATAAATAAATCTTTGCATTGTTCTGACTGCAAGCACTTTGTATGCCAGGTGTTTTCCCTCAGGTCATTTCCTCAAGACAAATGGAAACGTGCCATGTTCTTTAAACATCCTGTTAATGTGTCTTATAAAAGTCAACGCAGCTGAGAACCCAAAAGCAGTGTTTTATTACAGTTTCTTTTCTTTGTCGGACATAGCTTTCTGTTTACGTTTTCAGGTAATTATAGTGTTGCTCCAGAAGATCGGCACAAATAAGCACTTGGAGGTAAAACAAAAAACAAAAAAAACATTTGGCCCGTAGCGCAACATCTTTGAGCTGGACTTGATACGCACACTGTCGGAATGCCTCCAAAAGACAGCCGAAGTGTCTGTCAACATTTTGATGGAGGATGTGTCTAGATTGATATGGCTTCTAATTTCTTACATTTTTTTAAGAGAAGTCTTAAAAAGCGTAATTTAAAATAGATATTTAAAAAAACTAGAAGTGCTGGTTTTATAAATGCATTACATTTTTTTCCAGGAGGATTTACAATGACAAATTGTTTCAAAATGTCGTTTTTGGCACCAGTAATCTTTTCACAGCCAATGTTATTTTTCGCATAAATGTATGTAGTTGGAAAAAAAAGCCTACTGCAGTCAAATTATAACGTATATAATGTTCAAAGTAACTTTTTCCATTCAGATGCCGTGAAAGAACGTAATGTTCTGAGAATGGAGAGTAGTACCTTCAGAACCCGAGACAAGCAAAAAAAAAATCCTTCTTTTCTCATGTGGAATTTAGTTGTCCTTCACGCAAGAGCCCATTGTTTTGATTTGTAGAAAGAAAGAGTGGGTGAATGTCTGAGTGTCTTTGTTTGGTCTGCGACACATTTGCTAACTTTCATCCGACAAAGGCAGTTTACTCAGCTAAGCATTGTTGAAATCAGACAATCAAAGCTATTACAGAAGGTCCGCATTCGTACACACAGTTTACTGAGTGTGTATGCGTGCTGCCTGTGCGGTAATCAATATATGCCAAGAAATACTGTATGCTTTGCACTTAGAGTAAGATCACAGAGGAAAATAACAATAAGTAATCTTGTGTCATTTAGCTGTTCTATGCAAAGTAATGCAATCATCTAATGTTTAGTGTAATGCATCAATCATGCAAAAATCTATTGTTGCATTAGCCGTGAAAGAACAATAATAATAAAAATGCTATAATGGTTTGGGCTTCCTTGTCATAAATCACACTTTGAGGGTGGGGAGGGGGGGGATCTTAACTTGCTATTTTAGCTCATCCCAGCAGCTCTGCTGAATGTCGAATAGCCACTGAAACAATAAAACAAACAAAAAACACATTTGGTCACTTTCAAACCCAAAGTGTTTGGAAACTGCGTGACGTCGCCTCCATCTGAAGATGACCCCAACACCTTCTCTGATGACATAAAGCAGTTTTTTGTTTGATAGCCACTCAACACTTCACTGTAAATCAACTGTAAATGCATAAAAACAGTGCCGCCTGCTCGATTTATTACTACATTACAAATCCTTTCAGACAAATATTAAAATAGGAACCAAATCAGTAGTGAGTTCAGTCTTGGAAGCTGACAGGCCGTCTGAATTTACATCGGTATTAGCATTGGAATAATAACACGGCTCTCAACTCTTGGCTGGATATGTTCCAAGTGTGTATTTCTGAGATGTATCAACAAAATGCTAATAGAATCAACACATTATCACCCTGTAGTTTACTTGGCACCATTACACCAAGATGCATACTGTATGTATTGTAGAGCTTGAAGCACACGTTCTATTCACTTGAACAAACACAGTTTTGTCGCAAATGTTTCTATTCGGTTTGGAGAAGTGTATTGTCAACCTTTAGAAGACTCTGAGTGGTGCTTTGAGTACTGTGTGAAGAGGATTTTCGATTTCACAGACTCTGCCGGGGAAGTGGGCGGAGAAGATAATATTCTGAAAGCGGGAGGAAAAAGCGAGCTTTAATAAACCTTTTTAGTAGGCATAATCATTCATTTTGAACCTTAAACTGAACAGAACAACAAAACAAATCATTTTGGGGGGGAAATACATGTATTTTAATGCCTCCAAGCAAAACTAATTAAAGACGACACCCAATTTACATAAATAAGCATTATAATTTGCATGCGTGCACAAGGGAATAGAGTCAGAAAAGAAAGCAATATTTTGCAGTCTGCTTATTTTGTTTTATTCACGGTTTAAGCTTAATAACGATTCATTTCGGCGGGGCGGAGAAAATAATCAAAGGGGGAATTGGAACTATCTCCAAAGATACAGCAGCTCTCTCTATTCAAAAGGTTCCTTCCAAGTAACCAGATGACTCCAAATTTGGAGTGGCACCTCCTAGCCTCACTCCAACTCAGGCTCCTTGAAAGGTGAAAAAAACGAGGTTTTAAAGCCCTGTATTGTATATTAGTATGCAGTTCTAGCATTGGGTAGAGAATTAATGGCGTTTACCGATAATGACTGTAATCGTGGCACAAATGGGGTGTTGAAATAGCAAACAACGGGCACAAGGCATGTAATGGGGATTTTATTAATTACAGCATGAGCAGTCTTCAGGATTTACTGTAGCCATGTGCCGGTCGAGACGAGGTCAACAAGTGTAATCTGACATTGAAAGGGTCACAATGAAAGTATCTTGGAAGTCTACAATTTAATGTTCTTTTAATGAACAAATGGTGGCATTTTTGTCGAAATTATAGATGTTCTGCATCAATTATTTATATGGATTGAACGTACAACTCAAAATAGTAAAAGCAGTTCACGTGTCTGACTGTCCATTTTAGCCATCCAAGACTCATTTATCAAAAATAAAACAAATAAATGGATAAAAGATGAAAACCCAGGAAGTGAAAAGCGGGAGGCTTTGACTGATGGTTTGAAAACGTATGTCATTGTAGAATTTCTGATAAGCAACGCTTTTCTAACGTAAAGCCGAACGACTGTCAAAAGACAGTTTTGCCCTGGAGGGCAAATAGTTGCTGCGCATACACATACAGTAGTGGTTCTGTTGGCCCGCCATTCATATTACAGCCTTGTTAGTCATTTTTACTGGTCGCTTGTGAACTGTGATTGTTTTTTTTTTTCAAAACCGCGCTCACACTCACACACGCACACAAAACATTCTTGTTTTACTAAGATGTTGTAAAATATATTGAAATACACTGAGAAGTTGTCAGCTAATTCACAAAGAAATCAACATACGGTCGCTCCGTCAGGTAAGAGACCATTCACCCATCAACTTATCAACAAGAGAGAATTGATTAAAAGTCCTTTTTATTACTCACTGCATCCTTAATGGACGCCAGACTTTCAAAATGGAA
This sequence comes from Idiotropiscis lumnitzeri, assembly GCF_059441095.1. Taxonomy (NCBI): domain Eukaryota; kingdom Metazoa; phylum Chordata; class Actinopteri; order Syngnathiformes; family Syngnathidae; genus Idiotropiscis; species Idiotropiscis lumnitzeri. Next base: position 18,493,263 of record NC_142393.1, read on the forward strand.
GAAACAATTAGAGTTTTACTGCTTTGTGGCCAATGCTGATTTATATAAATCATTGCACGGGTGTACATTTTCCAATAAAGGACTGAACCACTCCTGGCATACATAATTACCATGTCCGTATTTGGTACACACTGTCGACTGCATCGCTTTTAATTGGAAGGACTCAAAAGTCACACCAATTCATTCTCACTCAATCAACAGATTAGGTGTGTCCTTGATGGAAAATTTAAATCATTTTTCCCCTATATGCTTTAAAGCACAGGTGTCAAATTCAAGGCCTGGGGGCCAGATCCAGCCGGCCACATCGTATTATGTGGCCTGCGAAAGCAAATCATATTTCAACTTCCATGATCCTTGCTAAAATTCTCTCCAAATTTGAAATTGTCCGTGATAACGGGCCTCTGAGGGAAGCCGTAAAAATGCCCCGCGACAATAATCTAATAATCAAGCTTGGTTTTTCAAGCCCAAAAATAGACTTGACGCCAGCGGCAAACAAATATTATGAGAAGTACTTATATTTCACCTTAATGTTTAGTGGACGTAAACAAAATTTGCTTAGTTCATTTTAATTGTTGATGATTAAAGGTCATGTAACACGTTTTGCCCACTTACTATAAATTATGTACATCAGAGCCTCTCATCATTTTTGGCAAATTAGGCACTATTCACATTTAGTTATGTTGAATTAAAGGACAAAAACATGTGTTTTTAATATTCTAATCTAAGCAAGGCTTTGGGGCAAATTATTATCACACAGACTAGAGGAGTCAAATTCAACATCTGGCTTCATGGAACAAAGAGAGGGAAATTTAAACACAGTAATATACAAATCAATTACAGTGGCAACTTTTTCTTATTTAAACCCTGAAAGAAAGAGCTTGAAAATCACGTTTTTTTTTTTTTTTTTTTTTTTCAAGTATTGTATGGCACACCCTCGTTCATGGAGTTGAAGAACAATCTTTTTGAGGCACATGATCTTAACCTGACACATCAGACTTGAGTACTATAAAGTTCTCAGTCTTGGCACATTTTCAGCAAATAATTTCAAACATACGATGTGTTGGAGAACAAATATTTGAATTCACTTTTCAGGGGCTTTTGTCATCAAGTTTTAGGATGTGCTCACACTTTGTGCAGTGATCCATACCAACGGTTCTGCTTCGTTAAATACAACCAACATTTTATATGACCTATGTGAACATAGCCTATTTGTCATGTACATGCACGCGTGGCAGTTTTCTTGAATGCATGAAAACTTAACCCAATACTCATCTCAATGTGATCTTATGATTACGTTTCTAAAAATGTCTTTTGAAGTCAGTGACTTAAATAATAAATTTAAATATCTGCACTATGGAAACTGGATGATCCTTCACAGTGCCTTTGTAAACATTTTCCTATCCAGTGACACTCACACACAACTACACACAAAACACACGCACACACAAACACAAACTGGCTGAAACTAAGCAGCTGGGTTTTATTCTACATGTTAAGCCAACAATTTTGTGGAATTTTGCAAAGATAAAAGCGCGGATGAATCAGCGTATATGAGCAGTGTAATGTTGGTGCAAGATGTGTCAAAATCCCTAATTTTATATCCCTGAAAACATATGAACCCATTTAGAAAGAAAACATGCTGCTTTAAAAAAAAAAAGAAATACTGCGTTCTGTGCTGTCAGCAAATGTATCAAGATGAACAGATTTTTCGAGAAGAATTGTGAGCATGTGCAGTGGATTCCTTTTTTGTTCCATCGCGTGACAGCACAGTATTTTCTATACTGTTCTCTACAATATATTTATCTAACATGCCCAAAGGCAACAGATGGTAACATAACCTCAGAAAATCTCACCACTCAGGTTCCGATTTTCAGTTTTTTTCTGCCGTGCCCTTATGCATGCTGTTCTCAAACCTCACTTTGTTTCTGAGATGACTCAATTAATTTGAATGTAATTCAGTAAGTCTGCCCTTCTAATCATAACAGTATTTTTGGAAATAACCTGTACACCATCACGGCCGCAAAAGTCTGTCAAGTTTTTACTTTGTATTTGTGCTTTAACAAACATCAGTTCTCACAAAAAAAATGCACTTCAATTGGTTAAATATATAAATAAATTTTTTCTTTTTATAATACCTAATTTAAATGTTTTTGTTTAATCAACATCATCTAAAATAAAAATATGCCATCCCTAATCCCGTTTCTACTTCTTAATTAAGTGGGGGACTTTGGACTTCATAAAATTTCGTGGAAAAACATCACCTGAGTCCAAACTGGTTCTCAACAGTCAGTCACTCAACGGTTAACATATTTCAGCTCCTTTTGATTGCTGTTTTTATCACGAGAATCAAAATATGCACTTTTTCAGAGCCTTCCCTTGTTCGCATGTTCTGACAAGGCTTTAGCAAGTCACTTGGCTCCAGATTGTGTTTACTGCCTTACTCTGTGTTTTACCAAGTATGCCTTGTGGAAAATATTACCTTATATAAACACTTGAGTAACATCTAGTGAAATAGTACCCCAAAAAAGGCATGATGCTTCCTCCTCGCCTTTCAGTTACATAAATCAAAAGCAATAAAAAAAAACAAAAAAAGATAGTCACAGATTTTCACAACAGCCCCTCATTCATTTCAAATCGATATACAGTACTGCATTTTAAGTATATCTATAAAGATGCGATCTTTAATTCAGGTTTAGGTTTGGTCTCAGTTTATGATAATTAAATGAGATTTGGATAATTTTTTTTAGAGTATATCCTATTGTGCATTTCAGGTGTCAGTGGTGTGATGGAAAAAGGCGATTGTAAAGCAAATATCTTGAGAGACATATCTTATTTACTTGTGAAAAACTCCTCTTTTTGCTTTTTGGTAGTGTTTTTACATCAAGTATCTGTTCCCTGGGTGTGTACATTCTTTTGCAAGCTCTGAGGTCATGTGTGAAAAATGTATTGAAAACAGTCATGCCATAACGTATCAAAACCTGTTTTTTTACGTAATGATCAAGATGTGCTTGTCTTTTACAAAATAAGCCCTATCTGAAAAGATGCAATGAATGTACCTTTCAGTTTTTTTTTTCCCGTTTGATGCTCTCTGAGGCGAAAAGACACTGAAACCAAAGTTGGCAGCATTCTTTGGCAGTGACATACACCCACACACAGAAACAGACACACACCCGCACGCACACGCACACATACGCTCATGAGTATCACCTTATTTCTCAGTTTTTGAACAAGTCTGAAGTATATCTTGTCACACTTTGGGTATAGTGACAAAAGCGTATGCATAATAAGACTGACACAAACGATTATTTTGGTAGTCTACTAATCACCAACAGTAGTCGCCATTAGTTGACAAATTGGATCATCGCGGCATATCGCACCAGCAAGGAGCTACTCTTATATAACCATCATGAACTTATAATTTTTTAAGGTATATACAAATTATTAATAATGACAATTAAGATGGTAGTAGATTCAACTTTGATTAAACTTTGCAGGTTGTACCAGGATTTCGGTCATTTTTTATAAATGAGGGAGCAATTGAAAGTGATCAGGGAGTGATTGACTTATTTATTAACATATCAAACACAAAATAAGTTACGGAAGACCAAGACAAACCAACAACATCCGATGCCTGGACTCTTGGCAAATGTTATTCAGCCCCTGGGCGCTTGTTAACCACCTCAACCCCAGAGATATGAGAGCCCACCTCAGGGTCCCTAGACTCTAATTTTTCATTGGAAGTTGTATTGCTATAATTGAGGAGGTCTTTGAAGTATTCTCCATCTCCACCCACAACAATCTGAGTCGAGGTCAGCAACGTCCCATCCTCACACACTCTATGATAATGGTGCCCTGCTTGCCTCTCCTGAGCTGCCATATGACAAACAAATGTTAGTATTTTCCAAAACAGACTATTTTAGGATGGAAAGAAGGAAAACAAATATTTAGCAATTATAACATGGGAACAAGTGTCACGCAAGTCGGATGTAGCAGCCTCATGGGTATTAAATAGATCTCAGTTCATTGCAGAGGCATCTTAGACAGTCGTGTAGCCTCACCTGGTCTCATGTTTACCTCAGATGTTTGGATTAGAGAGCAGCCGGGCGGGACATATGAGACTAATCCATCGTACCTTTGCTTTACACTCAGCAACATCGTTGAGCAGCCTCCTTAAGAAATATGAAAAATAGCAGCGGCATTTTGAGGAATTTCATATTCATTTTTTTGGCGCATCAACACCATCGTCAGTATGCGTACTTAAATGTGATTTTAGGAAAGAAAGCATAAGCATGGGAGGGGTGGGAGAGAGAGTGGGAGAGAGAGAGGAGGTGAGAGAGAGAGTGAGAGAGAGAGAGAGAGGAGAGCGAGAGTAGAGAGAGAGAGAGAGAGAGGAGAGAGAGAGAGAGAGAGAGTGAGAGAGAGAGATGAGATGGAGAGGAGAGAGAGAGAGAAGAGAGGAGAGAGAGGAGAGGAGGAGAGAGAGAGAGGAGAGAAGAAGAGAGAGAGAAGAGAGAGAGAGGAGAGAGAGAGATGAGAGAGAGAGAGTGAGAGAGAGAAGAGGAGGAGAGAGAAGAGATAGAGAGAGAGAGAGAAGATGGATAGAGAGAGAGAGAGGAGAGAGAGAGAGACGAGAGGAGAGAGAGAGAGAGAGATATTTGCTAGTCAACGTGACTTTTTTCTGTTATCCCCACACCACTATGAGTAGTATCAACTTTTAATAATTAAGGCATTGTGATAGTGACTTAATTGAAAATGTAATAAGCAACAGTAATTACTTCATTTGATGAAGGCTCTCTTCCACGATTATAGTTATTTAAAACTGGTAATTAGCAGCCATGGGAATTTCACTTTTTCTCTTCTTTTCAGTTTAAACACAAATATATTTCATATTTTTTAAATAATTTTAGCTACATGGTTTGAATTATTATATTTTTGTCATTTGACAATGACAAGCATACCCATCTCAGAATATGTCTAATAATTAAAAATGTTTATTTTTGGGATTATTTTAGACTCAAACTGCAATGTCAAAAATAATTGAATTGCCAAACAACAGCTAATACACCGATATACATTAATGTGTATGTCATGACATGGTAATATGGGATGGATGCAATCATGATCTGGGTACGTAGATGAAAAGGTTTTGCCTCATGTGAATTCTTTTGATGGCTCATACACAACATTGAAACTAATATATGGACCTTGCGTACAATATGATTGCTTTGAAATGTCCTGATTTCTAAAAAGCTACCAATGATGATAAACCGTGTTTCATGTTTATCAACAGAAATCAGATGGCAGCGTCAGGATTGGGCTGTAGGTGATGAAGACAGCAAATTCACCTTCAGCAAACTACTCAAAAGTAAGGCCAATTTTCAAGGATACCATATAAGCTATTGATGAATGAATTACCGCAGTTTTTGGATCAGTGCAAGCAGAAGACACATCTACATCCAGATAACAACCCCAAAATTAAATTTGGGCCTATTATCATATCCTCATGCCGAGTCATCCCTGCACGTTGAACACTTTATCCTTGAAGACTTTATTGTTCTTGTCAAGTACAAAATTACCTTGTAAATGGGGGCAATAAAGACCAGTGATTCTTTTACTTTATTGAGCTAAGAACTCATTTTACATTAGAAAAAACACCCGTCAAAACAACACAACACAAATGTCACAAAAACTATGCATACTTAAAAGAAATGATGTCGAAATTTGCTTGTTGACATAATCAGTGTAAAATTTGGGCCTGTTTAATTTACCACAATGCTTAAAACCTTCCACTATATACAGTATTATTATGCAGTAGCTTCTGCCATCCAATGGCAAAACTGAATTTTATTGTTCTTATTGTCCCTATACAAGGTTGCCAATGATAGGCAGACATTTGTATTTTTCAGAAAAAAACAAGTGAAATTGGGTCATTTCCCCGCGGCACGGTGGCCCGACTGGTTAGCACGATGGCCTCACAGTGAGAGACAGCATCGGGCGTGGGTTCAATCCCAGCTCTGGCCATCCTGTGTGGAGTTTGCATGTTCTCCCCGTGCCTGCGTGGGTTTCCTCCGGGTACTCCGGTTTCCTCCTACATTCCAAAAACATGCATGGTAGGCCGATTGAACACTGTAAAATTGCCCCTAGGTATGAGTGTGAAAACCAACGCAGGGGTGGAGAGAACATGCAAACTCCATACAGGGAGGCCCGGAGCCGGAAATGAACCCTGCACCTCTGAACTGTGTGGCAGACTTGCTTACCAGTGGTCCACCGTGCCAGCCTCATACTATAAATATTTGTTCTAAATGAAACTCATCACTCAAATATCAAGTAATTTGTAATTAAAAGTATCCCATTAAGAACAAATTATTAGGTCATTGACATTTCTTTCAACAAAGCCAAAATGTGGCCTCGTATGCCAAGTACAGGTTGGTCTGCTATGGTTTGAACTTGCACCTCTGTTTTGTGAAACAACATAATTGTCTCCAACATGCACACAACCAGAATGCACCAGTCATGATACCCCAAGGCCTAGATTAATTAAGCTATGAAAACCCATGAGCAGAGCGCATTCAGCAGGTGCCTGTTTGCTTTGCTGTGGGACTTGTTTTTGGCACTGGTGCTCATTATAAATCTATAATGAAGTTACAGTTTTATTTTCTTTTTTTAATACTGTCATTGGCAATACTCTTGGTTATATAGCCCTATTTAGTAAAAATTGTGCGCGTGTGTTTACTCTTTAACATATAACCAACAATTCCTTATCAAGCTATTTTTCCGTAATTGTTGCTGCCGAGGTAGTTTTCCATTATGGGATTGATTGAAAATAGGAAAATATTCAAGTAATAATCTGTGATTTTCTTTGAGGTGTATTCTTCTTTTTACAGACTAATACTTGTAAAAATACAATATTAGATATTACATGTATTTTAGCTTTTTGATTGGCAATGCAGATGTGACTGAGTCAAATTACAGATTTGTCATATTTTGTAGTGAGGGACATCACATCCAGTCAGAGGTGCTGCTTTAATGATCGACATGAGAGACCATCCAGTGATTCCATGTGCAGTGAAATGCTGGCCAATCACGGTGCAGTTATACCTGGAAGGATGGCAGCATCTATGCACAACGGTACAGGAAGTAGGGAAAGTTTATTCATGATTTTCATTCTTGTCCAATAAAGTTCCGTTCCTATAAATACGCAGATTGAGGCCTTGGCCCGTTTTCAAATCGTCAACACCTATTTGTAGGTTTCAAAATGGGGTGAGTCTCTGCAAATCCAGACTTGCGGTGGCTCTACATAAACCACTTGAAGGGACATACTTTTCAAGCACTTTGTTTGACAGGTGTAAATTATACTTTACGCTTCAAGTTTGAGCTGTGGTATTCTTCGCTCAATGTGCTCTAGTGATTCTCACTGCTTTCCTCCACGCTTTCCCCCACTGGGCTTTACCCAAGGGGAAGAGGCCTTCCACGTGTTGTAATAAGGGTAGCTGATATAATGAAGGTCATTGTAATCTCAGAGCTAATGTGCCAAGGAGTCAAGGAAGTGTAGCTTGACTTGCCAGGAAGGCATGCATGTGGTGCCACCGGGGATCATGCTGATAGGGTTATCTTGGCTAACCTGACTCTAATACAGGCCTTGCGCTGCTGTTTGTGTCTGTGTCAGAGCTGAACTTTTCCCTGGGATCCCCTTCATCTGAGGGTGGGCATGGGATGAGGCTCCATCCTGGTTAAATCCCATCCCAAGGTGTTTGGCTCTCTTCTCTGTTCCCACACTCGCTGCTCTTCATCTCGGTGACTGTCTGACTCGGAAAACAGACTGCTTTCGATTGAATGTGCTTGACAAAGAAACATTACATCGCTGTCTGCAGAGGACTGGCTCATAAGAGATGACCTCTAAATCTAATCCTATCCCTCAGGATATGCAAATGTCCTCTGATCAAATTTGATTTGTTTTTTTGTCAGTTCAGGACCCGGCAGTTTGCTTACGACTCTGATACAAGCCAACCCAAAGGATGGTGCACATATGAAGCGCTGACTCCAGGCTTTGCTCTCAAACATAAGACACAGGAGATGACTGTGTTGTTGAGCGATGACCTTATGATTTGGAGCACGTTCAAATTTTTCAGTTTTAAAAATGCGCCCAATCTGTTTGTTTTTTATTTTGATGAGACCATATTTTTTTTCCCGTTTTATACTTGTGTTGCATTGTGGTCAACAAAACAAAAATGCACTGCTTTATTGCACTGTAAATCACTTCTTTGTACATTTATTGTTTTCTATGGCAGTGTCTTTGAAAAACTTTGAATGTCTTTCCTTGTTCAAAAGAACAACAAAAGAAAAAAAAAATGCACGCCCAGTCGCTGCGATCCTATCATTCAAACTTCTGAGCCTCTCTTTGTGGCTTCCTGGAGGACTACGGTGAGATGATCTCTTTTGTTTCGCATCATTAGTTCCATCTGTTGTGCGAGCAGGCCTGTCTGTTCCGGAGCATGCCGATGTGATGGTCGCTAGGAGCGACTGGGCGACTGGAGACGCAACCGTCCTGGTGGCTGGTGGCCTGACCTCAGCCACCAGCATCGCCTTGTCCGTGATCTCGATGACACTCATTGCTGCTTGACTGCTTTAACTTTGACTTAAAGAGAACATCCGAGGAAAGCCCACATGCATGTGCTTCAAGAACAGGAATTATGGCAAACACAGTTTTTTTAATCAGAACGATTTTGATGAAAGTTATTGTTTTTTTTTTTTAAACAAAATTAATTTTATCCTACAGTTGCTTACATTGCAATGCAATGTACATGGCGTCCACTCTGTCGGTCAGATTGTCATGCTTATCTTCTTGCAATCAGGAGTAAACGATGTGCCTAACAGATGTAGCATTTTCTCCCAACAAGGAAATATTTTATTCATGATTTACATGAATGATAAATCTTCAGAAGGTCTTAGCGCTGATGGGCATACACAATTTAACATCTGTCTACTTCAGAATAATTAGTTGCATATCAGAACACTTGGGATTTTATTTTTTTGATCTAATTATGTATTTCACAGCAGGAGAATAAATGCTGCGAAAAAAAAGAATTGCGCATTCCTAGTTTTTCCCCTTTAAAGAGTCCCTTTTAGTTTCTGGACCAAATACATGTACACTCCCTCCCAAGCTAAGGCCAAGAAACGTGGCCTTACCTTTTAATTAGAATTTGTAATTCTCCTCTGAATATTTCCATAATGTCTCCCGCGTGAATTGCTCCGGCCTTATTGCCACAGTGTGGGATGTACAGCACAAGGGCATCCGTGTGCATGTCAGTGGAGAGATCACCAGATCATTTTCATTGAAGATGGAGCCATCAAAGGTCATAGCCATCTAAATGACCTAACCTTGCAATGTAACACCTGGATGTAAAAGTGGACTCATCCTATCTAGTGGGATGTTCGTAATGCACCTCTAATGTATAAAGTACGGAAATAAAATGAGAGTTATAGGTTGACGCTAGAGGTTCAGTGGGTTAGAGAATACTGTAACTAGAGAGGGAAGGAAGACTGTGTTGGTATCACCCAAGGTGACAGGCTACTGCCAAAGTGCTATATTTGTTGGATCCATGATGAAATAAAGTCTGCGGAAAAGGCCAATATTCAGTTTGAATTGATTCTCTGAAAACTCCAGAAGTGAATATGCTTTCATTTTGATAGTATTACTATGGACAAAATGCGTTGCGTCCGTTTCACCTCGCCATTACTTTGCTCCATTAGGACAAAACCTGCTGATTTTATTTTTGCCCAGTCTATTTTCTGTGATAAAATGAAAATCTGAGAGCTTTATTAAGTCAGAGTGACACCTAAAGCTGAGAGCCTGTAGGAAAATAAGTCTTGTGGGATCTAGTTTCCGTTGATTTTTTTTTTCCCCCCTATTTCCAGCTCCTGATCAAATACTGCACTTTCCAGTAGAGGCCTAATGGGAGTGTCAAGTTCCTCTCACTCCATTACCTTTGAAGAGTTCATCTTTTGGCGTGTGTGTAGTGCCGCGCAATGCAGCGAGACCTGTGAGCATTTATGTTTGCTAAATTTAGAACTGAGAATTTTATTAATTGTGTTGAATGTTCCAAGACAAGCCATGGCTAACGCCAATGATGTATTGTGTGAATTCGGGATGTGTTTCTCCATCACTGAAGTTGATGTCATATGCGTCTCGATACACTGCCGCTTTTACTATACATTCATGATATGTATTAAGTTGCTCCTGATGTGACACGTTTTACTCCAATTACGATGCCGATTACTCCAATTGCACTGAGATATGATTTGATTGTATTTGGCAGACTGCTGCCATCGTAATGACGTTTGAAGCGATTTTATCTCAACCATGACACTGTTCTTCAAATTGGGCCATCGCATCTCAGTCCACGTCTCCACATAGTTTCAAAGAGACACATCTTCTCTGCATTTTGGCAAAAGTGAAAATGGTTTTATTTTTAAAAAAGGTATGACAGTGTATTGCTGCTTATAAGTTTTTTTAATCAAAATATATTTACTCCTCAGCTTTATTTATTTATTTATTTTTTTTATTCCACTTGTCTTTATGCTACAAGATTTCATGTGTGGCCGAGTCTCGGCAACTGGTTTTGTGGCGATTCGAGGTACGAATTCCTGGGTGTTATTTTCATCTAAAGTGAAAATGCCTTTCTCTCTCTTGGATGATGCAAATTTAATGGTTGAACACATTTTTGGAGATACTGTAGGCCTGTGCAGAGGGCCGAGCCAAGGGGGGCCTTTTTTCAAATCATCTGCTGGTGTATTGCTTCAGCGGCCGCAACATAATGCCTCTGTTGTTCTTGTACCTGACCGTATTTCTTGAGCACATGGCGAGTTCCGTCCCTTCCGGTCCTGTCTTACAGTGTGCGGTAGCTCTTGAGGGTAATTTGGATCCAGTCGCATTGACATTGAGGAGGCATGCCGTATCACCTTTCAAATCCGGGTTTCGATATGTCTGAGTCACTTCAGTGCACTGTGACAATTTGCGCTGGCCTCTCCCAATTTTTAAATGAAATGTTAGACAGGCTGGCCAATGCACATACCTGTACATCTAATTGCTAGTCTCTCTGGGAGAGTTAAATCTAACGGAGCGTGGCTTTTATGGGGTTTGCTGGCTTCCCCAAAATAATCAATGATTGTTTAATTTTCTTTAACTCATTAATGTTTGTTTGCATATTCCACTAACACTTCCAATGTCATCACTTCAACTTCATTTTGGGTTTTCGAAGCTCTCCCAAATTTTCCGTGGTGAAAACCATCAGAGCTATTTAAAGTTAAATCTCTCTTTTCAATACAGTGGACAATTTGCCAAGAGCATGCACAATTTCTTACGAGTGAGTGAACACTCAATTTAGTGCCCGTTCTTTGGGATTTTAATTAAAGATCACTTTCTTAGTATATGCACACACTAAACAGGACCACCATCAGTCCACACAATATGTGAGCGTTAACATAAAATTTAGTGCCCACTATTTGCTATCTTGTTAAATCGGGCTTTTACGGTCTATTCAGATGGCTTTGACATGCTCACAGCCTTAGGTGGCATGTTTTGTTTGCTTCTGTGATATGCTAGTCCACATTTGAGTTTTTTCTTTGGCATTTCAGCACCGCCGTCAATAATCATCTGCACTTGTTCATTTAAACTTTTTTCCTCAGTGAGGCTTTGTGATAGTGTTTCCTTTGAAAACAAACAAAACATGGGCACCAATCTCTTGGTTAGCGGCCATTTGAATATCCATTCAATATAACCAGCTCAGCTGTGAGCCATACAGGATATGTCATGCTGAGCATCCCCCCTGAAAATACGCCCCCACCCCCTTCCTGTTTCAAAGCTATCAGCTTTTGGTTCCCCTGGGAGAACCAGCATCATCCTGTGGGCTTTATTTAAACTTGTTGGGACGATCTGGTGCTTTTCATCCAGTAGGCTAAATGACATTTAGAGAACATCACCATGTGATAAAAGGGTATTTGAGTTCCAACCCGTGGGTGACTGTTTCCGGTTGCAGTAATATGCTTGCAGGATTTTCAATGGACGCACAATTTGGTCCACTTCTGTACTCCTGCTGCTCGTGTACTTGGCTCCAAGAGTAGGATGATGGATGCTAAGACAAAGTCTCTACTGATAATGTTAAAAGAAAGACAAATGTGGAAAAATGACAAAGGCACGGTTTCAACTTGAAAGGAGACTCTCAGACTAGTTTTAAATGACCTTTTCTCTTAAAATATCTACGGCTAAAGGTATGCCACTTAAATAAATGTCATTTTACAATTTATGGTTTCAGTGTTAGACTTTGATAGGTGGTATTTGAGCTTATTCTCAGGGGCATTATGTAGGCTTTTGTAAATGGCACTAGTAGCAAAGTACTGTAATTAGTCGAAATTCTTTTTTTTTTTTATATATATTTGTATGTTTATCTTAAAAAGCTTTGTTTATCGTTAAAAAAAATGATATGGTTATTGATATTCCCAACCAAGCACTTTCAAACAATCGCACGATTTAGTAATTGGCATGATACATTAGTCAATTATATATATATATATATATATATATATATATATATATATTTTTTTTTTTTTTTTTTTTTGTACAATTGGTTATTCTTGAAACATCTGCAGTATATGGAAAATATGTTCTTTATGTTCTGACATTTAAAGTCATTCAATTGAATAATAATAATTTATGAATTCATTGATTACAATAAATTCCTGTCTTTTATGCATTACGTGGGGGAATGGGGTTGTGTGACTGGTTGTTGTGGTACCCTTGGCAACATAATGCGGCTCTCTGTTGCGTTGTCTCGCAGTTACATTTTGGTGAGTTGAATTGCCAGTGAGTAAAATTCAATAAAATCCAAATGTGGTTGTTTTCAAGCGCAGCAATGTAGGCGCAAAGTCTGATACAGTGGGGAATTACCGTTTCAATATTCAGTTGAAGTTTAATCAAATTCCCATCCTTGTTTCAAGACGAAAGATGATGTTTTTAGGCACAATGGGATTTTTACACGATGCTCTCGGTTTATTGTGGCATTCCGCTGTGGGGCGGGATTGCGCAGGTGCAGATACTTTGTACATGTGGAGTACGACTCATGTTGTTGCAAAGTTGTCCCCTTTGGAAATGATGTTGTACTTACCCATTAATATGATTTCCTAGGAAATTCACATGAGATCAGGATGGGCATTTTAACAGAATCCTCGCGGATGGGGCTTTCATTACATCTCAGAGTCTTAGAGAGACGTTCAGTACATCTCAGGGAATTAATTAAGGCACTTGAAGTGCATTCCTTTTTATTGTTCATTTGGTATTTTACTGTCATTTGATGGCATGTATTATGAAGGTGGACAAAAAGTTAGGGGAACACTTTGACATAAAATAAAGGTCCCTGGCCTGAAGTGGACCTGTGTTACCACTGCCATGTGGCATGGGCCCCAACTGTTTGGCGATCAGGACACCCCAGCACATCTTTTTTTCATCACCTCTTTAACTGCCTTTTAAATCATCAAAGTGGTCAGCCTCAGTGTGTTACTTTTTTTTGTACCATCTTGGGAGGACGACTGTGCTTTGCCATTACATTATTGGACCATTAAACCGCAGCCCCTCCCACTCTTAAGCACTTCGGTTCTGTATAAATGCATCAGAATTACCTCCAGAGGGGGGTGGTGCAAAAAGACCACTGGAAAGCCTACTTACTCTCTTAATGATATCTTGTCCTTTTAAAAGTCGTCATCTTCTTTCACAAAATGGATGAGTATGGAAGCGGAGCACCTATGGGACTGAGGTCATCCCAACCTTCTTGTACAGACAGGAAGTTGCTTTCTCAGAAAAGAGACTGGGTAGTTTGAACCCGAAAGAGGGAAGCTAGAACAGGAACATTGCCGTTTGTGTGAGATTTTCTTCCTTTAGCTCAGGTGTGCGCAAACTACAGCCCGGGGGCCACATGCGGCCCGTTAAACGTTTTAAATACAGTGGTGTGTCAATGACATATTTTGTTGTAGTGCTTTTGTTCACTTTCTTAAATTTAAATGTATTTTTTTTTTCTCAGATGAGATGAGGTTACCAAAACACTCCATCCAACTGCTCCGGGTCCAGCCCCTCTGTAAAATTTTAGAACCCGGCAATCACAAAGTTTGCCCACCCCTGCTTTAGCTATTTAAGTTTAGCTGTGTGGCTTTAAATATTTAATAGAAATATCCACACAACTTAAAACTATCCTCCTGAGTGAAAGTAAATAATGTTGGCCATCCCAGGGAATGGTCAAGGATTATTTTTTTGTGAGTGTCTTTTTTTTAAAAATTTTTTATTTTTTATTAAATCAAGGCACCACTTCCCTTAATTTTATATCACAAATCACCACCAAATACAAACCTCACCGAAAATATCAATGCCGTACAGAAATAAGGAACACCTTATCTTCATTTACTCACAAATGGACTTACAAAAAGTGGGAAGTCTGGTTAATCAAATACAAATCTGATATAATTGATGGAATCCATCACTAATTCTGTTGTATGAATAGCAACAGGTGGATATGGAGCTTTATTGTACCATCTAACAGAAGAGCATATTTATTGCTGAATATGTCATTGGTATAGATAGATGAGCAAATATATATTTATATTTAATAAATACTAACTTTCTGCCAAATGAAGTGAAATGGATTAATTTCCCGCGGCACCCCGGATGATGTCTCACGACACACCAGAGTGCTACGGCACCCTAGTTGGGAATCATCGGGTCATAGAAGGACGACATGTACTTTTATTGGAGTTTTCCCCTGAAATGCCATCACCTTTGGATTTTCTCCAGTCACACATCAAATGGGTGAGGTGTAGTCAGTTATATACATGACATGTGTCTCTAAGGAGCCTCTCATTTGTATAATAGCCTTCAGACAAGGTCAGAGCAGTTGGTGTGTCTTTGAAGACGGAGGAAAGAGAACATGTTCGCTCTTCATTGTGCCTGTGGAGCCGAAGAAATGTGCGATCATGGTGTCAAGGGGCTTCCACTCTTCACAGATGATATGAATCAGACATGAAACGATTTAGATGGAGTGATAGCTATCTTAATACCGCGCGCCGTCCGTTGACTGGAGGAAAGCACTGGGAAGCGGAATTGGCTGCCGATTTAGAGTGAAATCGCAGGGAAACGTATCCATCTGGTGTATGAATAATTTAGTCGACTCAAGTTGGTTCCTGTTGCTGCAGTGTTTGTGCTTGCCTTCGTCTCCCTGCGCAGCACCCCGTAGCCCTTTCCTCTTAGACTTCTCTCCTGAGGCTTGTTTGTGATGCTTAAAGGGAAGTTGGGCGACACAAGGATTCTCTGGAAGAGACAATGATTTTCTATCCCTGTTGTGCTTAATGTCTCGTTTGAAATCTCCCACATGGACATGTTCCCAGATAAGTTTCGCTCTTATTAGTATATCGCATGCAGAGAGGCCTTTTAGACACACATTACCTGTGGATATAGGGAATGAGACGGGAATTTGAATATAACTAGCAACATACATTGTGTCAATTGATTATGTGGCACTGAAGAGACGTCTATCATTGTTCTCTGGCGATTTAATCTCAATTGTCATGACAAGAAGCGTAATATAAGTGATGTGCTCTTCAAACACATTTCACGCATGCTTTATACCAGAGGTCTCAAACTCTGGTCCTCCAGGGCCGCTTTCCTGTTTCATGTTTTCCATCTGTCCCTCCTGCAAGACACCTTATTCACATGATTAGGATCCTTATCAGGCTCCTGCAGAGGTTGCCGGTGAGCTGATCATTTGAATCAGGTGTGTTGCAGCAAGGAGAGATGGAAAACATGAAACAGGAAAGCGGCCCGGAGTTTGAGACAACTGCTTTCCACTTTGGATATCGAGCCATCCATTATCTGAGCCGCTGATATTGTGGGTATTTGGGGTGCTATAATAATAGTAGCGGATTAGGGAAAGCGTGTTAACAAAGCGCTTAAAAAGTCTTTATTGATATTCCAAAATGAAGGCTTTTATTTTTTGTAAATATTATATAACCTCCCTGTCTTTGAAACAAATTCAAATAACGGCATTGTCGAACTTGCTGACAAGAAAAATAACAACTAGTCAGTATTTCATTTTGCGTGAGGCTAAATAAGTCGGATTTGAGGTAGTTCACGAAAATGAATGGTTTTACTTGCTCTCTGGAATCACTGTAAAAATGTCATACTAATTTCATATAGCTAATCAAATCTTGGAATGTAACATTGAGACCAGCTCAAGCTTAGTCATGTTTATTTAAAAAAAAAAAAAAAATCTTCAGTTTGGCTTCCATCACATACTCTGCAATGACTTACCAATAATAATAATAATAATAATAATAATAATGAATACAATTTAAAATTGTGGTAATTGTATTTGTCCCCAAAAAATATTTCTACATGCTGACTCCACACACATGCACAATCGCACCCACTGCCTGTGCTGCAGCATGTGCGAGACAGAGGAAAGGGAGCTCAGCATCTCACTCAAGGGTGGGAACATACAGGACAAATTGCTCAATTCTTCACCCTAAAGAACATTGTTGTCACTTGCTTTCTTTTGATGTTACGACAAATAATATTCCTAACAATGAAGGGTTTTCATGGTCTACTTTGAATGAAATTAAATAGCATTGCATTGCTTTGGACATCATATGTATTACACATGTTTTTCTAAAGGAAGCATCCATTTAGGTGTTGGTCAGCTGCACTTGATCTGAAATAAAAAATGTACATAGATGTACTTGTCTCCTGCAGTGTACAAAAATGCAATCACTCTCTAAGAAAAGTCCCGGCGTGAAGGAAGGCAGTGGCTCTGAGAAAGATGAGGAGGATGGAAAGAGGAGGAGAGCGACGGAGGAAGAGCGGAAGGGAGGGAGGCATGAGGGGGATGTGACAGGCCCTTGAAATCTCAACCTCGCTCTCCTGGCGCCCGCACTAATCAACCCCTGTAATTTATGCAGAAAATATGATTTATATTTAATTTCACTACACTTGCATTGTTAATTTGAGATGTAATTAACGCGTCGCCACAGCAACCAATTTCTCAATGCTGTAAATTATCTCTGCCTTTTCATCAAAATTCAGTTACATTGACTCCTGTGTGCAGTGTCGCGATGCAATTAGGTTACCAGGGTAACTCCTGAGTGTTAATTTCCTTTTGTTTTATTAGAAGCAGAAGTTTTATAACGTAAGTGCGCTTCACTTTTTGATGCACATCTATATATTATTCTTTGAAATCTAAAGCAGAGGACTGTTATTTGAAGCCTGTGGAACATAGCGCTCATGAAGACAAGTCTACACCGGTGCTCCCTCAAATGATTGATGACCAAGAGTTTGCTGCTGCGCTAGTCGAGGTGTTTCCAAGTTGTCCTTTTGGGAAAGGGCATATTTGTCAAAAGGAATCTATATCAATGAGAAATGTGTTCATTGTTGAAATTTAAGGGAGCTCTGTCTTTCCACCGCCTCCCCTTCTTCCTCTCCATCACTTCCTTTCTGCCTCGCGCATACAAACATGCTCCTGCATATCACGCGCCTCCTTTATTTTATTTTTTTTATTCCCTCAACAGTAACTGTGAAATGACTCAATATTTTAATCAACTGTGTCTAATTTGCACTCCAGCAGAAGATCGGGCCACATGTGTGTTGTTGTTGCCCTGCTGTTGCCCGGGAGCGGCCCTAGATTGCCACGCTCACCAGTCTCTGTGGCCCACTCAGTTCAACCGTCTCCAATCCGTCCCCACTCGGTTAGTCTTCAAGCAAAATCAGGTCTTTTGCTGTTAAGCACTGGTTAAAGGTAATTACCTATATTTCAGAGCATTTTTTTCCATTTATTTAGAATCCGGTTCGGGCTGACATAACACACAAAGGCTTCTTTATCAATGAACGAATGAAAGAAAATTCATTTCAATCAGTCATTTTAAAACATAAACCAGAAAGGCATAGGGTAAAGATCTGGCTTATTTTCGTGTACCATGCATCACTGTGAATTATTCATCTTAACCTTGTGTAACTATAACGTGTCTTGGTTATTACCTACCAAAACTTTAAAACTGTAGAAATTCAAACCTAGAATTTTTTGGCCTGTCGTTGAAATACCAGAAAATTTCTTCATTTTAACTACTGATTAAAGCTGATTATGTTTTTTTTCTCCCCAAAAATTCTCCAAGCTTCTCATGCTTAGAAATTACGCAAATATAAGTGGCTTATTATCATCCCTGTCACTCACATGGTTCTGCTCCCATATAGTGAGATGCCCGTTTCAAATTCAAACTTACCAAACAAATATGGTTGCTTGGGATATAATTGGCATTTTAATTACCTCCACAAATCAATTTCCATTTTCATCACTGTTTTACCCCCCCCCCCTTCTCCTTTTATCAGTATAACACAGAAACAAGTCTCTGATTTCTATTAAACTTTGTGGAGTGGTAAATTAATGCATTGAATTTAATAAGGAGATGTTGATCGGCATTGTGAAGTTGCATTAACAGGCGTGCGAACCAAAATGTTTTGTTTTTTCCCATATATTGTCGCCCATCCAAATTCGACAGAATCAGACTTTTTTACAAGTGTGACACAGCCCACAGAAAACGTTTTTAGGAAAGTTAATGCATTGAACACCCTTAACTGCTGGTTCATGTAGCTTGTCTGTTGCTTCAACAAAGTCTCAAGTTTAACTATTCGTGCCACAGTCACATTAGTGTGTGAGAAAAGGTCATCAAGGATGCTTTCATGGAACTTCCACTTTGAAAGTTGATTAGACTTGTTTATTTATTCAGGTCCAAAAGAGTATTTGCTTTTGTCGCATTTATTCCCATTTTGCAAGCACAAGAGGCCTTGGAAGACAAGTTACCAAGGAACGCAAAATTTTAATTAGTGTATTTTAATCATTCAGGCTTTTCAAGCTAATCCACAGACCCCTGAGAATTCCCAAGATGCAGCTCTGTGCTGCTTTACCATTTATTGTTGAGTCTATTATAATTACTGTTAGCAGGTGGGGGAAGGGAGACGTTTATTATGTTTTTCCATCTTTATTATAATTACTAGGGGGGAAAAATGAAAGGATGCTGTTTCATTAAGTATAGAGATGATGCCATTTTCACCCTGTTTTCTCCTCAGTCTTTTTCCTGCCTTTGTTCTAAAGCGCTATTGTACTGCCTTTCATTCAGCCGCTTTCATACATTGCACAGCTTTATGGGCGGAAAAAAAACAACAAAAAGAAAAAGCTCTTATTAAGAAGGGAAAGATGTTTTAAAAAGACTTTTTTTCTGAAATAGACTCCAACATTTGAAACGGTGCTCTGTGCATGCAGTGGTATTGAAATACAAATACATGTTCGTTAATAGAGTTGGATCGGGATCAGAACATAAATGCTCAACTTTTCTTTAACATTCCTCATTAATGGAAGATAAGAGGACGAGTAAATCTTTAAGCCCCTCGCTTTTTGTGCTCTGCAGGGATTTTAGCATCTTCCAGCAATATTTCATGTTTGTTTAAATATTATTTTGCCGCAGCCTCTTCCTCTTAAGTCCCCAAAGTGTATACTTCTAAAACAATCAGACGAATTGGAATTTGGATCCAGTAGTACTTTGATGGAAGCTACTGTGTGCAGACCAACTTTAAGTAGTGGAGCAACTCTCTGCGTGTGTATGTTTGACAGTGCTTATTGTCAAATGGATGCTCTAAGCGTTGAGCTTGGAGAGTGGCTGAGTTGAAGTCAACCACTTCTCATAAGACTTAATGCTTGTCATCATTTCAGTTTCTGTCAAGAGCCCCATTTTGCCGATGGGTCTCATCCATTTTCCCAAGTGAACAGATTTGAAGCTGTCATTTGGGTGGAAAGCAGTTTGCATTACTTTTCCTCAGAATGAACTAATTAGGTCTGCATTTCTTGGAATGGATGTTACGCTGCAAGTTTCTGATTTCCAGCAATATATTAAAAGCCACCCTGAAAGATTATTTGCATTCTGCTGCAACCACGTCTGGAATGGGGAGAATGATTTTTACTTTTTTAAAATTGATTTGAAGGTTTTAACTATCAAGGATTCGATATAAAACAATATGTTTGGCATCCATTTCTAGTGGGGGAATTTATTATGCGTAGAGTTGGCGGAAGCTGACTCTATAGAGATTATTTTTCAGTTGTTTGGAAGAGCTTTCAAAGCAGAATTTCAATAATGTTTGGAAAACTAAGTTACAGTCCAAACTGTTGCAACTATAAAGAAAAAAAAACTTTATTAACTGTAAAGACAATGTTTTAATGACATTGGAATATTGGGTGCATTCATAAATTCACTCTGATGCCCAAACACGATTGAGAGTGGGAGTGTTCTGAAAATCAGAGTGCACTGCCCCCCTATAAATTAAAGACACAGCCGTGTTTTTGCTGTTGTTGTGACTGGCATGACTACTGTAAACATTAGCAACATCTTCCTGTAAAACCGCCAAAAAGCCACAAACCTCAGAAAAAAGTTAAGAACTTACCAAGTTCAGTTGCATTCATGGTGCAGGATTGACGATAAAAGGTAGTTTAAATCCCTCCTTGGCCGACAACATTTGCATCTTGTTTATACAATTTCCATGCGTCCTCTGGCTGTGCCGTATACCCGGTAAGAGCGGCAAGAGCGCGCTTCAGCACCCCTGTTTTGTGGCATTTTGAATAACCAAACGGCACATTGCAACACTGAGATTCTGAACCTTCTTAGTGCAACAGAGTGTGCTTGAAGTGTATTTCCGAACATACTCATTGTTAGTTATCACAGAAAAGCAGAAATTACCCAGTCAAACATTAGACTGTAACTCCTATTTGTGTCTGGTGTTACTTGAGAGGATGCTTCTGTAGTGTTCTGTACCTCAGTGTTTTAGTGAGCGATTTTGCCATCTCTCACAATTGCAGTCAGTCATTTTTGTTCATTCAAGGGAATGTATATCAACCATATCTAGTAATGAGTTCTAGTCAGAGGTGCGCAATTTAAAGAATTTTGCTGGTCCGTCATACATTATTTGTCAGCGGCCTGGGCACCCGTTTAGCATTGGCAGTGCGTCCATCCAAACTGTAATTGTCAGTCATTCTGCCCGTCAGTCCGTCATGTTTTTTTAATCTCACTTCAATCATCGATTCCGTCAGTAAATTTCACCGGTCCGCCAGTCCGTCTAGCAGCAGGCCTCACCCAAACTGACCTCCCCAAATCAACAAAAAACAAAACAAAATTATACTCCAACAGATGCAAAATCCAATGTGATTAAAATGGTAAATCAAGTGCATTACCTATCAGTGTTTCTCCATCAGATGTGTTAATATATATAACGAGTTACATTCATTTTTTTTGGGGTAATTTTATTACAGTTACTGAGTCTGGTAACAGATCATTAGCTTTCTGTAACTAACATTTTACTCTTGTCAGGCGCTTGGCCTGTGCAGCCTTTGAAGGGCACAGACAGTGGCAGGAATGCATCCTAATCAATGTAATAAATTCGCTTTAAATTTTTTTTCTTCCAAATAAAATTAGCGTTTTAACATGGTATTTGGGAGGGGTTATGTTGATGTTAATGTGCAATCGTATTCAATAGCAATATAAGGCATACTTCCAATTTTAACGATATGCTGTTTGGTAACTCAAGCAAGATTGCCTTTTTGGGGAAGTTCCTGAAAAAAAAAAATTGTTTTAGAGGTGAGAGATTTTCACCTGCCACGACAATAACATGATTGATTGATGCACTTTTCCAATTTTTTCAAAAGAGCAAAATATAAGTTGAACAATATAATACAGGGGGGGGGGGTGCTTAAAAATGATTAGCAATGAAAAATATCCATCTGCTTGGAACATTCGACAGATTTCTGATCATCACTGTCTTGGGTTAGAATGCTGAGAGTTTCATTATCTCTTCTGGAATATTCAAAAAGCCTGAGAAGACAGTTTTGACTATTCCCAAAATAATTTATTTATAACCTCAAAATCTGACCAAGCCACAGGAATCCCTTTGTAAAATGTACTGTTAACCAAGACCAAATGCTCTTGTAAATCAGTTACAAGATTGTGCAGATGTATGCTGATAATTGTGAGAGGCTGCCCAAAGAATGCACTTCCTTCTCACCATATGAAGTTTGGTATCCTGACAACACCTTTACACAATGTCTAATCTCACACATGATAATGAATGCATACATGTGTTGAAAGTTCAATTTTGTCTTATCACATTAAATGGCTTTGATACACGTGACAAATGATTCTCGAGAAGGCTCTCAAGACAATATTCTGTCAACGGCTTCATCTTTATGAACGACAATGCACTTTTCCAGTGCACATGTTTGTATTTAGTTTAAAGAGGGCAAGCAAAGGATACTTGATATGAGTGCCATTAAGCCATGTGGCTTCTCCCCTGTCTACATTGGCCAAATAACTGCTCAATTTAGTCGCAATCATGCTCTTAACATAGAGCTGGTTTTGGAGAGGAGCTTTTCTAATTATGGTCAATCTGTAAAAGATTGTTGTTGTGATTAGAGCACGACCGGCCCCGAATGCAAGCTGTACGTTCGAGGTAAAGACCAGGAAAACAAAACATTTAGAAGATAACTTGATTTCCCTTTTAACCCCATACTTTGTTGTGATTCGAACAATATTTATGGGATGTATGATGAAAAATTTGTATTCTCTCATGGGGCTGCCATTTTGTCACTTTTGTTGAAGGAAAATGGCATCACTAATGCTCAGGTCTTAGGTAATGACCAATCATTGGTACTTATTTTCTTAAGTTGAGTCTGATTTGTCGTTAGCTGTGCCCTGAGCAACTGTGATTTCATTTTCAGTCGACACAAGTGACAACTTGACAAGTGCCCCAACCCCCCGAAATTGCTAAGTACAGGGGAATTTTACTGCTCAACTCATATTTTACTAACACATTATTTGTAAGAATGCCATGTTTCGACTCGTGGGCCTGTATACATAGTTGTCTAATATACATTTTAGGGTTGACTTCCCCTTTGATTATTTCACAAAATAATTATCAACAATTAATTAATTAGGGGGCGGCACGGTGCCCGACTGGTTAGCACGATGGCCTCAAAGTGAGAGACAGCATCGGTCGTGGGTTCAATCCCAGCTCCGGCCTAACTTTTCTGTGGATGGCTGTGCATTTTTTTGGGTGTGTGGAGTAATGTTGTCACGATAACATAAATTCTGACTTTGATACTCTACTTGCGTAAAGTACCTCAATCAATGATACCATGTCAAAAACTTCAAACATCAGTAAAAACAAAATGAAACTGTGGAATAATAACTCACAGTTGGACAACTTCAACTTCATTGTATTTGTATTTATTTGAAGAATTGCTGTAAAATTTAGTTAAAATCAAGAAAAAAACATTTTTGAACACTACTTCACATTTTATATAAAAGCAGTACTTTACAATAAGACTTCGGGCACCAAAAGATATTTTCTTTGTTATTTAAGTTTGCTATTGCTTGATAGTTTGTGACCCAACTGGTCATATACATAATGTGTTTTACAACAGCATCTAACAATACATATAATTCCGCTTATAATTCCACTGGATGCAATAGATAAGCACACGGTCTCCGTTGCCAAAATGCATCGAGCGGATCATGCAGCATTTCAGTGACGGGGGCGATTGAGCAAGCGACCTGAAAATGTGCACACAACGTCCTCTATGGAAGACAAAGAGTGCCAGTTAAGTTTGTGGCAAATTACACATCCAGACTTGGATATTTATTTTTTTATAGGGGATTAATTTAACCTTCTGCACATCACAGATAGGCTTCCGCGGACGCACAAATACCGGTATTTGGAAATTATGGTGTCACATGATACTGCGCTGGTACTGGTACTTAGTGCAACTGTATTGTGGATTAATGTGTTTAGCTTGTTGCCCTCATTTATCTCCATCCATTTTTCCCCCCAAAGAAAAACTCCTCATCCACGCCTGGCCACCTTACTTGCTCTTTTTTTGTTTCTTATTATTGCCTGGCCATGATGCTCTTAGGAACGTTTCCTCTTCAATGTTCCACCATATGGTTGTAGTTAGGCACAATGCATCGGTTTGCCGTCATTTAACACGAGCATTAACCATGCTAAAAGCTTTGAAAAAGCTCCACTTCTGCTATTCTTAAATTCCTCATCCAAAACATTGCAGTAATTCAAACTTTTAGCGTGATTTACAGTCAGAAACCTTCAGCATTTTCTAACCAGCGTACGCCATTTCAAGTCAATTCGGCAACCTTTGAAACGGAGATCAGACAGCCTCTAAATTATGGTTACTGTTGATGAACTCAAGGGTCATACGGAGGATTCCAGCTTATTCATCAAACGTTTAGAGGGACACAAAGTGTAACTCACATCACAAATGGCAATTAAAAAGTACCACTGAGACTGAGTCCAATTTGGTGTTGTTCCTTTAACATTATTGGAAATTATGTTCCGAATTAAGCAAAAACATATTTTTGAAGAGGCTTTGTGACACATTACTCTTTGTTTCTACAAACACAAGCCATTCAGACTAATAACGGGCAGCAAATAGGAGCGCAGGTCGTTATTTAAAGGGAGTGAGCTACATTATAATAACTTTTAACACGTGACACCATTCAGTTCCTTTCCTAGGCACTTGTTTCTTCCCCTTCACACCTTTACAGCTCCACAACCAACCCTCGGAGTAAGTGGTGCCCTATGTGACATATTAAACAACATAACAGGTACAGCTTTAGTGTCACCTCCTTTTCAGTGAGATCCAACCCCCCGCACTAAACGTAAGCTGTTATAGGGCCCAAAGGAACTCAGCAGTCTATTTTCCAATGATGTTGTCAGCCATGTGGTGTACACTCCTGAGAGGTGAGGGTAATCAGCCTTTTCATCTCTCGAGGACGGCCCACGTTGACATGTTGGCGGGCTCTATCCTTTCCTTTGCTATCAATCTGTTTTGTACGTCTTTGTTTACTTTTCTTTCTTTTAAACATGAATTTTGAGCTCTGTAAATGTCATTTAACTTTCCCAAGAGAAATAACAAATCACACTCAGTTTGCTTAAATGACAGCATTTAATATGGGAACTTGAAGAAACAACTCTTTAAAGAGGACATGTTGAAATACTTGAACATTTCATCTCCCAAAATGTTTTGTAGAGTATTTTTGCGGGACTTTGTAATTGTCCAAAACATATTAAACATAGTTAATATATTTGGATCATCTTAAGAAATAATTGATTGACATTTAAACAATCCCCATGTTATACCACAATAGTGGCACATAATGTAGCGGTTTCAAAACATGGATTGTACTCCATGTTTGTGAAACTTCACCAACAAAAATCGACAGTCCTCTCCTCATCTTGAACATAAATAAAAAGTTGTTGTTGAAATGCCAAGTTTTTTTTGACTGTTTGTATGCTTATAAAATTAAGCTCAATTATTAGATTTTTTCCCACAGTTATTGTGACCGATTACCAACACAAGTGAGTTGCACAGGACAACTAAAAAAAAAAGTAGAATTAAAAAAATTGAGTCGCGATGTAGAAATAAAGAACTAACATACTGTGTTTGCACAAGTGTGCACACCCTCATAACTGGGGATGTCGCTGTGATCAGAAATGAGCAATCACATCATATTAAATGGCAGTCAGCACACACCTGCTGCGATTTATCGTGCCAATGAGTCACGATGAGTCACTCAAATAATGTTCACATGTTCTTGTAGGCTTTTGCATGCATGGTGGTGACGGCATCATACGGTGAGGTTGTTTGTATTCCGTTGGAAGCTTCTACATAGACAAGGTGCAAGGATTTTGAATTTCAACTTTTGGAAATCGATAAACGGACATTTATCATTTTAATTTTTCACAGTTAGTAGTATTTTAATAGTACTTTTTTCCCCCTGTCCAGTGTTGATACAAAAACTTCAGATTTCTGCTCGAAACAATGAACAAAGAAAATTCAATGGCCACCAAAGCCTACCTGAAATGTATTTGATGTTAATCAGTTTTTAAATGGTGGTGTAACTGTAGTTTTGTGAATGGATGAAAGAATGAATGGCTTTGCTGCCTGAAAGTTTACCCGTATGAGGTCAGCTTCAACAGCCGCTTTAACAACCTTGAGTTATACCTGATCAAAGATTTAGCTCTTTTCAGTTTCGGTCTACTGATAAAAGGAATATGTGAAGCAACTCTAAATTTGACATTATGGGTCTCTAGACAGGGTTTTCCAACCCTTTTTTTTTTTTAGCACAATACACATACTAATCGTACTTACTCCCTTGGACTTCAATTTACGAAACGTAATAAGAAAATACATTTTGTATTGCTGCATTATCAAGATAATACAAAACTAATGTAAACTCATAATGGGACCCAATAATTGAATACAATATACATAAATCAAGAAAGACCTTTTGTCTGCTTGTTGATCAGTAAAAATAGCCTGCGGCATTTCATAATAACAATCAAACCTGGTCCTGAAGCAAAATTTTGTAAAAGCTGCTGATTGAGTCGTAACAACTGATGAGCCTTAGAATCGGTTTTCATAAATGTAAACACAATCTCTGGCACAATTAGATTACTAAATAATGTTATTATGTTGCATCATTGTGAGTGAGCCGAAATCAGCACATGGCAGAGGATCACAATGTCATTTCTAGAAAAAGATTGCTACCTAAACACCCTCATTATCGCACACGTTTCTTAGAAGGCTTTGAACTCTTGGAACACACCTTCCTTTTGTGTAGGTGTGGAACAATTGCTCTCTTCTGTGCACCTCCCTAAAATAGCAGACGTGCAAGGCTTGTAAGAAAATTAGTCAATTTAATTTCCTTGAGTAATGAAAATGTCATGCACCATTTAATAAAACTGCGAGAAAAAAAAGTCTCGAGTTTTACACGCTGCCGAAAGAGAGGACCCCGTGGATTTGAAAGTTTGACAGTTGCCCCTTTTGATGTTTTCTCTGAGTTTTGTTTCTTTTCTTTTTTTTCTTCCTCGGTGTGATTTCAAATTAATCGTAACAGCTCGGATGTAAATATGAAATTGAGACTTGTTTGGTCTCCCTGTGACAAGCCAGAGCGCTTCTGGCTGAGGCAGCTGATATCTCTTTCCCCTTTAAACTGCAAATTATTTTACGTTTATGAGTTTGTCTCATCTTCAAGGTCAAAAATGTAATTTTTGCTCTTTCAAAGTGTTATAACCTTAAAAGAGAAGCGCCATCCTTGCTGATTAATGAGAGACTCCTGCATTTGATGTTTCAGCTGTGACATTTTAAACTTTAAATATTTTATATGCATACCTGTGAGAAAAAAAAATGAAGACATGCATTCATGTGGAATAAACGGTATTGCAGAGAAGAAAGGCTAGGCCGGGTATCATTTTAATAGAACAGTTAGAGTGCAATGGTTTTTCTTGGTGATTTTTATTTGAGGTTTTTATGTGTGCGCAAGCTGATTTAAAGGCACACTAAATCATTGGGGATGGGGAGTGCTGGATTATGCATTTAATCAAGGAATAGGCCTTGGGAGAATAGCTAGCCGAGTCACCGGGGCATCAGTGAGCCTTGGCTCGAACATGGGGCCAACCTTCTTTGTTCTTCACCATAATGGGCCATTTTCACATCATTTGGAAGGGAAAAAAAAAATAAGAGCCTTTGCTTTTGTTCTAGCCGTGCCCCCATGATAACTGGAAGAAAACGCCTGCATCTACTTAGAAGAAATTAGGAAACTGGCACACAAATCCCGTTTAGCAGAGTCCAAATTAGGTTTATTTTGGGAGATCACATGTTTACACAATCTCTTTCATAATACTATATAACATTTTATTCCAAGTACCAGTTTCAGGAGCATTTTTTTTTTTATTTGCTCCAAACTGGTCAATGCAAATCCACAGCAGTAAAAAAAGCATCCACAAAAACATACATTCAAGAAAATGTAAGTGCTCAACACAAAAACACAGCATGTATCGAAACAATTAGTATCATTTCATTTATCATTATATATTGTGATTTGAATATTTTATTGCACGAAAGCAGCACACCGCGTAATCCGATACGTCGTAGCTGATCTATCGATAACACTGAAGTAGGTGATCTGCTGAAGTAATGGAAATCACATGCGCTTATCACAAGTCAGTGTCGCCTGGACACACTTTTAAAGTTTTTTAGATGCACTCGCGACTTATTGTAGCTTTAAGGCCCGGATTGTAAAATGAAACTCAAATCCCTCATTTTCTGTGTCATCGAGACAGTTTGGTGTAGCAATGAATTGTTTCATTATTAGTCTTTAGCAGTTAGCATTCGAGATGCTCGTCATGACTGACAAAACCACATTATCTTGTTATAGACAATCAGTATTTTTTTTTCAATTCATTCAAGTAAGTTTATAGCCCTCAAAACTACTACTGTAAATGTAGTGCAAAGTCTAAAGTGACTCTTGGGGTGAGTTTAGATAGGAGTCGTATATACTGTAGTGTGCGACTGTTGGAAATGATTTTAGTTGAAGAGTTTAGTTGAATTGTTAAGAAGCAAATTATAGATTTTCATAGGTCGTTTTGCATTTTATATATATATATATATATATATATATATATATATATATATATATAATTTTTTTTTTTTTAATTTTTTTTTTTTTTTATTTCACGCTTGACGGTTTAGAAGATACTCCAGACACCCAAGTATGTATTTGAATACAAAAATTTAAGAGCAATTTTCCGCAATCTGACCCCTATAAATGGCACTTACTTTCTGATGCATGTTTCTGTCTGAATATATTATTGCCATGAGCAGTTGGGACACGCCCATTTTCAACACATTTCTTTAGATTAGATTACTTGTTTTATGGTCTCCGTCTTGTTGCTCTCTTTGTTGCCGCTTTTAACCTGTGGTGCCCTTTCAGAAATGCCGAAAAGCACAAGGAAAAAAACCCCACAAGTTATCCTTTATCCTTCACTCAGATGAAGTCTTATGAAGGTCTTGTGTGACGTCATGTGCACTAACAATTCCACTTTTGGCATGCAGTGTTCCACTCAAACACAGATCGTGTTTTCCTGTATTCTGTTCTCCATGAAGCTGACAGCTTGGTTGGCGAGATGTGCACAAGCAATTGAGTCGGCTTTTAGCATGGCTGTGAAAGGTTATCTGATGAGCCATTGCCACCTTGTTTTCGTTGATGAAATTTAATTATGAATTTGGACGCATTCCAGAATAATAACAAACGAGCAAGATTTTGGTGTGTAATTTAAATTTTCTATATATTCTGCAATTCTTTTGTACTTTTCTCATGTGAAACTCACCATGCAAAGTGAAATGTGCACAGTCCAGCATCAGTCTTATCTCTGCACACACAGTGCTGCTATCCATGAAATTGAAACAGTCTTTTGAAAGAAAATAAAAGTGTGCGCATATATATAGTTGTGCCGGGATCGATTCCGGCTTCGGCCTTCCTGTGTGGGGTTTGCATCCATTATCTGTACCGCTTGTCCTCACTAAGGTCGCGGGGTGTGCTGGAGCCTATTCCAGCTATCTTAGGCGGGGGACACCCAGAACTGGTTGCCAGCCAATTGCAGGGCACGCAGAAACGAACAACCATCCGCGCTCACACTCATGCCTAGGGGCAATTTAGAGTGTTCAATCGACCTGCTATGCATGTTTTTGGAATGTGGGAGGAAACCGGAGTACCCGGAGGAAACCCATGCAGGCACGGGGAGAACATGCAAACTCCACACAAGCCGGAGCCGGAATTGAACCCCGGCACAACTATATATATGTGTACCCTTTTTTTTCCCTCTGGCACTATATATATATATATATATATATATATATATATATATATATATACACACACCATGTCAAAGGTTTTAATACTATACATACTACTACTATTAATGCCAGATGCTTAATAAACATGAGTTGAGAGAAAAGGTTGTTGAGGTTTTTCGGTTATGTTTAATAGTGTAGTCCTGTTAGCCTGAGGCAAGTTATTGTCACAGTCTCCAAGATGTTCCCATTACCAACAGTTCTTTGAAAATTAATACGTGTGCTTAATGCTTGATGACTTGCTTTCCTGCTGGCCGGCAAAGCTTAATGTTTAATTTAAAAGTCATTGCGTGCTTTGTACGTCAGAGCCATACAACTGTCTCAGGTCGTAATCAAGCTGGCAGTGCATGAATCAAGGATGAACTTTGAAAGCAAATGGAAGGTAATGGTAACACATTCATACAAGGTGCCAAGACATTATTTTTTATATGGCAAACGAACCGCATGCCTGGATAATATCCCTTCTTTTGGTATGTCTGAAAGCTTTGAATGGATTGCACATGCACTATAATATAATACATAGCATTGTGTGAGCAAACATTGCCTGAATTATAGTACAACTTTGTTCACTTCTTTTTGTCTATTTCAACAACCGGGAATCAAACCAGCCCGTTTCTGCTTGATGATCAATACTACAGCTCTGAGAATTTGACATTAAAAATAAAAATATAATAATAATATACACATAGTGAAATAGTAGCATTCATGCTGATCGTGGTCAGTGGGTGGGTAGGAACCAATCTTGTATTTTAGTTCAGTTTCAATTTCTGCACACAATGTGTATGACAATGTCTCTCAATACATTTGTCCATATAATTTCGATTTACATACAACTGGATCTCCAGTTTTGTCAGTTTTTCCATAGATCAACCATATAGAGGAGGGATGTGCTTTCAATGAGTGCATAGTTTGTTTTCTCCTTCTATTTGCTCCTGTGGGGGATTAATGCTGCCAATCACTCTGACTGGCACCTCTCAAATCACACCCTTGCAGCAAAGTGGCTGATTTTGTCAGGGAGAGAATGGCGTTATCGGTACAACCTTGTTTGGAGACTCGCAAAACCGCTAAAGCCGCAATTCATGGGAGATCTGTTTACAATCTGCTCCGGCCATTGACTGCTAAACAGCCTGCACAGATCCATCCTGGGCCACTCTCAGCAGGAGCGGAGCAGAGCAATTACATCCTCAAACAGCAATCTGAGGCTTGGACGGCATGCAAACAGACATCAAGTACACACACAAACACTGACAGATTCTGTCATAAGCAATATGTTTTCTCAAGACTGCACGGAGTCTTGTTAAGCTTTTCGTATAAATATGTCGGGTCTATATAATGTCGCATGTGCTGTGGAGGGTACTCATTTTGCTGACTTGGAGGTGTCTAATTTCACTTTACCTGATTCAGAAAGCCTCATCCTGGTTCTTGGCTTTCCTGTACATGATGGCTGAAAAAGAGAATTTTGTCCCTTTTCAAAATATTTTCCTTGCCAAAAACTCTGTTGATGGTTGGTTGGGATTATTGCAGATTGGTCAAAATATCCATGGATAGGCTTTGTAAAATAGAGCAGATGTGTGACAAATATTACAAGCACCACCGTTTGCTGCCAGGTTGTCACACATTAAAAAAAAAAAAAAAGGTAATACATGAACATCAACTGCAATGCTTTTCGTTTTTTGGACTTGATTTAGCTTTATTTATTTATTTAGTTATTTTTCCTTCACATGTTTTATGATATTGTAAAATTAAATGTTCAAACTTGATCCTTAAAGTGGGCTTGTTTTACACGTAATTCTGAAAGCCAGAAATGACTAAGGTTGAAATCAATTGACTGGATATAAATATTTCGTAGAGTGTTTTTTAAAAGTGTATAATTTGTATACCCATGAAAACAACAGCGATACAGTGTAGCTGCCTGCTCTCACGTTGACCGGACAACGTCACCCCGTGCGTCAAATTTGAGAGCTGAAAATGATGTCCTGTCAAAGACAGTTACTTGGTTGAAAACAAAATTGACTAAACAAACCACAAGGAACCTTTCTAAATCTCGCTTGTTGTCACACGAGGCCAATTTTACGACCAGCTTTCTCAGGTGCAATATATATTCGTTCTTGCATAGCCGCGTACCGCTACGCAACAATCTTTCTGGATTTCAGGGAACTCGCATACGCACTCCAACTACAAACGGGTGATGAATAGTCAGTATGAATGCGGACTTGGGGCAGTCTCATTAGTCCATTGTGACGAGTTCTGTAATTTTTATTGGTCAGATGTGAAGCGTGAATAAACCGCGTTAAAAGCTGAATCCGTAATGGTGAATGATCGTGAATTTTTGCCGCATTTTCTAAATATTCCATATGCACAAAACACAGAATCCCCCCCCCCCCTCCAAAAAAAAAAAATAAAATGAAACATTTACATTTGGTGCTTTGCTGTAAATGTGACTAGGTTAAAGTAAAGAAATTACAATACATTTAGCCATAAATAAAATGGCAATTACAAATTTAACTTAAAACAAAGTAATATTTTTAACAATTTGAATTAAGAAAAAATACACTATAGGAGTTAGAGCTGTTGTACACTTTTTTCAGTAGATGTGTATGGCTGTATGTTTTCCCTTATAGATACATCGATTAACTAAATAAAGCCTCCTGTGGCCCGGGCCTTTACAGTAACTGTGACTATAAATTTGAACAAATATTAGCATGCCACAAAGCTTGTGGGAGAATGTCCTTTGCGCAGATGAAAGAAAAGTGGAAATTTTTGGGAAGTCACATCAGTAATGATGCATCCAAAGAGTAGAACACTGTACCTACTGTGAAGGGAGAGTGGAGACTAGTTACGCTCGTTACTGTTTTGTCGCATCTGGCACCCGGCGTCTTAAATTTGTGCAGTGTTCAATAGCATCTGGAGATTATCAAGGCATTCTTGATTATAATATGCTTAAAAAAAGATCAGTCTTCGCTGCAGGTCATGGCTCCCCCAAAAGGACCAATAACCAAAAACACACACATGAATAAACAAAGAATGGTTGGGAATAAAATGAGCAGACTATTCTGAAGTGGCCTTCCTCAAGGATTGATCTAAATCTTAGTGAATATCTGTTGAAGGAGCAGTCAGAAGAAGTCAGCGTTCAAAACTGCGAGAGCTTGAGTACTTTGTTCACAATGAGTGGGCCAAAATAGCTAACAACAGGTGCACAAGAGCCACTGAGAGTTACACAAATTGCTTGACTGCTGAGATTGCCTCAAAAGGTTGTACAGTAAAATATTACACAGTTGGTTTTGTCCAGTCCAGTTTCATTCCTTCTCAAACTGGGTTCCCCATTTCCTTATGTCAAACACACTGTAACTAATCTGGGGCTAAAAATTGATTTTGTAATAGAGCAACAGATTCAATCTTTTGTGAAATCCATTTTTTTCAGAGAAGGATTTGATTTAAGGTCAAGTATTTTCTTTCTTGTCAGGATTTTGAAGGACTTAGACATACGTCTTTCTCCATCCGACTTGATGGGTGCTAGCCAGGCCTCCTTCTCTCGATCGCAGTCGGTCCAGAATGCTGCTGCCCAACTTCTACCTGGCGCGTGCAGGCGACATCATATTTCACCTGTACTGGTATTTCTCCATTGGCTCCAAATCCATGTTTATATAATTCAGTTTAAAATAATAGTGTTTGCTCATCGAAATCTAAATGGACTCGCTCCTTCCTTTCATTCTGCCATTTTACAACAACACATTCCAGTATGACCTCAGAGGTTAGACGACAGATAACTCCTTGTCGTTCCAAAATAAAAACTCAAACTCAAGGGAGAAAGGCTTTGCTGATGCGGGCCCCAAACTCTGGAATCAGCTTCAAATAATTATTTCCAGGATTTTATGACTTGAGGCACGCATGTCTTTTTGTTAACCCTCATTCCTAGATACAGTTGACAATAAGTAAGTCAGCAAGCTTCTCAATTGAATTTTTTTTATTTTTTTTTTTACTAACTCGAATAGCGAATATTTACAGTACATTACACAAACTACTTTACCTTCTGGCTCCTTACAGGAGGTCCAAACTGCAAAGTGCTTTACATTCAAGATGAACCCTGTTTGGAATTCAAGCAGGGAGACTTGCGAGTCTTCCGAAGCAAGGTTAAAAGCTGTAAAGATATCATAAGAAGATTAAAAGCATTAGAGGTGTTGTCAGTGGATCATTTTTATTTTGCCCACCACACTGCTCGTCAGCATTTCTTCTTCTTTTTTTTCCGTTGTTAGATTGGACATATGGCTCTCTAATCCAAAGTGGCTGATTGTTATTTTTACAACCGTGCAAGATTTTCTCATTTGGGGTGACACTAAATCATCATTTCACTCAATGGTCTACTGAATGAAAAAGTGGAGAACAGAGCACAAATGCACTTTCCATCCCAGCTCAAGCCGTTTACGGTATGATGCTTATATTTGTAGTAATTATTTACTTTATTCAATGCTGTTTGTCACTCAACCTTGAAATATTGCATTTTGTGCGTAATTGTCATTCATTATGACTTGATGTGTGTTGAAGTCCACTGTGCTATATTACAATTAGCAAAATAATGAACTACATTTTCTGAACAATATATCACAGTCGGTGTCAGTCAGGGTTTACGATTCTTAAAATGGAAGCCCTCTGATGAGTGTTTAGTGTTAAACTTGAGGATGATGCAAAAGTATATTGTTTCATCCATTAAAGGATTTTAATAGTTGAATTACATTATTGATATATTTCTTTCTTTTTACAGTGACAAATATATGACTGATTTGAAGGTTTGTCATGTCAAAGACGAATTACATTAGTCTGGCTTTTGGAGGAGTTGTCATTTTGCGATGCCACTGGAAAGCGATAAAATGTATGCGACATTCAATGTGGTTGTTACAAGAGTGCGCGTCTTTTTAAGGGCATTGTTTAAAAAGACAGTAATCGAGAGGGAGCAGCAACAGTACATGTAGGTGATATATGATGATGTAATCACATTTTGTGATGGAACGAACAATAGCGTTTCAGAACAGATTCAGATTTATTTTGAATGTTCATCAGCTTGTTAAGCACAGATGGATGATCCTGACAGAATTAAAATAAACTAAAGTAAACAAAAAAATTCATTCGCCTGTATTTTTTTTTTATTAGAATTGTAGGTGTTTATGAGATTCAGAGTGAATGATGATATGTGACAATTAGTCGCAGCAATTAGTGTTACTGTTAAGAAGCGTTTTTGTTTTCTCTCACCCATACAGAATGTCACAAATAAATCCTGGCTTGCATTTGCATATTAATTGGATCTGAGACGTCAAGCATCTTTCATTAAGCAAAATGATCTGCATATTTGGAGACATAAAATAGTTTATTTCAGTGTGGGGAGAGAAGTCATTGAAAATGACCGCATACGGGATGTAAACTTTGGCTGATCCATTAAACCTTTACCCCCTGGCAGTGGATGGAACACACAAAGCGACAGCAGGCTGATTAACAGTGTGATGTTTCAAACAAAGCCACGCCAAAAGGAAAGCAACTAAAGGAGCATACTGAACTCTGTCTATTTCAAATTCTATTTGTTCTTATGTATTATCAGCACAACGATGACAGTTTCTACGTCGATGACACACTTTTTACTTGATTGTTGTTGACAATGCAATCGCCGCGTTTTACATTGATAAGCGTGCGTATGGACTAGACAATGTGTGCGTGCTGCAACCTTGAAACTGTGTGAGCAATCTTCCACACAAACAGAAATTGTCTAGCATTGGAAATTGTCTTATTGAATAAGTCATAGTTGTATTTGAATCAGCAGTTTTGTTTAGCTTCTTTTCGGATTAGGCCCTCAAGGAACCCAACCCCACGATTATCAAAATCCCTTGTGTCATCTGCACTTGTCTTTCAAAGTTACCCTGAATAGCTCTAACTCTGCTCTGCTAATTACTACAACAGCCAACCTCCCTTGAAAGCGTTATTTGGACATCTTGTCCTATTGTTTAAAGATTGTGTACGCCAAGTGATAAAATTCTCCTCCACTTGGTCTGCTCTGTACTTCAAAAGTAAGTCAAATCCCAGGAGAATATAATGCTGGACAAAGTAGACAAGGAGGCGGATGACACAGACATTGTTTGTTCGCTGTGTCTGGTGGCCAATCTAAAGGGAAAAGTGACATTGGTTGCTTCGATACGATTAGGCACAGAGGCTGGGAATGGAAAGTGGAAAGACTGCCTATCGCGGCGTGGACATAGTTAGGGGCCGGACTTGTGAATAATTTGATTAGTTTGTTGGGGAATATATCTGGAGGATTATGTAAATGGCGGTGCCCCCTCGCACAATTCTTTTGAACTCTTCACAACTCACATCTGCCGGGGTCGACAGCTAGACAGGACGGCCGCCTTCTTGTAGCCTGATTCCTCCGCGTTGGAGGAAGGTGCTTAAAGGTCATTTTTAGTACAAACAGACTTGTCCTGAAAGACCTCTCTATTCCAAAGAGCTTCAATTCATTTTGTGTTGATGTCCATGCAATTATCATTTTCTTTGAGTCAACAATAGCTGAGCGTAGGACAATTAATGTTGTATACTAATTAGCCAGACTGTGTGCGTGTTTGTCACCAGTAACCTCTTGCAAGTATATGTACACACTGGAATCTCTTGGACCTGTTTACAATAAATTTGAGAATATCTCTGCCTCTCCCCCTGTGTCTTTTGCTCATGAGATTTCCCCCCCCCCATGCCTTATTTGGTATATTTCGGGGTGGGGATATGTTTGTGTTGAGAACTATGGCAACCAAAGTCAAGGTGACCAAGAGCATGTTACACACAATAGATTACCAGAATGGAGGCTAGAGACAATGCAGTCAGCACACACCAAAAAAAAAAAAAAAAAAAAAAGAGCCTTTATCTGCAAACCGGTTGTTGGGATTTTAGAGACCATCCCTGGGCTGGATTTATTGTTCGGGTGAGTCCAACCTGTACACTCTTCACTGCTTGAATGATAACTTACTATGTATACACCCACTGGCCACTACATGTGATACACCTGTATAACCAAATTAGTTCCAATATAAGTAATGGTGTGCGTGTGCGTGTGCGTGTGCGTGTGTGTGTGTGTTGTCTGTATTTGTAAATGGGCTATTATGAATGACACGCTCAGAGATGCACTCAGCTCACTAAAATATTACAAACAGCTATTGGTTAACACCCTTGCAAACTGTCATTACAAATATGCAATTCTTAGCAATGACTACTCTAAAGGCAGAATACAACTGCACAATAGAGCTCTTACATTTGGATCTTTAAATTGTGTTACTGTACCGAATACTGCAGCCAGTGAGAGGTCAAGGTTCATCAGAAACACTTTAATCCAAGTGAAAAATTATATTAGATCTTTTTAACTTTAAAGAAGAATTAACTACATTTAAGTCCTTGTTGTAAACTTGACACAACACAGAGAAGGGTCTGACTCCCGAATTTGACAGATTTAAAAAAAAAAACAACAACAAAAAAAAAAGACAGGCATGTAAAATGAAATTTCAATATAGCCATTGTCTCTGGGCAGCTCAAGTTTTTACTCTAAATCAGTGCTTCTCAATTATTTTATGTTACACCGCCCCTAGCAAGAAAAAAACAATTTGGGCTCCCACCCCACCGCCCACTCTCCACCGCAACTATAAATAATAGCATTTTCGTTGCAAAACAAACCTACACCGTAGAGTTAATACTCGCTGTGCACAATAGGCAATGAGCGCCACTGCCAACTACTGGAATGGATGTGCAATTACACTTTATTGTAGGACGACGGAAAAAAAGCATGTTACCCAGGGTCACGCGCACACCCCCTCAGCATTACACCGCACTAGGGTGGGGGGCCCGCCCCACTATTTGAGAAGCGCTGCTCTAAATGATGGGGAAGGAGCAACTCATGCATTTCAACCGCGCAACATATTCAGGAAATTGGCACTATTTGCAATTGTGTTGATGTAATCAAATGTTGTTTTTTGAAATGTTTTGTTGCATCTAAATTTCATAGAGTAAGCCTTTTAACAAAGCTCTATTGTTCGGCCAACCTCAGGAAAAGAGCAAAATTTCAGCAGCTGGTCGAAAATCTGGCATGCTCATGGCAGCACATGTTCAGCAAACACAGTCAACAACTTGTGCTCGCATGCGCGTCGTGTCTGCAAATGTATGTTGAGGCCTTCCGAGATGACATGTTTCTGACTTTGCTGTGCGGTGTGGTGCCAACCCACTAAAACGCATCATCCTTTTGGCAGACCATGTT
The DNA here is from genome assembly GCF_059441095.1 of Idiotropiscis lumnitzeri. Classification (NCBI taxonomy): domain Eukaryota; kingdom Metazoa; phylum Chordata; class Actinopteri; order Syngnathiformes; family Syngnathidae; genus Idiotropiscis; species Idiotropiscis lumnitzeri. The sequence continues at coordinate 18,531,360 of NC_142393.1, forward strand.
GTGGGATTTCAGTCTCATTTGACAATATGTGAATTAAATAAAACATGCAGATTTTTACTGTCGGTAACACATTTTTTTTTAGCTTCCCTGCACCAGCGCACCCCCATACTGTGATATGAAATACAGGCAATGCCTAGTGCGATAGCGTGTTTGCTGTGTGCTGCCGTTTCCCCTCTCCAAAGACTGATGTCCTGACACACTGACATGAAAGAAGCCTGACAAAACCTCCCACTTCCCATCTTTGGATATAGTTTATTATTTTTATTCTTGGGAATATCTGCATGATTACTTCACCAACAGGAAGGAGGATACAAGGACATACTGTAATTATGTTCAAAGATACAGTTTTTGACTTGAGCAATCAGTTTTGGAATCCTCTTTTGTGGTTGTCGTGCAATTGGAGGAGTCTGCTTTGCCCCGGCTTGTGACCACTTGTTGAAGGGGTTGGGAGTGATTTAGGGAGGGCAGCTGGATAACAGAGATTGCATTTATGTATTCTGAGAGCGCTTTATTTTTGCAAGCAGCTCTCAGCTCACAGTTGCCTCTTTCATGTCTTTGTGGTGGATTCTATGTAATGTGTGTAATGAGTATGACTAAAGCGAGGAACAGCTGAGAGAATGGAGGTGTGGAGAGAAGAAAAGGATTGAAAAAAAAATTGCAAAATGTTCAATGGTAACCGTGGGGCAATGTGGACCACTGGAAGCGCTTAAGTGTTAAATGCGTATTTCCTCCTGCTCCCTTAGAAAAAATGGAAACGGAAGACAGACATTTATAGATCTGTCCTCTGTGACACACTCCATGTGCATATTAGATTCAACATGTTTGAGAATGATTAATTCAATATTCTGATAAAGTAGTCCTTTAATCAGTTCATGACATCGTCTCTAATAGGGGCTTTTTCGAACATACCCTTCCTTATTGTTTCCTTCAGCTTAAGGAAAGCACTTCAGGATTCCGAGTGTGATTGTTCAGTGTTGCTATGTGTGTGTGGGTAGATATGGAGGTCTTAATACCCGAGAGAGGTCAAGGGTCAAGCATTAAGAAAGCTGCCTGCTTGGATCACTGTATTAAAGATTTCGCTCTGTTGAAATACTCTAGTGTCTTTTTGTAAATAATCAAGGAGTCCTTGAGCATACACATTTAAAATCGAATAAATAAACACCAGAGACTGATTTAGACAAAGGATCACAGGAAGTAGTCCACAGTGCCAATATGAAGAGATTTTTATTTATTTTTTTTCCTTTTCACTCTCGACCACAGAGAGGGTGTTTACAGAGCCTTGCTCAGCAACAGGAATACCCTGATGGTCTCATGCTGTTACCTTTAGTCTTCTTTGCTTGGTTTCATAATCGTGTTGTTTGACCTTCTACACTGGAACAGTTTGTTTTAACCTCATTCCTCTAAAATTCTGGAAAACAATGGGGCTGGGGATAGGAAGTCACATCTCACCCTATCAAAAACAGATTGTGAAAAAGACTCAAATATAGCAAGGGGCAAGAGCAGTGGCAATGCTTTATAAATAAAACTGAAACTACAAAATAAAAGTTAAAAATAAAAAGAAAATAAAAAACAGAAAACAATAGGATCATTTTTGGGCAAGCACATATACTGGGTGGGTTAAAAGTGCATGTCTGGTTTTACAAATGAGTCTGGCTAAAGCACCAAGTCGGTTGTACCAAACCAAAACATTTGGAAGGACATGGAAGTGTAATTTCCCAAATTCATCGTAGTCTTTGTCCTAAGAGTTGCTGTTGAAATCCGTGAACACGACGACTGGTTGAGCTGGAGGACACATCATATGTTAATTAAAAACACGGAACTAATGTCTTACTTTTCTTTTAACTTGTAACCAAAGTAAAACAATGGCATTTGCAATAAACCATAGTGAGTTTCTTTTCACTCACTCTTTATTCAAATAATTTCACATGACTTCACTCATAATTTTACCTTCTTCCTTTTGTTAGTAAGTACATTAAAACTCATGCATGTGTACTTTACATTTTTTAAATAGGTGACCGGAACATTGTTCTTGATTTACACTATTCTTATTTTTTTGTTAAAAGTGATTGTTGAAGTTTGATAATATTTTTCATACGTTTTCTCAATTCAGGGAGCCACATTTTGTAAATGCATAATTGATACGAATGTGCTACTTTATGCTTGAAGATACCAGGACTGTGTTTCCTCCAAATTGTCAGCGATATGAATCATTTTCAAATTATGAAGCACCATGAATGCTCCATACAGTAATATGTTGTCACTTGCAAATAAACCAACTAAATATGGAAAGTTAGCCCAGGATATGAATCACTTTGGTGTTAAGTGTACTGGATTTGCACTCAGTGGTTGGAGCAACAGTTCGTATTTCACTTCCATTGAGAGTCTTTATCTGCTCAAAATAACCTTCTTCTGGTTTGCCTCTTGTCAGAATCTCTAAAGAGGGACAAGAGTGAGCATTATCACACAAACTCAAAATAACCCCAGAAATCAGACAGTACCTTTTTAGGTCATGAGTCCCTGAAGGGAAGTAAGTGAACAAAACTGTATTTACGTGCACAGGACAGCATAACCCCAGAATGACTTGTTGGCAAGCGGATTGACTTTAAAACAATCACTTAAAATAGTAAGCTTGCACACTTTAAAATGGATTTATTTGCAATATCTCGCGTCAAATAGACCTGTGTTGTTTTGCTACTGACTAGAAAATTCCTAACATAATCTGAATTTTCATTTGCACTCGACGAATGCGATTGTCTTCTAACAGAATACTTGCTCAGTACCGTATAGTAAATGAAAAGAACATAACAAGTTTAACAGGTGAGTTTTGATGCCTCACTCTTTTTTGATTCACTTGACACACAGACAAAAAAAGTTCTGCCTGTTCCACAACATGCCTTACTTGTGTTTTTTGGACTGGATTTTGTCCTTGAAAAGGGCATGAAAACTGACAGTCTGTGGGTGTGTGCATGCCTGCGCTCAACACTTGGATGGGGCTGAATAGCGTCACAAGTGACACAGATTGGGAAAAGTGACACTTCCTTGAAATACTCTTTGAGGCAGTTAGATAAAGATTTTTGTGGCTTTATCATAAATGCCACTGTTTCATTAAAAAGGTTAAAGTACTTTGGATGTGGTGGTGGCCTTTTAAGTCTGGTGATGAATATGCGAGAAAGGGGACAAAATTGTGCAATTTAAGAGCAGATTATCAGGATACAAATATAGACGTGGCATCGTCGGTATTCGTCAGGTGCTCCTTTGAACTGGTAGCTGCTTCTTGATTTTGCTTTGACAATGGGGCGAAACTGCATGCTGATTTTCCTTAACACCTTAAATACCCGTAACAAATCAATTTAGTAAATTCAAAAAACACCACAGAGAAAAGTGTTGCTGACTAACCAAGTATATAAAATGAGGCTCCACTCTAAAAGGGGAGTGGGCGTGTTTGCTGAATGTGCCGATCCCCGCCCCACTCAACCGTTAACTGCCAGTCAAATGCCGCTACTGTAGATAGCAGTGTATGCATGCACTTTGAAAACGATGGTAGCTTACCCAAGGTAAAATCACGTTGGGAAGCTCACTTTTAAAATCAAATAGTTACTGTGGGCTTTCATCACAAAATGAGCACAGCATGCATTTTACACTTATTGGTGGCCGTATCATTTCTTCCAGCGGTCAGCCAACCATGTCACTGTGCAGCTCAAATGATTATTCTTGCTCAATTCCCAATTGAATCACTGGGCAGCATTTTTGTCTTACTGGACCAAATAAATGTAGAAAAAGGGTTTGCTATATCTCCACAATTTAAAAAGACACAGTTCTCAGTCTTTGCAAATGTTTTCAGCAATGTGTCATGTATTTAGAAACAAATCTACAATTTTACTTTACAGGGACTTAAAATGTCCTTCAAATTATTTACTGAACTGTGCCTCAACGTACAATGCTTAGCAAATATATTTGATCTGCTACCCAATGTAAGGGCTCTGCGCAGGATCGGTAAATTGCATTTTATGCAAAATCAGCGATCGGTTTGAGTGTCACACATCGGATCCGCAAACTCAGAAAGGCTGGCAAACTCTCGTTCACTCCAGAGGCGTTGGGTTCAGGTTTTTTCCCCAATATCTTGTAATATTTATTTTCTTTTTGGGGGAGGGGGCGCGACCCCATGATGCATTTACCTATGCATTTCAATGGGCATCAATTATGGGTGATTTTTGGCTATCCGTGGCCGGGGCCACTCTCATTCCCCGACCCGAACTAGATTGGTCGACTGAACAGTAAACAAACAAGTTGTTGAAATAGATTGGATAGATTGTTCCATCGCCAACCACAATGAGCGGATCGATGACCTGTTTTTTATCTTGCTCGTCAGTGATCAGCTCCAGAAACCTAATCGTGTAAAGCCTATTAAAATGTTACTTAAAATTTGTTCAAGTTTAAGTTTCTTTTTTTTTTTTTTTTTTTTGAATGAAGATGGTTTCTACTGAGACAAAACAAATGCTTCCAAATTGAAATGTTTTGCAACCTGACCAAATCAAAGTTTGACTAGCGTCATGGAACGGACTGCTACCAAAATAGCTCTTACGTAATTGTTATATTCTTCAAATCTAGTAATTTACTTGATTCTTCTAAAGCTTCTCTTCCTCCCTGGCCGTGTGTTCTTGGCAATGCTCCACACTTTGATTGTTGTGGTTTCCAGAAGTCCTAAACTGTAGTCACTGGCCACTCTTTCTGTCACTGGTAGACCTTCTGTCTCGTTAGCCCCCACTGACTCCTCTTAACCCCCTCCTGATTTTGTCGCATTGGAGCAGCTGCTTTCCATCACCTTGGCATATTTCTGCACGGATATCCTTTGATTCTTTTTATTTTTCCGTAAAATGAGTCTTGCTGTGGGCTAGATATGCAAACATACATCACAATAGTGAATATTTTTCAGGGGCCCTTCTAAGAACTGTAGAAAAATCAAAGAAGGTCACAGGTTCACTCTTGTAAACAAAAATTCGTTTAGCCAAGATAATGATTCACATTCTTTAGCTTATGAACCATCGTAGCCATTTTCTTGCCCCCAACCTCAACAATATGTAAAACTGGACCGCAGTTAATCAGCTCAATTGAACCCATTTCTTGCTGTGACCTCTACACACTGTAATTTGAGTGATGGAAGAAGGGGGGAGTTGAGGCTGCAAGATCGTAGTTTCAAGGAGGACAATCAGTGACCCTATATGGGCGCCTTTCCTGCATATACCAGCATGTTAAGGGGGAAACTGATAGGCAGGTGAAATATCTGGCACTTACAGAAAAGAGGCAGCGAGGACAGACAGGACAGAATGGATATGGATTGAGTCACAAGGCTGACGCGGCCTTCCTAAGGAAATGAATATTCCTTGTAAAGTACACTTGGTGACACTTAGTTGTAAGGACATAACACAAGAGCAAAGGCAATCTACTCACTTTTAGTTTGCACGCTAATGCCATGCTTTGTATGCGGTTCAGATGCTTTCTTCTTTTTTATACTTAACGTTCAATATTATTGTTATATAGCAAAGTATAAACAATTGCAAAATCAATTTGTATGAATAGTCATGTCTGATAATTCCCACAAGGCCAAGGTATTGGTCCACTGTGTCCACCACATTTTTTGTTTGTGTTCAGAACACACATCGCAGCTTTATTTTGTATTTGTATTGATTTATTTTTCAATGTATACAGGGACAGTGCATATTAATTAAACCGTTTCCTGTAAATATGCCAGATCATAGCCAATGGCTAATTTGCATCCGTTGTCCCTGTGATTTGCATTCCTTTTAACTTGTATGTATGCTTTACAGTATCAAAAACAACTAAAAGGTGCCCGCCCGGATGTGATGTTCATTGTACCTAGCATCCATTTAATTCCATTTAGTTCAGGGAGTGCCGTTTGTTTATTTGATTTGCAGTTCAGTCACAAAGCTTTCAGCGCCACAGTTTGGTTGCCCATTTTTTTTTATTGGGCCATTGGGCAGTTAGGCTTGGGTGTTCCAAATTCTGCCGTGTAACAAGTGGCCACAGGACATACGACCTGGAAGAAGCCCCGAGGCAATCGGTTCATCTGCTTTAGCTAAACATTTCCTTGACTTTTAAACCATTATTTAAAATTGCATATAACTTATTTTGTCTTGAAATAACATCGCATACAAGAGGAAATACAATTTTAAATATTACTGCAGTTGCACAGCGTGCATAAGTAATTGTTGCCCCGCCATCCAACTCTTTGTAGAATAACAAAGTAAATACTGAAGTATGCTCCTCAATTTAAAACTAAACAAAGTGATTTAATTGAATTGTGTGTACGGTTACATAGAGTACCGTATGCATCCACTTTCACCCCACCAGCACAGGCAAATTATCATGTGGTGGACTTGCACTTTGTATCAGATGAAGGCGATGCAGTGGAGGCTCAACTAAACATGCCCAGGGGGCTTGAGTGAAACCAGCGTCTCGTTTTCAGGGGCAAACAAACACATACAGGGAGCAGACATGGCTGTCACATCTCCCTTAGCTCCCCTGTCACCCCTGAGGGCTGTGGGCAGAGGCGAGCTCGGTGCTGTAATGATGCCACACGAATGTACATCATACAAGGACAGCGATACCGCACATGACCAGACATGGTCACAAAAACATGCGGTGAGTAGACTCCAATGCACGTTGCCAAACTGCTGAGAGTATAAAATATTCCCCAGCCTTCCGGTTCCTCCCGAGGTCACCCAAGTGACCTCCCAAGGTTGAAAAGAAGCACGACAAGTCGACTGACTGGACTCGAGGATTGATCAGTGATTGTGCTGGCGCCAAGCAGCTGTATAGCTTTACAGCAGCCGGGGAGGAGGTTTAGTGGTTTTCAATAGTATTTCAGGATATCCTCGCTGCTGCACTTTTTGGCAGACTAACAGCTGTGACCAGCATTAGTGTTCAAGCAGCCGGTTCTTAATGTACCCCAGCCCTTTGCCTCATTTGTCACATGGCCTCCATTCAGCCCAAGTTACCCACTTGCCATCCGCATTGGTTGGATTGGTTCAAAGTAATGTGAGACCAGCCGTTTGCAATATGTTTGAGACCATCTCCACATTTGAATTTAAGGTCAGTCATGGTTATATGAGTGTTTGTGACATTCTCCCACAGATGCAAACAGCGTGGAGACACCTTTCTAATTAACAGAAATAAAAATGATTACTCTTTTTTTTTTTCTACCAGTCTATGGACCAAGGGAAATTAGTTACAAAGCCGTGTTGCTCATAATTTGACAACACTGCCTTGAATTCACTGAGATGTAAAATTAATTCTTGCAGTTGTTTTCAATGGGACCTTCATGTTCGCCGTGCTCATTGTTAGAAATCTGAGAAAAATACAAATGATTGGGCTTGGCTGAGTAACTTCATTGTGCGAGGAAAAGAAAGCCAAACTGGCTCGGGTTCAGTGGGTTTAGGCCTTTTGAGGGTTCATGTGTCAGGATTTATGTATTTAATTACACACACATTCTACTAATGGAAGTGGAGGAAAAAAAAGGGAAATGGATAAATAAAAGCCCATCAAGCCAATAAGCTTGTAGTTTCCCTCTTACTGAAAGTTGGCCACTACTGCTGTTTAGCTCCCCTTGAACTGGGCTAATACTTGTCTATTCCGATTAGGATTAGTGTGTGATGCATAGGCTCAGGGACCCAGGGCTCGTAATCTAATAAATCAAGATAAAAAACTCTGAGATTGGTTTACAGAGGACTGGGATTTACTGTGGCCATCTCCGAGAAAGAGGGATTAACACAGCATTTGGTGCTGTAGCTACACACACCCTATTCTGTTCCTACAGAGATGCAGGCCAAGCACGGAGGGAAGAAGACTGACTGGGAGGGGGTGGCGTGGAAGGCCTGGCATAAGCTTTATATTGCCTAACAGACAGCAAATTAGACTCGCGGTGACAAGGTCAGGTTAGACCTTGTTCAGAAGGCTTTGCTCCATGGACAGATTAAAGGTCCTTGACAGTTTTTGCACTTTCAGATCATGTTGAACATATTAGAAGTCATTGCTGAATGAAGTCCCTTTGCCACAAAGATGAGACATGAATGTAGAGACAGGTACACTGTCCCGTCCTTTCGCTATCGCTGAGAAAGGACTGGAGGCAGCAGGTTGAGTTGGATAATGTGCGCTCTAGCATGCCAGCAGTTCTCCAGACTGCTAAGAAAAATTTGGGCTGTTTACACCTGAAATGTGGGGTGAGGGGTACAGATGTTTTAGAGTCAAAATACAATCTTTTAAAAATGGATCTTGCAGTGGAAATTTTAGAAAATCTTCAAAGTACTGCTTCTCTGTGAAAATGTTAAAGGTTTTTGAGTCATGCGTGTCAAGATAATGAACTTGACTGCACATCTCCAGCTAAATATACTTTGACTGTGACCAACGGAGAAAACATTACTCCCATATCTGAAATTCTTAACCCAAATATTTGCAGATAAGCACAGATGAGCGAACAGTTGGTAAAATGCTGCTCTGTCTTGAAAATGACATTTTTTAAAAAATGTGCTTTTTCAGCCCTGTAGGAACGTGGAATGCTTTGACAATTTTATTGTCAGCGCATTTAAAACAAATAAAAAAAAAAAACAATTCTCAACATTTTCTACTTAATCGTTCTTGTCAACATCATCGGGAGTTAAAAAATTATTTCTATCCATCTACCATCCATCGATGCATCCATTTTCAACAGTTTTTTTCCGAATCATGCTGGGGTGTAACCATACATTGTTAAATAAATAGACTCGCCCATGCGTCTACTTTGCCACTTCGCATTGAACATGGATTATATATGTATATTTATATATATATTTATATATATACACATATATATATTTTTTTATTAAACTTAATCGACCCAAACATTTGAAATACAATTCAGTAAATTTCCCCTCCCTCGTCACATTGTATAATATATGGAGAGAGCAAGATCAATGAATAACGCAGAAATATTTTGGAAGCTCGCCGACTCACAGCAATGACGATGGAGATGAAGCTACCGTAATACAGTACATTCCCGTTTTAGCGTTGAACGTATGGTGTCTTATTTGTGAAAAACTGACAAAGTTTCCATGGTCTGAAATTGACTGTTGAAAATCTTCCGTCTCCTTGAGCATATAGTACAACCGCTGTATTGAAATGCGCTATATAAATAAAGTTGTATTATATTGTATTGTATCAACATGGTCTCATCCTACATTAGTGACGTTTTGGTTTTGTTTGTCTTGTTAAGACATGGCTAGAGGCAATTGCTGTTTCTTTTTCTTGTGTTTCTTCTTCATTCCTTTGTGGCTCAATGATGCCTTATTCGAACTGCAGTGCAGACCAATGTCACCATGCCGTGCCGCTATCATGACATTTCGTACAGTAAGGGAAAACGCGGAAGTGAATCAGCAAGGCGAGGCAGCACGCTGTGTCTCTACTGACAGAACACAAAGCGACACTCTGATTGGCTGAATCCGTACATACAGGTATTAGTTAGTGACGCACAGGATTTGAATGCCGAAACAATTCCGCAAAATGCCAGCAAACTGCTAATACATTCATTTTTAATCAACTTAGCAAAAGAATTCTAAATTCTGGAACCCATGATGGAGGGGCTTTACTGTATTGCGTAAGTATGTTAAGGTTGACATCAGAGCTGTTAAATGTATCTGGTATCACACAGGTGTATAGTACATCAGATGAAAAGCCTGATAAACACATATTTCCTGCTGCTCTTTTTTAGGCAAGCTTTTTCTAAGAAACCAGACCAACACGAGACTTTCTATACACTCTGTTGACTTGATTTTCACATCAGAAAAAAATCAAGCAACACATCCCAGTTTGTGCGGGAAGGCTCTTTGCTTTCCTTCTGAGGGAACTCTTAGTAATATCAGTGGGCAATTAGCAAGTAAACGAGAGAGAAATAGAGAAGCCAATTACTTCTGCGAGTTAGCTAAAGGCCATTTTAAACTGTGTGCCCATGACATAATAATGTTTATGGTAAATATTATAGTTGGAGACAGTGAGTGCATGGCGTGAGAGGCGAGGGGGAAAAAAAGGCATCAATCTCAGATGGAGAATAATTTATTAAGATCTGAGATGTGGCAATTACGTGGAAAGGACCAAAAAGAAAAAAAAAGAAGAAGCCAACTCTCCAGGAAGCGCATACATGATTGCAATCTTGATTAAATCCCCCTGGATCTAATGAGTTGATTTTCTGCTGTTAATATTGCATTGGCTGATGATGGATTCGTTAAGATAATGGAACGAAGCTAAAATATAAATGACTCCCTGTCAAGGAGCAGATTTTCGTCATTTTCCGTCTGACACCTCTGCCGTGGGGATTTGGTGAAGCCTTTTTGTGTTTAGAACCATAAGTATCTAGAATACTAATTGCTCATGTGTAGGAGCTTCTAATATCTCGCCCCCTCTCTACACCCCCAACCCCTCGTATCATCTTGGTAAATATGTCTACTACTCAGTCCTCAATGTAGAAACAAAGGAACTGAGTCACTCTTGTCTACATTAAAGTATAATTTTAGATCACTTTTACTATTAAAAGAGCCGTTACCATTCCTTATTTTGCATTAGTCAGCAAACATCCATTTTTTTCCTACCTGTGCCAAGTGATAAAGCACGTGCAAGAGGCTGTTAGTGTGTTTGTATTAAGATGGATTACACCAAAATTATATCTTTAAATTTAGATTTAAACATCTTTTAACATTTATTTTCTCTCATCGCATTTAAGTCAAAATGGATCTGCTCTTGCATTTTTATTTTACATTTTATTTTGAAATTCCCGTGGTTGTCTGCCCCTACTAGCGTTTCAGACAATCTTGAAAATTGGAGACTGTCACAAAATTGAATGGTGTCAGCTCTAGTAGGACTGGGCAAATAATTTAATCGGGATTTGATTGAAGAAAAATTTATTAATGTGCCTAACTGTGCATTTTCCATCTTATGAAAGTACCCTGAATGCAGCGTGTAGCCTGCGCAGTAAGCTTGTGAGATGTACGTGATTCGGCCCTCCTCGAACATGCTTTAAGATGTTTAATGAAAATCCAAGAAGCTTGAATTACACATGATATTTGCATTGCCATTTTATACTTGACAAAATAATGTTCAAGAATAAATGTTCAACGTGCAAGGATGAATAGGCATAAGAGTATGAAGATAGTTTTGAGCAGTTTAATTTTTTTTCTTGCTTAAATACTAACTTTTGAAATCAATTAATAGTTCTTTTTGCTAATCATTATTTAAATATCAGTAAAAATAATTTAGTTCCATATTTGCCCAGCACTTTTCTGGCCCATGGCAAGTTTTTATTTATTTATTTATTTATTGGGGGGAGAAACTGGTAAAATGCTCTTTGCATAATCCTATTCAACTTACTCAAAAACATCCTCTGTTATAATTCAGCAGACATCTCTCTATACGTTTACACCATTAGAACGCTATACAAAACATAATGAATGACAGAGATTAGTTTCAGCACGAATGGTATACTTTATTAATTTAACATAACCCACCTATTGACGCAACCCACCTGTGTAATCACAAACTTTGGCCATCATTCTCTTAATCACCATTGTAGTCAAGTTTCACGCTTGGCCTGACCCCTCTCGGGTGACAGTGATGATATTTTCCTGTTTCTTTGCCCTATTACCAGGGAACCTGTCTGATTGGTCAATCTGCTCTGGCCCTTTCTTGTGTGTGTCACTTTTTGTGTCCTTTAACATGGTTTTACGAGAAAGTCTTTTTTAATCAATCAAAAAGCAGGCAGAAAATAGGTTTTGTTATGGTCAGGCCCGGGGTCGTGTGATGCCTGGTGACAGCTCTTCAAAGGGGATAAAAAGGAATATTTTGTGAGGAAAACGGGGGTTTCCATGGCACCGGTACTTGTTGCACATGGATCACTATTCTTTAGTTCTGCGTGAGATTGAGGTTTCAAAGGGCTGGACAACAAAAATTAGGCGAGGACGGGACAGCGGGACTGTGGAGGTAGCTGCCCCCTACGCCCCCGACTCTGTCCTCCCCTGGGGGACAAGAGAATAGAAGCCAGAAGTGACAGCTCAAAAAGGGGCCTGCTAGGTGCTGTCAAATATGCATGAGTAAATGGTCAGTTTCCCATTCTGCTCCACTCCAAATGCTGACCGGCGGACACGCAGTGCAGACGCATTGTTGTGGATCATATTTCATGTAATTGGAGCTGGATTAATGGAAAGGAGATGTTCATCTGAAAATGTGTTTGGAAAATGAAAACAAGGAAGCAGAAACTTAATTGGCAGTTGTTGCAGTAAAAATGGTTACATTTAGCTTACGTTGACAGAACAGTGCTATTCCCATTTTAACTGGTTGGATGTCAAACCGAGTCAAAATAAAAGTGTAAAAAATGAAAAATGTAAGTCCAGCAAACTTGGCTGAAATCCACTTATCGAAGTTGTATTGGGATGATGTGGACAAGGCAGTGATTACTGTTCTTTATTGTTGTCGTAGCTTGTGTGCCTCACAAGATTGTCTCGTTATTTCCAATCAAGTTTCTTGTACGTATTTAGAATGCAAACCAAATTAAACGATTTTTTATGAAATATATCCAGGGAAAACAAAGAAAAAGGGACTTCCTTCAAGGTAACTCCTGGGCCGAATATTGTATGAAGCCACATCAAGCTACTCCTCATTTATTTTTCAAATCTCCGTTGAGATAAGCATACCAAAAAAAGTGGATGTACAATTTTTTAGGTGGAACAAATGGTGAATACAATGCACACAGCTCATGTGTTGCTTTCCTTTAAATCAAACAAATTTAGTTCAATGCCACCTGGTGTTTCAATGCCTTTCAGTTACCTTAGAATAATTACCTTTGTACTCCACCTTGAATTCCTCAACAATTACATATTCGTGTCTCTTTGAGAAATGACATTGAGAGGGCAAGGTGTTTTTTTTTTTTTTTTTTTGCATGTCAGGATTCCTTAAAGCAATTTGCAAACATTTCCATAGCATCATCACCGCCACCTTCATTAACAAACAAGGTTACCAACATGCTGTCAACACTCGTGCAATCAGCAGATTGTGTTTCGTTGTCGATCTTCCGTCACTCAGTCTTCAGTAGATTTGCACTCAAAATTGGAGCATTCAAAGAAATAAAAGATTTGATGTATTGATGAAAGTATAAGTGTAAGAAAGTCCTTGTATATCTATGTCCTGATTCAATTTCATCTTTAAATATTTCCAACTGCAGTCTAGTCAAAGTGTGACTACATACCACAACGACTTCTCAGTGTATTCTTTTTTTTTTTTATTCTTATTTTGTTCTTCAAGGTGCCCAACAATGTTCTGTCAGTCTGTTTAAAAGGTTAATGCAGCCGGGATATGTTCCTTGATAGGATTTTATCATTCTAGGCATGCTCTGTTTCCTGATGAATATATTAAAATTATTACTGTGCAAACAGAGTTTCTAATTACTGACCTGCTTGCCATTGTACTCTGCGTTCTGTATGCCCCCTCAAACCCCCTCCTCTCCATGCCTTGTTTATTTATCTGCACCAGTGAATACAGAATAGTCAATGCAATGTCATTTCCATCCACATGAAAATGATTTTGAAAATGCCAATCTTGCCTATTATACAGTGTAATTACTTGTCCGCTTTTTGATGTTATCATATATTCAGTCCTTGCTGAGGCTAAACATCTTTGTGGAGCTTGTCAGATGATGAAAAAGCATTTGGAACAAAAATACCCCATTTGGCAAAAGAAAGTGTTTTTTTCCGCCTTTACAAAGCCAGTCGTGTATTGAGGAATTCATCCATTGTGAGAGAAATTGAGATTCACCGCAAAGTGTAATGTTACTAAATTTGTTGGACGAAACGGGTTATGAGAATAAGCTCTGTAAGTATCATGCATCCGTGACATTGTTATGGAATACGGTTTTCGCTCTGCATTGTACATTCACCCCACATTTCACAGCAGGTGCACTATGTACAGTGAAATACGGCAACACCTTAATGCATTCTTGCGTTATGAATGAGCCTTTGCGAGTTTACAGGCCTGTCACCTCAGCAGGTTTTTCAACTTACATTGCCAAAAATGTTCATTTTGATCAGCCCAGCCTCGCCACCATCATGCAACGGTTCCTCACCAATAGTTGAAGACTTGGTCGGTACTCGGTGGGAAAGTGTCGTGAGCATTTGCACCATGCAAAAGGGCAACCTTGTTGTTTACTTGTCTGCCTGCAATGTTGCACAGGGGGGTTGATCAGGGGAGTTGATAGGAGCTGCAATTTAAAAAGAGGACACTTCAGCTCAGAACAAAAACAATTAAAGGAAAATGAAAGACATCCCCCAAGGGTTAAAAATAGAAAATTATCAACGCGCATCCATGAATCCGCTACGTCCCACACCGCCGAGCCCCCCTTCGTTCACCCCACGCCTCCCCCCGCAGAAACTTACTGGGTCTGCATTGTTATGTATGATCAGATCTGCCAGTTCTTCCTCTAAGCTCCTTGTCACATTTTGACTTAATGAAGTGCAACTTAGAAGGGAATTGGGTTCATCATGCTAGTCGCACGATGCTCCCTTGTTGTAGCAAACAGGAGCGGCATGGGACCGAAGCGCTACAGCGTGAGTCGTTATCATTCCGGTCAGTCTGTTTAACACAAAATTAAACAAAGAACTAATTAGTGCCTCATGAATTAATAACTGCACTGTTGCCGAGAAGAAGTTAGGTTGCTGAGGGGAGATATAAAATAAGTAGGAAGATCAGGTTAGAATTATTATTACTTTTTCGGGGATGCATGCGCTCTCAAGGTTAGGAAACTTTTTGAGAGGATTTAAAAGTGACTCAACCAGTACGGATGAAGTCAGTGTTTGTCCTCGTGTTGCATCTCGCCAGGGTTAATGGGTATCATAAATGACAAATGCACCTTTACTTTCCCACAAATATCAGAGGCATGTGGCAAGCGTATATTTGAATAAATCTAACATTACTTAAAGACGGGGCTGAAACGCAACTGAGCTGAAATATACATCTAAATGTGATTGAAAGTTAACTACTGAGGATGAACTGCTGACGTTAGAAATGACATTGGAGCACCAACATGTACTTATTTGACCTTCAAACTACGTACTAAAATCATTTACAGTACTGTACATTATTTCTCAAACTTTTCCCGCAAAAGACCTGACATACACTTTCTTGGCGTTCACTGTGTGAGTTAATCAATTGTAATGGAAAGTCCGAACAAACGCTTGTCTGTTTACTGACTCCTCTTCCTTTCTGTAAGCTTGCCGGCTTTTAAAATGAACCAGAAAAGCTGACATTTAAGCCGCCTGTGCCCTTGAAATGCTAATCTTAAGAAAAATTGTAATCACGAAGGAGGTTTTCTTGTTTTGTTTCTTGAGCTCAACCAAAGCAGGATAAAGCCGCCAGTTTTGCGCTGGTGCATCGATGGTTAAAGTCTCAACAGAATCTGCTTCAACACACAGCTCACTAAATTTCTGTCACGTCAGAAATTCATCTGATCATCATCCACCAACCACTCCTTGTACCCACCTGTGAACTGCACATAACAAGTCTGACAAGACTTGAAATTGGTTCAAAAGTCAGAATCCAATGACATTAAACGGTAATTGACAATGTGCGTCTAAATACAATCGTAGAAAATATTCTACCTTTCAAGTCTTGCAAACAACCACAAATGAAAGTCACAGATGACCCTGGTTACAGACAAAAATCTGACAACAAATATTGCTTTGGCTGACAAACTATGCTTCAGTTTCCAAACAGTCACCTCATCCTTGCAGAATGCTCAGTTGCATTTTCTCTCACACAACATATTTTTTGCTGATAATATTACTTTGGAAAACGGAGGAAATGTTCTTGTTTCTGACCCCATTACACAAAATCTGAACATACACCCCCCCCAGACGTCAGAGCTGCAACATGGGCCAGTCATATTGTAGGTCATAAGGCGGGAAGTGCAGTGACGCTTGAGTAGGATCTATACTATTCTAAAAAACAAAGCGGCAATAAATGTTCATTTATATGTGTATTTTTACACTAAACCCATAAAAAGAAGGTAAACATAACTTGGTACTGGGGCTGTATTTCCGTTCATTTTAATGGCAAAATTTGCTTTAGATCACAAACAGAGCGTCTGAACTAATTAAGTTCATGGCTCCATTTTACTGCTTATTGCAGGAAACCGTTGCCATTTTATTGTGATCAATGGTGCTGTGATTGGTTGGCCAGTCAGTATTCATGTTTGCGTCGCTTTGTTTTTTAGTTTTTTTTGGGTGTCTTAAATCCATCTGCAATATCCCATTTTGCCGGTTTTGTATGTGGATGAATTTATTCTCTTGATTTGCGTTTCGTCCTCAGTGACAGTTGACCGCAAATTTTTGGCTTAACGCCATAGCAGGCAAACCTCCTAATTCACTATTGAGATCCGGAAAAGTATTTGTCCAAATTTTCATTAGGGATCCTTACTTTTATCACATGCAAATGGTCCACACTCGGATTTTTGTCCAGGCAAAAACCACGCTTTGAGAAAGGCTTCTCTCTAGTTTTGGACCATCCTAGATGGCTCATGTTGTGCTAGCAGTCAAAACTCTAACATTAACTGCTGTGCACCGCGTCTTGTATGCAATGCATGTTAACAGTTTAAAATGTGTTTTAAAATGCATTTGTATTTGTAGAATGAGTATCTTCTGACCCAGTTGTTCCTTGATGCTACGTTGTGTTCTCCCAATTTTTCCTGATGCGGTCTTCTTCTCCAAGCTCTGACATATGTGCTCTTTCATACTGTTCATAAAAATCATGTGAGCGACAAGTCATCAGGAGTACAGATTGTTGTCGCCAGGTCCATATAGACATGACCTGTTTTCATTTATACACGACATGTTTCAATAATCTGCATCTCTGTTTTTTATGCTTCTCCTTCACTCTGCTTTTCAGATGAAGTGAGCCCCCTGAACGCAGTGACTCCCCAGGAAGAGAAAACGAGGTAAGACAAATCCTCAACATGACTGATTACTGTCCCCACCATCTCCCCTGTTCATATCTACAACAATATCAGGCATCTTCATTAATCCCCATGGATCAATGTGTCTGGGGGTTGTAAAAATTGACAAATGACTTATTAGAATCCCACCGTTTTATTTTCCAACTGATTAACTCACAGCAATGTCGTACACTACACTGGCACACTGATGTATCTGTTTTCCAAAGAGGGCCCCTCTCACTCGCTCCTGTTCTTGTCATGTGATGAGGTATGTAACGCTGTGTAAAATACATGCCAAACAGTGTATTGGCTCCGTGCTACAAGAACAATATGCTGCTTTTGACATACAACAACTGTGCTTTTATGAGTTCTTGGATATGAACAGCTGGAGCGCTTTGCTTTTACGTTGTGTTGCGCAGATATTATTATGAGCTCTGATATGTTTTGTGGAACAAAAGGTCCATTTACTTTGTGCGACGTGTTGTTATATCCTTGTGTTAATTTAAGGCTGATGTTCCGTAATACCTGGTTTATGTCTGGAAATTGTCACGGCAACATCCCACATTGTCTTCTTGACAAAATAATGCAATTTTGTTCCACGGTATGGCATTTATTACTGGAGCAGACATTAGACACAGACATCTAAGTACAGATGACATCCACCAAATTAACAAGAGGATAAAACCTTTTGTTGCTGATAAAAAAAAAATCTGCCTCTGTACAATTTGACTCTCCAGAGAACACTAATGACTTGTGACTTAAAGAAACTGGGTTGCTCCCCCCCCCCCCCTTCCCTCCTCCTTCTACTCCTCCTCTTCCCTGAGATGAAACCTTGTGTGCTAATGATGTTAGCTGGTATGAGCACAATGCTGATGTGGAAGTCTGTCATGAGGATGCAGACAACAACCCCTGCCCCTGGCCTCTTAGTCAAGAGGGATCTCAACATTCAGTAGTGACACCGTGGGCTGCCTCATGTCAAACTCGGAGACCCCGGCTACCACTGAGGGCTGGCATGGTCGTGAATTGAGACGGAAGGCTACACCACACTCCTTTGTGTCTGACGGTGTCACTCGCACACTGGAGACGAGACATGAAATGACAACTGTGGCACTTAGCGAAGATTCCCTTAAAGACGTGAACATTTATTATACATTTCTTCTATAGTGTAGGTGTTGATGTGCCATCCACAGCTGCATGCATGAACAAGTTGCTTTGCAAGTGCAGTATGACTGTCAAACTGTGTATACCGTCCAAACGTTTCCCTGGTGTGTAACCACATCGCAGCAACATCGTTAGTTTAATTGGCTTCTGATAAATGTTAATGCAACTTATAAAGACCAACTGGCTTTAACGCGGGGTTGGCGCGACACGAACCCCCCCCCCCCTCTCCTCATGGCTCTCATAGACGTAACGTAGGCCCAGGGAACACTCCTGGAGCAACACACAGTCGCTCTCCTAGACAGTGGGAAGAAAATTAAACTGCCAAATTTGTTTTCATTGGTCCCGGGGACGATCACAGGGGACGTTTGGGCTTTTAATTGAGCTCACTGAGCAGAAATGTATAGGGCTGCTTACCAACAGTGACGTCTCCCCTTTCCTTCTCGTTAGGCTCGAGCACATTGTTTGTTAAGTAAAGTGACGATTTGCCAAACATTAGTACCTACTTTGTAGCTGACAGTTGCTCCGTTTGTGTTGTTCCAATGTAGAAAAAGCAATGCAGACTTGACCATTATTGATTTTGTAAACTGTGGCTTATTTTCTTTAATGTTCTGCTTTTTTTGTCAAGCTCTCTGTATTAGGTTAATGTTTTAGGGTAAACATTGAGTTCATTCAGTCACTGACAGATCCAAAAAATCCAAAGTTTCACTAAAATGAAACCTATTGAGCATAATCCGCATTACTGATTCACTCTGGATGGGATAATATAGTCAACCTTATCATTCCCCAGCTCCTCTGTTGCAGTTTTTGTCCTTTAAATTTTTTTTCCACTGTGTCAAAACAAGCAAAGGCGACATGGATACGACAGTCCAGTGTAAATATTTATGATGTAACATCTCCATGTGAATAGACTTTCCTCTGAATCCATCCATCATTACGGGCATATGGTGAAAGCCCACCTCCCGATCCTATGGAGCTGAGACAGGAGCGGTGTGTCCCCCTCTCTCAAAGTATTTGTTTTTCTTTGGGCTGGGGGCAACCCAGCTGTGAGGGCATTTCATGTGTCAGCCCTGCGGTTTTTATTCAAGACCAACTTCAAAGCCCATTTTGCTCCATTGTTTCTTTGACTGGACTCCTGGACCTGAAAATCCCTAAACAGAGAAATTTGATGTAGGTCAAGTTCCAGCAGCCCATGAAAAAGTGACATTCTTAAAGTCAAAACATTAAAGTCACGGTTACCAGCTAATCTTTTTTTCGGCTTTGTACTTGTGTTTTTTTTTTCTTTTTTCTTATCAGAGTGCTTTTTGATACAGTCCAAAAACTAAATATTGAAAAAAAGATTTTTGCTATCGCCCTGTACGTTTGTGGGAACATGTCCCATTGAGTAAGTCAAGAATGGGTGTCAAATCTTACTAAATGTTTAACAGTATTTTCTTGCAAAGTTGGATTTTTTTCCACTGCTCTTGCAAAAGTCTGTAGTGGTTCACTTGAAAACAATGATGAGTCCAGTGAGGCCCAGAAGCATTTGGGAACTGACAGAGATTCTGTGAATTTCCTCCATACACCATCACAATGGGTTTGAATTAAAATAATGAAGTTGTTGAAGTATTGATTTTCAGCTTTTCCTGAAGATGTCTCACAAAAATATGGCATTTTCAGCTATTTTAAGTGGCGTACTCCCATTTTCATTTGCTCTAATCAAAGTGGCCTTTTCGCTGATGTCGCTACAAAGATCAATTCATATATTATAATACTCAACTTTAGTACAATTTTGAGTATATTCATTGAGTTTAGACAAAAAAAAAAAAAAAAAAAAAAAAAACCAATCAATCAATGCCCAAATACGTCTGGGCTTAACGAATATCAAGTGTGTTTGAGCTCTGACACACTTTTCCATTTTCCTTTATTGCTGTTCATCAGGATTCTAGAAACACTTCACTACTACTGCTCTTGTGTATGAACGAGACTTTGGGCTTGAAGCACAACTCAAGGCTGACTTATGCGACGCTTTAAAACCTGTACTTTGGATTTAGGCTTGCCTTATTGTTACAACGTGGAAGTACAGTATAGTTGAGTTGTAAGGCGCAGTGGATTTATCAGGTTGTGTGTTTGCAGTAGCTAAGGCTACAGCATTACCTAAGTGGATTACAAGGTTTTAGGCTTTTCTCCTTGCACAACATATTGGCAGAAAATAGGCATCGCAGACATTGGCTAAATATCACTACACGGCCTCACATCAAATTATCATTAGCTACGGAGGATCGCTGAAATGTGAATGAATACATCACCATTTTGACATGCCTCCAAAACGGTTGTAAAATCTTAATGCTGCTGTCCAGGTTTGTCCATTAATCTGCACTGATGAGGCTCCTTTGTGTTGTTAGCAATGGACAATATCTAAATAACAAAGGTAACTTTTGCATAGACAATTAACATGCCGTTAATACTCGGCCAATGCCAGCCTCACGGGAAAGCTGAGATACAACTTGACTCGGAATGGAGAAAAGTTCAAAATGCATGATGAACATTAGACTTGGGATCAGATATCCGATTATCTCAAACCAAACTGTTGATCCAACATTGTTCACTTGCAACTGGTTGCGTGCTGAACGATGCAACTCACTATGTAATTGTTGTTTGTTTGTTGTTTTTTTATGATCTTTGTGTTTCATTAAGTCACCTTAAGATGATACATGGTGAATAAATGCCATTTTTCCGTCCTTTCAAGTGGCTCTTTTCCCTCAATGCATCCATTCAAGCTTTCAATACCTTTTCTCCCTCTCTCTTCTCCTGTCTCTTTTTTTCCACGAGCAGGAGGGTTTTACTTTACTCCTTTGTCATCCTAATTGATTGCATTAACCTTTTGAGTATTGAATTTCCTGTGCATCACGCCGAGCACAATGTGGAATATTATCATAATCCTTCCAAGTAATGGACACAGGGCAATCAACAATGCTTTAGGAAAAGTACATCTTTGAAAGATGGAGCATCATATTATTTTCAGCCCAAAGATGTGGATTGGCTAGGAGTGTTGGGCTTGAAGAAACTTGGTCAAATTAAGTATGGCCCATTTGTTCATCTATCATGTAAGAGATGTATACCTCTTATGACTAATTTTGAACCATTGTGTCATGATGACCGGATGATTACCCAACAGTGTAAAGGAATAGCACAAGCATAGCAGCCTCCGTGATTTTACAGTTAATTGCCACATTACTTTAAAAATAACATGTTTAATGTCTGGTCAAGAGATACATCAGCTACAATGCTATTTGTACTAACGTATTTTATCCAAATACAAAGAAAGGGCATAAATAACAGAGTAATATGATAGCAAGAAATGCCTTTGAAAGGCTTTTGGGTAAGTGTCACTTAAATAACACTGATCGGCCAAGAGCTTATTTACTGAAAATAAAAAATAAAATGCATCCAGTACTGTCTACATTCAGAAGCGCACATGTTGCGATGGATTACATCCTTCCAACGACCTAGATGTACATTGGTAATTTACACAGACTATGTAAACACTGGCCTTTAACGCATCAAAGTAATTGATTGTTGAAAAAACGGACAAAAACCATTATTGTTTCCTTGGCAACGGCTAGTATTATCTGAGTGGTTTTGATGAATTGAGGCAAGATAGCCTGTAATTCATATTAGCTCTATTATTTTTTTTCACTGCAAAGGACAAAAATCAATTGCAACAAGCTCTCATGCATGGATAGATGCTATTATTGATCGGTACGTTGTTCATAGGGATAGTGCATTTGAGTTTGATTTAAGACAGGTCAATCAAAGCTACAGAGTGAGGCTCTTGGCTTGGATAAAATGTTTACAGTCAAAGAGGCTGTAGTCAGCTTTTGGGCACATTTTTGCAAATTCGCTCAAGTTTGTGATCAGAATAGAATCAAGTGATTGACTGAGGTGAGGTCAAAAAATAGGTCAAGGTCAGTCAAAAGCACAAAGCTTTACCCTGTCCGTCTTTTGTCTTCCATCAAGCGTCACTGGTATTCCACTGGGAAACTCTGCCCTGTCGGCATATGGAAAACAAGGACCGTAAGTTCAATTATACAAGGCCATGGGGCTCAAAATATTGACTGTAATAATTAACCAGTTCACCGGAAAAAAAAACTTTCTCAGGAACTAAGATGTTGAGGTTCCTATCAGTGACTTTGTGAGCTGCAGTGATTGGCTGATGGAGTGATCAACTATGTGATCTGCTGTTTGTGTTCCTCCGCTATCTTGCGTCATCATTCACCCCGCTGCGGTGTCATTTTTTTGAAGGATTTTTTACATGTATTTTTACGGTACAATATACTTCTGGGGTCACCAACTCCAGTCCATGAGGACCCCTTGTCCTGATTTAAATGATCCGGATCATTATCAGACTTCTGCAGAGTTTGTTGATGAGCTGATCATTGGAAACAGCTAAAATATGCAGGATAGGGTCTCTTGAGTTGGTGACCCTCTGTAATGTTCCCACATGTGGGAAAGTAGAGTCACAGTCACCAATAAACTCTTCATTCGAATAAACTGGAAGAACAGTAAAGCAGTGAACAAAGTCATGCCGCTGCTGTCACATATGTCACAATTTAAAGTGCCTGATTAACCTCAAATACATTTTTACTTCTAGAGATTTTAAAAATACTTTGTTTACTTTGCTGGTAGAAGGCTGAAGTTGCTTACGCTGAGTATTTCACTCGCTAATAATTCCCTTCGCCTTGTCTAAAGAAGCATAGCATAGCAGCTCCGCCATACTTCACTGTAGGGATGGTGTTCTTTTGGTGATGGGCGGTGAGGGTTTGCAACAAATATACAGTAGCTTTTGGAATTATGGTTAATAAGTTTTACCTTGGTTTCTTTGGATCATTACTCATTTCCCACATATATTTTTAAGATTTGTTGTCCATCGAAACCAAGGTGTGGCGCACAAAAGAGAGATTTTCGGGGTTAATCAGGCCCTTTAAATGTTGGCAGGTCTGTGCTGACATCCATTTTACATTTGTGTGAATGTAATTAGTTCATACCTTACACAGCTACATCCTGAGGAAATGCACCTGCGCAACCACATTATTTCAATTGTTTATTTTTACTTACCCTCTCGAAATGATACAAAAGAATGAATAAATTTGATTGTACAAGTTATAGGTCATGTTTCATGGTGGAAAGCGTTGAAATAATTTTCTTGATCTCCTCATTTATAGCACGGAACTTTTATAACAGGGGGTGTAGACTTATATAAGTGTATTAATTTCACTTGTGCATTTACTTGTGCATAAACTTTAATTCTTGTAAATTCCTATTTTTGGTTAATACAATGCATATTGGTCATTTTGTGGTGATTAATAATTTGCATTGATGTTGAGACAGTTCACATAAAAATATAAAGGCATTCAAAGTTAAGCAATGTTCCATGTTCTTGGCCATTTCTTGTCATCTGTCCTTGTGTTTATTTGTCAGCCTGGCTGCATTCGGGACCAGAAAAAGACAGAATCTTAATTGATCTAATCTGGTTAGCGCTTGCTATTTTCCACAGTTACATTAGAAATCCTCCCCCACCCCGCCTCGCTCCCTTCACCTCTCTCCTGCTCTACCCCCCATCTGCCCTGACCTACATGGTAGTCACATGGCCCCGACTCCCTGGCTTGCCATTTTATGGAAAATCTGCAGGAGATAAAGCCACAGGGTTTAAAGTGTTATCCCCGACTGTCCTTTGAGAAGGGCTAAACACTGAATGAGGTGTTATTGCATCAATGCCGTTGGACACTCACAGGCAGCAAAGAGGATATCTTCCTCCCTTTCTCTCTCTCCTCCTCCCCCCTTCAGTTTGATTGGATTTATTAGAGTGTCACCACTGTGACTTTGGGGGATTTCTCTTTCCCTGACACTGTCTTTGCATGCTTGCTTGGGTTATTTACTTAACTTGTCCAGAAAATGGACTGTGATCTACAGCTTACTGCCATGTCTGGGCAGGGACTTGTGCCTCATGCAAGTTAAGATGTACCAGACAGACACCTACGATTCTTGCTCACGCTGCTTTGCGTACTCCGCCACTGGTGCTGAGGGTTTAGTTTTGCACTGTGACCGAGTCCCCTTCACACTGTTGTCTGCCTCGACGTTTTCTGCTGCCCTTGCCATTCAGCCAATTACTGCAAAACAGCTTAAGCCATTTTATCTTTACTATTTTTTTCCTCCTCCCCTTCTCTTGTTCCTGCTATATGTTGATACACAGCTCCAGCTCAGAGCTGAAGGCAACAATTATAGTTTCTTGTCAGGTGCTTTATGGTTTAGAATTTATGACCGTTTAAAGTGGTCATTGAACTTGAACTCTTTTTTTGGGCTCGAAATTGAAATAAATTGCTTTTGTTTGTTGAGCAAATGCATAATTAAAGTTTTCAAAGAGTGTGGTGCTTGGTAACGATTTGGAATACTGCTCAAATTGCTGCTCTTTTCTTTATTTTAGACTCAGTGGTCTCTGAAGACTGTAATTAGCACAAAAGTAATGTATTTTTAGGCTTACTTGAAAACCGCTTGTCGTTTATTTATCTAATGAAAATTATGTACCCAAATCCAAATCATTTTTATGCTTATGACAGCTATGAAAGTGTAATGCAGTTTTTACTGTCACGCCTAATTTCCACATTCTTCATTGTCTTTGGTCCCATAGTCCATTTTCTTACATAACTACATGTTCAATAATTGTGATTATTTTTGCGTTATAAGCTTGCAGTTGTTTTCGTACGCGTGTAGTGCTTAACGGATGTATAACATAGAGTTACTATAGTTTGAGAATTTTTATGAATTTATTTATTTTTTTAATTTAGTTACCAGTAGTTTTAATTAGTTTTCAGTTTTTAGTCAAGTTTTATCATAAACATTTATGTAGTTTTAGTTTAGTTTACATTTTAATTGTGTGCAACATTAAATAAAGCCCATTGGTAAGAATTATGCAGTAAAAGTTCAAACAAAAAAAAAAATATCATTTTAAAACATTTTGATAATACAAGGTACAGTTTGCAAGATTAACAGTCCACAGACTTTGCATTACAATAAGCGCAGGGCATACCGCTACAGTTAGCATACATTCATGCGCCCTAATTATAATAAAGCTAGGATGCCTTGTTTGCCAAATTGCCAGCTTCTTAAGTGGATTGTACAGTGTGGTATATTTTTTATAAATGTTATGTTCTATATATGTTTTCTTCATCTACACAAACCAAAAAATGTCAAGAGCAGGTGAGCGAGCAATTGAGCCAAAGACACATGTAAAACATCTTCGTCTTCTAGGAGTCTTTTTAATTGGCTGTTTCTTGATGGTGTTGCTTTTTACCGACACACATTAAGAGGACTAAAACTCCCAAATGATTGATTGTTCGACCTTTTCTTCTTCTGGAAAAAAGCTGTAGTTGTTGGCAATATATATCGCCGGCGTTCTTTTCACGACATGTACTTTTACATTATCGGAAGAAACTGAAAAGAAAATACAAAGGATTTTGCGTTTCTCATTCTGACTGCTGTAGTGGCTGAAAATGTTAGATCTTTGCATACTACACATCACATTTTGCTGAGATTTTTCATGTGTGACCTTCTAGGTGGCATTTTAGATCACATGATACAATGTGCTTGGTATGCTGTTGGGCAACTGAACCACTGTCAATACAATGTCAAATGTAATGCAGCGCCACAAAGTACTTAGGAATGTGTCCAAAGTGCTCTGACATGTTGCATTCTGGTGCGAAAATGAACTGTGCCAATACACTCCTAAAATATTTCACTGTTGATGCAACTGTCAGGCTTGCATTTTGTGTGAAAATGAACATCTGAGTTTCTGCCCTGTTTGTACGTGAACCTTCAATTCTGAAAATGCACAGTGTTCTTAAAGAAAAGATGAGCTAAGCCCAACAGTGGGAACGGAAAGCAAAACTGCTTCATATGACAAAGTCAAGCCACTCGAAGGGAAGGTTAGAATTAGGATCCTGAAAGATTCATGCCTCCTTTTTATTTATAATTTGTTTTCTTTTCCTTATTGGAGTGTAGTTGCAAATGAATATTTGATGTATATAGCCTTAGAAGTAAGGAGGTGATGTGAGGAAAGGGAACAAAAAGAGAAAAGCGAAACAAGAGAGAAATGCATATTGCTAAGTTTGCGCTTTGGAATAAACTCAACTCTCTTTTCACAAGTGGCTTGTTAATTAAATGTGAGGGGAGTTCGCTATCTGCAGGTTGTGCTGAGCCCTGGCGAGGCGAGGGTGCGCCTCTCCGTATGCGCCGCGCTGGCCGCTGGGTAGTCTCTGCGCACAGAACACCATCTGCATTTTGCTGTTAACGCTCCTTCACATCCGAGGGAGGATTAGGAGAAAATCCCCAGGTTTTTTTCAACCAGTTGACAAATATCAGATTTGTCTCTTAAAAATTAGCTCCATCTATATCTCCCACCATATGACACACAAAAAAGATTATCTGTAATACCCAGCCAGCTTGGGTGTGGAAAAAGCAGATTAAAATTTCAGTTTGGTCATATTTACCCAGACACTTCTGTCTGCATTACACAGCAGACAGACCTCCTCACCAAGTGTCCCCCCCTGTCCACACGCACTCGTCCACTCATGGGCTCACACGCGCACACACATACAGATGCGCATGCACGCACGCACACATTCACCCACACGTACACACATCCCATACCTTCCAGAAACAAAATGTCTGCCTTGAACCAATTAGACATCATACCTAAATAATTCAGCGTTTTCCAGTTGGGCTTTCTCCTCCATGTGTCTTTAAACAGACACAGTTAGCTGCCAAAGGGGGCGAAAGTGAATAAAAGCAGCAGGTGCCTTTTCAGATGAAGCTTTGTACTCTGCAGAGGGTGCTGGGCTGTTATTTTAGCAGCCCACTGCTCAGGAGCAAGGGGGTGGTTGGGAATTGGGCCTGCTTGCTGACCTGAGAGCCCAGAGCTGTCCTGTTAGTGGCAGCGTGCTTGGCCACTTAAGTCGACTTGTAATCGGTATTGGCCTGAGTTGTTGGAGAAACAAGTATTCAGGTAGGATGCAGCATGTCAATAAAACCAAACAAACATTCTTAGATTATTAGTTGAATTGGTTTGTGTTCTAACCAGAAGTTCATGTGCCACAGTAATGTACAATATGACTTCACAATTTACTGTTAAAATGTTTATATACTGACAACCTCTGTTATTCAAGGGGGATAGAGGCCAAATCCTATGGTGAATAATCAAAATCAGTGAATAAGTGAACCCCCCCCAAATAAATTTCCTGTAGCTGCCACAAGATGACGCCAGAGTAAGTGAGAGGAAGATGATCATAAAGCATCAACACCATGCTTCTAGCATGAAAACAATCATGTACCCGTGTTCCATAAATATATCTTATATTCTAACTAACAATGCTGCTGATTCCGGTACCGATTCTGATACCGATCATGAGCATTTTTTTAGAGCTGCTAATAATGATTATTTTAATAATCAATTAATCTGTCAATCTTTTTTTTTTTTTTATTAAACTGATTTAACCGATTTTAAAATGATTCAATCCAAATTCCTATCCCTTTATTATACAAGAACAGGACAATTTGACAAAGCAAAAATGTGCAAACATACTGCATATTATGATTGAGTAACTGGTTAGGTCTCTAACATGCAGCGTTCCGACCTCTACACACACATCCGTCGTCGAAAAATCACATCTCCTGGCTGTCTGGAGAGAAGAGCGCGGAGACAAAGTAATCACTCTCATTCACGAATTACCGTCAAAGGCTACGCATTGACTATCGCCGCCGATGGCATGGAGGGGTACTACATCACACACATGTGCAGAAGGTCCGGAGTGGTTGGCATCTCATCTGATAAAATATTCAGCGTAGAATTCAGCGTAAGATTTACTTTGAGAATTGTACGCTAAATATTTTACTCTCAAATCTTCCTTTTTTTACTGGGACCAAAGATTGTCTTTTTCACAGTGGAATGTAGTGTACAAAATATACTGTGTAGAAAAGTACTTTCTTTTTCTTCAAGTTTAACATGTGGCTATGGAATGATCGATCCAACTATCTATCTATAACAATAAAAAGTAGGCCTATTTGTAGTAAGATATAGGTCATATTTATCCCGTTGTTTTGACACGTGTGTGTGTGTGTTACAATAGGATTCAATGGTTATTGGGCACGCATGCATTACTCATCATAAAGGTACTGCCTTTTAATGACAGGTGTGGCATTTGTTTTGGAGGACTGTAGCACAAAGAAATATAAAACTAAGATATGAACTTCAAGTGATTTTTTTTTCAGCATAATTAATTACTTTAAAAATTTGAAAGAACACTGGTCGTGACAGATGTGTGGATGTGCATGGACACTAGTCATTCGTATCAGAGGGATTTAAACCTTCAAGTATGATGCCGCTTAAGCTGAGGCTAAGTCACGTTGTTCTTCTGTACATATTCATGATCACATGAATAATCATCACCTGAGAAGGACATAACTGAAGGCCCGGGCCTCACCTGGTGTCCTGAATGCCGACAAGACCACTGCCCCACCCAGAGGTTGCTTTATGAACACAGGAGCCCCATAAATGAAATTAAGGTGTCAATTAGTCAATTACAGCATAATAACTCTGAGGGCAGACATTTAGAGACAGAGAGAATCTCAGCTAAGTTCATTTCCTGCGGCCCAAGAGCCTAGCGCTTGGCACACGTCACTCCCCACCCAGACTCGCTGAATAAGGGCCCCAGTGCTCTCCCTAATGTTATTTTCCCCTGGATATCTTTTTTGATCAACAATTTCCTTTCATGGGATTGTTTTTCACATGCAGGGGATGCACTATTTCTCTACCCAATTTGGCCAGGGAGAATTTTATAATTTAGTAATTAAAATCTTTGTTAGGCCTTAGAAATTGCGGCTAATTGAATTTAATGGAGAGATGAATTTCATTTTTATTTGATTAGCGGGACCCCTGGCATAGGTATTTATGGAAAAAACTCGACAAAAATATGCTGTGTGGGCTAAGATGGCATAATAGAATTACACCTAATCGGATTTCACTGTCATGAATTTCACTCTAATTTCACTATAATTTTCCATTAGATAGCTGGTTTACAAATATTTGCTCATCTGCGATGGGAAAGGCTATCTGTCTAAAATGATTACCGAGCAAGCCTTCAGAAATATGTCCCCTTCATCCCCCCCACCTCCCTTTTAAAAACCAGATTGCGAGGGATCAAAATTAGGAAGATTGCATTATGGATGTCTGCATCCGGGAGAGCAATGGGGGAGATATGATGATTACGGCCGGGGGATGAAAGCTGTGTCAAGAAAAATATATTACTCTAAAACATAGGCCTATTCTATCTACAAAATCTCTGCTCTCAGCACACTGCTGCCAAGTAACATACTATGTCATAATTCATGCGCTAGCATAAACAGTGCGCAAATAAAAGAAAGCCGTTGCAGCATGTTATAATGTGACTTATGCACCAGACAAACTCCATGTTAATTGCTTCCAAGTGTGTAACCATAATGAGATTCTGTTGTGATTTTCATCGTGTGTGTAAGTCGATCTAAACACAGCAATTATAAAAAATCAAACGAGATTGTGAAGAATCATTGTCAGCAGTGATGCAAATGACAATCATCAAGAGGTGCTGTTGCATTGCCATCATCATCGTCGTCGTCATAATCATAATCATCATCATCACCATCGAGCTGCCTTTAAGTTTAATATTCAGCTCAGTCCCTGCACAAAAATAAATATATAATGCATTCTAAACAGACGTGAGAGGGAATAATATCCCACATCATAGGCAACCTTGAATAACACAAGGCTGAACTCTTGTTGAATCCCACGTTAAAAGCCCCTGCTTCAGAATTAAGCTTTTACACGTTCAATTTCCTTTCCAATTTGACAGCAACATGCCAGTGAATATCAAGAATACACTTGTCAACGGCCTACAGAGAAGACAAACTCTTTATTTGTTGTGTTTAAAGTTTGATCCAGTGGAAGTTTCCTATGCCGTCCCCAAACAAAACCAAACAAATAACCAACCTGAACCTCCACCTGTCGGGGCAGAGCTCCACCCTCAGTCCATCTCTTGCAGCCCCTCCCTCCCTCCCTCACTCACTCACTGGCCCGAGCTGCCAGGAGACGGCGAGAGGAGTTCGAGAAACACAATCTGACTCCCAGCAAAGGTCAGATCTCCCACTCGGCATGTCTCTGGGCTTTGGGCACAAAAGCCACAGAATTCACATCTTTCAACTGGACCGTAGCCTTTGTCCCGGGAACGATGGCTTGTGAGTGGGCCCTGCACCAGACCAGCCCCTCCTGGCGAGCACTGTGAGGGGCAGCCAAACGTCTGCCCCCGCTGGCCCTTTGACTGATGCACCCCTGCCATGTCACATGCACGGCAGCCCGCGCACACACTCACACACGTACACACTCCACCTTGCCCTCAACATTCTCCTGCATGAAGCATACAATACACTGGGGCCACATCAAAGGAAAAGCCCCCACAGCTCCTTTTGAAAAGTAATGGTTTGGCCCCCGAAGATGGCCGTGGGTTGTGCTGCATCCACCCTCCCTGCCACTTGAATAGAATGCGTCTCTCCAAGTCCACTCGAATGGTACTGTAGATATGTAATCGGACTTTTTTTAATGATAGAATGCAACTGGACAGACATTGACACAACATATTCTTGAAACACATTCCACCAAAGAAAAGTGCTCTACAATCTCAATGTCTAATGCTGATGATGACTTTGTCCACATTGTTTTCCATTACTTAGATTCTCACTTAGATGGATCGCCAGTCTTAATGGAGCGTTCTGGATATTGCCAAAGAAAATGCAATGATGCATTTCTATCCACCACTGTAATATTAGCATTAAAAGCGGGTTCCGCTCAGACTATTTGTGTCTTTGTCAAAATCCTGACTGGAATATTAGGTTGTTGCCTGGCCAAATCTTGCCTACAGTCCATCCATTTTTTTTTGGGGGGGGGGGGGGGGGTACTGTCTAGTTATTACAATGATCTGCTTTGAACCCAGATGACCCATATTTGATCCTGTGCTTTCATTGAGTGAACAACAGAAACAACCCATATTTACACATTTTCCAAAAAGCTGTAAAACCGCTACACGTTGGCACAGACACAGAAGCGACAACCTTGACCAGCAATAATGACGATGTAAATAAAACGAACGTGATGACATCGCATTCAGTTTGGTCTCGACTGACTGTTCCCTGGGGAACGTGGGCATTACTACGCTGGCTGACATTGTTTTCTCTGTTTATTGGCCCTGCAAGCTTTTGTTTTGGCCTTCCGAGCTTTCGTTTTACCATGGTATGTTGTTTTAGATAGCTTTGAGTGTGTGTGTTTGTGGGTGTGTGTTATCAATCAGTGTATCTTGATGACATCTGTCTTGCATTGACTAGCTATGTGTTGTGAAAATCCAGAAAGGGCATTTCCGAGAACCACGCAACGTTTTTGGTAAAGAAGCAGGAAAATGTCAATTTCCTTGTTCTAAATCACCACAATTACGTTTTCTAATATAAATCCACAAAATGTCCTTTACAAAATGTCCATGTCGTGTAGGATAGTTGTGCTCTCATTTCACTTAGTTTTCAATGTTTTAATTATTAGTCCCAGACTGACAAGCGTGCATAATTATCTGTTTGGCAACATGACACCACATGCTAGGATTAAAGATTCTATTGTGGAAAGTTGCTTGAGTCTTTTGTAGTCATTAAAAGTATTTCAAAAACATTAAGCCTCACGAATGATATGATTCACAATAATGTAGTTTGAGTCCAAGTCAAGACCTCTATCATCTTTCGATACATATTATAATGTCCACATTGTAGAATTAACTTTACTGTAGTTATGGAATAATTTGTTTCCTTGCCAAAGCACACAGTCATAGTTTTTGGGCTTGGTTTTACATACCCACACTGAAATGCTGATTGTCAGATTAGCATCACAATGGAAACACATCATGGATGACCACATCAAAGGCACAAATAACACTCTTGAAAAACAGTAGGTTAGATGTAGTTCGACCTAGAATTCCAAGCACTCCAAAAGTTGTACAATTTGGAGTTTGAGCTAAATTGAATGAGTGGTCATCAAAAGTGACATCATCGTATGAGCCACCAGTGCACCTGGTTTGTGAATTCCATTATTGTCAGCTGATGCCAGCTGCACCTTTTATCTTCAATGAATATCTTGCTTTTTGCAACACTTTTTCTCTAAGGGCGATGGTGGTAAGTGAAAAAAGAATATCCACTTGTGATTATTGTGTGGGGCTTTTATTTTTATTTTGTTCTATTTTAGAGTTCTTTTTAAGAGACTCTTCAAATGGTCGCTCCCCACCTTACCTTTTTGAGTCCTCCACCCTTGCGCACCTGCCGGTTGCCTCAGGTCTGCGGACCAGACGCTTGGAGGTGGAGCCTTTTCCGGAGCCGGTTCCTCTCTTCAGACTGACCTCACACTAAACGTTAGGCAAGCCCCATCGCTTGACTTGTATGTTACTTAAATCATGGCTTAAATATTTGGTAAAGGATTTCCGACCAAGTTAACCAAACCAATGTTTGTCTAGTATCACAGAACTCATTGTGGTCGACCTTTGTCATGGTGTTGCCAAGTCAAAGTAAAAACACCCCTTTCATGAAACAAAATAATTAAGAAATATAACTTTTGATAAAACGGAGGCTACTCATGTATTTTTGGCCAGCACTGGATCGAAGCAGATCAAGTTTATTACATAATTAAGAATGCGAGCATGATACTTTTACCCTCAAGGAGTGACTGTTTTCCCTTTATGATCTTCGACGAGTCATCACATTTTAGAAATGAACCAAAACCTATTTTATGTATCTACTTTTTTTTGTTTTTATGCTGACAACACTCAGCTGAAGCCAGCACGGTGTATCATTGCATGCTGGTTCACAGCCATAAACTTGTTCATTTCCTCTTTTCTCTCTCCAGTAAATGCTAGTTAGCCACTACCTTTAGCCAATGCTTTGCCCTTTTGTAAACTCTGCATTCTTTATTCCAGAAGTCATGTGTACACGACAGGGGTATTATGTCCAAATGGTCCAGACACACTTTGCATGCCACTGCGGAAAAAAACTGCCAGGCAAATACGAGGTTTGACTTATAAAGTATTCATTGTCACCTGGTAACGGCCGCCCTTTATCATTTCACCTGAAATTACAACGAAAAATGATAGCTTATCAGAGGGAGGCATGGAGAGAGAGTGAGTATTAGATGACGTGGGAACTCTATTTGCGTGAGACCTGAAACTTATTTGCTTTAAGCTAAAAAGTCATAAACGTGTTTTTTTCCCCCCCAGATCTTTTTATTGATGCTTGGTGATTTTAAGACACGCCTCACCTTTATTACAGGTATTTTATTTTACTTTGTATCTAACAGGTGTGCACGCAAGTAGTGTGCATTTGCGCATGTGTACTTAAAACGTTAAATGCACGTCACATTCAAGTGTGTGACTGCGCAGTTGTGTATCAAGCATTTTGCAATTTCCGCTTTTAGTGGGATCGAAACGGAGAATGGGCCTTATTAAATAGTAATGTTGTCTCATTAGTGAACAACTCATTCAAATGACAAAGTATTTTGAGTGAATGTATGGAATCACTTAATGAACTGATTTGTTCCTTTCCTTCTCAATTTAGTTGAGCTCACCCGCAAGCGTGTGCTACAAATAGTGCTACTCGTGGGATGGCAATGGTGGATAAGCATGGAGGGGCCACCAATGTGATTGCGGGTTTTCTTGGAATCTCAGTCTTGCTGCATAGAACCTGTGTATATAAATATTTATATTTACATGAAACTGGTCAATGGTGCAAAAAAGATGTGGGCTCATTAACTTAGAGAAGTAGGACTGCCAAATCATTACTAGGGAAAATTCCATCGTCCAAGAAATAATAATTTTGCTTGCATCACAATTGGCTTGGGGACTATCCTTTGCTATTTTATTTTTAAATTGCTTCTTGAGTTGTAATTAAGTAAATGAATACAGCAATGACCTCTCTAAGTCCACATAAAAGAAAAGGTGTTACTTTTGCCGTGTTTTATTTTGATTTTATAAAGGCTGTGGAGGCCACTCAGACTCAGACTGCGGACAGGTTGGGCGGATATCTCTCTCTCTCTCTCGCTCTCGCTCTCTCTCTCTCTCTTTATATATATATATATATATATATATATATATATATATATATATATATATATATATATTACCCCCCCCCAAAAAAAAGAAATATATATATATATACATACGTGAAAAAATGCTCTCCAAAATTAGTAAATCCCATTCATTCATTCATGCTGGAGTTTATTCCAGCTGTCATTGGGTGGGAGACCCTGAACTGATTGCCCGCCAATCGCAGGGCACAAATAGACAAACAACCATTAACACTCACATACACACCCATGGACAATTTAGAGTCTTCAATTAACCAACCATGCATGTTTTTGGAACGCAGAAGGAAACCAGATTACCGGGAGAAAAAAGACGAATGTACGGGGAAAACATACAAACTCCAATACATGAAGGCCAGACTACGTTTTCAAAGCAATGACCTCGGAACTGTGAAGCGGATATGCTAAGATAAATACAATTAAATTATATAAAATAGTCACAATGAGTAATTACGGTGACATTATCAAAGTTTTGTTGCTGTGTCAAAATAGTTTTTGCTTCAAGTTAAAGTAGTCTTTTAGCAAAGTAATATTTTATTTTTAACCTATACCGTATATCCTGATGTGTTATAAAGACGATGAATATGCATAAAATACTTCTTTCTCCCTAAAAGAAGGAGGGGAAAAGGGCTCCCCTAATTTGAATGGAGGCAACACAGGCTCCTCCCCGAGAGAGTTGAAAGGCTAGAAGAGCACAAAGATGGAAAAGGCCAGCCCACTGAGGGAGGGAGTTTAAAAAAAAAAAAAAAAAAAGATCGCAGGGGCTCCTCTGCCATAATTTCCTATCAGCCTATTGAGACGACATCACCAGCAGCTTGGTCTGTGCGTGTGTGCATGGAAGCAAAGCAGAGGGCGAGAGAGAGGCAGAAGCACCAGAGAGAGAGAGAGGAGGGTAAGGGGGAGGCTCCATATTCTTTCACCTACCTCCCCCCAAGCCGCGAGAAGGAGGGGCCAGTGCCGAAGCTGCCAATCAAATCTGCTTGTGGCAGCCGGCATTATCGCAGCAACAAACTATTGACAGATTACATGTCAAGGAGTTTAGTGCATGATTGAAGGAAGCCCCTTTTTTTTTGTTGTAGTCACTTTTCCGCTTTATCTGCACATCCACCGAGCAACATTTGAATGACTTTCCACCAGAGTTGAGTAGTATTATGAAAGTTACATGTCTGAGAGGATTTAACTTCGACTTCCCTGAATATGGTGAGTACTCTCTTATTTTCCCACTTTGCCAGGTATTTTTTTTAATGCAGACAGTTAAAGGTGTGCCTTTATCTCGCTCCCTCACGCACACCTACTCACGCGCACACACTCACACACAGACTCAGGGGGAAGTTGTTCATGATTAAGCTATGTGCCAGCGAGGACGGCATACTGTATATAGTATACCTAAGTATTGCAACACCCTTATTTATAGCACTTTTCAGAGTGCCCAAAGGTGACTGCAATATCAAATATGATTGCCTCCCGTTCCACTCAGTGTTGACACCATAAAGCACACATGTGGAGAAAGTTCACTGGACCAGTTTCATTTTCTCTTGTCTGCTACTTACTTTCTTGTTTTAAAATAAATTTTCATCTATTTGTGAGCAGGCCAGCATATTTTTACTGTACAAATACAGGTGTTGGTTTTCTCCACAGAGGGACTGACAATGCCATTAGGATAGAATGAATGGCCTAAGGATTTGTTACCAAGGGGACAAAGCAAACAAACTGTTTTGTTGTCACACATGTAAATGGTGCAGGCCAGTCACTCTGGCCACCTTTTCATGTAAATCTGAATAGTGTATGTGCTGTTCAATCATATACACTTAAGTGGGAAGATCAAATTAAAATAACGTATACACTCTCCAGTGAATGGCATTCTGGCAGAAATACTGCATATTTCCGACTTGTGGGGATGAGATTGTCCTCCTGTAATCTGAATTAAATCGGCAGGGTCTTCTTGTATTTTATTTATTTTTTTATTATATTTAAATAATTACTATAGCACATTAACATTTAGCTCTTTATGTTTTGTGTGTTTGTGTTAAGTTTATACGGGTGTGTTTTCTATTGATGTGCACTTACCGTTGTGTGTGTGTGTGTACATGTGCGTGTGTGTGTTTGTGTGTCTGAGTAGTTGCTCTACATTTTATTTCGTATAACTGCACAATGTATCACCTTTTGCAAAACTTTCCAAATTAAATTTTCTATTCCGAAATATAAATATATATGTACTGTATATACAATCTATATATTCTGTATATGGCATAGTATGTATAGTTATATGAGAAGTTATGAAAATATTTGTTATGCTGCGGCATAATCGTAAATTATATTGTCTTACAAATATATTAAGATGCAGAATTTTTTGTCTTACATTTTTTTCCTAAACTGTAATTCACTCTCGTCAGCTTTTGCTTCAGGCTCTGATTTTTAATATGTCTGTGTGATACTTATAAACTCCCTCTGTTAGCAGTTTTTTTGTTTGCTTGTTGTTCAGAGTCCATCTTATTGGCACTTGAGCTCGTCATGATGGAGAAATTAAAGATGTTCTAACTAGGGCTGTTCACGTTACATTCAAGTAGATGTTGTCCACGAGGGCAAACTCATGCGAGTCAGACTCACGGGCTCGCCTGTCATATGTGGTCACTGTCGGTAAGCGCTGTGCACTTTTAGTCAAGAATAACAAGAGTTGAGTGGGATTCTTATCACGCCACACCCTAATTTTAAACTTTTCGTCAGTTCGGAAGATTTTTTTTTTCTCTCCCCTTATGAGTCATAATGTTGATTGCTTTCACCCTCACGGAGTTGTCTCATTAACCCTTTGTGGCACCCTCCATCTTTTATGGCCTTCTACAAAACCAGGATGAAATGAGGGAGGAAAACAAGTCGTGGTCTGAAGGGCCTCAATAACCTTATATCACAATTTAGCCATAACCTGAATCATTTTGATGTCCAAGCAATAAAATATGCTGTTGCGCTCCTATTTCTCCTGCTCCTCGGATGACAGTAAATTTACATTTTTTAATTAAACTCGCCAGAATTTTTTTATTGGGGGGCTGGGTTATGCAAATATGAATGTTGTGTACAGCAGATTAACAGAATTTTGAAATCAATTTTACAGGCATTTCATTTAGATGTGAATAAAAGTGAGTCATTGTCTTAAACCTCTTTCATGACAATTTTTTCCTGGGGATGCCATATATTCTATGAGGAGCCTTGTGGAGTTCTCCTCAGCAACGAGGCTCTGTCAACTGATTACAAAAAAAAAAAAAAAATTACGTCTTTAAAATGCTCTAATCTTTTTTCTTCTGTACAAACAAAAACATAAAAATGAATTTGATTATATGAGCCAATAACATGCTCAACTCACGCTCCCCAAAAAACTTTTAAAGTAATTTTAAGACTTAATTTTTCTGAGCAATTACAAAACATTTACAGATTAATTAATTAATTAACACATTTAATATTTCAGCATTTTATTTTTTTTTTCATTTTAGAAAGTTTTTTTGTTTTGAACTCATTTCATTTTGGTGTTTAAATAGAATTTGCCAAATGTATGGTTGCAAAAGAGAGTCACTGGTTGAAGATCATTGTAACATAGTTTAGTTATATGTAGCTTATATGTTTGTGGCGTTTTATGATCCGCTCGCACCGCTTGATTGATGTTTGTCGTGTGTGTGTGCGTGTGTGTGTGTGTTTTGCTTGGTTTGTGCAGAGGGAGAAGAGAGCGCACACAGACTGGAGACAAGGGGAGGGAATGGGGTGTGTGTGTGTGTGTGTGTGTGCGCGAGTGTGTCGGGGGGGCGTGTGTGTGTGTGCGTGTGTGTGTGTTTGTGTGCGTGATCGGGATAGTCGGCTAGAGATGGACAGCAGAGTCCTGATTGAGCATGTGCCCAGTCATCAAGTGGCCTTTTTAATTTTTGGAAAGAAACAAGTGAGATCAAACAGTGGAATAAAGTCCAGATGCACGTGGGCTGTCCTGCATCTTACTGCAGTAGTCAAAGTGTTGGCGGCTACTTGATATGGGCCACGAGTAAGGCAAGTGGCATCAACACCCCTTTTCTTCACGGCTGTGCACTCATGCATTGGCCGGCACCTAATTAAAACCTCAAAGCTCCCCGTCACCAATATGGAGTAATGGCCTAATTAATACACTGCACACAAATATTACAGAATGAGAAACATCTTCATTTTTTTTTTGTTTGTACATATGTGTTGAAATATGGTGGGATTTATCCAACTCAAAATGTTTCATTGTGCATTTTTATCTGTTGCAACAAATTAAAATCTGAATTAAAATTCCACAAAAAGAAAAAAAAACAACAGAAGAAGCTTCCTGCAGCAACTTGTATCATTCTCTTAATCTTACATAGCAAATTCAAATTTCACAGGGAGAAAGGGGAGAGAAATAATCTCAAGTCATTGATATGCCTTATAAGAGGGCAAAATAGAAAATGAAGAGGTAATTAGCAGAGTGGAAGACTTTGGCGTGTTTGTCTGAAAGCGCGGTCTCCACCGGCCATGAATGAATTTGCATGCTTCGCTTATCGAGGCGCACTTATTAGGCGGGCTGAAAGAGAGATTAAGCCGGCGCAAAATGTGGTGACTAATCCTTTTAAATGTGGCAGCGGGTTTTGAGGCGCAAACCGGGCGGCCCGCGCGTTCGTTAGCTGCAGCGGAATGTGACGGGTCGCAAATTTGATGCAAGGAGGGAG
This sequence comes from Idiotropiscis lumnitzeri, assembly GCF_059441095.1. Taxonomy (NCBI): domain Eukaryota; kingdom Metazoa; phylum Chordata; class Actinopteri; order Syngnathiformes; family Syngnathidae; genus Idiotropiscis; species Idiotropiscis lumnitzeri. The sequence continues at coordinate 18,570,454 of NC_142393.1, forward strand.
CGGATGCGGAGTTTGGCAAGGACGCTTATTGGTGACCATCTCTTGACCCTCTTATCTCTACAATCGAGGCACCATGTGGGGCTGGGCCCATATTAGATTTGTTTAAAACAAAAAAAAATTGCATATTGACATGTCTGTGTTTCTTTGCGTCTTGATGAAAATCTAAGAGAAGCGTTTCTCCCCTTCTTTCTCTTGCGCTATAAATGAGGAAATATTTGTTCTGCTGAGTTACAGAGCCAGTAGCCCCGTCCTCATCCGTAATTGACTGCAAACATGAATGTCTAAACACTGCCTGCACTCACCCTCCACTACAGCTTCCACCTCCTTCTTTTGCTTCATGGTGACATTAAGGTCAGCAATGATTACTCCTCTCGGTGCGTGTTATATCTGAAGGCCAGCTGCTCATTTTTGTCTGTGCCAGCGCAAAGAGAGACAGAGAAGTATAGCGAAGAGACAGAGTGGAGCAGGAGTTTGCCGTATTTCTTTCCTTTTTTTAGTTGGTAACTTGATAGGATTACATGGTTCTGGAGCCTACACCTGTTAAGAGGCTGTTAGAAGAACAGTTGGCAGTCCCGTGGCCGTGCCGCTAAGCTTTTTTTTTTTCTTTTTCTTCTCTCCCTATCTGTTGTCCGTTCCGTGTCGCCTTGTGGGGATTTTACCCGGCATGTACTGGTGGAGTTCATTTTGCAGGGCTTCAGCCACAGTGGAGACGGAGCGAGGGGGGCAAGCGCTCCTTGTGACATGCGAGTTTGTGTTCAAGTGTGTATCCTGCATCGGTGTGTGTGTTTTTGTGTATGATTGGGTCGCCCTCCCCACTCCCGAGACTCATTGTCTCCGTGCAGTCGCGCTTCCTTCTCTGACCTCAGTCACACGGGCAGAGCCACCCCCGCAACAACGTATAAGCAACACAAAGAATTTAATGTTGATTTGTTTTTCCTCACGGGTTGGGGACAGGTGTTGGCAGAGTTATAAAATGCCCAAATACTGGTTAAACCAGACCATTTAAATGATTAAGGGTTAGGTTGAGAACATTTGTGCATATTTTAGGAGTGCCAAAGACCTGTTGTCAATCAAAAATACTTTTGGAAGGAGTGGAGAAATGAGTAATGCATAAAATGTCTTGCTTGTTTTCTCTTGTTCGTCTATTATTTAAGAGGAAAACAGTGGTGAATTGTTGTCTCAAGCCGGGAGTGCGATTGCGCAGGAGACCGTTTGAAAGTGGTGACGGTTATCAGAAAAATCATATTACAGTTGGGTGTTTGGCGCCTGGCTGCAATGTTTCCCACTGCCTTATTTGGCCTTCAGCAGCTCCGTCACTTTCTGTAGGTCCGCAGCACCTGTTGCCCCTATTGTGCCGGAATTTTCTATATTTGGCGAGAAGTGGGGACTCTTTGGATTGGTGCGCGGGTCACAGTTTGTACTAGTTTGAGAGACATAAACTTGATATTCTCATGTCTATTTTAGTTTTTCTCCCGCAGTTGTTCAGCAGACAATATTAGACAACATGATTCACCCCACGAGGACCAAACATTTCTCAGCGGGGCTTCTAAATGTCATGTATGATATTGGCACGTCGTCTTTACACGGCCGCAAATGATCTCCCTTCTGAAGCGTGGGAGAAATTAAAAAAAAAAAAAAAAAAAGAGCAAAGTTAATACATATCTTGGGCTAACTTTTAATTGTTCTGATATGTAATCGCTAAATGACAATAAAAAAAGGAGGACGGCCACTTTAAAAGCTTTATCTCTGCTGCTCTGCGCTCAAAGTGTCATGTCCATAACAGCACCACCTGATCTACAGAGTAAAATAACCGCTTAGGCTTATTGTTTGGACAATATTGGAACCCCCCCCACCACCGCCACCCCCGACGCCCCAGCTCCCCTCGCTGCTCCGCTCCCCTCTCCCTTGATTCATTTCACCCACTGTCCTCGGCTGCTGGAAAATGGCGTTAATTTTTTTATTACCTGTTTGACTCTCCAGCCTTATTACTGTAGCCCCTTAATGTTCCCTGTAACCGTGGAAACCAGATGAATAAATGTCCGCCAAAGAAAATGAGATGATTAAACAGGTCACCCTTGCAAAACAAATTCGCTTGGTCGAGCGCAATTTGTGTACCAAGCGGCTGTCTTAACAGTTTGCTAACAAGGGGATTGTTTGCCAGACTCGTTCTAGAGGGGAGGGGGTGGTCCGGGCTTGGGGGATGAAGATATCTTGGAGGGAAGGGGGTTGATTGAAGAGAGAATATTTTAGATGGCCGTGCAGTTTGTCTCATCACTTTATTCTTCCTGATAGTCGGGTGTATGTTTATGATTTAAAGTTCCACCTTCATCCTTTGCGAACGGCACTTTTTGCTGCCTGCGCGCGTGTGCTTATTTAAATCATGTTGTTGTCAGCGGCATTTGGTGTGTGATCATCAGCAAGTGCAGTGGCAAATAGAAATCTCCTCATTTATGTGGCAACCAATCATTACTGCTAATTGTCCTTGAGGCCATCTGTATAGGGTTGCTCGTCCTCTGCGGGTTTTGAAACGGTGCTGGTCATGGGTTTACAAGTACTCGACCCAACTCCGGGGCGGCACAAATAACATCCGATAGTTTCCACTACAAAAGAAACGGCTTTAAGCCGCCGACAAAAATGATGACGCAAACCCAATCTGGCGGCAAATGATCACAATGTTGGTTTTCCATCCTGCAGTGTAATGTTCCCTGAAAAAACACCTTTCCACCAATCAGTACTGTTCATTTTTGTTTGCCATAGAACAGTTTGAAATAGTAAACCCTTATCCCGCCACTTCCTATGTAGGCAGGATGTCGATAGCGCGACAAACGGGAACCAGCCAATCAATTCAACAAGGAGAAGAATGTGACACAATTTCATACTAATATTTCAGCATGCTGACATTTTCCATAATCAAGCTACACAAACAAATGTTAATCTTCCGCGCATGTTTTGATATTCCAAAATTCAATTTCTGTGCCTTGCAATGGCTATTCGCCATACCACAATCATTCTATACCATTGCAGGCAGTAGTACCCCTTGGCTATCCTTGAACTTTTTTTACATTGCTTGTCATTCAATACCAAAAATGTTTAATGGGTAATGGACACAAGATTTTTATAACCTGCTTCCAGAGAAAATGTTTGCCGTTGTCATTGCTGGCTCAATGGTACGATGGCGCCTGTTCTAAATGACTTATGGTGAGTTGCTATCCAGTTCCTCGTAACCTGTCAAAACACAGGACTGACACACACAGGCCCACCTTGACATTTTTGGGCTTTCAACTTGCCGATGTCATGCTCTTTATTAGACAACCACACAATTGGCTATAAGTTTCATAGCACAAATTAACAGCGTAATTACCCAAAATGTCTTTTGGTTGTGGTTAACTTGCCGTATAAAAAAATATTTTGAACACTAAAATGTAATTATCATTGTTATCCATGAATTTTCAAAATTACTGTTCACGCCTTCCAAAATGTTTTAAAACAAAAAAAGTGTACGTTAATACTTGTTGTAGAAAACGTCAAATTATATTTATTTACTTGTATTCTGGGACAGATTTTTTTTAATGAAAATTTTCAGTGAAGTCCAGTGAGGGGGCTCACAATTAGGATGAAAAATGTAAATTTCTCATTCCTGTTCAAAACCTTAAAATGCCCAGAGCAGAAGCGTGAGCGTTGACGGACTTCCTGATGCTTCCGGAATCAGGATGGTCCGTTTATGACTGACGGTCTAATACTGTAAATGAGTTAAACACCAGAAATGTTTGGATTGGACCGAGGCTTACAGCGGTGCGGGCACCCTCACCCCCTGATGTCACTGATCTATAATAGAATAATGTGCATTTTAAAGGGGCATCCTGGGATGAAGGCAGCAAAAAAATGTTTCTGCCAGTGTCCAATTGTGATCGAGGGGAAATAATTTTGAGAAAAAATGCTTTCCAAAGAGAATCTAATTTCAAAGCTTTCTGAGCAACTGTGTATCCGCTCGTTGACTGAGCTGATCATTTTTGAGGGATGAAGCCACATAAATGATCAAACTTGTTAACGTCCAGGATGTGGCTGCGGTGTTGCATATGGAGGGATGCCAACGCTTGTGCCACTTAAGGGTGTTGCCTGTTTGCAATGATGCACCACCAGCACTTAGTGCCTTCTTGCTTAAAAAAAAGCCACATGGCTCTCAGCCCATGCCAATTTACACTTTTACAAATCCCAATCATTTGCCCCACATTTGGCCTTAAAAAATCTGAGAGAGGTCATTTGCTCAGGGGACAGCCATGGCCCTACCTGAGAGTGAGATTGTTGATGTGAACCATCATTTTTTTTTTCTTTCCACTGCGTGGCAAGGGGGGTATTTCATCCCAATACCGGGACACTATAGCTCAAAACTGAAAAGCACTTATGCATTATTGATGTTTTAATTTGTGCAAATGCCCAAGTCTTTGTTAAGTGATTATAGTGCTAGGGAGATAACAGGGGAGGTACTTTTCTATGAAACAAGAGCTTGCTTGCCGGCCGCACTGGAAGACCATTGAACTAAATCTAACGAGCTTCCACTCTGCTCAGTGAGACGGAGCTTCGTTGGCTGAGTGGGAGGGAATGAAGAGAGTTGACTCTAAATATCAACAGATAAGAAAAGAATCAACCATTGATCTTTCATCCATATTTCAGCTACACCCCTCCCGTTTATGATGCATGGTTTATAGGTCTTTTACATCCCTTATCAAAAATTATTTGATGTAAATACAATAGAACTGACCTGAAAAGCCCCATGTGCAAATACTCCTCGTGGCACACTAGGACCTGACCTTGGATGGGGGGAATGAAAAGTTGTAATACTTGCAAAACAAGCCAATAAAATAATGTCCTTCTGAAAGAAGGGAGTTTGGATAAATATAAAAGAGAAGCAATGATTAACTCCAGAACAAAGGTTATCAAGGATGACATTTTTAAAAACACAGTGATTCTTGTGCCTGCTGCAGTCACCCCTCCAAACTACTATCAAATATTTATTGCAATGGTTGATAATCAATAGTCGCTCTGATGCACGTGTATTATTTTTATTTGTTTTATTTTTTTGTGTGACCATACACTCTTGGGCTTTATTCGTGCGACCCAAGAGATAAGGGATTTTCTACCATTTAGGCTGCACTTTCAACATTAGTCACTTTGCTTTTCATTCATGAAGAAAGGCAGCTTCAGTAAAGCCAGCCTTCTTTGAGGTCCCCAGTTGAGGTAAAACACAAGATCATGCATGTGCATACGCGTATGCGCACACCCACAGAGACACACACGTGCACTCAAACTCACGCGCACACTCAAACTGCCTTACCAACGCATTTACTGCTTTATTAAGCTGTCTCATGAACCCTCCAGCAGAAGAGGAAAAAAAAGAGGAGGGGAAAAAAGAAAAAAAAAAAAGCCCATATTACTTAAATGATTTTATGTCATTGGTGAAATACAAAATGCTCACTTTTATTGTGTGCACAGAGAGCAGAGAGCCAGAAAAAAAAAGAGGTTGTCTTAGAAATTCAGAATTTCAATTAGCGTATGTAATCTGAACCTGCTGGCTTTGATAGGCGCTTTTTTTTCCTTTCACGAAGAATACAGCAGCACTTGTAAAACATTAATTAAGATGGCCTTTTTTTTTTTAAAGGAGTAAATTGTGCTTCATGCAGCCTCTGTTCCCCAGTTACCTCACAAGAGCTTCAACCCAAATCATTTGGAGAAAAAAAAAATTCAATTGGAGTTGTTTAAAACATGAAAGGGACACCATTGAGAGGATGATATCATGTGAGAGCTTAGCCTTTTGCTGGAGAATTGTAATGCATCCCGGCTGAGTGAAACCTAAGCTGCGTGCGGGAGAATGAGCCTCTATTTTAATGCCTTTCTACCTGACAGATGACTTTAGACTGTTTTGTATCACATTGCTCTGACATAGCAAATCATTGATTATTAATCATTTAATTGACAGCTAATCCTGCTTTCACGATTAAATCATCATAACTATTCTAAAAAGATGATATGCTATAAAATCCGAAGCAGAGTCCACGGAATACGGCACGTTGGCTGGTGAATACTACTTAACATGAAAAGTTATTACAGTCCATTCACAGAAAAGAAGCAATGGAATGAATCAAGACATAAAATGATGTAGTTTAGTCCCAACGGCGCATTTACTAATTTCATACGTACATTATGTCTCAGGTATAAAAAGGAATGTTAAAGATGATTCTTCTATTTAACTATTTATGAAACAAATTAGAATTTTATGTCATGTACCTCTTTGGAATATATAGTGAAGCGTGTCCCTCAAGTACACATATGCTCTGGCGCAGACTATTGTAAATCCTCTGGCAGTGGGAGATGAGTACACATAGAGATGATACATTAAAAGTGCCATAACTCGCACACCCAGCAAAGCTAAAAATCAATTGGAATGGATAGTTAAGCTGGCCCCTAAAAATCAATGAGCAATTCATGTCCTTGATCACAGCGAGTGTCATTCCTCTCAATGTTAGACCCAGCCGACGTGCCGATATTCACATTCAGCGTAAATTCATAGGAACATAGCATTCTCATATATTTTAAGATAGTGTTAAAGGAAATTTTGTAAAGGCCAACTGGTATATAAAATGCTCTTGTCAAAAATAGCAGTGTCAAATTTCCAGCCAAGTGTTGTTTTTAAACGCTGCAAAATGATGCAATCCAAGGACATTGTACACCAGGACAGGAAAGTAGAGAGGATCTCACACACACGCACGCACACGCACACACGCAAGAACGGGGGGGTCCAAAAGAAGAGAGTGAAAACTGTGTTTCAAAATAGCAATTTTGACCTTATTAATGCCATTAGTGTAACAGTCATAGTCGATCAAATCAAGGGATGACCGAATCTACTCTTCTGTCTCTGCACTGTGACGGGATCATGTCACCAACAATTTGGCCATTTTGTCTTGATGAGGGAAGTTTACTCTGCGGTCGAATGCAACATGCCGAATGATGCCTACTACCCTTCTCTTCTCTGTTCTTTGCTTGAGCCCAAGTAACTCAGCCAAGGAAGTGTCCATCGTTGTTTTTTTTTTTTTTTAAGGAGCAGGATTAAGCATTCACAACCAACATTTTGTTCCCAATATGCGCTAGAATAATCTCAAGCATTTAGCATAATTTCCAGATAAACGCTGGATATTATCCATGTAACAAGTACATTTGTATTAACCCCAAATTTGTATAATATTGAATATGTTTAATTTTGTACTGATCCATGCTAGAAAAATGTGGCCTTGGTAAAATTTCGCAAGAGTTTAGACATGGATTAGCTATTGCCATCCTGTTTTGTGCCTGCTCTTAAGAGAAGTGATCCATTCTTGGAGAACTACCATATTTTTACCCCAGATTTAGATAACGGCACTGTGACAAGCCACAATCTACTCCCAGGTTATTTCGGGCCCTTCCTGTCACTCACGTGTCCTGCCCGGCTTTGAGAGCAAAGACCAGTTCAGGGCAATGCTTCGACCCATCTTCTGTTTTTGCAACAACATATTTAACCCCCAAATCCAAGATTGTCCTGTCTGAAGCATTTTGACAGCATGCAACAGGTGGCCATGTTTTACAGCCCATTACTCTGGTAACATTTAAAAGGGTCATTCAGGTCCGCGAGCAAAATGCCTCAGATTTGGGGAGAGGGCCTTGGAAACAGTTGTCACCAAGAGGATCGGTGGAGCAGTTGCTCATCTCCTCATTGAGGTGCGAAATTTTCCAGCAGCTGCCGCTTGGCCTCTTCGGGACTTTTTTTCTTTCCCCTCATTTCCAATAAAGCAGAAATGAGTGTTTGCGGCAACTGGGAGGGAGAGGCCAACGGATTCTGTGTGCCCCGTCACTCACAATGTCAACCGTGTGTGTCCTCCCCGTCCGCCGGGTTACATCTCTCATCAGCCGCCAATCATAATGCACCGTGAGTTGGTGAGCTGAATGTGTTTCCACTGTTTTTTGTTTGTTTATTTGTTTGGTTGGTTTTTGTGTGGAGCATCTAAAATATCAAAAAAACATAATAGCATTTTTCTCGCCTGCGCCATCCTCCTTGCTGCCATTTCCTTGTCCTCTCTCCCTCACTACCCCCTTCTTCCCCCTCAATCCATCTGCATCATGTCGATCTGTCAGACTGCCAGTGTCTGTTCCAATTAGATTCCACTTAATTCACGTAACCTCGATTAACACGCAATCAAGCCCAGATAAATCACGTCCTTTAAGTTCCCCCCTCTGCCTCTCCTGTGTTGCTTTGCAACACTCACTTTTCCCCAACAAGCTTCCTTCCTCTGCCACATTTTTTGCACGCAAAATGTAAAAAAATTGCTGGTTTTATTTTCCGACGGGGGTTTACCATCATGTAAAGCGCTTCTTGTGATTCCGAGAGCCTTGCCGCTGGCCTCTCACCCCTGAAGATGAAGGTGTCCTAATTACATCTTTGGTACAGAAGCTACTAAAGACAGCCCTTGCTTTCGGGAGGCTGTGTAGTCTATTGTCTCTGTGACCTTTTTAGCTAGCGGACAATTGGTTTGACTAGATTACAAATTAAGACACAGCACCAGGCACTTAGACAGCAAGTCTGTTAGAGAGCAGTTGTGTTACCGGCATTTTGTGGAGGCCACCAGGCCACATATATATAAAGCGCAGAATAAAACACCACAAAGTCTGCCACTACCTGCTCATGTTCCATATTCATTTGACCATAAAAGGAAATTTATTTTCATGATAACTACAATGAGAACCTGCCAGTGGCAGGAAGGTAAAAAGAAAAAAGAAAATCACAGTGCCGCTCGGGATACGCGACTGATTATAGTTCTTTCAACAAAGTTAATAATTCACACTGTTTATGCAAATAGGAAAGAGGAATGTGGAATAACCAAACGGCAAAAGGCAGTTAAAAACACAAACCAAAGAGAAACAACCAGGGGCACTGAGAAAGCACACGCAGCACTCCTGGGGTCTTCTTTTATTAATCACAGCTAAAAGTGCTAACATTGACATGTTGAACAGATTAGCCTCTTTAATAACAGGGCGGGTCAACATGGCTACTGCTGCTGATACACGAGGATATCCTGTCGGGAGGTGAATGCTTCGTGTGTTCCATATCCTGACCTGTACCTCCATGGGCTTGGCCCCTGCGGAGCACTCAATCCAACCTGTTTATTCACTGTAATCGTTGTAAACAATAGCCTCCGTCTTTCTCTCACTTTAATTTTACCGGCATTTTTATACTTTGTAGTGAACATTTTGCCGGTTTGTTGTAATATATATAAAAGCATTAGTGCTTGCTGTGTTCACACGCCTATTGTTTAGTACAAAGTCATTGCATGAATATCTCGAAGCCAGTTAGAGCTGACAAGGCCTGCTGCAGTGCAAATAGGGCTTGAATTTAAAATGACATGAGGCTCTGACAAAAAATCACATTTGTCAACTCGTTTCTTCTGCTGCCTTAGCCTCCCTAACAATGTAATCAATTTAGGACTTTTCGCTTGTAATAAACATATAAATGTGGAATAGAAACTATGCCTATTCATCAGAAAGTTGTGCGTGTTTTATTTAATTAGTATTGGGTGCAAACACAATGACTATTGAATAAACACTCGATAGCCATCCGCTCTATCTTTTTCCATTTCTAAACTCTGCCCTCTGCCACAACAATGTCGCACTGTCTCTTTAAACAGGGTGACAGTTTTCACTTTAAGTCGAGCTATTTTTTTCCCCTCCCTTTCCCAGAGAAAAAAAAAGTAGAATAACGCTGATGAGTTTTAACAGCTTCAGCCAGGCGATGGGCAAATATAATAAATGTTTTTGTAGACGCCACCAGTGATTATCTCGTCGAGGCATTTGGGGTGAATGTAGTGGATTTAGAGGCTTGCCTCCCATTGTGCTGACATCACCCTTTCACAAACCAAATTAAATCATGGTTAAAATCATTTGAAACTCTCCCAGAGTCTGTCTCAAACGACTAAACAATGAAAGTCTGGGAACATTTTAAAGGGCACGCTGTGTGCATTTGATTGTGCGTGCCTATGTATATGGACATGAGTGGGTTGTGTCAGGGGGGTTGGGGTCGTTATGTTGAAATGGGGCCAATTTTACCCCCATGGTGAATAATGAGATAAGGCCTGCAATGGCCACTTGGTAGTATCTTAACGATATATATATATATACATACACATATTTCATTTTCAACGCTTGATTTTTTTTTTATTTATGCATTTTGCTTACTATAATTTGACCATACCAGTATTTAAATTGTTGTAGATTATTAGACTATTATGAATAATACATTCTATAATTCTAATACTATTATGTACATTGATACTGACACTAATCCTGCAGATTACAGTCACACAGTGGTCTGTTGTTAAATTGGACTTAAAGAAGTGTTTTAGTCCCATATTTGTTTGGCCTCCGACTCACCAATAGGATAAGTTGCTGTAGCGCGGCAGGAACACACTGGGAGTCATCAGCTGTTTCACCACTTGTGTGATGGTGCTTGGCACCTGTGACCTTGTGAAATGGACAAGAGGGGAGAAAAAAAAAACATGATGGAGCGCCTGAGTCAGCCGAGTCAGGGAAGGCGCAGTGGACAAGTGCGGAGGTGCACGGAGGTAGTGCATGATGAGGGTGGGGTAGGGGGGACTTACTAAAGGCCTCAGCTCAGCCCTTGTGTCCTGATGTGACAAGATTAGCTAAGCCCCGGTGAACAGGGCTGGTACTGCATGCGTGTGTGTGTGTGTGTGTGTGTGTGTGTGGCGGAATGGGAACTCAGAACTGCTGCTCGCCACCAGCCGAGCCAAGACAAGACATGCGAGATCAACAGCGAGTGGGCCCGTCGCTGCCATTACGCCTTCATCATCATCCTCCTCTTCCACCGACGGGAGGGGGCCAGACCACAGAAGCCGGGGCCAAGGCAGTCAAGATGCATTGGGGAGGGGTGGCACACAGTGGGGGACAAGTGGGCGGGCAGCTGGGGCTAAAGTGAACGCGAGCAGGGAAATGATCCTATTAAATTGAATTAAAGAGGCAGTCTTCATTTACCCCAAGAATGATGGATTTGGCTAATTAACAGTGTTAATGGGGACTGGTTAAAGAGGGCAAAGGAAACCAGTGATTGCAGACTGAAAAGGCCAGGTCGCTTGTCGGCAATTCTTTTAGAAAGACGGTGACACTCTTGCTTCTTTGTTTGATTTTCAAGGTGTTCTATTTTTTACCATCTCCATGAAAGGACGGCGGCTGTAAGTTGATCTGAACGCGACACATCAAACGATGTTGTTTACGGCACAGGCATGTGAAATCATAGCAATGGGCAAGTGTGGGTTTAGCGAGGATGTATTTCGCAGCAGTGAGTGCATTTTACCAGTTTAATGCCCTCATCCTGACAATCTAATTATGGCAGTCGCACTGTGTGTAAACGTGCGTGTGTGTGTGTGTGCGCGTGCAAGCAAAAACGGCACAATGTGGTGTGCTTGTGCGCCTGCATTTTCACTTTGGTCATTGCACAAACGCTATCTGCATGTCCTTAATTCTGGATGATGTGCAGGCCTCAGGCAGTGTGTGTGATGGAGAGGTTGCCTGTGTGCCAAGTTGGAGTGATCAGGCGGAGGGGGCCGTGCGCCGGCCCTCACCCCTTTCTGAACAATCCCATTGCGGCCCACCGCTTGTACTGTTGTGCGTTGCCAGTTTTCACACGGGAGCCAAGTAGCAGCGAGTCGGGCCCGCAAAGGAGCCAGATTTATGGGCGCTGTGCGGGGGCAATCTGCAGCTCGTCTATTGCTTTGGAAATAATAGCTAATCCCGGAGAACAACTTTAGTTAGCTTCATTTACATGATGCCAGCCATTGCCTTGCCTTAATAATTCTGGTTCTTCATTACACATGCAGGATATATTTCTCCCTGCATTGTTTGAGGTCAGTCGTTTTTCTTACGACGCAAAGCGGCGTATGTAATCAATTTCGACAGTTGCAAAGACACACACTCGACTGTCCATTACGTTGTACGGCAGATTACCTGCGCCCTGATTAGGCAGAGGGTGTAAGGGGATCAAATAATTTTATGCTACTTTCCCCCTCTCAAAAAAAAAAAGGAATTAACACCGCTGCTGTCTGCGCTTATGTGCGAACAAGAGAGTGTTTGGTAAAAAACAATCTCATCAAGCAGGAGGCCCTTTGCTTAGCAAGAGCTGACAGTCTTTGTGTATGTAAATGAAGAATTTAGACTAATGGAGTTGAACCGTTTCTAATTTTGTGATGGCAAGAGGATTTTGATTGAAAGTAATTAAGCAAGCTAGCTGTAAAATTAATTAAAGCAAAAGGAGGAGGGGTAGGGGGGACTTTTATTGGATTGGTTAGCGATATAGCTGCTGTCAGGCAGGGGGACAAATGGGGGTGACCTGGATTCTCTGCCCTCCCTCCTCCCACTCGGGACTTTTATGTCACTTTAATCTCCTTAGAGCGGCTGGTGTGCATTTGTTCGAAATAATCAAGGAAATATGGTCAGAAATTGTCAGCTTTCAGATCTAATTTACCTGACAGCCTTGCGAGTGTGTGTGCACGCACAAATATGTGACAGTGGCAGGTCCTTCTTTTTTTCTTGTCCTCCCCTCAGCTTTGCGGAAAATGCTTTTGACAGTCTTGAAAGCATCTCGCTTGTCGTTGGGCAGGGTGGGGGGATGAGGGACTTGGGTGGCGTTAAGATGGACATTTCAATGAGTCGTATTTGGCCCCGACTTAACACCTCTAACCCTGGTGCGTGTGAGCGTGTACTTGCGTGCGCGTGCGTGTGCATGTATATAAATGCTTAATTCCTTGTAACAAATTCAGATAACTTGCCACCAGTGTACCTGTACTTCCGAGCTACTGCTGTCTGCAAGTTAGCCCCAAACGAGCAGAAGCAGATTACGGCCATGACAAAGCCTGTTACAGCTACTTACCAATTGACAAATAAGATTGGACAATCTTGCGCCAACTCTCTGTCCCCTTACGTGTAGCTAAGCTTTGTATAATGTTTTGGGATATTCTGGATTTTCACACTGTAAAACCATAACTCAACGGCAGTTCAAAATATCCGCTCCCTGGTGCGATATTTGCTAAGCTAATAAGCAGCCATAAAATAGCCCTGCTAATGTCCTGCGACATCTATATGGCTTGGAGCTGTATGCGGTCCGTATTAAAGGTCCACGGGGTTCCTAACGATTCCACAGTGGGTGAGATGCCACTTCCTCTTAAAGCTTCTGTTTGTTGGCGTTTGTGGCCCAGGGTCGCGGTGTGGCCCTCAGTACCCCCTGAAGAGATAGTTAATTAAGGTCTAGGCCCAGACAACGCTGCTGGGATTCTCAGCCGCCGCGCTGTTGTCCTCCTGCCTTCTCTACTCTCCTCCTGGACTCTGCTGTTTGCGGAAAAGCAAAGCGCCACCATCAGGGCCTCTAACAGGATTAGGAAAGCTTCTCAGCTGCCCAAAAGACCCCCTTCCCTTCTGTACAATCCAAGTCCCATCCCTTCCTCCAACCCGAGTCCTGTTTTATCAATTAATATAATAAAAGGTGGAACAAAGAGCTTTCTTTCCGCGGCTGTGTAATTAGAGTAGGAGATCTCCTGAGGACTGGCATTCCTTGGTCCCGAAAAACATGATTCTCACTCCCAATCAACCCGCGCCGCTACCCCGTCGATTCAGCCACTCAGGCGGAACATGGCTGCTCGATACATAAGGGTGATAATGTAAAAGTAATGTACTCGTGACAGGAAAACGAGGCGTCATCCCATGTCCCACCTTTATCGGCGTGTTAACAAATGGATGCAACATTTGAGAAAATGATACATTATTAACTCAAATTTGCTCCTTTATGAAACTACACACCGCTGTCACCTTCACGTATCGGCCCGCACCAGTTCGTACACTCCAAATCACATTTGTCGTTGTTCCTATTCTAACACGTTAGGTGTCACTGCACACTGAACAAAAGTGAGAAATATTCACCTGAATTGAGAATATCAAGTTTGGCGTCTCTAAAGGTGAGATGCCATTGACTTTTTTAAGGCTGTCTTTGTCTCTCTGTTCTGCTTAACTATGTCTGCACGGGTGTGAAAGAGAGAGAGAGAGCGAGGGGGAGAGAGAGGGAGAGCGCCCACTTTCACAAGCACTGGAGCTTTCAATAGAAATTAGTTTTACAACATATGCAAATGTTCCCCCTTGCGAACGGGGTCTTTAAGTGACAGGTTGATATGTGATTAAACGACAATTAGAGTGCTGCAAATACGTGTCGGAAGTGGGTCGAGCACTGGGCGGCTCAGATGGAAAGGTATCACGCTATTGGGGAGAACATGTTCCAAGGTGGAACTATGCAACAAATTAGAGGTGAGAGCAGTCAAGGTTACATTCTCAGAAAGCTGCAGTGCCTTACTTTTTCTTTTTTAACAAGTAGCTGTATGGTGATTCAGAATATCTTGCATTCGGCAATGATGCATAATCCTGAAAAAGTTGCAAGAGTGAGGCCACCAAACTTAGATTAAACTCTTCTACTGTAAAGTACAAAACTATGACATATTTTATAGTAGCACAATGCACAATGCTTACAGACACATAAACGGGCTGCTGCTTATTCTGGCAGCAGATGGCCTCGTCTCTTTAATCCCTCTGATGCTGCGGTGGACAGTGGCTCCCGAACATCTCAGAAGCCAAAGCCTTAACAAAACTTGAGCTACTTTTCCTTGAAGTAACCCCAATTTGCCAAGAATTTGTCAGCTGTCAGCGCTTGTTAAGACACCAAAGGACACAGCTTTCTGCTTCCTCCACTTTGCGTTGTGTCACAGACGCTTCCCTTCACTTCCACCGGCAGAGGCAATGCAGGCAGGGTTTAGTGGTCGCTGTGTAGACCGCACATAACTTCTCTCGTGGTCTCTTTCCAGGAGGTGGAAGACTTTCTGCGCTGTAATGTGGCATGTGCAGAGGGCCGCAGGTGGGCTAATAGGCTTATAGGTCATCAATGAGCTCACCTTAATTAACGTTATTTGTGAGGCAATATTTGGTTCTTGTCATTATTGGAGAGGTTTAGCACATCCATGTAGAAACACTTTAAAATCACAGCAATATTTGAATAAATCCAACCTTGATATAGGAGGAGAATTGACCAAAATACAAGAAAAAATTAATTCTCTGTATAATGCAGTTGAATACTGCAATTCTTCACGTAAAACATTCAAATTTGTCAATCAAATCAAGCGCCTTTGTTTCAGCTCTTGTTGGATCTCGCTGAGCACGCATACTCCCTTTCCAATTGCTGTTTAATTTAAGTCCACTGTCAACATTTGTCTTAACCCTCGGTCATGATGTTCTCCGCAGCTTGCTCCTTCAATTTAATGTCAGTAAACACACTGTTGCATGCGGAAAGCACCAAATTTGTAAAGCAGCGTAAACCCAAATTAGGGCTGACTCTCGATAATGTATTATCACGTGAGAGCTTGGTGGGGGGGATAATAATCAGTGAGATTTGCTCACGTTTCCTGCAGGTCTGCTGAGATGCATGTACGTAGCTAATGGGATTGGGCTTTTTCCCCTCTATCCCTCTCCCGTGGCGTTATGGAGCTGCCAGCTGAACTTGAACGGATGCGCATGCTGCTGAGTCGTGCACAGGACTATTTCAAGACCGAAATGCGATTGTTTTAATACTTTAATCCACCTGTCCTTGGCATTCAGGATGTTGCAGAAGTCGCCTAATTATTTCACGGCCCTCTATCCTTCCACGTTGAAACACAATAGACAGCCGCAATCCCCTATTGAGTAGCTATTCAAATTGTTCATAGGAAAATAACGCACGCATGGAAACAAATCAGAATTTCTCCAGCCTCCTGTTTTGTTGTTGTACAGCTTTACTCCAAAAACTTACATCTTAATTGAAATATTAAAAATGCATATATGCAACGAGGACGTGAAATACTCCAAATCTCGCTATTAAATGACAAGTTTTCTCACATTTGTCCCAGGATCCAACCCCGATAGTATGCAAACACAAATATTTTCTTTTAATTAAAAAGGTCTCATCTCGCTATATCCTCCCCCAAGTCTGCCGCTGTTCTCACCGACCCCCCGAGTAAACACACGCACCCCCCAACACACACACACACACGCTCACGGTGTTGGTACTTTATCTACACTCTACACGCACATACAGGCAAATTTGAGAAAAGTGATTATTTTAATTGTGTCCTGGGCCATGGATTCCTCTTGACTAGCTGTTAATCTGTCAGAGCCAGGTTGTCAATTAAGAACCGGGGACACCAGCAGTGACGGCTGTCCAGTTCACTGATAGCCCCCTGAGGGACAGTTAACCCTCACACAGCCCCACCAAAAAAAAAAAGCCCAGCCTGTCGTGCAACCACCCCTCCTCGGGCTAGTACAGTCTACCAAAACCCAAGTAGGTACGAAAATGAAGAAAGAGGTTGTGCGGGTGGCATTTGCGTCCATGTGTGTTGATGAGGGACCGTCGCGTTGGCATGGCGTGTGCGTGCATGTGTGTTTGCGGACATGCAAAACGCATGGTTTTGTGGAGGCTGGCGGCTTGATAGTAATGCATGTTGATGGTTTTAGTGATTCTTCATTTCAGAAACAGGGGCCTCATTAACTTCAGTCTTCATCAGGCCAGCGAGCAGCGGGCACATTAGGGGTCCACAGGAAGTCGGAGTACAGGAGGAGAGTGCATTAGGGAGGCCTGGGGAGACACACTTCCCCTCGGTTCTACTTCCACCTCCAGTGCTTTTCTATATCTTAATGTAGCTTTCAGAGGAATTCAGATAGAGGTCAATAATTATACTCTTTAAATTATTCAGTCGAGGTCCTCTGTAATTGTGCTTTTTAGATGCTTGGACATCGACATGTTTTACTGCGCCTGACCGGATGAGGAGAACGTTTGTGCGTTTCGATGCAGGAGTCTGCCTCATTTATGACATGACAACACGTCATCGCCAAACGGAAGAATAAATCGCTCTGCTGAGCAAACCTGTCATCGCATCAGGTTTCTTAAACTAAGCGCCAGGACAGAGTTGTCAGAGACACGCAGCCACAAACATGTGGGAATGTTTTGTTTGGGACACGGGCGTGTTATCTTTGCAGGTCGAGGAGTGGAAAGCTCAAACTGCAAGGGTAGCGAAAAAAACTTCACTCGCCAACCAAACTTTCACCCCAAAGCCTGCCCCCCCTGCTACATTGACTGCACATGATAACACTGTCAAGAATGAATAATAAGCAGTATAAACACATGCTTGTTGAGAGCAGCGCTGCTCATTTCTGCTCTTGTCACTAAGGTCTAATATGTATCTGATACGTATCTGTTTGGGAGAGGCACTGAAAACTGTGTCGCACACCTGCAGTGCCAAACACACTCTGTAGACTTTTGTCACGGCCGGGGCAAGTCTGTAATTACTGTCTGGCGGTTCTTCGCTGCTGCATTAAAATAGTGTTTATCCTGTCGCCCGTGTTCCTGCCATGTTTTGCACCCAGACAGCCGACTCGCACCTCCCAAAACATTCTTTTTCCTCTCTTCCTCTTTTTGTGTCTCGGGCTCGTTGTGTTCAGTTGAGAACCGTTGCCTTATAAAAGAAGATATGCCTTTCGCTCCCCTCTGACACACCCACGCACAAATAAACATAAAAAGCTCATTTGTTAGCGCGTTCATTTCAAAGGCCTGCGCTGGAGAATATTGTTGGGGAGGAGGTGGGGGGTGCGGGGGGGGGGGTCGTTGGGGGGTGGAGTAATGCTTTGTCAAATGTTGACATGTGTTGCAAACATGGGGCCTTCAGCAGCAGCGTTTGGTGGGGCTGCTGCGGCACATTGTTGGCACATGAAGAGAGGATGCTTTGAAACAAGATTAGCCTCCAAATGCCCCTGCCTGACCCAACCAACCCCTCCTCATTCTGCCCCATCAATACTGCTGTGCATTTGAATGTGTGCATGTGCCCCTGCACTGAAACGCTAAATGATCGGATCAAGTGAAATATTGCGCGGCCCTGTTGTCTCTCTGCGCTGGCCGCTCTTGTTCTGCTGCGAGGCCCCAAAGTTTGGCACGTGGTCAGGGTGGGTTTTGCTGGCCAGGAAGAGCACATCGCTGCCACTGAGGCCTCCTCCTCCTCCTCCTCCTCCTCCTCCCCCTCCTCCTCCTCCGCCTCCCCTTGGCTTTGGGTCAGGGTGACACCGGGCAGGGGGAGGAAAAATCCATCACCCGACACCCTGCCCCACAAAAATGAATAAAAATTGGAAAACAACATGCAAGGTCCGCTTAATACAAGAACACTTGCAATATGCTGATGTTTTGTTTTGCACACTGTGTTTGCTAAATTGCCTTTGACTGCGTGCATCAGTAATGAAACTTTATGTCCTTGTGGAGAGGGCAGCAAGTCCGTTCCAGTTAGGACCGGGACGATCACACTCCTGTCTTGCTTTTGTAAGACTTTTATTTTTCCTTTCTAATCCACGTCCTTATGAATAAATGAAGCACATGAAGTCATTTTTTCCATATTTGCGTAAATTGCTTTAAAAGCATTTTATCATGTCATAAAAAGCGCAATTGATCTGCTGGGCTTAGCCCATTGGACAGCTGTGTGTTTTGTTAATGGCCACTTTGCTCCAAGCAGCTTATTAAAAAATTTATATATAAATGCTAAAATTGCATAAATTATTTAGATACAGTAAGCATTTTTTTTTGTTTTAGTCTGGCAGGGAGGGGCTGCTATCAGTATGGAAATGTACCATTGTGCGATATAGTAATACATCGGTCCAGACACATATGTGTCCTCTTCACTACACCCCCGCATGCACATGCAGAGACGCTACGAGAGAGGGAAAAAAAAAAAAAAAGTATATATTTTTTGATGACTTCGTTTCAGCAACCACGGAATGTCACCCATATCCCGGTTGATTGTACTTTCGAGTTTTATGATGTTTTTCCATTGATTTGTTTCCCCGGCGCAGCTGCCGACCTCTATTGAGGGACGAACATAATCAGCGCTGACGCAAATTAGATGGTTATTCGTTTTGAAAATTGACAGAAAAACAATAAAAAAGATGAAATGCTCCCAAATCAATAGATATAATGAAATTCAAATAATCCGAGAGATGGGGTCTCCATGGCAACTGATAATGTGGAAAAGAAAACAATTTAATAAAGGACAGACACGCTTTGAAAACAGATTGGGGAGGGTGGGGGTCGGCTGTAAAGCGGGGAGAGAAAGGTGGGGGAGATGGAGGGATAGGAGAAGGGAGGGAGGTCGGCCGAGGGGTGTTTGAGGCTCTAGTGCTTGCTCTATAGCTTGTTTCCCCCGGCGTGTGAAGGATCTGTGTCTGTCCCAAGGACACTGCAATAATTAGAAAAGCTTTCAGGCCAGAAAGTGCAGATTCAGGTTTTAATGCACAAAATTATTTCAGGGGCAGTGAATCGGAAAACCATTTGTTGGTGACCTTCCCGAAAGGCCTGCACCCCGCCCCCCCCTCCCCCTCCAACACTCCCTCACCCACACCCCCCTTCCGCGCGGGGCAAGATGGAGGCTATGTGGCATCGCTGGCTGAGTTATAGCATATTTGTGTTTTTATAGAGGCATGGGGAATGGAGTTGTGGGGGTGCGGGGGCTATGGGGTAAATGTGCGCCTATGATTATTTGTGTGTGGGTGTGTGCATGCGCAGGGGGATGGGTCACAGTGAGACCTTCATGTTTCGAGTGTGGAGTTTTTTGGGAAGAGGTAGGGGAGCGCAAAGATCAGAGCGGGGAGAAAGTGCGGTAGCGACAGACAGCGGGAAGTTGAGGATCCGGCTTTATTTACAGATCACTTGTCAAAAGGAGCAATTTAAGGGGAATACGCCCGTTCCTGCGCTGTGACAGGCGAGGTGGCTGTTTAGACGGGGAAAACAGCAAAAGACAAGCATGAACCTGAGTGCGAGATAGTCAAACAGACTTTTTCTGTTGAAGACACACAGAGCACACGGTGGCGAGGGAGGCGAGTGGGTGTTAAGTGACTTCATTTGTAGTCTATTTAAGGGATGTTTAACTTGCCCTTATGCTGCTCCTCCATCACCTAGTACTGCCTCTGCCTTCAACTTCCCCAGTGTGCAGTATTTTTGTCTAAATAGCAATTATTTTCTGTCATTTGAGCTAAAAGGTGTTTGTTTTCAGCCCTGCTTTCAAAGCGAGAATTGCAAGTACGTACTTGATTCAACATCCGTGTGCTGCTGTTTTCACATCCTTTTTTTGCGTGACAGTATGACACTTTGTCACGGTTTAGAAAGTCGTCTGATAGGGCGTTGAGCCTCATCTGTCAACGAATGCCCACAATTTTTGCGTCATTAGAGGGCTTTGTTTGATTCAAATAAAGGTGATCCACCCCTTGTTCAAATGAGAGCACGTCCAGGATATCTCGTCTTGACTGCAGATACCTTATCCTGTTCCTGGCAGCAATAAATAGAAAAACAAGTCCTCAGACAAACTTTGACCTGATAATGACACTTTTGATATTTTAATGGCATGGCAACTTGATGCGATCAGCGCTTTCTGCATTATAAACCAACTTTACAAGTTGAGCAATATTTGATAAAACAAAAATAATAATATGAGCTGGATAAAGTTCCAGCCTGTGTTAATCTCAGTGCTTTCTTATCTCCAAAGCAGAATCTGACAAATGTGCTGTGCCATTCTGCTGCTAATGAGACATCGCACTCCTTCGTCAAGTCTTTAACCATCATTTTGTTCTTTCCCCTGCATGATGTTTTTGAAGCAAACACGTTAAATTTGGCGTTAACAAGATGCGGCACACAGAAGGCAAACACGGGCTTGTTTAGACTCTTGACAGTCACATTCGAACTTCTTATCCTCTGGGGATTGTGCCCTTATTCGAAGACAAACACAAGAGATGACGCTCTTCAGCGGGACAGCTCATATGCTGCAGTATTGTTATTACGATGTGAAAAGTGACCCTCAAGTAGGAGAGAAACTAGAAATTCCCCACCGCAGACTAGCTGAGAGCCTTCAAATCTAACAGGCCAGTGTCAATGAGAATTGCTTTCACTTTTTTCCCCTCAAAAATCCTGTTAGGGCTGAAATATGAGTGCAAACAGGCACCCATGATGTATTTGTGTGCTTATGCACATATGCGCACACACACGCACACCCAGCGCACAAAGCAAGTGTTATCACTGTTAACAGCAGCACAAAACAGTTGATAGCCTGTGTTGTGTTTGAGTGGAAATTTGTGTGTCCAGATATAATAAAAAAAAAAAAAACACACACCCCCTCTCCCCTTTCAGCAGCTGGTGTTGCAATGTAACTCTGCCTTAGTGTGTGAATGTGTGTGTTTCTGTGAGTGTGTGACAGAGCGAGAGAGGGAGTGCCACTCCAACAGTGCCACACACTTGAGGGGCCAGGGGCCAAGACAGAGCCAGGTCGAACTGGACTGGAAACGGCCGAGGGCCAGCTCCCTGTGCAAATCACCCACTTTACACCTGTCTCTCTCTCACACACACACGCATGAACACCCCCACACGCACACAAACGCAGCAGTCGTGCTGTTCAGCGCAGGGTTCTCATTGTACCAGTGACAGGGGGGGCGTCCGTTAAGTGGCTCTCTCTTCCTGTGTGTGTTTGTGTGAGAGTTTTATGCCTGTGTGTGTGCGTGTGTGCGCACTTTTCCTCATGTCTGTGGGGTGGAGAAGCACGATGAAGGACCCCTACCGGTAAAGTGGGTAAACTTGCACAGCTTCGACATCTGTGCTGAGAGGTGGAGGAGGAGGAGGAGGGGGAGTGGAGTCAGACAGTGAGAGAGGAGGAGTAGGAGGACGATGAGGAGCACAGAGTGGGAAAGAGGAGAAGTGTGTGAAGGAGAGAGGGAGGGAGAGAGAGAGTAGAGCCCCGGCGCTGAGCAGTTGAGGAGAAAATGCCTTGTTTTGTGGAGAGAATCCTTCCAGGGCAGGAGGGAGAGGTGAGGCAGAGCGCGGAGGGCGGTCTGCTGCCAGGTAAGATTCTCACACACCTAACCCCTCACACGCACACATCCCCACCCCGCCTCCCGACCCTCACCCCCCCTCCCCCCTCCCCTCGCAGACAAAACACACACACGCACAGTGCAAACCTCGAGGTGAACCGCCGTGCTACTAGTTGCAGCTGGCGATGATGGCGTGGAATTGTTTAGAGAACAGGTGTCAATGTTAGTCTGGAATTGCTCTTTTACGATGATGTGATGAGGATTCACTTTTGCTTCAAGATCTCGACTTCAAGTCACAGACGGACAACTTTGTTAAAAGTTTTGCCCTGCTGGAAAGGACTTAACTTCATTCGTTACTGTTCAAAAGTAGTTGTTCTGGTTTTTAACTCTTGTTCTGTAGAAGTCACTTTTTTTTTTAATAACTTGTGCAAACAGTCTGCTTTCACTGTGATAGAATTTTTTACGATGTAATTATGCAAAAAACTTCAATCAAGATTTATTTGTTCATTTAAAATGTAATGGAATTTAAATCTAGTTTCCAAGAGTGGCCTAGACCAGAAAGCAGTACAAAGACAAGACAGGAGACACCAAACAGAACTTTTACCTGTTAGGAATGAATCAAAGCACAAGACAACTGAAGGGTCAGCATTAATAAGGAGCACGTCGGAGAAACTGTAAATTTAGACCTCCACAGTCCACAGAAATGTCATTCCTAATAAACAACAATTTACCTTTATTCTGCCATTTTAGGAGTTGAACCACAAATGAAATATTTTAACATGCTGGTTTTGTGCTCAAGTAAAGGATTACTACTCCGGCCACCACTAATTATATATTATTTCACTTTATTGCAAATGCATTTGATATTTTATGAAGCTCCTATTCAAGCAGTGGTGATGATTAAAGGCTACATCAATACATGGTGTACTGTAAGTACACCGTTGCACAGGCTAAAAGGGGAAATGATTCAAAAGTACCTTAAATCCCGCTGCTCTAATGTCAAGAGCAGATGTTTTTTTTTTTTTGTTTTTTTTTCGGACGCGACATTGAAATAATTTGCAGTGTGGAGATTGATTTGGCGGTTGAGGCGCAGATGTGATGGAGAGGTTTGTCATCTAAGGGATTTTCCACTCTGCACATGTAAACACTGTGTGCATGGGGCTCAAGAGTCTTGTTCCTCACTGTCGCGAAGGGGAGCGAATCCTCCTAGCGTACAATTCTATTTTCTTTTGCTTAAATAAACACGACATCACTAAGCGTAAACACAGATTTACATGCGGCCCCGTGGGTGTCTGCCTCGGCCTGCCGCCACACCGTGGTCCTCGCGAGTCAAGATGAGGAGCAGACACAAGTCGGTCGACTTTTTGGATTGCGCTTGTCTTGTTAAATAAATAAATTGATAAATAAATAGATAGAGTGATAGGGCTGCAGCTTCCTGAGTGAGAGGTGAAGTCACAATTGAATTTGGATTGTGTTACCATGACGATCTTGAAACCCCTCCCGAGTCCCACTGGGCCGCTCTGGTTGCCGTGCGCCAGCGCGTGTTTGTTATTTAACTTTATGTGTGTGTGTGTGTGTGTTTGAGCAGTGGGTGGTGGTAGCTGCATTCACCAGAGAGACATTGTACTAAGCAGACATTTCCCCCTCTGTTTTCACTCTGACCTGGTAGGAGATTGATGACTGAATTGTGGAGTACATGTTAACAGTAACTGGTGATTTATGAAGATACTTAGGGTAAGTGAGGCCGCACAAGCTGGAGGGGAAGAAAAAAAGAAAAAAAAAGATCTAGCCTTTTAAGTTAATGTAAAAATATAGCCTTTATAAGTAATAATTGTTATTACTGCTGCCGGGGCTGCACACGAATTTTGAGTTGGACTTGAAATGTGAACAACGTGAGGCTCTTCCTTTTTTTTGTTGGCCATGTGCCTTTTCTGGCTTTTGAACTCAACTTCAAAAGGTTTACTACATGGAAATACAATTTAGTGGAAACACTGCTACATTGGTGTCACATATATTATATACTGTACAGGATAACTTCAAATAATAAACGTAAAAAAAAAAGAAGAAAAGAAAGACTTTATCTGTTTTAAGTACAGTGGAAAACTTTCCTTGGACGACCTCTTGCACTGCAACAAGTGCACAATGTGCTTTGGCTGCCCCACTTAGCCCAATTTCTCAGTAAGACTTTATATGCAGTTTTTGATTCATTTTATTTTTCTTGGCTCACGACTTCCCGAAATATTATTCACAAGGGGGACATTACCTCTCTATTCAAATTTTGGAATTCAATTCACTTGGATGTGATCTATGGCATTTTTAAGCAAGAAAACAAAATTGGGAAATAAGGAAGAGAGCTTCCTGTGGAAAGATGGATAGTACTTCTTTTTTTTTTTTTTTTTTTTTTTTTTTTTTTTTTAAAGCCACCACTGAGTGACTGAGTGAAATGTTTCCCCTGTTCGTTCAGGGACAACTTTATTTCTTACTGGGGATTTAACACTCACTCAGTCCCCTCATAAATACAGCGTCCCTCAGCCTTTTGCTCGCCATAACTCACGCGCCAACTCTCCTGTTAACTAAACTCGTATAGCAGAGCCAAAGCTTGCTTGTCTTTTTGCCTCAGCCTTTCCCTCTCTTTTTCTTCCCTTAAGCTGATTTACACTGGACACAATCTCCTCTGACTGCTGCCTCACCTGGCGGCTCTGCCGATCTCCTCGACCCACTTGTATGGTGCGTTTTGGAAGAAAGGGCCATTTGAAAATGAGCCAGGCTAATCTCCTTCAAAGTCATCCGAACGCACGCCGAATAAGTGTCCCAGAATGTCCCAATACTTGGGACTCACTATTCCAACAGTTCAATAAATAGTCAGCACAGAACAGCAGATAGGCTTTGTTGATTGCTTGCAGCTGACACGAGCGCTCAGGTGGCGGTTTACTGTTCATCTGAAGTCGCCATTCAACAGAGACGTTTAGTTGACTTTTCCGCGGTATGGTTTAGAATGATGAACCCTATTCTAACTTGCGTTTCCGCTGTGGGGTGCGTAGGCCGACTTTAGTTGCGTCATTTACATGAAGTAAAGTGACATCAGCTCAAAATGGTTTTGGGCTGTTTGCATGCTAGAAACATACAGAACCTTTGCGGCCCATCAAGGTAATTTTCGTAATAGTTTGAACCCTAACAGAAGGGTGACTGAAAAAAAAAGTTAAAAAGTGTTATCAGTACCTTTAACCACCTTTGACAAGTGAAAACAATAACTGTAGTGCAAACGGGGTTGGTACCAGTTGGCAGGTTGGGAGGAGACTTTCTTTCCTTATGGTAGGGTTCCTGTATTGGTTGTTAACTGCCTCCTGGCGCCTTCTGTTCTCACAGTTCTGTCCCAAAGGCCCGACTCTGACATCTCCTGAAGCATCTAAAGAGCCTCTGAAGTCAAAATCGCCCATTTTGATGTCTCGTGGCAGTTTGTTGTATTTGCGTTTGAAAACACGGTCCTTGCTTGGAGAAATTACCTTGAGCACTTGTTGGTGGATGGGGGAGGAGGATCGCGTTCGGCTTTTTCTCCCCCGCCATCTCCCTACTCTCCTGGCTGTCCTTCCTCCCTTTTTGATCTTGCTATCAAATCTTCCCTTCTGTTTTCTGAGTGACGTTTACCCGAGAGTGCCGAGGGAAATGGCTGGCGTAAGAAGACGTTTGAGAAAATGCGTTTTAGCAAGCGATCACCTTTGATAGCGCCAAAGTTCCGGTGGGAGAGGAGAAGAAAGGCAATGAGTAGAAGAATTGTTGGTAATGAAAAAAGGCCTGGCAGGAGAGAGCATTGCTGTGATCCCAGCCTGGTAAACCAACATTGTACAGTACAGCAAATAGTACAGTGGCGCATCAAGGCTCCCTCTGCTCCGGTCCACCCACAGGACTGATCTGGATCTGGGATAGCACACGGTGTATTTTATTGCACACCAGCTGGCCACCAAGTAATCTCATAATGATACAATGACATTGTGCGCACGCACACACAAACGTACACGCGCACACACACAGTCTTTCACGCTAACAGGTGCTGCCATCAAACACTTATGCCTGCATCTTTAGCTGTGTCCAAAAAAAAAAAAAAAGAAAGAAATAATGGTGGATGTGGATCTTTGCTGGAGGACCGGCGAAACAAGAAATGTTAACTTTGGTAATTACTACCTCCATCGAGAAGCCGTGGAGAGGACAGAGAGGCAAGCACGCTACGAAGGAGGGCCCCGTGTGCAGATAATGATGGGGTATCATTGGAGCTCTGACTGTGTTAATCTTGCAGTGCTCAGTGTGTGTGTGAGTGTGTGTGTGCGTGTGTTTCTGTAGCGTTCAGCTTTACATTTAGTTCTTAGGTGCATTGCACAGTGTCATTTGATCTGTTACAGCCAAAACTGTACCCTCTAACGAGAGTATAAATGTGCTTTAAAGCAGGCAGGTCTTAATTAGGTGATTGGTTAATGGCATTTAAGTAATGAAATATTATAAATAAATCCGGCAGTTGGCTGGTGACCTGTTCTCACCCAAAGTCAACTCAAGCACACCCGTGACCCTTGTGAGGATAAGCAGAGTACAGAGAATATATACCAGTGTATCAACTACCAAGCCACAAATACTAATTGCCCTGAGCTGTAAAGTAGTCCAGAATGGTATGAAAGAGTCTCGTTTATACACCGTTGGAAGTGGACTGATTATCCTTGTGTTTAATTCCAAATAACAAACATCTTGTTTTACTTTGAAGAACAGTGACAAACAGTTTCTCATTTTACATTTTGTGACATGTTACAAACCAAAACTGTAACTGAATCATAATCACTTATTGAAAAAAAAATAATAGTCTGTTTAATCTTTAATCAAAAAACAAGGATTTGCAGTCACAATAAGAATGACCTCTAAGTGACCTGAAGCCCTCAAGTGCTGCCCTTTGCATTAATCAGTACCCAAGAAGTAGCTGTCAGTTTCAAAAACATTGTTGAGACTCCTTCTCGTGTGCTACAGCTTAATTGTTGTTTGGTTTTGTTTAATCAGTCAACAGGAGCAAATAACCAACAGTATTTGG
Source organism: Idiotropiscis lumnitzeri (assembly GCF_059441095.1). Classification (NCBI taxonomy): domain Eukaryota; kingdom Metazoa; phylum Chordata; class Actinopteri; order Syngnathiformes; family Syngnathidae; genus Idiotropiscis; species Idiotropiscis lumnitzeri. The sequence continues at coordinate 18,597,503 of NC_142393.1, forward strand.
TTTGTAAACAGCAATTGGTGGAAAAAAATGAATTTGCAATTCCATTTAATGCAAAATACGTTTCTATCGATTAATCGACTGAATAATCGAAAAAATAATCAATTCTAAAAAGTATTCAATAGTGGCAGCCATAATATTAACTAATACAGTTCATGACCTGGTGTTGTAAATGTATAATCCCACCTCAAAGGGCCAAAAGTCAAACCTATTTTTCACCTGAGGTCGAACCTTGACGATAGCATATAGACGATCCTACCCCACTTTTAGCCTGAGTGTAGTTTAGCAACGAGCTGTCATAATGGATCCCGCTGCAGTCACCATTTCTTGAAGACCATTTGGGAAAAGCACGCAACTTAGCAGGTTCCTATCAAGACGTGAGTGTGCGCTCTCTTTGCACGAGAGAGAAAGAATGGAGCAACGCATGAGGGGATGGAGCAAGTCAAACTTTCGATGTACTGCACCTTTTCCTCTTTTTTTCCTCTCCTCCTCTTTCCATTTGAAGTTCTGAGAGCCTGAGCCTCACCGCGCAGCAACGCAGGAGAAAGTGTAATGAATATGTATCAACACAGCATATGGCAGCGGTAGCACTGGGACTAGGTGTGTCCAGAAGGTAGAGTGCTGCCAATGCATTATTCTCCATTCAAATTAGAGAAGAGGAGCTGAAAGGTGTTCAGCACCTTCTCAGATGGGCCACTCGCAGAAGAATGAGAAATGGAAGAAGAGGCACCGTGTGAAATGAGCAAAACGCGAGAGGCTGTCACGAGTGCAGAAGTCAAGCAGTCAAGTTTTCTTGATTTCACATTTTTTTCACCCAACCCAGCGTTCGCTGACACAAACGTGATTAAAAGTGATCTTTCTGACACATTAGGATGCACACGGGAAGTAACCTCCTCTAAAGCGTTCATTATTAGATGCATGACAGACCTGAATATTTATAAAATAAGTTTAAATAATTAATTGCAGCAATCTGCTCCTGTAATTCATCAGATTTGCACTTCAACGGAGTATCCGTTTTCACTTTAAAATAATAATAAGAGGAATATGAATGTTGCAGAAATGTAAAACGGGCAGCTGGATGCAGCGAACGAGCGAGCGCCCCGCGTTTGCCGCTCAGGCTTTCCCTGTCGCCCGTCACCAGTTCAAGTCAAACTATATTTTAAGCCTTCAGTAATGCGCAGTCAGTTGTTGTGCGTGACAGTTTGGTGCGTGGTGCATCACAAGTGTCATGAAGATGAAGATGCAGGAAACAAAGTCGGTTTGGGGTACAATGCTAAAGTAGTTTCTGTGGTTTTTATAAAAAGGTAATTTATTTGTTTGAGTCAACTTAACAGTACTTCCTTCAGTTTAGTAAGACCCAAAATAGGCAGCGTTCTTTTTTCCCCGTAAAGTAGCACTGCTTGTTTCATTTTTTATTTTATTTTTTTTCCCTAAGCCCTTTTGAAAGATTTGTTTTATCACACCTTCAAACACAGTCACAGCGCATTCCTCTTTCGACTGAACTCCCAGAAACAACATTGTTCCTGTTTCAGGTGAAAACTGCCATGTTTGATTCTACCTCCTATTAAAGGTCTCACGAAAAGTTTTTTTTTTCTGATGATGATGATGATGTAGATCAGTTGAGAGAGTGAAACTGCGACAAACTGAGCCCACAATAATAAAACATATTGCTCAATGAATAATTCTCTGACGCTATTCTCTTTGAAAAGGCACAATTAATATTTTGATTTGACAGATGTCTGTAAATAATGTGGCTGGAGAGTATGCACAGCAGCAATAGATTGTACACTCACTCCCAACCACACTTGCGTGCGCACCGGTCATATCCTACTGACACGTCAGGCCGACTGACGTTTCCATCCTGCTTGTAAGAAAAAGACAACAAATGAGGGGGCTCACAGACACCGGGGGTCTCTGAAATCCCACAAGCAGGAAGACGCTTTCTTCCCACTTCCTCCTGCAGTCCTACAAAGAAACGAGTTTCATCAAATTTTAATGGTGCATCGGAAAAGTTTTGTGCAATATTATTTTATGGATGTGAGAGAGTGAAGTGAGATTGTGTAAGGTGACGTGGACAGGCAAGAAAAGAGTCGAAGCAAATAGTTAAAAGGCCGGCAATGATAGATGTAAAAAAATATATAAATTTATAGGTCTGTTGATAAGGAAAAGACTACTCTATCAGGGTGATGATGATGGAGGGCAACAAGATGTGTTTCAGAATCATCAAAGTCTTTAAAAAAAAGAATGAATTAATTAAAAGGTAACCTTGGACATCAATTAAATCAGTGGGGATGGAGGGGAAAAAAGTTATAGTAACTATGAAACCTCTCCTCCTTTTGGTGTTACTCATTGAGATTATTCATTTATTTTTATGCTGCAGTGCCTTATTTGCTGTCAAAATGTCTTAAGCCTCTTATTAGAGGAATGCCACAGCTCATTTTCTTGTAACGGCATTCATATGCTGGTGAAAGAGGGCATGTCTAAAGATCTAAACAGCCGGCTTTTTAGGCACCACATTAGGGCTCGGGTGTCATTGATTGACATTATTTGGCCTGACAGGGCCTCACATCAAGGTTAACCTCATGGACAAAAAGTGCTGCCCGCACCAACACACATTGACGCACGCCGACGCGATACGCTCATTCGCCCGCTAATATGCCGTCAAACAAAAAAAACGATCCTCAACCTCCTGTTGAGAGCCATGATGATGATGATGGCGTGTGTGTCTGTACGTGTGTGTATGAGTGTGTCATCTTCATTGTTGTAAGCGTGATGCCAGGTGGAGATTTGGAGACTTAATTGATAACTAATGGAGCGGCATGTGCTGAGTTTACCCTGGAGGATTGACACTCTGCGCGTGTGTGTGTGTGTGTGTGTCCTTTGACTTACTCAGCAGTGTATCTCCGGATTGTGCTGAATTAAACATGACCCCAAAAGATTACATGTCAATCTAGGTCACCTGACCTCTCAGACCAGCAGGTAATTGTGTTTTTCATACAAAAAGAAAGTGTGTAACAATTCCACACACACACACACACACCCCCACACTCACATAGGAATGATCTCACTCTCAACGAGCCACAAAAACAAAGCGAGATCCCCGTGACCAAACTACAAGTGAAGCAGTTAATCTGTACAGATATTAGCTGAAGGGCCCTTGAGAGGTGCACCGCTGAGCCCCCTTCTCCACTCACTGTACTACCCACGATGCCTTGCTGCCGCGCCACACGCCGCAGCCGTGGGACACACACACACACACGCACACACACCCCCACACAGGAGATGTCTGCTCATTTACCGTGGCGCTCGGTTTATCAAATTGCACCCCTGCGAACGTCTTGAAAGGGAACGTGGAAGCGGAGGCCCAAAACAAAGCTGCAGGAATAAATTTCCCCTGCTATTCTCAGCAAAAGCGTTTGAACTGTGTGTGCCAGTTGTGTATTTATCTAAATCCTGGACTCATGAAATTGAAACACAAGCGAAGTAATCCTGTGCTTCCAGCTGTGCGTCCAGATTTGATGTACAATATTAACACGTTAGCCATGTGTCCTGTGAATTACCCAAAGCAGCAAAGAGAATAAAAGTTGGCTGTTTTGGTGCGTAGCTGTCACAATGTTTCTTGTCACTATTGTCAGATCCTTTCTTCGCCCTTAAACCACTTTAGGCTGCTTGTCCTCTGCTCTGGAAAACACCATAATTACACTGTTTGTGATGAAGCCCCAGGGCGTATTTGTCCTTAGATTTGCCCTCAACTTCAGCGTCTTTTCCTCTTCCTCTTGCACTTCAAACATACCTTACATTGTTTTCTTCAGCCATCGTTTCTTACTTTAGCGCCTGCCCGTAGCGTCTTGTTTGTGTTTTGTGGCGACAAGATGGGCGCGTGCTGCTTAGCTTGAAGGCTCGTGTGTGATAATAGCTCGTAGACAATGCCAATACGAAATAGTCCGAACGGGCCCCTTCACTTTCGGAAGATGACACGCAATGAGCAAGGTCACATTCTAGACTGAAAGCAATAAGCGCTTTCTTGATAGGTAATACTTTGCAGAACAAAAAAAAATAAATAAGTAAGCAGGCAGATGTGCAAGCACCTGATTAAAAATAAAATAGATTTGTGCGAGAGAGGGGCCAGTGAGGGGAGGGGGTGCAAAGAAGACTTTTTGACCCACGTGCGTGTCGCTGTGCGCCTGTATGCAGGCATCGATCCTGCAGCGGAAGCTAAAAAAATCCATTAAAAAACAGAAAGGGAACAAAATGTTACAAATTGATAGTGATGGATGTTTTCCACAGCGGCACGCACGCACGCTCCCCATCTCTTTTGTTTTTCTGACTCTTTCTGCTCCGTCATATCTGCGATCATTGTGTCTACACTGCTATCTTCTTTCATAAAACTCAACTGAAACATCCTGGCAACCAGGGAACTCCAAAATGAGCAGATTTACATTCGAGTTGGGGAGCGCCGTCCCAGCACCAACTAAATCAGTTCCTTCAGCAAGACGCTGAGGCTCAGGTGGGCTGGCAGGGCTCAATATGCTATGCCAGCCCTTCTTCCACCAGTTGTAATCCGCCTGCAGGTACACACCCATCTTTACAGCCTGCTCTCTAAATCCCCACTCCACATAAACTTCCCCTCTGATGTGCCCACCCCCAAATCTTCATCTATCATCTAGTTGGCAATGGCATTGTTTTTAATCATCAGAACCTCAAAATTATTATCGCTTCTGATGCGGCAATTAAAACTTCAGGTCAGAGGCACAACGAGCGGTGATCAGCAGCCGAGCTGAGAAGTTTTAATTAGACGATCAGAACCATTAATGCACAAAAAAAAAGGTGTGCGCTGGGAAATTAACGGGAACGTCTTAATCAGGGTTAGCGACTCCGAAGAGGAGTCAAGTGAACAGAGAGCAAAAAACAAATCATTTCCGCACCACTGGGACAAAACTCAATTAAATATGGATGCGGAAAAATGGAAATTTCCCGGCATCAGCTTCGCAGACTCTAAGAAAAGTGTAGCAAAATCTCACACAGGGGTTGACGACCCCGCTTATTGTTATTCTTGTGTAATAAAAATGAGAAAAGGGGCCAGATGCTGAGGTCCGGGCATCGTGGCGCACGTCCATCAGTGGCTTTCCGCTTGACTAGCGCGCGGAGCAGAACAATTTCAAACACACTGCCTGCAATGGCCGCTGTGATTTGGAAAACACACACACACACACACATCTCAAAGACACAGCCCGGGTTCAAGGAGGTACACACTGATTGTTTCATCCACCAAAGGTTCATAAAGTTATAAGCTAAAGCAAATCTCAGTTGCATCATGTAAAATAATCTTCATCTCGCAGACCCTGTTTGTATTAATTAAGTCCTGATATTGCTTACTTATTTGCCTCCGCATCGTTCATATTGGAACTCAGCAGGAATCTTCAACAAACACTAATTTTAATAGTTTTATGGGGTAAATGTATTCGCTGTGTTCATGACACTAAAGTGGTTCGGCAGCTACCACTCTTAGTCCGACTATAAAACTCATCAGCTGCACAAACAAACTAAATTAAAGATTTACTGTCGACACGGGTTTTTAAAAAATCTAGATGTAAATTTTTACAACATAAGACACGTAGTGCGAGTAAAATGGATAATTAGTAGCAAGATGACAAAAAAAAAATTCACACAGGTTTACTTGGAGGTGATATATTTAAAACACAAGCAAACAAATATTATCTATTATATAGAGGCATGAAACTGATCTTGAAATGACCTAAAGTTGAGGAAGGAGAATGCGTATGGAGTCTCTATGTTGCGCATTAAAAATAATAAAATAAATAAATAAATTAAAAAAAAAGAATTGGACTCGGCTGAAGTCAGACAGACGTAAAGCCGTGACCCGACTCGTCACAGCCATCATTAAAATTCTCACATCCTTTCGTCGAAAGCCGCCTTGATTACAGTCTGTGCGCGTTCACGCAGATAATGCACTTCCAACAGCGTTATTAGGATTTGAAACGCCACTTGATTGGGCGTGATATCGTTCTGGCACACAAACAGAGCGTCTACATAAAAAACAACAACAACAAAAAAAAAAAAACAGACCTTTGGGGAGTCGTTTGTCGGCTCCGCGGTGTGTCGAACGCCTCTGAAAAAAAAACAGACTCTGAAAAGAACTTTCTGAGTCAACTTGAATAGGAACCAAGCCCATTTCAAGCATTTTGAATTGTTTCCTTTCTTCTTTTCCGCAGGTTTTGGCCTTATACAGACAAGAAATGGCGCTTGTGCTTTGCTCTGCGCTGTTTCCACTAAAAATAGTGTCACACTTAACATAAAGCAGCTGGAGAAATTTTATTCAGACATGTTCGACTTCAAACCTCTTGCTTTTTTTTTTTTTTTTTTTTTTTTGCTGTTGTTTTTTTTGTTCTTGTTTTTTATCCAAACTCGCAATCCAGACTGTGCTTGACAATTAACACACCGGGGTAAAACAAAAGTGTAAATACATCCAATCCACATGACAGCCTTGTTTTTCTTTCTGATATTCATTAATAAGGCAGAACGCTTAGTGGACTCATCGGGAGGTGGAGGAGTTGCTCCCAGAGGGAAACCATCTTTCATGTAGGTCCCCTTAGATTTGATATCATTGTACGCTATCATGCACACAAACGACTTGAGGTAAACAGCTTTCGTGTTACCATAGCAATCTGTAATGTAAGCAAAGGGCAAAAGAGCTGCTGCGGACAGAAACCTCAGCATAAATAATAGTGAAGACAGCTTCTATAAACCATCCAACCTTAACACCGTCCTCCTCGGGGCCTTTTAAGTAAGTTCTGCTCACGTTCTTTGTTGTTAAAAGAAAATCCGACATAAATAGTCTCTCGTGGAGAGGAACAACTGTGCAGGGGTCATTTTCTACGAGGATCCAGCGATGGCAATGCAAAGGTATTGGTAGTTAAAGCATGAAATACTGAACACGGTAAAAAGAAAAGGGGGGGGGGGGGGGAGACCTCCACTGCAACACCCAAATGACCTCAATCTTGCTTGGAGTGTACTTGTAAAAAAAAAAAAAAAAAAAAGTTGGAAATTTATGTCTTCCACTTCCTAATAGTTTTTCCAGCTGATTTTGTTTCTCTACCACCCCCCCCGCCCTCTGCCCCCCTTGAAAAAAAATTGCTGTCCTCTAAAAGGTTACCCTTTCAGCCCTGCTTGCAATTGTCTAACACTAATTTGTTGGTGTAATGTGCCGTTGCTACTTGCCCCCACCCCCAGCTCTCAAAACGACATCATTCCTGAAGTCATTGTTTCACTGAGGAAGTGTGCAATGTAAATACAGTAACTGAGAAAGCATGTGTGGCAAGCGCTGCTTGCATTGTCCGCTGACGGGGTGATTTGTACACTCCCTCCAATGGTATATCCTCTAATGATTCTTTGCTAAAGAAAATGAAAACAGGATTTTATGTTGCACCAGCGTGATTTACATAATGCCAGCAATGGCTCACGCGTGATTGTGTTGCGTTTTATGGCCGAGGGAAAATGAAGTGGCTTGCACTTGTTATAGAAAGTCAATTGAGTCTTAAAGATAGAACTTTGCAACCTATGATATCATGCATTCCTCTCCAGTGAAATTGTGCGCATATTATGTTAGGCGAGATGCAGCGTCAACACAACGAGAATAAATATCCGCTTCAGCCGGCTGCCGGAGCTTTACGTGAAATGAAAAAAACAGATCCCAACTTTTAAAAATATCGCAAATGGCGCGTTGCTCCTTAGTTATTTACAACCTCGATAAAAATCTGGCCTTGAGTCAGAGTCTGCAAAATGCCGTTGCAAGGTGAACTTTGGTGGCTCTGGAAATAAAGTGAAAGGTAACAGAGTGCACTTTCTGCCCTAAAAAGGCAGCTCGGGATGTGGAATGCCACAGGCAGCTGTTCCTGCCTCATCAGAGGACATGTTATAAAGATAGCCCCACTTGGGTTGAAATAATGCCACCCATTCCCGCCCCAAAGCACACTCTATCACACTCTATTGTTCCGGGAGGCCATCGTGGGGGGAGCCGGGCCATACGGTACGTCCAGGCCGCATGTCAAACGCGCTGACTTGCTGCGTGCTTTTGCATGACGTGCGACCGTCACGTTAGATGTCAGACTTGAGCGTCACAACCCAGAGTCGTGTTGTTGATCATAAGCACGCACACATTTTCTTTTTTAATCACTGGTAGTGTCCGTAAGCATTTATTTGTACAGTTGAGGCAAGAATGATTCATACCTTTGTCAAATTTTGAGTCAGAGTGACTTTCTGTTTGTTAATGGGTATCTTTAAGCTAGAAATGACGCATTATAGTGGCAAAAGTTGGATTAAGGGTAAAACAAAAAGTGAATAAGTACACCCAAAAAAAAAAATATTTTTTTTTATCACTCCACTTTAAAAGTGTTTTGAATCTGCGTATCGCTCTCTTGTCTCAGAGGCAGGTCGGGTCCACAGCCTCTAGAAGCACGATTGAAGATAACATTTCAGTGTTTCTATAGCGCTGTCATGTGAAGGATTATCTCGCCTGCTTGTACTGTAGTAGCATAAGGGGGAGAAGGGGGGGGTGATACATATCTGTCTGTGGTTTCAGCTGCCACTGCTCTTTTCTCCTTGTTTTTTTTCCACCACCCTGAGCTGCCAGTGGAGGTGCCACTTGGAAAGATATGTACAGTATCTCTGTGTCCTCACTCTTGTGCTCTTTTAAGTGCTTTGGACGAGTTATTAATAGCGGCAGTTACCATTCAATGTCCGTTGTTTTTCCATTGTGATATTTGAAATCCGATGTTGTTTATGACTGTATGCTTTGCAAGGAACCTCACAGTTCTCCTATTGAGAGCACGTCAAAGTGAGAGACTTAATCGACTATTTTCTGTTTTTCTTCTCCTCCCTCAGCTGAAAGGAGTTTATGCACTGAAACGACCTCAGGAAAACCCAAGATGGCCGCCAAAAGGAAAGGTGGCCTAAAACTCAATGCTATCTGTGCCAAGTTGAGCCGCCAGGTGGTGTTTGACAGTAGCTCGCAGAATGCCGAGGGAGAACAGAGCGTCGCTGAAAACAGCGAGCACGGCAGTTCCCACTACGATGACGAGACCAACTTCCACGAGAGCCTGAACTTGAGTCAGAGCCTAGAGGAGGACCAGAAGAGACGCGAGGCCATCGAAAAGTGGGTCAATGGCGAGTACGGCGACGAGCCGCCGGCGCCGGAGGGCGGCGACGAGCAGGAGCACGAGCCCCAAGACGCCGACGATGAAGACGCCCCTCCCGAAGGTGTCTACATGGTCCAGCCCAAAGGCTGCAGCGACGACGAAGATAACAACGGCGAGGAGGCGGAGCCCTTGGTTGGCTCTCAGGATGGCAGTTACCACGACGACAAAGATGCTGACAACGGGCCTTCCAAGCCTGACGCCTACATGCCGCCGAGCGAGGCCCAGAGCCGCCAAGCACCTTTCTCCTCTCCAGGTACATTTGACACCAGTCACTTTACTCAGCACCCTTTCTTTGCCCTTTAAAAAAAAGTCCACTTTAGAGTATTAAGGGGCAAAGGCTCAATTTGTGAGTGTGTGTGTGAGTGAGAGAGAGAGAGAGAGAGACATTGCCACATGCACATAAGCTTAAGTGTGCCCATTATTGGAAAGAGACACTCTAGAGTTGCGTTATGAATAGTCGATGACATTATTACCCTAAAGGCGGATTCAACTGGCGTGCTGGAGGGCGAACATAGGAACTTGTCAGTGTGTGCTAAACTGTACGAAGAACTTCATAAATGGAGTAGGCTTACAACGCCAGGCAGTTGTAGCAGCTGCGCGTGGTCAAGAGCACATGGCGGGGCCGGACTAAGCTTCATATTACACTCAGGATTACATATTGAGTCTTTGATTGTCCCTAAGCTCACTAAAGTTAGCCACTGCTGCACCATCAGCTTGACTATGTTCTGCAAAACATTATCTGCCAAGGGATCGGGAATAGTCGTAAAAACATAACATCCATCCTTGGCCCTCCCTTAAAATTACTCAAAAAGAAGATACATCGGAGATGATGCAATTGATCTGTTCCATGGCTAAAATGTGTTTGTACAGGGACTATTTTAACAGACTTTTTTCATATACCTGTAGTAAGATATTATTCGATAGAATAATTGAGTCTAAAAATATTTAGTAGTGACATCCCTAATTGAAAAACAAGGTGTCGTTTGAGAATGCTCACAAAAAAAGTAATATTTTACAGTTGAAAACTAACAATAAAAAGCTAATTGGGTAGAAATACAGTATTTATTTAAAAAAAAAAATCATTTTTATGCTCTTATTGTCTGTCAATATATGACTAAATCTGTTTGAATAAGCACAGAAGGCCCACACTCTTACCTCCACGATTGCACTATTACTGCAACAATTCATTTTATTTTTCCCTCGGAGTTCCTCTTTGTTGATTGTAAGTAGGGCATCTATACTTCTGTGTTTCTGATCAGCACACAATTAAAACATTTTTCATTCTCTCTCTTTCTCTCCCTCTCCACTGTCGTTCAAAGGCTGATGCGCAGTGCACATCATTATGCATATAAACATAGTGGCTTAATTATCTCTCACAACATCAGTGACAATGTAATTAACAAACATTGCAAGATCAATGAGAGAAACTGTGACCTTCAAAACATTTAACTCCTCACGCTGAGGCATCGTAAGGGATTTCCTATCAGTGCCAAACCCCTGAATAGTTTTCAAGATAATTTAAATGTGGGATGAGAGCCTCCGTCCGTATTTGTCAGTTAACAGCAAATACAAAATGCTCATATAGACCAAATAAGTTTGACCAAGACTCACATTTTGCTCAACTCTTAAAAGTTACTTTATATTTTAATCTATTTCAGAAGCTTTTTTAAATCTAATAATTAAAAGTAGCAATAATGTATGTCGAAAAAAAAATCAAAGGGACACATAAAGCCATCTTTGATTAAAATGTTGATCAGTGTAATGAAAAAATAAAATGTCACAATCTTACGTGTTATTTTAAGTTGGTTAACATTTAACGTAACTAAAAAAAAATGCATATCTGCAAGTGGTTTACATTGTGCAGGTATGATTCCAAAGTGACAAGCCTGCTCATGTTCCGACTCTAGATTAGTCCATATATAGCCACTAGCGTGCACCTTTATCATCAGCGACACCTCTGCCTCTCGTCCCGTTTGCAGACCCGCTATGCCACACTGATGCCCATATTTGGCTTGCTTAAAGGAGATATAATGCCCATCTGTTATCATATCTGCGAGGGAAAATGTGGCCTAATTGTCTCCAATATAGACAAGGCAGGTCTGCGTCTTGTTGCATTTTCAAGTGAGGAAGATTGCGAAGATTTTCCAGTGCCACCAAAGACACATTCAACGGCTACAGGAAAATGAATGAATTAAGATTTCCGTGATGTTCACATTAGAAAGGATCAATAGAACCTTAAATGTCAGTGGGAAGCAGCCTGATAGAGCTTGAGTGGGAAAAGTCATTTGCACTGTGTTTAAAAAAAAAAAAAAAAAAAAAAGGTTATCTCCTGTGCGTGTCAGCCCTAATCCTTGCAAGCCAACATCATTTGCCTCGCACTGATAGCCTTGTCACATGGCTCGCTCTCTAAATACACTCCTTGCGCTTTTTTCTTCTTTCCCAGGATGACGATAATACCGCAAGTAAATAAAATACTTTGAAAAAGCATATTGGCACCGCCGCAAATTACATATATATGCTTTTTTTTTTTTTATACAATACTCGCTCTGATGTAAAAAGAGGACATTACTCAAAGTCAATACGGATTAATCATAGCAGGGTCAATGTTTACATAAGTGATTATCATATATATTTAATTTTCAAATTGGCAATTTGGTGATAGGCTTTTTCATTATACCTCAAGTAGTCCAATGAAGTGCCATGTTGTGTGGTATAACCGGTATGGTAACTTTAGAGATATATGATCCACTGTGTCCTGGAATGACCTGAAAAAAAGAAAGCAGCACCAAAGTCCATTCAAACACTCTCAAGACAGTCACACCTGTTGTGAAGGTTTAGTACCCTAACGTGTGTTAAAGCACATTGAAATGCTGCCAGCCCGTTACCCCTCCTAAGACAAATAAGTCAATAAATGAATAAAAAGGTGAAGGGAAACAGGAGGCAACTCCAGTTTCAGTTTATGTGAAAACATTTGATGGAATTATCTATGGGCGGCTGATTCATTCAAGCATTCCTCTTAAATGTTTCATGCCCTTTTCGATCCACCGGATACTCTTTCACACTGATCCACCACGCACAAGAGCGACCCCAAAGCAGTGGGTGGAAATTTGGGGATTATTTTACATGCTGCTCAGGAGATGTGAAAAGCAGAGCGCAGCAACTCATTTAGCAATAACTGAGAAATTGGAGACAGGAGCTGAAATATTTGTGTATTAATTACACGAGTGGTAGGCGGTATTACCTCTGACCAGCTTAAGTGCGCTCTGCGGCTGAAAAAGCAATAAAGCACTTTTTTCGATGGGTAATGGGCAGTCAACTTTGCAGCAAAACATTTTAGGAAAAGTTAAGCGCTATTGCATGTAGGGATGTGGATAATGCTGCCTGGAGGAATTGGAATGGAGCATGTAGTAGTTCCCATAGCTGATCATAAACTTGCTGTTCTTTTTCAGATGTGACATGTGACTTTTTGGAGAAAGGGGGTTTAAAGATTAAACAAGTGAAGGTGTTGAAAGTAATATAATAAATATCATTCAATATTGTCAAATACCAACATGTGACTATAAGTAAGACTCTACTTTGTTGACAGTTTCACAAGTATGACGTCTTTTTGTCTTTTAGCTTGTCATTTGATATTCTACACACAATCAAGTTTCACAAACCGCAACGCATTTGTGTTTGTCGTGAATTGATTTGCAATGAGCCGATTCAAAAATCTCCAAGGTTTGTGTTCAGCGTTTGCTCGATCCAGTCAACCTGCAAATTTTGCAGAGGCGTAACGTTGAAACCAAAACAGGAAAAGCGCTACCTCAGACTGCCTGTTGACTGTTTGTCAAATGAAAACAAAATACACCAAGATGTTGTGACCCGGTTGTTTAAAACACTTTGCCAGCAAGTATATTTATTTCATCAAATCATATTTGCATCGATTTTACTAATATTTGTGACGTATTACATCATAATTCATGTCCTTTTAAAATGTTGTTTCAGTGATGTAAACTGAAGCAGTCATGAAAGTTTTACCTGTCAAATATGATCTTTGCATTGTTTCAGGAGAAGCATCTGCCCTGCGAGACTATGCAGCCAACACAATGAATGAGTTTTTGGGAATGTTTGGCTATGACGACCACCATATGCGGGATGAGCTCAACAAGAAGCTCACCTTTGAGAAGCTCAAAGCCGCTACCTCAGACCCCTCGACCCTCAGTAGCGAAGAGGCCTCTCGCCGAGCCCGCTTCTCCAAGTATGAAGAGTACATCCGGAAGTTAAAAGCCGGTGAGACTCTTCCGTGGCCCATGCGTGCGTCCCCACCCAAACCAGATGACCTCAATTCAAAACTGTCCCAAGACAAAAGTCCAACCATGCTCCAGACCTCCGGTGGCCTCCCAACAGCCGAGGCTCCGATCTATCCCACAAGCTTGGATCACAAGCAGCAAGGAGGAGCTCCTTTGGTTGCCGCTCAGCCATCGAATCCCTCTCACTTGCAGAACATAGCCTCCCGGGCCTCCAAGTATGACTTCTTTATTCAGAAACTGAAAATGGGTGAGAGTATACAGCCCAATGGTAATGCTTTTAAACGACCCTCCAAATATGACCTGGAGAACGTCAAGTTCCTGAACCTTTTCAAACCGGGCGACGGCAGCCCTGACATGGGCGGGGCCATTGCCTTTAAGACTGGTAAAGGTGGTCGCCCTTCCAAGTATGACATCAGAACAATCCAAAAGATGATGCCAGGAAATCCCGAAGGCTCGCTGATGCCCAACATTCTCGCGACTGCACCGGGGAACCCCGGAGCGCCCGGTGTCCCCACCATCGGCGCAGCTGGGGCCAGCATTCCACCGGGACTCACCGTGGACCAGACGGGTCATATAAGCTTTAGCACATCTGCATCCGACTACCTGAAGTCCAGCTTTTCCAAAACTGACTCCATCACCACTGGCACTGTGTCCTCCGTTAAGTAAGTCTGCGCAAACATTCAGGATTTTAAGACAAATTTCATCTGTTTTGATATTTATATATTGCCGCATGGATGCAGTTAGTGAACCCACACCAGAACCACAAGAACATGCTTTGCAAATTTTACTATGAGATAAACAATTCATACACAACTAAAAGTTGTTTAATCAGATTATTTCTTTTTTTAAATAACACACACGGTGTAACATAAATGTTGGGAGCTTAGTGCTAAAGTTATTGCTTCGCAAAGGAGCAGCTGAAGCCATGAGCTCACACACACACGTGACTGCTACAGCGAGTCACTTTGCCCGACGTAAAGGTAATTACCTCAGTGGAAGCCAACAGTACTGTAGTGTGAAATAGTGCATACAGCCCAATAGGACAGCGACATGATGAGTTGCGAAGGCACATGAAGTGTTTACTCGCTGTAGAGGCCCACTGGCGACTGATTTAGCCCAGTCATCGCAAAGTGACTGACTTGGTTCATTTTGGCTCGGGTGTAACAACCCTCCCTTTAATTACTTTGGAGTCATGGCTAACCTATCGCCGAGTCACATGGGCACATGCAACACTTTAAAGTAAGCGAACGAGAGGTACGCTAGTGTGCACCATTGGTGCCGAACCACTGTTTGATTAGTTTTAATCTCGTTTCTAGTTAGGTGAGGGCTATCAAAGGCAGCGTTCAAGAGCCCTCGGGCGCGTCTCCCTTGGGGGTTGGCCTTGGCTGGATTGGATTGTGGCTCACATGAGCTACAAGCTTGGCTAACTGACCCGTTTAGTGTGAGACATGGTCTGGCAGGACGTCCTCCCCTCTGGGCCAGATTAACCTCAGGTCATTCCCCATGTGGAGCTTCGCATGGAACTAAATGCCGCTGCTGAGGGGGACCAAAGCTGCATTGTAACTGTCATCCTGCAGATAGTACTGCTACCTTACAAAGGGAATCTTATCTCGGGTGAAAAAATATCATCCATTTAAATCCTTTCAAAGGTGAATCAGCTGGATATCTGAATAGTCCCATAAAGAGGACAGAATTTTCTTCCACTAGCCCATTATCCAGTTTTGCATATAAGCACTCACCAAAACACCCCCATAAAAGATTAATGTCCTTTTTGCTCCTGCATTTCTCCTTCCATTGGTTGAAAGGCCATGCATCAAATGTGTGCTCCTTCCGTCTCTGATTCATATGGCACAGGAAAATGCTGCTCTGCCGCGAGAAAATGTGAATTGATAGTCGAAAGTTTCCGCAAGTAAATATTGTGTCACTTTGTGTTTATTAACAACAGGCAGCCCAAACCTGCCATTAATCCTGTACCTTTTGTGTTTCCTGCGGCGTTAGGAATGGCCTGCCACCAGATAAACCTGCCAGCGACGACGTCAACCTCTACCAGAAATACATCGCCAGGTATGCAAATCCTTCAACGGGCCATGCTAAGCACCAATGAAACAATACATCCAAAGAGAGACAAAGCATTTCCCCTTCCACTGATGGTGTTTTATTCAGTGGTGTAACTAGATTCTGTTATGAAGATGCTCCATGTGCAGTGAATTGATTAAGAAAGAAACAATTTATGTGGCGAGCGGGATGAAAGGCAATGAAAACGAAATGGGTTGATTGTGCTTGTGACTGTAAATGTTGGATTACATTGCCAGGGTGTGCATACGCGCACGTGCTTAACCCACCTTTCATTAAACATGGCCTCAGATAAATACTAATTGTTGAGCTACTTCAACTTAAACTACGGTGTTCTTACTAATAATAATACGTTGGTGGAATACGAATTACGCAGCAAAATCCATTAGTTTTTATCAATTTTGCCATTTTGCTGTTGACTGAAGGTGACATCACAGCGCCTACGGGCTCAGGTAACGACAGCCACGGCTCACCTATTTTCTGGGTTTGGTCTTGTGATATTCGAATGCCGAGGCCCTTAGGCACTATGATGTCGTTTTCAGTCGACAGCACGTGGCAAAGTGGCCGGCGCCTGAGATGCTTAAAAACAGGTCGAGTTTGCAGCTTAAATCATATTCCAAAGAGGCAATATTCATCAGAGTGCCGTTTCAGACTCGCGGGGGCGCGTCAAACATTTTATTGTAAACAAGACAACGCTAACACAGCAAGTGGCGCGTTTGTCTCAATATTATCAGCGCGTGCATCACAGTCCTTCTCAAGATTTTTTTGTCTTGGAAGTAGTACACAAGAAAGGAGGTAGACCGGGAAGAGAATGGCAATTGTAGCATCTGCCTTCATACAACACGCGTTTGTAAACATGTCGATAATTTTCAAAGAAGGGATACGTAATGAGAAGCGCACAGCATGTATCAAATTGCAAACACTGTTCATTTCCGCGTTGGCCTTTTCTTACCAACAAGTTTATATGTGCGGAGAGCACATCATTGCATTGTGGCACCTTTGGATGAGAAGGCAAATATTCTACCAGCAATAAAACAATACCTCCAAACTCACACAGAAATGTAACGTGGATGTGTGTTGTAATTAAGACCACATAAAGCCAAACCAAGTAAAGTCCAAGATTTCTTTGTGCTATAGATCAACACAATTGTATTATTTCTGTTTTCTTTTCTGTTGGTCTGCCATTTATTTTTAAATGCACGATGCATATAAAAAGTCAATCAATTACAAAATAAAAAGGAACAAAATAAAGGAAGTAGAGGTGTCTTTGATGGCCACAGAACAATGCCGATGTCCCCCCCCTCCACTCCCCCCCACATCCGCGCCACCTCTCCCCCTGGTTACTAGATTCATTTAGAGCTGATGCTCAAAGGTGATAATCACTTGTTTGTTTATTCGGTCTAAAAAAGAAAGAAAAGCAGCATTTGAAAAGCCGAAGTGGCTTTGGCGTTAATGATTACTTCTCCAAGCCATAACATGAAGGGCACAAATCAAAGCCTTGGCACTGACACACACGCGCGTGCAAACACACACGGACACGCACAAAACCTCTTCCTTGGACTGATTACATTTTGCAAGAAGATTTAATTAAGGAATTTTTAATGAGGCTTCTGCTGGCACTGCCAAGAACTGTTTTGATATTTGCACTGCATAATGCATAAAATTTGTCTAAACATCTCGGCAGTTGATGCACGGGGAGGCTGCAGATAAGCTCAGATACAGTTTCAATTTCCGTGTTGGGTTGGGTTGGAGGGAAAGAGAAAGGAGGGATGGAAAAATGGGAAAGGAGAGCTCATAAAAAGGGCAAATGTAGCACAGAGTGGGAGATAGGAGTGGGGGAGGCTCCTCCTTGGAGCTAATGAGCACACGCAAGTTCTAAAAACTGCTTTGTACATGTGTTTGCACCCAATCCTTGTAAAAAAAAAAAAAAAAAAAGAGTTATCTAATCTCCTCACCACAAAACATTTGAGGCTTCCCTGGTTGTGTTTAGTCGCAGTTTTCCCTCTTACTTTCACGCACCCACGAATTGCCTCGGCACTTTGATCCGTGTCTCTATTGTAACTGGAGATGCGCTGCAATCTCTGCATCGTGGCGATATTAATATTTAATCTGCCGCTGAATAGCGGCGGCCCATTAGGCCCCCTGACGCGGCAAGTGGGAATTGTCCAGAGGCAAAGTGATACAGCTGGGCAATGAGCAGAGGGGTGGGCCGCAGTCTCAGGGGGCTCTGTGTGTTCATAAGGATGTATGCACGTGAACGAGGAGTGTATAGAAAGCACAAATGTTTCAGACATGTGTTGGCTTTATTGCTTTTTAAACCCCCTCCTCAATTTAGTTCTGCCGTGTTCCAGGCGCAAACGCACTTTCACACCCATGCATTGGACGAAAAAAAAAAAAAGAAAAAAAAGAGTAGTGGATATGGCGTTCAATTAGCTTAATGAACTCTGCAAAGTGATCTGTAAATGCAGCTCTGGGATAATCTGAACAAGGAAAAAACAGAAAGCGAGATGGGAAAAAAAATATTACTTAGTCCCCATCACTCCCCCCAAACACACACACACACACACACACACACGCACACTCCCTCCTCTCCTCTAGCGCTAGCAGATGGAGTTCTTGGCAGCAGCAGTGCAATGTTTATTTGTGTGTTTTCACTGGTAATTGGAGGATTTTAACAGTCATCATCGTCTGGCTTATAATCAGCGCCATAAAGTTGCTGTACTGTAGCAGGCAACAGCCGCCTTTTCCTATCTAGCGTCACACTAGATGAGAAGATGGTGAAAGGAAAGCTTTCTGATTTAAAAAAATAAATAAATAAATAAATCAGTATGATGTTTCTACGTCTCAAAATATAAGACCCTTTCCTCCCCAATAATGCAATAATGACATCGATTTGACAAGGATTTTCACAGCGTCGCGACATAAAGCATCAGGGGGCTTCACTGTGTGTAATAAGTGTGTCTTACGGCTGCGTTGGCAATAAATGGAGATAATTTGCCTGAAATTGGTGTGACAGCCCGGTAAATTGTCGCGTGGAGTGGTTTGTGAGCAGCGCTACTTTGAAGGTGAGTTGAGCGTCATGCCTTTGAAAACTCGCTCACCTGTTTTATTGCGCCTGCTTTCACTGTTGACAGGCTTCTTGATAGCCTTTATTGTTACACAGCTGTCCTAAATAGAAGTCCCCTCCATAGCCTGCGCCTATGTACAGAGGCGACAAAAATAACATTATATGTCATGTAAGGGGTCAAATTTGGTGCAGAAGTGTGGGCCTGGTTTTCGCTAAAAGTTCACCATTGCTTGGTAGGTTGGTAATCTCCCACTGCAAAGATATTCTCTTTTTAGATTATACGCAACTCACCTTGTCATTGGAATTAGGAAACAAGCGTTGCTCATCTTTTGTCCTGTTGGTGCAGCCCTTCCTCATCTCAGCGCTTCACTGCAATCTCCATTCCCATTTTAACCACTGCAGCATATTGCTTGAATTTTGCACAACTTACACATGATTTTTTTACATAGTGAAATAAGTCTTCTTTTGGTCTTCTTTTTGGGGATTGTGGTTACGCAAACTGCATGCAAAATGAATATGCCAACAAGCCCCACGGCACATGCGTATTGTCACAGTGTGCCCTTTGTTTTAAGGCAAACCACATTAGAACTTTGAAAATGTGACACAATTGAATTTACTGTAACACACCATAATCTCAGTCAATGAGAATCGTTTTCAACTCCGTGCTCACTGCACATTTAATTTTTCTTTTTTGCTCTTCTTATTATTCTCATTGTTATTTATTTGCCTTATGCTTTTAATGTTTAAATGTATCATTTTTGCATTTTACTGGAGGCAGCCAGGCTGTGACAATTGCGTTTCTCTTCAGAGATAATGTTATGTGTCAAATGTTCAGTTTTTACCCCAAAGTGGAAAATGGCAAATATAGTCAATTCCATTTTAAAAGCCATTTTATCCAAGTGGAGTTGCCTAAGAAATTCATTTTTTCACATGTCTTAATGTGTTTATTTTTCAGGTTTTCTGGGAGTCAACACTGCGGCCATGTGCATTGTGCCTACCAGTACAGGGAGCACTACCACTGCATGGACCCTGAGTGTAACTACCAGGTGAGCGTGAGTAATTTCTCCCTTTTTGAACAGCACTTAATGATTTAATTTGCGCTCACCCTGAAAACAATGCTGAAAGAAATAATGTTGCAACATTTGAGAGGTTTCAAGAACTGAGCGTAAGTCTGGAACAAAAAGTGTTCCGATAAAAATGTTGTTGTTTTGTCACGCAATGAAAAAGGAGACGTGACTACACAAACAGTGTGATGTGTCATCTTTTCATTATTCATAACTTCCTGCCGCATTTTAACTAATAATAAGTTTGTTAGCCTGTGGTTTTCCAAACAAAGCATTGTTTCGTTTGAAAGTGTCCCCTGGCTATTACTGTTCCCTGCTTGAAATGTGTTTATGATTTTGTTATTTATTTAGCAATATGCATCATTTAAAAACGTACCACCGTGGGGAAGAGTTGTCTCTAATCCAGTTTCTTGAATTTAACCTTGGTTAGGAAAGAGATCAATTATGTTGAGTAAATCACATAGCTGCAGCATATGGATTCGTCAAAAATGTCCCGACATCTCAACTCTGCACCATTTTCCGACTGAAGCCACTCTTTTTATTTTTTGGATGGCCACTGTTCAGAAAAATAATTTCATGTCATCATTTCGGGCGTTAGTTCGGGTGATCACCGTAATTTCCATGCATGGGCCCACGTTCCTCCGCTGCTTCTGCGCAAATCTTCTCGGCTAGCCGCTGTGGGTGTCAATTCCCTGAAAAGGAAAAAAAAGCACATGATGTGCAGTCCCTTTCGAAGTGATAACTCATGAAATGTTACGTGACACACACTCCTGGAATATTATCCCACTGCCAGCCTCTGGCCTATTGGCTGAGTCTTAACATTCTCCTTTCATGGGCTTGTACATGAGGGACGGTGTGTGTGCATCTTGCCACACTAGTGGGAATCCTAAAATAAATTGTAGCAAGTGGCTCCCAACCTTCATCACCACTCGACTGAAAATGAGATCTTTTTCCCAGTCAGCTCTCTCCATGGCCTATTTTGGACGCCTTGATGGATCGAATGTACAGAGACTGTTTTTCCAACTCATCTTCCGGTCCACGGCAGACCGACGTTCAGACATGTGCCGGGCTTTTTTTTTTTCCAGGAAAATCCTAAAAAGAGCTGAATATTAAGGATCCTAATGAAGTCTTTTCGAGTCAAACGAAAAAAATATGCGGTGGGAAACAGGCCAAGAGCGATGAAGAGGCGCTTTTTTTTATATTTTGTGCGCCAGTGGAACACACAACACAAAGCAATTAGCCTACTTTGTAGAGCAATTAGTTGCTTTTCAAAACACTTCTTTCTGATGTTTTTCCCCTCAACTGGAGATGAATATGGATTGAAGACAGAAGTGTCTCATTGATTTGCACATCTCCCGTTACAGTTTCTGTTACATCAGCTTAAGGCCAATTACAGCAGATTTGGTTGCTGCGGGTCTCCGAGGACTCACTTTTCTGCTTTCTATCTGCTGCATGTGGGAGGGATCATTTATTTAGTCATTTTAGATGCGAGGTCTCTTAGCGCATGCACTCATCATAAACGACAGCAAAAGCAAGTGTTCATAAATTGAAATTCCACTCTCAGCAATTGAACGTGAAACCTTATCTCTGCAAATTGAAAGGAAAAATGTTCTTTTTGGTGGCTTGGCTTGTTCATTTATCGTCTTCTTTTTGACTCTGGACAATTAATATGGAATGTTTTATTTCTAATAGTTTCAAAAAAATCAATTGAAACATTAATCTGATGTAAATAGCACACAATGCAGCTATTGCTTAAATTAGACCTTGATACTAAGTTTTAAAAGCACAGGTTAATGAACCCAAATGGACCTTAAGTATGGATGATGTCCGCAAGAAATTAGTCATTGCCCATAAAAAAGTGGACATTTTGAGTAACAGGAAACAAAGTGAACAGGCAGCGTTTGTGGAAACTTAACACATGGAAGCCCATTCGGTCCCAGTGCGAGCATATGGGCTGCCTGTGTTTGGAGAAGACTCATGTTGAGGAAAAAACGTCTTTTGAGGCATCCTGAGCTCCCCCCCGCCCCCAATTCCCCATCCTAACCCTCCAGCCCTCAAATGCCAACTGGCCAGCGTGTGCTGCAGCTGCTGTTTCTTTCCACTGAGATAAAGTGACATGTTGCTGTATCTGTGCCTCGTTTAAATAAACACTAACCTGTTGCTTTACACATCCCCTCCACTCCCAAATGCCCCCATTCCATTGCAGAGGTTTACCAGTAAGCAGGATGTGATCAGGCACTACAACATGCACAAGAAGAGGGACAACTCCCTGCAGCACGGTTTCATGCGCTTCAGCCCTCTGGATGACTGCAGCGTCTACTACCACGGCTGCCACCTCAATGGCAAAAGTACTCATTACCACTGCATGCAGGTACATCTCAACAACAAGAACACAGTTTGCAGTTTGCACATACTTAGAAATTCTTGTTTGGCCATCTGCAGTTGAACCAATATTATCCAAACCTATTTCAATAGTCAACTTGTATTTGTTGACAGGGTATATTTGAATCGGAATTGACATGAGGAAAAACACGAAGATATTGTTTTGTCATTGTTTTTTTTTGTTTTTTTTTCTTACAGTTTAAAATTCATTCATATGCTTGGCAAACTTCCACAGCATTATAAAGGATCATATTAGCTTTGCATGAGCATTTGAATAAACTGTACATTTAAAACATGTAATCTGACATAGCCGGAATAATTTAAAACGTGGAGCTGAAATGATGGGGAAAAAAAAACTTTTTACAACTGATATCAATTTCATACAATCAAATACAAGCTCAGCATTTCAAAATTTCAGTCAATTGCTTTAGAGCTTGACTAGTGGATATTTCAAAATGTACAGTATGTATGAGTCAGTTGTCCTGATTTGCTGTCACCCTCCTAACACATGAGGCGCTCATTGACATTCAGAAGCATTTTGCTGAAAGGACTTTATTCGGGGTCTTTTTTGTTTAAAATAGCATTGATGAAAATGAGCGATTGAACATGTACTCTACAGCTAAATATAGAAGCTCCACGGCAAAAAGTGTTTTTCTTAGTGCAGCATATAGATGCTGTGACGTTCCCGTTTAAACATCAGTCATGTAGTTATGTCACTTTTATGTTTTCTCCTATTGAGTTGTTGAGAGCACATGCTGCAGTAGAGGCTTTAAGACACCAACCACATCGAGTCAAACATCAAAGGCCATTAAAATAGGCTAGCAAAGGTAAAAGGTGTCATCTCGATTTAGGGAGATAAGTCACTCACAACAAAAAAAGCACCCCCACACTCTTTTCCATCCACACTGAAGCGTCTGAAAGAATGTGTATTCAGATTGAAGATTAAAATTGATGTACTTCTATCTACACACTCAAGGCAGCTGCTCCCACCTCTTTGTTCCCTCGCTCCTTAATTGGCGTGGATGAAATTCAGTTAGGTGTTTATGGAAATGTACACATTCTTCATGTTTTAGTACCAGGCAGACGGTTGAAGAAAATTCCCCCGTCTGGATTTGTTTAATTTTTTTAGCACATCTGCTTAATTTCAATGTGTCATTTTGCTTTTAAGCATTCCTTGCTAGTGGAGGATATGCTTGAGAACGATTTGTATTTTTTTACTATGTTATTGTTATTAGAACATTTCAGCTCTTGTTTTAGCTCTGCTGTCAAGCTGCAGATGTTGGCATAGGGATCCATCCATTATCTGAGGAAACTACAGTGACATTTTTTTTTTTGATTGTTTGACTTGATATGGAGAGGTTTGCCGTTTTGTGTGGGCAACAAACACCATGGATGATATGCTGTATGTTTGATTCTTTGAATTTAAACATTGCCACTGTCCAGCCAGCACCTTCCGTATTAGGTTTGAGGGTTCAACTTGAGACCATCATGCTCCACTTTCTTCCCCTGTTAGAGTAAATTTGTGGTGACCTCTGCCTCTAAATGTGAGAGGAAAATACTGTAGTTTCAGGTACCTCTTGCTTCTTGAAAGCAGCATTGCTTTCAATAGCAAACCACAAATTAAATGTTGAACATGAGAACCATTTCTCGGACGTTTTCTTAACCACAGAAAGAGCTTCCTTGTTTGCCTCCTCTACCAAACGGAAATCCTGCGGGCCAACCCTTGTTTCTACTTGGCAGGTTGGCTGTAGCAAGGTGTACACCAGCACCTCGGATGTCATGACGCATGAAAATTTCCACAAAAAGAATGCTCAGCTGATCAATGATGGCTTCCAGAGGTTCCGTGCGACTGAGGACTGCGGCACAGTCGGGTGCCAGTTTTACGGCCAGAAGACCACGCACTTCCATTGCAGGTGACGTTTGACAAATCAAATCCACTTTTTTTTTTTTATTATTATATTTCTTTACACTAACTTACATAACCTCACAGAAAGTTTGTCCTAACTTGTGTTTTTTATACCATACCAATATTGACAAAACATTGCAAAGCTGTGTGGCATGGATTGAGGAAGAAACGTTTTGGGTGCCATTTGAAAAGATACAAAATTCATCTTCTTCTGATTTATTTCTTTGTCTCTGTAATGTACATTGTCTCCCCCTAGTGGACTGGAGTCGAACATTATTGCCGGCAAATTACCGCAACTCTTGACTTTGATAGCTGATATCAATGATTAAAAAATAACCAAGTGTGTAAAATGAAACTTCAAAAATCAGAAAAGATCAAACCGTTGTCTCCACTCTCGAATACTGAAGGCTTGTCTGAACCTGTGCCTTCCATTGGTTGGTATATATCCCACCAGATTGTTGCGGGGTTTATCCACGCTTCTACCACATGACGCAGCCATGCCTGAAGCCCTGATCCACATGCTGGCTGTCAGTTTGGACTATCCATCCATCCATTATCTGAGCCGCTTTTCCTCACAAGAGTCGCGGACCCGTTTGGACAAACAAAAGCAAAACCAAGAAAAAAAAGTAAAAAAAAATCTATGCATTCACAGCCAACTCATCCTGGGATCCAAGTACATCAGTTGGCCTCTTTTTAGTCAAGCCCCCAAAAAATCAGGAATCAGGAAAACTGAAATGCTTTAATATACTGTAACACCATATCTCCACAACAGAGTACTACATGCAAAGTAGTTGTCAGTCTTACCATTTTTTGCAGAAATAATCTTCGAACATGTCCAATATTAGCAGTCTTCCAGACACTCTTTTCTGAAATGTTTTTCTTGCAATCTGTGTCACACAAGCTGCAAGGAGAGCCACTACTTGGCAAATGACAAACAAACACACCTACTGAGGCCCACTTTGCAGTTTGCCCACAGCAAACTATGACGGAACGTCTCCCACTGCCAACCGGTGAATACGTGTCAGACAGCGGTCACTGAATTGCCTCTTTAAACAGCCCTCCATAATGGTTTGAATTATACGGAACCCTAAGTGGACATGGCCCAGGCGTCGACTGTATGTAACAGCTCACCTAACGCTCTTTATCCTCCTTATTTTCTCAGGCGCCCCGGCTGCACATTCACCTTCAAGAATAAGTGTGATATCGAGAAGCACAAGAGCTACCACATTAAGGACGACGCCTATGCCAAAGATGGCTTCAAGAAGTTCTACAAGTACGAGGAGTGCAAGTACGAGGGTTGCGTGTACAGCAAAGCCACCAACCACTTCCACTGCATCCGCTCGGGCTGCGGATTCACCTTCACCTCCACCAGCCAGATGACCTCCCACAAGCGCAAACACGAGCGCCGGCACATCCGCTCCTCCGGCGTCATGGGCCTCTCTTCCACCTTCCTGGCCCCGAAAGACGAGCCGGAAGAATCGAGCAACGATGACCTGATGGACTTCTCGGCCATCAGCAGCAAGAACTCAAGTCTGAGTGCCTCGCCCACCACCCAGCATTCTACCACTGTATCCCACCTCATGGCCACACCCACTACTGCTGTCTCCTCCTCCTCATCGGTGGGCCTCACCCTCAAGCCTACGTCCTCGCTGCCCAGTGTGGGCCAACGTATGTCCAGCCTGCTGTCCCAGGCCCTGCCCAGCAACATGCCGGTGGCCCTCTCTCTGTCCAATAGCCCCATGGCTGCTTCCAGCCCCTTCTACCCACTCATACCCAGGTTGCCTCTCCAGCCTCCTTCACATGCTGCTGGCCTGTTGTCAGCAGCCTCATCTGGGGCCCATTCCATGCCCACCGACTCGCTGACCCAAGGCTGCTCTACAGCGGGGGCGGACGGAGCCATGGCTTCTACCCCGACCTCCTTTTCCAGCTCCTCCATTATGGAGAAGATTTCGGCCAGCAAAGGTCTGATATCACCCATGATGGCCAGGCTGGCTGCTGCTGCGCTGAAGCCTTCCAACGGACCAGATGCAGGTCAGCCACTCCAACGACAATCACAAATCCAAAGATCATTTACCCTCAAATTGTCTTGAAAGCTCTAATAAGTCCTTTTGTACCCGTCAAGGCACGAATGTATCCCCACTGAATTATTATTGGATTCAAATGACACCATGTCAACAAGAGGACAACACTAGGGTCACTTTTTTTGTCTTAAAGGGCCATACCAGAAGCATGTTCTTCTGCTCTGGGCTTGTTGTTGTGTTGATGATGGTTCGTGCAATACTCATCATGCATTTGGAGAAAAATGCGTTGACAGAGCCGAGTAGACCCTGTAAAAGTCTTTTATGATGCTCAGCGAAAGGGGGGAGGCGAGCTCCCGGGGCCTGTGTGGTGGTTGAGGTGGTTCCTCATCATCAGCCCTCTTATCTGTGTCTGTCTGCGCCTGTTCCAAGCAAATGGAGGTGGAATCAAATTAAGCGTTGAGGGGGAAAAAAAACAAGAACAAAAAATCATGTTTTTTGTTTTTTTTTTGGGAGCTCCAAGCAAACTAAATTCTGAGGAAAAAAAACAACAGAAATCAGCCAAGCAGAAATGACAGCTGAGAGATTTTCCTCCTTCCATTAATACAAGATCAGAGACACACTTGCACGCATCAGCAAAGACACGCTTTTTGAAATTCCCTCAAAAACATGTCAACATCTATTTAGCATAAACAAAATCCACATACACTTTGAGAGGTAATTGCCGTGTTTGTGTTTATCATATTGTGCTCAATCAAGCCCACGAAAATGGAAATAAAAAGAAAGTTAAAGCCTTTAATTGATGAAGAACTGCACAGCGCTGTCTTAAATGTTGTCGCAGTGGGACCTCCTGTGCTGAGCCAGAGCAGGTGGGGTGCATGATAGAGATTGAGGCTGCAAGGGAGAGTGCGTCCGGATGTTGAGACTGGGAAGGTTTACAATTCCTAGTGGTGCTCCCTGGGAGATCTTTGGGACGCCTGCTCCGGGGGGGCTGAGGCGACCGAGCCCAGGCTGTCAGGCAGAGCTCCACCTCTGTGCTTCTAGCAGGTAGTCGCAATTGCTTGAAAGGGGCCCCTGCTGAGGGCGGGACCTCCACAGATGGTGCCAGCACCACCCCTTCTTTATGGCCCAGAGAGAGGCATCAACTCACATTTCGCTGCTGTTTAGCATCTAAAATTTTATAACGTCTATTGTAAGGTTGAGTGGAGACACAGGATGGGGGGTTAGCTGTGGTTTTGCTTCTCGGATTTGTCTCATCAATGTGTGATTTTTTTTTTTTTTGTGGGGGCTAAAATATAGGAAGTGGTTTTACTTCTCTTTCACAAAAATAAGTCCGTGTTCCAGTGGCCATTTCCATTGAGCCTTTTTTCCGTTGCTTTTACAATATGACAGTGAGCCTTTTTTTTTCTTTTACTTCCGCTATTTTTAATTAATGTTCCTCTCTAATTTACCCCTGCGTGTTTTGCCCAGAGATTCGAGCATATGAAAGGTTTACTAATTAGACACACTGTACAAATGATCTTTCGCAAGCTCTGTATCTTATCCAGCGCAATTACATGGCGGTACATTATTCCTGGATAATTTCCAGAAAGAAGCTGCTTTGAGACAAACTCATTTGTACTCCCTCTTTGGGAAAGAAAAAAAAAATCATAATGATTTGAAACAGAACAAGAGATGTTTGCACTTTCATCCGCCCTAAACAGTCAATTTATCCTCTGAGAATTTGAAAGAATTCTTTTATCTGCCTGGTGATCATGTGTTGATCACATAGCGAATGGCTTCTAAAGTCGCCTCTCATTTGGGCTGATTTAATTGTCAGTGACAAGGCTGGCTAGTTAATTTTGTGTGCACTGTGATCAAGTTGGGGGAGGGGGGGGGTGGACTTTGCAACCCTTTATGACCTCAAAGTAGACGGAAAATTATGACTGGATTTTTGTTGAGTGCCGCCCACCCCTCGCCAACAATCCCCTCAAACCACAGCCATTGTCAAGCTGAACTGACATTGACACTTGCCCGTCTCCGAGCTTTTAGCTGACAAGGCCCAAGACTGGCCTTTCTACTTCTATTCTGCCTGATATGTCTCTGGGTCATCTTGTAGCACCGAGTAGAGTGAGGGGGAGGGCGGATCATGGACATGTCCACCCTCCCACCTCTCGTACGTTTGTTCTTGTTTTCTCCCCAGCAGTTAAAAAAAAAAAAAAAAGGGGAAACCAGCCTTACCAGGATGAGTCCAAGGGCACACACTTGGCTGCCCATGACCTTGCCTGTCACAATCCCTCAACACAAGCCTCAATTCCTTACCAGATTCCAAAACCCTGCTGGTGTTCTGATGTTTTGGTGTGTAAGAGGGTACACCAGGGGGGCGGCCCCCATGCCTTCCGCGCTCCCATTTTCGCAGATAAAACACCACTTATTGTCTCCCAAAAGCCTCGGCTTCCCTGCATTGCCTCGGGACAAATTAATATTTCAATCCCTTGGGGCTTGGGGGAGAGGGTTCATCTTCCTGTCAACATTTCAGTCATACATTGTTCCACTGGTCTTTGTTTTTTTACCTCCACCAAGGAGGTTATATTTTCATGACTGTTTTATTTGTTCATGTTCACATTTCCTCATGTAGTGGTTGGAAACCTCTTTTTTTTAGGCCGGCTTTTATTCATACATAAATACACATTTAAAAATAATTAAGCATATGTTAATCTTTTTTTACCCCACAAAAAAAATTAAAATATCCTTGAATCGAGACTGTTTAATGCTTCGCTTTGTGCTACTGTTTTGGTTAGCACAAGAGATGAAATGTGCTAAGCCATTAATTGCAAGTGTGTGAACAAGTGGGTTTCCTGAGAGGGGGGAGGAAGTGGCTATTGAGAGAGAGAGAGACTTACTATAGTGAACAACCGTGGAGGCCACAGTTTGAGGAAATGGTGTTTACTTAACCATTTTCCATGGAAGTTTGAGAAAGAGTAGTCCAAAGAAAAACCGATTACAGCGTAGGTGTGGCGGACCAACAATATGAAGATCCAGATTTTCTTTTTTTTTTTTTAATTTCTGTTCTTAAGATGAATAAATCATGGGTGACATTTACAGTACATAGATGGAAGTGGACAATTTGGTGTTGGTCCTTATGATCATTTCTGCATCCGCATTCAACTGAATGCCATTGAAATTTTCTTCTGCATACTCCTCCCTTGAAGAATCTTCCAAATAACCTCTTTGGATCAGAACGCGAGCAAGAGGTCACGTAGTTTGAACCGATCTGATTGGCTGTCATCTCCAATCTGACCGTCATAACACCCCTGTTCCTCGTGGGTACGCTCGGCGGTATTGGCTGCAGCACGTCGCCAAGCCAACGAGGAGTCGGTAGGGTGGGGGGTGTCCAATCTGAGTCTGCCACTTTCCCTCAGCATTAGCATCTCACTTAATGACCAGTTAAGAGGCAGCCCGGCAAATGAGTTGTGACAAGTGCTGCAGAAAAAGGAGACTTTTTCCCTCATATCGCCCGCCTCTCAATCAACATTTAAAAGGCTTGACGGCCTGACATAATTTCACAATAATTATCACTCCGAGTTCTCTTTTCGAGCCAGGACAGAAGTCAGAATGGATCTCGTCACAGGATAATAGTGCTGACCAACAATAACGTTGTTGTTTCTCCTTGATCATCAGGGTGCGGGCAGCCGGTCTCAGTCAGCCAATTTCATCTGGCTCAAGTGAAGCAGGAACCGGTGGATGCCGCGTCAGGGGCCTCACAGGATTCCACACAGGAACACAGTTTGGACCTGAGCAAGAAAGACAACAGGTAAACTGAGTCTCAAGTCTTTTTGAAAAATGTGGACCATGCAAATTAACAACTCTGATTGATTGAATACGAGCGAGAATTGCCGACGAGATTGTTTATCTGAAACTCACCATTTATTCAAATCCGCTCGCGTCTCAATTTTTGTCGGAGAAGAATGTTTGCGTAAACCTTCAAGTTCAACTCACAGTCTATCTTTTTTTTTTTTAACAAGACAGTGTTTTCATCTTCATTACACTGACACACCTTGTGTGATAAATAGTAATATTTACTGTTCTCATGCAAATCTTTACTAAACATTGTTCATTTTCCTTGTTCCAGTAATGAATCAAATGGACATGCTGTACCAGGGAATGCATCTCTTTTATCCTCGCTTATGAATAAGGTAAGATCCATCCATCAAAGCCCTTTCATCCCAAGACAAATTAGCGGCACACGGCGGGGCCTGTTTGTTTTTTAATGTTTCACCGCTAATAAGATGAGTTTGTATCATTTAAATTTTCCAGCCATTTTTCACACAGTGTAATTTCCATCGCACCTCACACAAATTAATATAATGAAGTAGTAGCTGGCTGCTACACCAGATATATAGTGATGTTTGTTTTCTGATGAGCTGTTTTGAACTCGGGGCTCCAATTTTTTCTTCCCCTTTATGTTTCTTCTCCTGCCCTGTCTGGCACTGCATTTATCCACATTTCTAAATGATATGATTAAAACGCCTCCGTAGAAAAGAAGAGGGAGGTGTACTCTCATTTTTTAGCAAGTCCAAATGTAAGGCTATGGAAATTTGAATGTGTGTGCGTGTGTCCGTGTGTGTTGTGAAGATTAAAATGGACAATGTCTTCCATCACATTAATGACAGGTCAGCCCCCCGTTTCTTTTAACACATGGGCAACTGTTCAAGATCTCCTTTCCAATAAAATGTTCCCAATGTCATCATTATTAGTATTGAGATGGACTTGTCCTCACTTTCAGTTGAAGTCAGAGCGATTAAAAAGCTTGTCAGGTTGGCTTTTGGGAGGTTTATTCAAGCCTCCACATCACATTAAAGGGTTAACCGACAGTCCCAGAGGATGCTTGGCAGACATTCCTGGCTTGCACTCAAGCAAAATGCTGAATGTTTGTCAACCCGTTTGCGTTTTTCTCCCCTCGCCAAATCATTTGCACGCGTGCGAGTGTGTAAACTCTCCCACCACAGTGAATATTTTTGAAGAGCCCAGCACATGCTTGTTAGTTTTACACTGCACGTCTTATTGTAGATGTCACAGGTGAACCCTGCACTCTTCAACGCCATGCATCTGAAGACAGAGCTGGAGAGCGGCCAGGGCGGTGATAACCCGGAGGCGGCCCAGTACCTGAGCCAAGTTCTGAAGAGGCCCCAGCTAGACAAACCCAGTGAAATCTGGAGGACATACCTCCGTAGGTAAGAAAACAAACATCAAACTCATGGTCAGATTGTAGAAACATTAACAGACTTGTTGTTGGTCTTCTCATGGATCTAAAAGTCAGCCATTATCAAGGCACTACTATTTTTAAAAAAAATATATATTTAAATTTCGCTATGAATTGAATTGTTTTATTTTGTGAAAAGGTAAAAGAAAAAAACAAAATGTAAAAATGGTGAGTGGAACGCCATATTTGGTCCGAGTAAAATAGACAACAGAGTACAGTCTTTTGATAAGTTTTCAGTCTGAATGTGCTGCTGATAGTCAGTGTACAAGAAACACAGTTCTGCTCATGTGTTTCACAGGAAACCCCCTAAAAAAAATCTTATGCTTGAACCTAGTCTGACGGGAATCTAAATTGATTTGACATTTGTAATACAGTTAGAGAGATGACGTCAGATGTGTCATTTGTTGTAACTGGTTTCCTTTCTGTCTACGTAAAGGTTTGACACAGATGACTTCTGTGAGGCTCAGTGTGACTTCCTCCAGAAAGTGCACTTTCACTGTCTGGTAGAGGACTGTGGTGCTCTCTTCAGTACTGTGGATGGAGCCATAAAACATGCAAAGTATGTGCTGCATCATTTAAGGCTCAGAAAATATATCATATTGATCTGCATAAAAAAATTAAAAAAAAAACAACCTCCTGTGATTTTAGTTTCCACCTCCGAGCCACTCTGAAAGTGAAGTCAGAGCCTCCGTTCAGCGAGGGCAAAGTGTCCGGCGAGGGCGGTCCTCTGCGGCCCGCTGCCCCCGTCTCCATGGCTAACAACCCCTCAATGGATGTGGCGCATCTCCCCTCCTCTGGTGGCTACAGCTCGCCACCTCCCTCCCTGCTGGCCTGGAAGCAGCTGACCGGCAGCATCCCTCAGATGCCGGCCTCCATGCCCAACTTGCCAGCCAACTCCCCTTTGGCCACCACCTCGCTGGAGAATGCAAAGCCGCAAGTCAAACCTGGTTTTCTGCAGTTCCAGGAAAAGTATGACAAACATTTATTGACATGTTAGTCGTTACGTGGAAAGCTAAAACGCAGAACTTTGTTGCATAGCTTGACTATTTTCCAGAGGCTAAGAATGCATTCCTTGCATGAGCTTCAATTTGCATGCTCACACACAAACACACACGCGCACTACTGTAGTGGTGCACTCGAAAAATACCATGGCCTGCAGCAACACATTCGACAAACATGGCTGATATGCTGTGCTGAAAATGCTGCTTTGCTTTGAAAATTGCATAAAAGTGGTTAGGCAGTGTGTGTTAAGACATGCCACGTTGTCTGCCATGGATTAGAGTTTACACAGTGACGAATAGTGGTGTCTTCCTCATTGCACTTAGCAAAGTAAAACCTCCTCTGCCCTAATTTGCTCAATTTCATATATTTTCACACTTCAGTGCTTCTGGTCAGTCCCCACGTTGATTATTTTTGCAAATTATTGATCAATATGAGTGTTGAAAATCTGCCCATTTCAACATTTTAAAACTTGTTCACAACCACTGACAAGTATACTATTGCATTTTTTTTCAACAAGGGCGCGTGGGAGTGCATGAGTATGAAGCTACTCCACGGTAAATTTCACATTTTTAAAAAATGTTACTGATGCACAACCACCAGTAGATGATATTGATACCCTGCTTTAGATATAAGAGCAGCAGTAAACAAATTAATTTTGTGCAACCGACCTACTTATGATTCTAAAAGAAAGAAAAATAGCTGAATTTTTTTTTTTTTCGTGGTAATAGAAGAGTTTATTATTTCATTTGGCAGTTTGGTGTTTATATAATAATTGACCACAATATCCAGTGGGTCTTAAAATGTCAAAATGCTTTTAAATGTCTGTCAATCGATGAGTTTTTACTCATTCTTTTTCATTGTTTTTTCATCCAGTGATCCCTGTTTGGCAACGGACTGCAAGTACTCCAACAAGTTCCACTTCCACTGCTTGTTCGGCAATTGCAAGTATGTGTGCAAGACATCGGGCAAGGCCGAGTCCCACTGTTTGGACCACATCAACCCCAACAACAACCTGGTCAACGTCCGCGACCAGTTTTCCTACTACTCCCTTCAGTGTCTGTGTCCCAACCAGGTGAGTGCGCAGTGATGATACCTGCTGTCAGCCCGTCTGCCAGTGTTTTCAAAGCATGAAGTATGCTGCCCATTAGAGCACTATTTGAGGTGATTGGGCTCAAGGCTTTCACAAGCGCAGCTCACCGTCTTCCATCTCAGCTGAAAAAGACAGTCAAGTCAGCCCAGTAATGCCTGTTTATATGTCAATAATGTCATTTTGACTGGCGCATTCTCCTCTCAGAAAAGGCCAATTTAGCTGATATTACCCAATAAATCATTGTCACTGGCACAGTAAACAAGGCTGTCTGGAATAGGGCAAAAATCAGCCGAATGCTTTGCAAATGAAACCTAAATGGCAGCCCCTGCCTGCTCTCATGAGCCCATATTTGGAAAACCGTTTAAATGAATTCATTAATGTGTCGAAAATCACCCCTTTCACAAATACACCGCCCCCCACCCCAGCCCAGCCCACCCTTGCCTTCACCCTGTCCTCCCTCCCTCCTCCCACAGCTTCCATCTCTTGAACAGAGCAGATCTTATTTGGCTCGGTCCTTTGGGATGTGG
Source organism: Idiotropiscis lumnitzeri (assembly GCF_059441095.1). Taxonomy (NCBI): domain Eukaryota; kingdom Metazoa; phylum Chordata; class Actinopteri; order Syngnathiformes; family Syngnathidae; genus Idiotropiscis; species Idiotropiscis lumnitzeri. The sequence goes on from NC_142393.1 coordinate 18,631,378, forward strand.
GCCTCACCAACAGATGGTGGTGTACAGACACGATAGAGAGGAGGGGTGGCACCTTCTTCTTCTTAGATAGTGGCCCTGTTCCAGCAGGGAACAATTCGTCGAGAAATTGAAATCAGAAACGTTGTTGTTGTGCTGGGGCCAAGCTGAAATGACAATCAAGAAAGTCAAGACGCTGAAGACTATCAGAGGCGTTAATACATCACAGGATATCATAGCACTCACCAGATATGCAAATATGCCAGAGCAGGTATGAATTAAGGACTGTGGTGGGTAGTGTTCGTCCATAGAAGGCTCTATGGACAGGGTCATTATGTCAGTGTCATCGTATGTATGTATGGCATCAATGCAATCAAATGAGCAAAACAGATAAATTCTGCCATTTGATATGATCTTGCAATGCTGTGACATCATGAGCTCCCTTTGAAGTGTTTAGACTGAGCAAAGTAATACGCCCAAGGAATTAGTCACAGATTTTATCCTTATATGGAGTTTAACCAGCACGATGAAATTGACTTTATTCAAGTATTCCGGCGCCTTTTACTCAGCGTTCACACGCAACCATCAACAACTGTAAATTATATAATTACTATCAATTTATTTTTTTCCTTATCCACATCCGACGTTAGCTCACGAAATTCTATGCGCGTCCTGTCTGCACAGCACTGTGAGTTCCGAATGCGCGGCCACTACCACTGTCTGCGGCCCGGATGCTACTTTGTCACCAACATCACCACCAAACTGCCGTGGCACGTCAAGAAGCACGAGAAGGCCGAGCGCCGCGCCGCCAATGGCTTCAAGTATTTCACCAAGAGGGAGGAGTGCGGGCGATTGGGTAAGAAACATTTTCATCCTTGAGTGAAGTGATTCCCAACCATTGTGCTGCAGCGCAGTATTGTGTCGTAAGAGATAATCAGGTATGCCACGGGTAATTAGCCAGTTTTACTTAATAGGTCGGAAATGTATTATTTCTTTCCAGCGAGGTACAATCTGTGTCTTTGTTCATCTATCTATATCCATCATCATTTAAGCATAGAGAATATACTTTTTGTGACATTAATGTTTGGTTGTCTTTTGATTTTCATGTCAAATTTTTGCCCCGGCTCAAAAAATGTTGAGAAAGTGAATGAGACCCAATTGGCTTCGCACAAATCCTCCATGTTGTGAACTCTTTTCCAAATGTAAGAGTTATACACTATTGATATTTTCTAGTATCATAAGCCACTGGTGGTCATTCGATGCTGGAGCGGATTCTTGTTGAGGAATTTGAGGAATCACAGCTGGCCATGACTAAAATAAACCACATGCTAAAGTCAGAAAGTCAGATCTCATGTTAAATGTACTTAAGTTTTGAAAGTTAAATTATTAAAAAAAAAAGAAAAAAAGTTTGATTATGCTTTTATTCTATTTCTATTCATTTGTTTTTCTTCAATAATGTCGTCAAAGATGTACATGTCAGGTAATGAGCGGAATTACCCAGGTCCATTGTGATGCTGGCCTCTGCTGGCCTCGGGTCCAAGGGAGCGACACATGCACACACACACACGTAAAGACTTCCTTGTTACCTGCGTGTTGGTTTCATTACCTCCCTCAAATGCTATTTCCACCACATCAGCACAGACAGGTAGTTTCCGCTTTGTGCTCCGCAGTTGGCATTACAACAATTATGAAATTCTTCAGGTGAAACAATTGAGCAACAATTTTGTAGTAATGAGTAACAAGGAGCTTTAGGGGGGGTTTATGTAACACACTCAAGTACGGATACATGAGAATTTTACTTAAATACAACAACAAAATATGTGAACAATTTTGGTCTTCGGTCTGTTTTCTTGCTTTCCTCAGTCTCCTTTCAAATAGAAACGTCCTTACTTTGAACAAAAGCCTCAGGAGTAAAATACTGGAGCTCCTGATTTTCCTCCATTGTTATTGTTTGTTAGTTCTGACTTGTGCGTTTTATGCGCTGTTAGTTTTCTCAGTTTCCCTCGGTACTAATTTGAAGTGGAAAAACGACAACCTCTTTTTTTCTGACTTTGACCATCAAGCTTTCGTTCCCATGCCTTGAGATGTACATTAATTTTCGGTCAACTCTCAAAAGCCAAAGTGCAGTGTTGCAATGAAAGAGGGGAGGAGATGTTTGTTTCTTATTTTTTTTATCACTCGCAATGACACTTCAGGTCCCCAAGGTAGTCGTACTGTAGCAGCAATAACATCAGTGGGTATCCGGCTTTGTTTTCCTTTTCCTTTTTGCCCCTGTCAGAAATGAGCAATTAGGTTTGTGTTAGTTAATTAACCGGCTTGTCTGGTTTAGCCTGTTTGCGCTGGGAAGCTGCGCCTCACAGCCGCCATTGCCACGGCGCACAAATGAATTAAAAGTGATCTGGGTTTTTTTGTTGTTGTTGTTTTTTCAGACGGTTACACAAGCTTTTCATAACGCTTAGACAAAGCAAACAAAAACTAGCCCGAAACAGCTGTTTTTTGTCCCCAGCCGGATCTGCCAAGTGTATTGTTTGAGCGGGGGCGTGGGGTGGTGGTGCTGGTGGGGGGGGGACAGAAAGGATTAACATGGATAACACTCCAGTCATAAAGAATTGATGGCTTGCCAGTATCCATGGCAGCGACATTAAACTAAACACCACAGATGATGTTACCTGGTTTGTGTGTGACAAAAGGCACGCCATGTCACAGTGGTTACTGTTATTTGCTCAACTTGGCCTGGTTTAAAACGTGACCCGTGTGTGTGTGTGTGTGAGCTATTTGATGACACACACGTATGGCGCTCTTAAACCCGGGTGCCATGGTTACTGACACGCTAGCACCTGCCCAGCATGTTACTCAATTATTTCAGCCTGCCTTTATATGAGAGTATTTGATTAAGTGGCGCAAAATGGAACATTCATTTAATTCAAAATCATAAAGCAATTAGGGATTAAAAACAGGAGGAAAGAGCAGAAGATGTTTCAAAAGAAGGGAACAAAAGAGCAAATGACAACAGAGACACTTGGAAAAATGAATTTAATACGTCAATGATTGTGTATTTACTTTGGCTCGCAGGGGTGCGTGTGCATTATTGGCCCACAGAAAATGAGAATTTATTTATGTAAATTCCTAATTGAATAAAACATGTCAGTGTAATAAAAGAGCTCCACAGGTTTAGTGCACAAAAGTCCTGACTTGCTCAGTGTGACACGCCAATGATCTAATATTCCTCCTACGTGCACTTTCTCTTTTACCATACCTGCTGCATATCATGAAATTAAAAAAACTAAAAATATTGCACTTTGTGTGATCTAATCATTATAACCCCTATCGCACCAACAATATTCAGGAAAGCAGCTTCTCGCTTAAACGGCAAACCCAGTTTACAAGAATTGTTGTTTCTGTATGTTTTGCCAGGTTGCAAATATAACCAAGTCAACAGCCATTTTCACTGCATCCGCGAAGGCTGCCAGTTCTCCTTCCTGCTCAAGCACCAGATGACTTCGCACGCACGCAAACACATGAGACGGATGCTGGGGAAGAACTTTGACCGCGTCCCATCCCAGGTACTGACTCAGCATGTGACACAAAATGCATGCCATTCTTAAAAGGGTAATTACACAATTACACGAAAGTCTGTCAAGGACACGTAGGTGCCCAGGTGTCTTCCACAACTTTTCAAAACAATTGACAACATTTCCTTTTTTTTCTGTGCAGAATTCACTTCAATTTATAAACACATTTCTAATCCAAACTATGGTTACAGAGAACTAATATAATATTCTCGTGTGTTATCAAATTTGACATTATGCACTCACAAGTCCCATTTCGAGAAATGCAATTACTGTATTTTGTGGTAAGCATGAAACAGGAACATCAACAGTACATGTACAAATAAAAACGTAAAAATACATTCAAATAAACACATAATAATAAATACAAAATGATACAACTTGATTTGTATAGCACATTTCCTAAATAAAATAAAATAAAATAAAACTTAGAGTAAGGGTCACCACCATGTTGCCTGAGGGCCCCATGTGGCCCCCAAGGACTACATGAGTTCTCCGCTGGACTGTTATCTAAATAGCTCACCAGAGATGGGACATTGTGATTGACGTGAACATTTGAAAATGTGACCACTGTCTTAGTTTTATAAAAATAAAGTGTTGTCTATTGATGTGTATCTCTTTCCTATTTTTAGGTAAACAACATTAGCATTAGTGGTCCCCAACCACCAATAGATAATTAAAAAAATATATTTATCAATTTTTTTTGTAACATGTTCTTCCTTGACTAATAATACAACTTGCAATTCTTCTCATGCCATATCAATCTGTGACATTCAAGACTTTGAAGGAAAATTTTCTCATTGTGTCGCATTCTCAGTCTCTGTGGCAAGTATAGTACTGCAAAGGGACTCCCATGTGGATTTTCTGGTTCTGTTTGTCCTTTTTTCCCGCATGTAAAAACAAGTATGCGGTTCCAAAAGGCAACCCCTGCATGAATTAAATGTGTTTTTGCATTGTTACAGGTCATGCCACTGAGCCAGAGAACTGATGACCTGCATCGTGGCTCTGGCATGATGTCGGGGGCCATGGCGGCCCACTCTGATATCACTTCCAGTTACTCCTCCGCCACCGTTGAGGAGGCTGACGATTACGTCGACTACATGGGAGGCGGGGGCAGCCCCTTGGGTATCTCCTCCGAGTCGTCCAATCAAGACCGCAGCTGCACCAGCACCCCAGTGGGCAATGATGGCTCCCCAGCAGGTAGGTTCTTCACACAAGTACACACGGGAGGAGTGTGACAGGTGGAGACACGCAATGTCATGCATCACTCATCATCATGAAATCACACACTGTATGTCCTCATTTAGGAGTTCAGACCTAATTTAGGTAATCAGAGCTGTATGCTGCTGTTTCTTTCAGTTACAGCTATGGATAAAATCTGCTTGGGTGTTCTTATATCTGTGTATTTTTTTATTTATGTGTTTAATTAATATGGACATCACGAAAATAATGGACAAACCAGATGCTTTATTTGAAGGGTAATTAATCTTCAACACTTCTTAAAAGGTACTGTTGATGAAATATTAATAATTTTCCCTCTAAATGTGTGTGAGCATTCAACACGGACCACGATAGCAACATCAGACACGCACACGGCGACCAAACTAGTATCGCACGTGTCCAAAACCCGAGATCATAACAAGTTATATGATGCAGATATGTTACTAAAACAATTCATATTTCAAATCTCTTTCAGAGGTAGTAGTTTCAATATGAAACATCTAAAGCGTCATGTAAGCAACCCTGTCCAGACTTGAGCCAAGTTGTGAGGTGCCTGTTAGGCTCAGTCTCCAGCCTCAACCAACTTTGAAAGTAAATTTCAGAGTCTGGAGGCTCCTTTAGTGGACAAATTCCACCATTCAAAAGAGGTCTTAAACATACAGTACATCTTCTCCATTTGTTCCAAATGTTTTGTACATATAATGTGGCTTCATGTGAACTTTATCACTCTTTTAGTCTGGTGAATCATGCTTATTTAAAAAAAACTGTATACCTGCTTTCTCCATGTGGTGCCTCCTCTGTCATCATTGAAGTTCTAGCTGGTGCTTACTTGTCTTGAATGGCCCTCATTTTGTATCATTCTCTTATCTTTATCTTCCCTTTTTACCTCCCGTCCTTGTGCGTGTGTGTGCGTGTGTGTGTGTGTGTGTGGTGTGTGCGTCCCAAACCTCTTCCCTCCTGCCCGCCCTTCACCCTCTTTGGTCAACCTGTCTCTCCAGGACAAGGCTGCCTCACCACCACCACCACCTCTGCTCCCACCACCCCTGCTGACACTAGCCAAAACGCTCCTCCTTCCTCACCTCCTCCTGCTCCTCTTCCACCACCGCCACTTCCACCTCCTCCTTCCGTTCCTCAAGCTGGCCTGCTGGCCCAGGCTACATCACTGTCTCCCGCTCTCCTCCGACCACCCCTGCCCTCGCTCCCATACCTCCTCTCTCCATCCTGTCTGTCATACTCTCTGCTCAGCGCCTCTCTGGGAGCCACTCTGAGTGTTGTCATGCCAACCAACACACCAGCTTACAGCCCCATCATTGCCACTCCGTCGCCGGTTAAAAATGACGTCCCTATAGTGCAGGACGCTGCAGGTACTTATCCCCGAAGCAAAACAACACTGGAGCTGTCACTCACTGTTGAGTTCTGTGCAACATGTTCATTGTGTCAGTTAAACTTGCTGAGTGGGTTTGTGGGGAGAAAATAGTAAAGTGGGTTTCCCAGCATGCATTTACAGTCGTGATAAAAACACTGGCTTTACATTACACCAGGGAACTATTTTTTTTGTTGAATTAGGTCTGATCTGCTTTTCTCTGACACATAGTTTATGAGCTACAGGAACACGATTTCTTAAAAAGAATACATTATTGTGTATGCATGTAAACAAAACACTAAGCTGGGATAGTTGTAGCCTTTGAAAACAAAAAATGCATAAAACATAGAACTTGTGCCCATTGTTGCAAGGTTAAGTTTGCAAATATTGATAGTACTGACCTATTGGGAGCCGTACACACCTCTCACCTCACTTTCTCAATGGTGACAGCGCCAACAAGTTGCCACATAGCTGTAGACTGGTCTAATCATAATAACATAAGAGGTTTTACCACAGCTCATCAGTTGAATTTTGGTTGTCTGGTAACCTGTGGAGAAAAAAATCTGCATGCCAATTTTCATTTTAATCAATATAAACATCTAACTCAAAAGATTTTTTTTTTCTGTGAAGTCTTTCTAAAAAATGTTGGATCGTGTCCAACTACGGTGCATGAAGAATTGTGATTCTTTGTGCAGCGGAGCTCACCTCCTGATTGCCATGACGAATGACGATTCACTGTCTCAATACTTTTGTCCCAATAGTGCACATTGAGAGCGTGAAATATTATCTCAAGGAGATAATATTTCAGCAATAGTGCTCTAAACTTGGTACTGTCTTAAAAAAAAAAAAGAAAACCTTAGTCCTCATCTCATCTTCCATTAACAAGGCAGTTATTTTAATCACGCCTCAAGTTTTATCGAGGCCCAATGTTTCCCATCTTGCCGAACGGGGATCACATCATTAGCGGTGACCGCAGGGTGTTGCAGAAGGTGGGCGCCCCCCCCATAAAATAACACGCAGATGAGAGGGCCGGTTAAGACCCACAGCTCTGTCTCTGTTTGGAGGCAGGAGACACCCTGTAAAAGTGTCATGTTCCAAAGTCACTCTATCACTTTCCTCCCTCTTTGAATCATTATGGGAATAATAGGAGTAAGAATTTGTGGCTCTCCGTGCTTACTCAGCTGTGAACCACTTCTGGCTGAGTAAGGTCGGACATTAGCGTTGCAACCAGGAAGATCCCACAATGTGATTACGAAGTTTGTGGCTTTCACTTGGAGAAGCAACTGATTATTCTTTAATGTGCATCCTCTCTTTATTTTCCAACAGGAAACACCATCTCCATCCCCACTGCCGCCGGGGCCAAGAAGCGCTTCTGGATAATCGAGGACATGTCCCCGTTCGGCAAGCGCCGCAAAACCGCGTCCTCACGCAAGATGCTGGATGAGGGAATGATGCTGGATGGTTTCCGGCGCTACGACCTGTACGAGAACTGCAAGGACTCGGGCTGCCAATTCTCCCTGAAGGTGACCCACTACCACTGCACCCGCGAGAACTGTGGCTACAAATTCTGCGGCCGCACCCACATGTACAAGCACGCCCAGCACCACGACCGCGTGGACAACCTGGTCCTGGATGACTTCAAGCGCTTCAAGTCCACGCTGAGCTGCAACTTTCTGGATTGCCAGTTTTCGGGCAACAGCACACACTTCCACTGCCTGCGCTGCGGCTTCCGCTGCACCGACAGCACCAAGGTGACGGCCCACCGCAAGCACCACGGCAAGCAGGACGTGATCAGCGCCGCCGGCTTCTGCCAGTTCAGCTCCAGCGTCGACTGCGAGGTTCCCGACTGCAAGTACAAGCTCAAGTGCTCCCACTTCCACTGCACCTTCCCTGAATGTAAGCACACAGTGGTGGGGATGTCCCAGATGGACTCCCACAAGCGCAAGCACGAGAAGCAGGAGCGGGGCGAGCTGCCGTCCGTGTCGCCCAAGCCAGAAGCCATGCACCACCTGGCCTCCTCGGCCGGCCCTCAAGCCTCCATGGCTCTCAATGCATCCCGTGGGCTGAGCCACTCCGTCAACAACAGTAGCGCCCACTGCATGCTCTACTCAAGCGGCTGCGTTGGGTCAGAGTACAACCACCCGTACCCGCCGTCCTCCATCAGCCTGGACGGCTCCCTCAACCTGGGCACCGACACCAGCAGCTCCCTGTTCTTCCTCAAGAACGCAACCGGTTTGGGTCTCAACGACTCTCTGGACCTGAGCAAGAAGATCCACCAGGAGGTGGCGCGACGCACACCGGGCCACAACGCGCCACTGCGCATGCTGGCGGCACAGGACGACACCACCGGAACGTCCGGGGAGGCCGAGGACGATCTGTCACCCGAGGAGGAGGCGCGAGCTGAAGATGAAGAGGACGAAGAAGAGGAGGAGGATGACGACGATGCGGAGGAAGAGCTCAACACTGACTCAAATGATGATTCGACGGCAGAGCCCGAAGAGGAGAAGGACGCCGGGGAGAGTTTTGATGCTTCCGTCAGCCACGCTGACGCTTCCCGACTGGAAAAACAAGATGGCGACCCCTGAAGACAAAACGTCGGCTAAAGCGACCCGATGTACGATGAACAAAGAAGAATGAAAGAGGCCTCATTCATCATGTTTGGAGACAACTAGAAACAACGGCAGCCAGGACAATAGAAGGAAAAAGAAGATGACAGCCCAAATATGATTTATGATGATGTTTACAAGATGACCAACATTATTCATTCAATAATGCATTAACAATTATGAACGGAGACACGTGGAATTGAGCCCCGGTTTACACATCGGAGCGGCAATGTAAAACATTTTACTACACATCAGTCTTTGTGTGTGCGTGCATGTTTGACTTTAATTTATTTCTATTTTTATTTTTCACGTTTTTGTGTGGAAAAAAAAAAAACAACAACAAATCTCTCTCTATAACGATCTATGTAAGTGTGCGACGACAGAGAAGGAACTTTGCCCTCTTGCTCCACTCCACATGACCTGCGAGGAAGCACACGTTTTGAAAAAAAAAAAAAAAAAAAAGGGAAGTGAATCACTAAGGAAGAACAGGATACGTTCAAACGTTAGATTTTTTTTTTCTTGTTGTATTATGTGTAATTATTATTATTATGACACACCAAGAGAGTGCGGGAGTCTCGCCTCTTTAACTCTCTCTAAGACGTTGGACTTGTTCGGGGGAGGCGTGTAAGCGAGCCGCGCGGTTGGTCCGGGAGGCCGCTGAGCTCAGCCTCACTCCGGCTGACATTCTGCAAGAAAAGGCACCAAATAAGCAGCCTGTGTAATTTAAATCCCCCATCCGATGATAACCACCATCTTTGGTGGAAAAAATCAACTCTGTGTGTGGTTAGTGCACTTTTCTACTAGCTGACCATGACGCAAATACCGTGGCGGTGGATGACTCGTGTTTATTTTTGTTACCATTTGCATTACGATGTTGTTTTGTTGCTGTCAGTGAGAAGCATATCAATCTGTAAGCTGAATTCATGAAAGTGTGTGTTATGGGGGGGGGGGGGGGGTTGTCCAAGAGTTGATTAGATGTAGCGTGGGAAGGAGGGAGGAGCATCAGGTAGTGTATTTAATGTTGGAAAAATGTACAGACCGAAACTGCCTCAAACGGCGTTACGTTTCCTTTTTCTTTTCTGTTTTTTTTTTTTCTCCCGCTGTTCTCTGTCTTGGCCTTAACGGTCATGCTCCGGCTGTAACGGTTTTTATTTAATATTTATGTGAACTTCCAAAAATGAGAATTTTTAGGGTGTTATTGCACTTTTTAGTTTCATTTTACCATCTGGGGATTAAAAAAAAATATTATATATATATGATATATATCTTTTTACAGGGAATTTGCTTTAAATGATGTTGTTTTAGTTCATTTTGCTTTAATGCACAAATAGATGTTAGTGTGACAAAAATGTTTTGTGGTTTTATTTAAAAAAAAAAAAAAACGTTTTTTTTTTCTTTTTTTTTCTTTTGATGGGAAACTTTGGTAACAAGAAAATGTGTGTGCCAGATAAAAATGGCATGCTTGCAAGAAACACTAAAATGGACTGTGATTTTAAGTTTTAAACTTCATGGCGATGCTCTTATTGTAGTGCTAAATTATGAATCTGTCACTCTGGTTTATATTGAGCAAATATGTATGACTGAGGAGTGGACACACTGGTTATGAATGATCTCCTGAGCTTGGCAGTGGAAATAAATATCCATCATATAGGGAATAATGACGTGTGTAGATGATTTTCCTCCAGCTATTGTTTTAAGAAGAAAAAAAAGAGGCTGTACAGTATTTTCCTCTGTAAAAAAAAATGGAAAAAAAGCTCCTTGAGGAAATTTTAAAAACAAACCCATAAGAAGGAAAAAAGTGAATAATAAAAAGAAGAATACAAATAACGTCATAGTTTGCTTGTGTGTGTGAGACATTTCTCCAATATGACTGTTTCCGATTTTTTTCCAAACAGTTATACTGATCATTGGCTTCCGTTATTCAGCATTTTCACAACAATGTCAATGCTCAAACTCACTGATTAGAATGTGTCTGGTTTATTTAAAAATGTGTTTTATTCTTTTGTCATTTCTGTGTGTGCTTTATGATTTTCTTCCTCATTAAGTGAACTTTTTTTTTTTTTTGGTTTTTATTTGTAGTTTGCTGTGGGCATGCCTCGTTCACAGACTGTCTCCCGGGATTCTCTCGCAAAGCAAGAGATCCTCCTAGATTGGTTTTTGCATCTTTTTTCTTGCTTGTTTGTTTTTTTTCTTTTTCTGACAACTGTAGGAGCTGGGAGACAATAATCACTTGAATTTAGTTTCTACGTTTGTATGTGTGTGGCTGTAAAATTGCAGGATTTGTAAAAAGTTGGAAATAAAGAAAATATATAATGACGACATACAGTACATGTTGTGCTTGAGCTTGTCAGAGGGGCTCCGGGGGGGCTTGATGAAAGCAGGGCCAAAGGTTAAAGCCGTCCATTTGCTGCCTTTTTTGTAATGTCACCGACACTACTGAAGTGTGTGTGCATGTGTCTCACTGTTAGAACACACTAAGTTCCCCAGCTGCTCAAAGCTTCGATTCATATTTCATGACCTTGTGCCCTGCTTTGTTCTACTGTAAATCCGACTGGGACATTTTTGTCTGTCTCACATGATCCATAAAAAAAACGAAGAGGCGATAGGGAAGCAAAAAGTCCAAATTCTCCTCATTCACTCAGGTGGAAGAAGCTGCAATATTAGTTGTCGGCCACAGTTGATAGCTAAGAGTAAAGTGAACCTAACAAAATTTGTATTGTATTGTAAATTTGGAATGTAAATTGTTGTTTCTTCACACCGCCGCACGTATCGCTTCTGTGTTTTTACCCACTTAGAGTCTCTCTCTCTCTCTCTCTCTCATCCTTCTCGAAGTTGAACTCTCAGTCAAAGGGTCAGTGTACACGCAACAGAATTACAAAATTTCATTCTGCTTCGAATGCAGATATTTGAATTCTATACACGCGGTATTTACCCGGTTAAGGACAAAAGATGGCTATTTTTTTTAAAGAGTAAGGCGATGCAGGGGTTAGAGTATGGGGCACCGTAATTTCATTATTTGCTTTGAGGGACATGGTGGGCTCCACTCCCACTCCCATGTGTCACTGCGCTGTAGCCTGTGTGCCAAGCCTGTCCGTCTGTCTGTCCACTCGTCTACAGCTGTTGCCGTTCTACCTCCTTCACTTCCTTGTGATGTTTTTCCCCCAATAAAAAAAAAAAAAAACGCTGAGGAAAAGGAGGTAAAGACATCACCATCTGCCCACCAGCTGGCATCCTGTATATAATCATCAGATTATAAAAAATGCTAAACATGAAAATTATATTACACCAAAACCAGACGGAAACAACATCTTAATCCTGTGCAGGCTTCTATCGAAAGGACATATAGTTTTGGATTGAAAAGCTGAAAAAGGCAGATTCTGATGTGAAAGTGTTTTGCATTCTGTGGTCAAGCACATAAAGTAAGAATTTATCACTTTAAAAAAAGTCTGTCTTTTATCATGAAATATTTTATTTACAATATTTTATCATGTCTTTTTGGCACCTTTAAGCTTGCTGAACTGATATCCGGATGTTTTACAAACAAAAGTCACGATGTCACGCGAGGCAGCAAATCTCATTGGGCTCAGTGTGTAAATCCGCAAATGTTTGCATTTTATTTCTTTTTATGAGTAGGAAAGGTTAGCAGTCATTGAAAATCTGAAAGCATGACGGCTATGACTAAAACATAAACATTATCATACCAAGTAAACCAACATATATCTCTCCATCAAAATGACTTTCAGCCTAACTGTTAATTTTCTTTTGTGGTATTTGCAACACAGATTTTTCATGTTGAGTAATCGTTTTGTATGCCAGGAAAATTTTGAGTACGAGTGAGACAACGTTATGTGCTGAGAAAGCCGACCGACAGGTGTATGCTACATATGTGATCGTATGATGCTTTAAAGGCAGAACAGGGCCCAAAAGAGATGAAGTGCTTCCTAATGGCAGCTTGTATTAAGTTCACAAAGCGTGGAGGGCGGGCGAGCTAATGCAAGCAAAGCAGGCGCTTGGGCCTGTGCGCTCTCACGTGAACACAGATATTGTACAGTGAACTCTGACAAGATTTATGAAGATTGGCCTCAAGACTCAATGCATGCCTGCTCCTGTGGTGATAGCTACAAGATGAACTGGAGAGGTTCTAAGAGGACAAGGCGCCAGTGATGAAATTTGAGTGTGCTCATGTGAAATTAGAATGCCAGTCAGACCAATTGTGACGATACAACAAAAAGTGCAAAGATACAGACAAAGATATCGTACATTTGAGAGCCAGAAGTGTCACACATTGAGTCCAATCTGGAATAATGTCGCCTTCGGAGCAGGCTGGCTCAAATTATTTTTAGCCAAAAACCTGAAGAGCCTCGCCCAGCCATAGACATCAATGTCGGTATGTTTTATGAGGCACTCTCGCTCGAGGTCTGCGCAGAAGAAGAACAGCATCAAAGTAAACCTATGTGCTCTCATATGCCCACTTCCGTTTGGCTGTCACGGCCAAACTAAACGATGCTGCGCACCACTGCGTGGAGGCCTCTCTCTTCCCTCAATCAATATTTAAAAAATTTAATCCTGCAAAATAATCGATAATCATGACTGTAACTGTAATCATTTTTTTTTTTACTTTAACAGAATAAAGATACCGTACATTTATTTGTAGCTGATTATGTAACGCCGGTACATCCGTCACTCCCCAAGCCTGGTCACACTCGTGACTAAAAGTGACGCCTGCACCTTGTAACAAACGCAGGTGCAACTCTCAGATGGTTTAGTTTTTTTTTTCTCAAATCAAATCATGACTGCAAGTGTGTCCACTGTATTACATATTCTTTTGAAATGTCGAACACCCCCACCCCTCAAAAGAGTGCGGACCTCGGCAGATCGCTTCCGAAGACGCATAACTGGTCTGCTTCTTTGTTGCTGTTAACAATGCAAAAAGTGTTTGATGGAAGTCAAGATGTGGTTTGCGTAAAACAAAACATTTTACTGCTTTACTTGCAGACGTTTCCCCTCCTCGACCTTCCTTTAAATCTTCCATTTGTCTATTTTTGCATGCGTATGGGCTTATTTTGGGAAGCCCTCGGTCTCGCGCAGAAAAAGGCGTCTTCGCCATCGGTAGCAGCTGTTGCTGCTGAGGCTCCTCGAAGGAAATGGCGTCTTGGACACCCATTCATCCAATTTTGCGTTAACAAGACCTTATTGGATGCGGGGCCACAGGAGCGCATGTGGCTTTGCCTTATGTGGTCGTGTTTGGACGTGCTGCTGCTTTTCGTCAACGTGTGAGAGCGCCTTGCTGAGTTTAGAGTTTGAGTCAAGTTGCTCTGCCTTGTTACAATAAATCAGCGGCAGCTTTCATTGAGATAAAGCCTTTTCAATGCAAACTTGAAGTGTGTCTGTGAAGTTGAAATAAGAAGAATGCTCTTGGCACAGCAACCGCCACAAGAACAATTATTCACGAGAACGTCACACTTGGAGCATGAGAAAAATGCTTTTTTCCAACAAGTGGCTTGTTGAGACACTGTTCAGACACGTTTTTATTTCCAAGCAATCTTCCATGACCTGCTGCTAATGTACACATCTACCTTTGTGTGTTTGATCATAATTCCATCTTCCTCCCCTCCAGTTGTGCAACTGCAGAATGCTCGGCTTCAGGCTGGGTGACATTTCTTTCTCCCTTTTGCCTTAAACACCCCTCCCGTTGCTTCAAGTGGTGGTTGGCATTTCTTTCGCTCTAACTGAAAACAACAACAGAAAAAAAAAAGTCTTCTTTCAATCTTGGACCTACAGATGACAGCATTCTTGACACGGTTTTGCTGGAACATTCCGTTAGCGACACTAGACAACCGTGTGGGTGAGAAAATGTTGAAAAGCAGAAAAAACTGGATTCACTTCACACAGCGCTGCTGCCAAGATTGTGACAGTGTCTTGCTCAACACATCTTGTGCAAAACATGACACTGTCTGACTTTTCGGAGCTTTGTCACAACTATACAGTAGGTTGAGTTGTTTGCGTTCTGAAGGAAGCATGGCGATCACTTTACTCGGGAAGTCTGTATTGTTGCTCCCTTGGATTTTGTTGTGGTTCACAGGAAGTGTCATTTTTTTTGTGTTTTTTTGTGGTTCCTACCTTAGATTGAATTTGTGCGTACACTACTGCTTTTGCATTCAAATTTTTTTGGGGGGTGAACTAAAAGAGACAGAATCCAGTGGGAAGATTTGCACTGCGGCTCTTTAAACATCATTCAGACGTGTTACATAAATGTTTACTGAGTAACAACAAATATTGTTCTCATTTGTCTCATTTCTACCTCGGGTTTTTTTTCAGTCATACATAAATTCATCGTTCCTAGAATTAAAGCTGACTCTGCCAGCAGAACAAACCACAAATAGCAGACAGCAGCTCGAAACAAGTGCAAGAATTAAGTCTCCAGTGGTTGGCACCAACTGGACCTGACCTCATTGTCACAAGGAAGGAGTGAAATGGGAGGAAAAGAAAAAGTCGCAAAAGCCAGAGGAATATTCCACTGCGAGTGCCACGGTGAAGTTCGTCCGACTGGCAAGTGAGGCCTCGCTTACTGCTTTCCTGGCAAACTGTGAGCTCCTTAAGTGCTAAGCTGTAAATTTGCTTAATTTGACACGAGTCTGAGGGGAATGGGATCATTTTCTTGCAGTGGAATAAAAAAAAAAAAAAATCTGGCAAAGAGTGTGACAAGGAGTTGGAGTGCTCCAATGTGCTGTTTCTGCTGCGAGATGATGGCTGTAACACACAGCGGACAGTGTTTGACGGAGCTGTAAAACCACTCCATTCTGGCGCTAGCAGACTATGACTCACTGCAAATGAAAATAATGAAAATGAACGTTCCCACTCGAGAGGCTCGGGGTGGGTTGCGTACCGAGCTTTAAACCCAAACACTCAGTGCGGCAATTTGTTTCTGTCATTGTCGACAGGAAATACCTTGTTATATTCTCAGCTCATTTACAAAAAGACAGGTTTCATTCTAAAGGTCACTGGTGGTGTGGTAACATGTTTCTGACTACTGACAGGAAACATGCCGGTCAAAAGAAAGGAATTGGAGACACAAAATGTTGCTTGTGTAAGTGGGATTTCCACATCTGTAAACATTTTTGAAATACCAGAAACAAAAGTCCTCGCAACATATTGGGCTCGATATTCGTGGATAGTGCTCGGGTGAGCGGGACTAAAAACTGGTGCATTTTGATTTTTGTGCCAGAGCAAGTTTATGGTGTGCTTGGAAATTTGGCAGACCGTACGTTTCCTTTTACAGCCCGTGGCGCACATGACAATTTGGTGGTTGAAAGTTGACTCAACTTTACAGCTGTTACAAGCAGGTCTAAGTTGTGGTGCAGGTGTTGTAACTTTATTTTGATGAATTTGTGAATTTTAGAGATTTTTAGGGAGCTTCTTGGCCACGTCAAAGATGTTGGGGATGCGGACGATGAGCTTCTGCATAGACTCCAGAGAGTCAGTTTGAGCTTCCACAAAATGGGACTGTGCCTCTCACACACCAATTTTAGAGGTGGTTGTGGTCATGCCCACAATGGCACAAACCACCCCGTTTAGAACTGCGTGGGCCTGCCAAAAAAGACAAAAAATACCAAAAGGAAGAAAACGCCACCCATTCGCACAGTTAGGTTGCATTTTGTGCTAAACTTGCGATGGGCACGAAAAGACAAAAAAGGTTAGGTGTTAGGGTTAGGGGTTAGGTGTTAGGTGTTAGGGTTAGGCATTAGTATTAGGGTTAGTATAGGTTTAGGGTTATAGGTTAGGGTTAGGGTAGGGTTAGGGTTAGTGTAGGGTTAGAGTTAGGGTTCGGGTAGGGTTTAGGGTTAGGGCTCGGGTTGGTGTTGGTGTTGGGTTTATGGTGTTAGGTTTGGGGGAGATAGGGTTAACGTTTAGGGTTTGGGTGAGGGGGTTAGGGTTTGGGGTTTTTGTTTAGCGTTTAAGGTTTAGGGTTAGAGTTACACACACTAATATTAATTTTGTACTTGTGGTGCACTGTCAAATGTTCCATGGTGAAAACCATCAGAGCTATGCTGAGGGTGGATTGCAAAACCCGCATTTTAAATAGGCGAATGCCGCCATTTGTAAATCTTTTGTCACTTTGTTTATTTCTCCGGTTTTCAAAATCTTTGGGATCTTGGTAAGACACTCCCTGCTTGCTTGTGGAGTGCTATTCTGCTTAATTCACTTAACGTCTGGCGTAACTTCTTCTCTTAAGACCCCTTGCTGATGTTGGTCCGCAGGATCTCTTCATAGGCATGCTGGTTCGTCGGCCAACATTGAAGAGAAAAACTTATAGTTTGGATTTCAAATTTATCTTTGTTTGACACCAGTCCAGGAAGCCCACACCTCATATATGATGCAGAAAAAGCAAAATGTACCACAGTTAATCCTCTGACACTCCCAGAGCTGCTTGAGGGTGGTTGCACGTCTCACAGGTATATGTTCGCTTCCTCTCTTTTCTCATGCAAACATTACTCTCAAGTGTCATTTCCAAACAACTACACATTTGACACCGACAGAGTGACTTTTACCCACAGGTCATTAACATTGTTTTTTCTTAGTTCGTTAGTCTTGACCTCATCATTCAAAAAAAAAAAACACAGTCTTGATCTCACAGTGAATTTTTTTTTCAACACATTTTTCTGGGGGTTAAGATCGGGGATGTCGATTGTGGCTATGTAAAGCCCTTTGAGACTGTCTGTGATTAAGAGCTATACAAATAAAATTGACTTGACTTGACATATTTTTCTTACGAAGATTAATAGCGAAAGCAACAAAGCACTGTAGATTATTCTAGAGATAAATACATGTTCTCTTATATTTTAAGATTGGCTTTAGTGACTTTATAATGTTCATGTAAACAGAAACAAAAAGAAGCGGAAAAGGAGCGGTCGGTTCTTCAAAATCAAGTTTTTCTTTTAGGAACAAAACATTGTTAAATGACGCAGCTGTGGATGCGTGACGAGGGGGTCAAAGCTGAGTCAGAAGAGTAAAGCAAAATTTCTAGAGTCTAGAAGAGAAACATACAATTTATTAACCAGTATTTATTTTTCACAAATTAAAAACCCTTCGCAGGAGTCTTGACCCTCCAATTATTATTAGGCTCATTTGGACCCTATTAAATATTAATCATCTCTATTTATTTTTTTCTCTCGCTTGTTTACAATTAATGACTTAATTTAATGAGGACAATTGGATAAACTAAAAATAATTTTCCGTCTTTCCTGTCCTGTATAATCATTTTCTGCAGTGTAGAACAAGAATATGCACAGGACAGACTGTTCCTGTTAATCAATCAAACATGGCTGCCATCTGAAGAAAGTGCTGCAGTACATCCATGTACAGTATATCTGAACCGAGGTCCGACGCAGAGAAATTGTTGAAGTTAGTTGCAAACACAGCAGGAGGTGAAACTGTGTCGTTTTGTGCTTCTTTCCGTATACTGGAACATAGCTTCAGATTATACGGGGCATTCTGGCGCTGGTGGCTATGCTAGCAACTATGCTGTGATCCTGTATCATGTGTTCCTGTGCTGTCACAGGCGGTCCGATAACTCCACTGATACAACAGCTCTGCGTAGCTTTTGGCTTTGACATTTTTGTGACACGTTTGTGGCGCTGGGTCGTAATGGCCATCTCTTGCAAGAAAAAAAACAATGGCGGATGTTCGACCAGGATGTTGAGTGAAGAAACTCACTGTGAACAAATTAGCCCAACACATTCGGGATAAGTGGCTCATCTAAAGATCTAGGCCGCTCATTAAATCATTACTTGGTTGTGTAGTTTCACACTCGGTGAGTGGTCAGACCCTCCGGAGTCAGGATTTTGAAAGTAAGATGTGTTTTCCCTTCAGTTTGTGGAACATCAAATTTGAATCTGAAATGGTGCTTCATTTTTATCATCTAATTTCCACAGTTAATTTTTGTGACGGTGGGTTGACTTCAAATCTTTCAGTCTCCACTGAGCCTCTTTGCCCCCCCCACCCTCGAATGTCTAACTTTAAAAATACTGGTTTGCGAAGCACAGCTGTGACCTTCATAAAGAGTGCAGGACAACAGGTGTGAATCACATGTGCGCTAATCTTTCACATTATGGTTATTGATAACAGACACCGCACAGGCTGCAGTTAAAACTCTGTAATTTAATATCGAATACATCAGCAATGTGATATTTGTAGCACAGAAGAAGCAAAGGTTGGGAAGATTCTGTTGACGCTAATTTTAGAAAAAGTCCATCATTTACTCGGGGGTTCTGTTACCAGAAGAATTCTGTCAGTATTGCAGACCCTCTTAAACAAGACATTGGGTTGACCAACATGGCCTTTGGGGATTATTACTCCATTTTTTGGCTTCTGTAAAGGCATTAAAATGGGATTGCATTTAGCTGAGATGACATTGTGGCCAATGTTGGTGGACAAGGTCACTGAAAGTACAACAAACCTCTATGGTGTATGTTCACATTGGTTCTGGCTGTTGGTCCTATTAATGATGTAAGAGTGACAATAAAAATAAAATCAAATGGCACTTTTAAAGTTGAAAAACTATGATGATCTGTAGTTCTTCCTTGTACTGCATATGCAATTTCCAGAATGGAACATAAGCTGCCAGCCCAGTAATGCAGCTGCAGTGAATATAACATCTACACACTCCTACCAAGGTTTGAAAATAAAATAAAATAAAATAAAATAAAATAAATAAAATAAAATAAATTAAAATAAAATAAAATAAAATAAAATAAAATAAAATAAAATAAAATAAAATAAAATAAAATAAAATAAAATAAAATAAAATAAATGATTCCAAAAATTCTCCATAAATGTGAACTATGATCTGTGCATACCAATTTGATATATTTTAGAGACAGGAAGCTAACAATTGAGGGATGTGGCTGTAGCTTTCACATTCAAACTCGTGTTAAATAGTAGTCAACACACACCTGCCACCAAATTAATTACTCTGATTCAGCCGAAATAAATCTCATTTGTTCTAGTAGGCGTTTTCTTACTTCTGCCTGAAGGTTATCTTACTTAGATCCCTAAACACTTCTGGGAAAAGATTCTTGCCTCAAATTTCAAAAAGGATCTTTGGCGCAAACATAACACTGTTCATTACCAAAAGAAAACCATACACAGAGTGAAGCATGGTGGTGACAGCATCATAATTTTGGGGTGTTTTCGACAGCTGGAACTGGCCTTAGTAAACATGGAGGAAATTATGAGGAGTTCCAAATAGCATTGGGGTAAATAAAACATTCAGGCATCTGCTATAAAGCACTAAAAAGCAATAAAATAAAACAAGACAAACAAATAAAAACAATACAAGAAAAGTCGATGAGAAGATTTGAACTTTATTTTGGGTTAGTCATAGGCACTTTTAACATGAGCTTCAATGTGATCGATTAAAAGGGAACTCAAAACAACATTTTTCTTAATCTGACTATTATCACGCTCGTGCAATAAGAATTAAATCGAGCAATTCACCGACCAACTTCGCATGAGTAATGACTAAACATGGCGCCCCCCTTAGCCAAGTAGTGTTTTGAATATTTTGTGTTTAGAATACGTTGTGGATTAAAGTAAAGATAAAAATGACAAAACAAAACAGCAATCACACGACTTAAATGTTGAAAGAAGTTTTGAAATGACTTATCTTGGGTATTTTTTGGGGGGGGGTTACATGGCATGTGGAATCCATTCCATCTTTAGCGAACCTAACATGGTTGCTCATCCCTACAAAAAAGCTTACATTTTATCCACACCCTGAAGACAAGCAGCCCTGTTTGATGCCTGTAGAATAAAAGTACAAATGTCATTCGAGTAGATCTTGTTTATATCTCGCGTATTTTATTAAATATATACTAAATAAAGCAGCCATGCTACACTCCGCAAGACTCGTTGTATGCCCCCACCTTTTGCTAGCGGCCCAGTCCAATATGCACAGACACCTGTTGCTTCTGTGGCGCCTGCAGCTGTAGTCTCTTTACAGGCTGACAGGCCTTCCCTTGGATAATCCAATTTACTCACAACTGCATCAGTGATTTATATGCTGCATGATCGCTTGTTTTTTTTTTTTCCATTTACAGTTTGTTTCTCCTCATCCTCACCTCGGTATGATGGCTCATTAGAGCACTGGTGACAAGAGCCGTATCACTCTTTTACCTGCCGATTAAAGCTAGTGGCGTCCGTGGAAGAGCCCTTCCGTGCGTTGACATGACAGCCCAAAAGTATCCATCCATGCTCTACATTTGGATTTGAAAAAGTGCCAGGACAAAATCAAGTGATACAAGCCAGACGAGGATTGAGTGTTTTTATAGCTGGTGATGACAAAGTGCTTATACAACTCGGACACACGCTACTGGCAAAGCCCGTGGCTGACCTTGGATTTTCAAATGTTCCCCTTTTCACGAGGAAGGAAGGAGCCAGTGTCGAGTAGCTGCGCAGCGTTCCTGAGACACTTTTAGTGACAGTCATGAAATGTTTTTAAAGGACTTCTTACATCATCAGGAAGACACTTTTGAGGAAAGTCATCAGTCACGCACACAGAGCATGGTAACAGCGGCAGAATGATGGTGGTCTAATAACTGGAAGGTTTCTGGTTTCACCACTGACACATGTTAAGAGCTGTAATGAAAGAGGTGAAAGTTTATGCAATAGGGTAAAAGTATACACTGTACGTTACTTCCAAGCGGCGAAGGATAGTCAGTTTTTGGGTGAACATTCCAGATTAACCAAAAATGCACTACAACTTTTGCAGGTAAACTTAATTTGACTTTTTGTCAACCAGTGCTTCTCAAACCTTTTCCAGCAAGTTCCAGCAAATCGCTCCAAAGTACCACCATCGTGACCACCATTAAAATGTAGTTGTGTAGCAGGCCACAATCAGGGGCGCCCATGAAGCAGATCGTGAGCAACCTGTAGCTCTTGATGGGAATGTCTGTAACTCGTATGGCGGAACTCAATCATTGCCAGTCCTCCAAGTTTTTGCGATTGAGTTAACTGCTTGTAAATAGCAGTGAAGGAGTTAAAAAAAAGGAGAAAAAAAAAGTAGACTCCCGCCTGTCATCCATTGTGAAATTTGTCACTTGATTGACAGGGCTGCAATTCACAGAATTGGGGTACATTTCAGTTCTGCAAAGTACACCAAAATACATAAAAATAACTAAGTCAATTTAAATAAAGAGGGAGATCATCTGGATGCCGCTCACATGCTGAAAAAGCATCGGAATCGTTGGCCTGAAAGTTCAACAAAAACTAGGCACATGCTTTATTCCTAAAGTTTGTATGTAATATACTTTATTTACCTTTACAGTAATTTCCAGTCAACAAAGCACACCTGATTAAATGCCACAAATCACCACAATATAACATGGACTATTTATGAAGAAATAGGTCACACAAGAGTTTTTTTTTTTTTTAATTTTGCATTACCTTAAATAACGGGAAATTCTTTTCGGATTGCAATCATCATCTTCCCCCTGTTGCGCACCAAACCCACCAAAGCCCTTTGTTCCTTTCTCGCGATTGAAATTCACAGACGATCTCGAGCAATCTTCTTTATCACGCAGCATTCCAAGCCCATTGAAGACTGTTGGTAAGAGTGGATTTTTTTTACTCTGCTCTACGCTGTCAGGAGCCACTGTTTGTAATTGCTTAATAACAGTGTTATTAACACAAAATTTTTATTTATTTATTTTTTAACTATTTTTAATGTCACTCACAGCCGCCCCCTCCTCACTGTAAATGGTTGAATGTTCTGTATGAATGAGGAGTGCAGAGTTGTGGTCTGAACCATGTGTAGTAGTCATCTGAGCATCTGCTTTGAGCTCACAACACACGCATTGATCCAAGGAGATACCCAGCCCTCTAACCTGCTGAGTGCTCAGTTCCAGTGAACAATGGAGTTCGCAGCACGTCAATACACTATCCTATTGAGTGCTCTCCGTTTAGCAGCATGATTGATGAGGTTAAGGCTCCCAGCCGGGGAGCAAAATCATGTCAAATCCAAGGTGCTGCATTGAGCAAACAATTTGTCCCAAATGAGGGAGAACATAGTTAAAAAAAAAAGACTTCAAGTGTTTTTACACTTTGTAGTGTTAGCAGATTATGCAAATTGTAGTGTTGTGCAGTGATGTAGTTGGGAGCCACTTTATGGACAAGAATATCCAAATAGCCCCAGACGCTAAATGATGTCCAAGTGGATTTATTACAGTCGGCCCCTATAAATCTCAGGTTGGCTTCAGCTGCAGCGAGGGGTTAATGGATTACAAAGGGATGCAGTATCGAACCACGCACAAGTTTATACACCTCATCGATACATGAAACACTATTGATCATTGAGAACCAGATCAATTAAATTCATACTCTTGATCACGCGTAGTAATATTCCGAATGTAGACTATGAGTGGAGAAAGGAGCCCCACTGTCAAAGGGTCATCCTACCTGACATAGAGAAATGACAAATGACAAAAATTTAAACTGGAAATACGGATGTGAAGTGCGGAATATAACGCGTTAAAAAAACATGTTTAGAATCTACAGTTCCTGAGGCATATTTTAGTATAAAACACAACACATGTGGAAATTCTTCCCAAGAAACGGTACAGAAATGATTATTGTACACCCCAATGAAAAATCAAAAATCAACATTATTGTAATCATCAAAATTCAGAACATTTTCTTGTATTCACTGATAAATGGATAAAATGCTTTCTTTTCAATGGCACTGTACTTATTTCTGATGAACACAGAAAAAAAACCAGACAAATCTGTGAAAAAAAGAGAGCCGACAATAAATCGTTTCTAAACGTAAACATAGTGTGACCTATAATGCGCATTAAATGAAAAAAAAATTAATTGGTTCAAAGGTGAAACTATTACTTTGCTTAAGTACTTGCTTTAATGACATCATTATTTTGGCGTAATTTATCAAGATGGCAATATTTATCCACTTCTCCTTGCAAAAGTGCTCCACTACATCCAGTATGCCAGATGGCAAGGGCAACACTTTTTCACATTTCACTTGAATTTACGTCTGGCAATTTGGGGGCCAATACACAACTTGAATTTATGCCGGAAAAGTATTTCTTAAGATTATTTGCATGCAGGCTTGCATGATCCATCCATTGCTTTTACTTTTCGGGGTCAGCTGTAACCTGCACATAAAAATACGAATCGCACTGTGGATTTTAAGTCAATTAACCTAACATGCATGTTTTAGAAATATGGTCTATGAGGCAGACATGCATGCACCTCAATGATGAATTGAGAAAAAAAAAATCCTCTTCATTTTAACAGACTAGGTTTTACTGTTCTATATTTTGGGGGGTTTTTGAATTATAGTTTGCTAAATTTATGAGTTAAAACTTTATATAGGGAATTATAATCACATTTTGAGAGACCAGCAGTCGCTATTGATGAATTTTCACGAATCACGGTCACGCTCTGTCTTTATCCCTGACTAAGGGAATCCACTGTATTTATTCTTTCAATATATGGGAATAACCTTGCATTGTAATGTCCTGGGTACTTTTTTTTTATCAACCGTATTACAAGGTGTCAGAAGCAAGGGTGAACCAAAGGACTTGGTGTTAGACAATGTGTGTGCAGATTCACGTTTGGTCCTTCAAAGGCTCCTCCTCCCTCATGCAGTGGACCTCATAAACCGTGGCAAATTTAGACAGGTCTAAAGTGTCTTATTTTATAAGGAATGCTTTAACATTAAATATACTTATACTTACATTTAAAAGAAAACTTCGCCGATTTCGAACGCGGTGCCTTCGGGTGCCTCCATGTTTTAAGGGTAGAAGCAATGAAGGCAACAAAAAAGTCTGCCCCTTCACCCATTTCTCATCTCCACTGAAACGAAAACCATATTTGAAGGCAGGATTCGATTTAGACATGAGTAAGAGGTCAACTTGTGCCGGAAGTAACATCATGTAGCAGACCAATTGAGCCTATGAATTTGAACACAGCTACAGAGTGTATAGTAGCCTAGAAAAGTGAACAACACGACCCGAAAAACATAGCATCAAAATGAAAACATCTGCTTTATACCATTGAAAACCATTTTTTATTATAGACCGACACCTTTCAAACAAAGAAATTACTAGAAACCTCATAATTTACATTACAGCATGATATTTTCAGTTTCCTACTAAGCTATTGGTACAGAGCCAGATGATTCAAGCATACAGTAAATGGTTGGTCAGAACTGCGATCACACATGTGGCGTTGTCCCTCTACCTTGGTGTGTTCATATGAAGGCCAAGTGATGGGAGATGAATGTGGCACAAGAGCCGAGATTTATCCTGTCTTCTCACTCGCGGACCCGTCTCGAGCTGCAGACAGAGTGACTAATTCAATAAGTCAAGTATTCATTTATTACTTTCCTTTTCTATCACGGGACATTTTCATAAGCTTCCCGCATCCACCTGCGCACACACACTGAGAAAACAAGTGACACAAATTCTGCAACTTCCATCTGTGGCAGCCCTTGGTGTCTTACTGCATCACAATAACAAAATACGGGCGCAGTTTTCAGGAAAGATTAGTCACTGTGGGAGGGTCTGCTTAATTTGGACCGGGGGGCTTGTTACGGAAAATAACACAATGCAACTGGGCGTTCTGTATTAGATTTGCGCTCTTAGCCTGCTTGACATTTCAAGCTGCATGAACTAATACATCTGTTATTTGTTGATCATTTGATTATTTAACATACTTCACAAACCAAATCAGCTGCTCTGCTGGAGATGCGGATACAGCACACGAGTCGCGACTCCCCCCCTCGCCCGCCCCCACCTCCCTCACCTGCCACGCACAAACAAACACCCTCACTGATTCGCAATTCAGCCCTTAGTGAAAGAGGAAAGAAAACATTTATCCAGCACTCTCCTCTGAGCTTATGTGCATCCTGACACTTGCATGGAACAAAGTCACTCATCACATTCTAATCTTGAATTTCAGGGCTTTTACTTCACCCAAATGCCACCGCGCTGGCCTTGTGAGTTATTGACAGACGGACACCAATGTGGTAGCGCCCATAAAAAAAGGCTAAAAGCTGGTCGGGATTATACTTTCCAACTGCCACCCAAAAGAATTGAGCGAAGTGAGAATGTGAGAGTACCTTTTTGAGACAACAAATGAATATATGACACTGACCCACAGCTGCTGAGAATGAGAAGATGGAACTATTCTATTTAAAAGCATTTACACTGCCTTGTTAGTTCCACAGAACATTTCACCTAATTTGCAGGACGAAATCGTCATCAAAAGTATTTAGAAATCCTGCAAATGTTTGCTTCATCAAATCTTACATTTTTATTGGCAATTCTTTTGAGGAGATATGAGGGGAGGGATCTGTAATTTTAATTTCTTTGCTATTTCCCACTCTGAGAATTAAGTTTGTGAACCGAGTTTCCACTGAATTTAAAGAGCAACTGCACAAAGCTGAATAGCACAGTAACAATGATGGAAGCAGAATCAGGGTAAGCGGAGAAGTCCCAGATGGGTGAAAAACAGTATTTAACAGCTGTCTAATCCACCTCACTTTCATTGCCAGCACCCTCTGGGCGCCTGAGTTTATCCTCTTGGTTGTTATGGATGTGTCCCTCTCCACCTTGACGATCCTCGCTCTGCATGCTTGGGCCGTCCAACTCTTCGTTTTCCCGGCTCACATCGTCATTCTCTCCCTTCTCTCCCTGCACCTCCATGCGAACTTGGTCTTTCAAGCCCAAGGGCAGCGCCGCATCGAGAGCCACGACATCGCCGTTGACCCCGAGTGGCCCACCCAACACATCCCGCGGACTCAGGCGTCCATCTTTCACTGGGGAGGAGTTGGCTGACTCATTACTGACAGGAGATATGTCGCTGCTGCTGTGGTTGACCGACTGGGAGCTGGACGCTGAAGACCCCTTCAAGGGAATCTGCCAAGAGGGGATCTTAGAAACAGAAGGAGTGGATGGAAATTGTCTCCTGTGACAGAGAATAAAAACATGATCACTTATTGACTGGAAATACGTGACGCCCACTAACGCATGCAATACTTAAGGCTCTCTCTAGTGAGCTCACTCATATAAAAGCTGAAAATATATACCCCATAAACGCATCCAGTTTGTGACCTGTTGACTTTGCTAACTTTCGTATTTTTCTTCCACGATATTGTCCCGGGCTTGCACGACTACCGTTTTGGAGGCGGTGTTTCTACCTTCAGTCTCCTTTTTTCGCAGGTAAAATTCACACTTCATAACCTTCCACTTTTTGGCCCTGATGAACTCTTGGTTGTTTTGGCTCATTGCATTTCTGCGTTGTAATCATTCATCTGTTTACGTTATGGCAAATTCCAGTGTGGCCTTCCTATTCTTCCTGTGCAGTATCTGTACTTTTGTTCATGAACTTCATTTATTCCCTGTGGAGGTGCTTGTTGACACTGCAATTCTTTTTAGGCCTTTGTTACAATGACAATGTTTCTTTCATTGACTTGCTGTTTTCTTGACTCTCCCCATACAACGTCTGTGAGGACACCAGTGGTTTCTTCAAAATGGTGGCCAATGCTTATGCAGTAACTCTAATTTTCCGTCATCTCTAATCTTCACTTTCTCACCTATAGACAGCTCTCTGGTTGTTATGTTGCTTACATAATAACCATCAGGTATAAATTCAAATGCGATCCTGTGAAAAGACAATAAGTGGCATTTATTGGTCTAAAGGTTGGAAAAGGCACCATCTACTTATTGGCGTATAAAAGAGGTTGTCCGACATTCATCTTTTAATGTTAAACTCAAATGTTTTCAGTTGACGGCAAAAACAAAGCACGTGGCCTATCTGCTTCAATACTTCAGGAGAGGCGTGTAAATGTAATCCTCTTAATTGGACAAATTGATCTTGTCTGTATTATGATTAGTGTCAGGACTCGGTGAAGCAGCAACAGCACAAATGCAGTTCTGTTGAGGAAAACATCTTTTTTTTTTTTATTTCAGTTAAACTGTTTCCCTTCTTCACTTTACTCTCACTAATAGGTGAGAGTAAACGTAAGGTCTCAGGAGCAATAGATGTCTTGTTTACCCATAAAAGTATGAAAATAAAGAAAATGGTACTGAAATGCTGATGATTGCAGTATGCTAATGGACAAAAGCAAGTTGTGAAATAAAAGCAATGGCGCAATCTGTAACCTCTAATGCCACAGTGAGATGATACCCCAAAACCACTTTTGACATTTATGGTTGTCTAAGTGTGCAAGTAATTTGGAAGACCATATAATATTTTATTAATTCATACCTAAACATAAATGTTTGAGTGATTCCTGGTGCAGTACAACAACTTAAAACCAGGCTTAAGAATGTGGCGTGATACTTGTTGGCAAGATGACGATCTGTACATCAAGTGATGCCATGAACTGGTGGCTCACTTTTATTTCATGTTACGAAAAATGCATGGTGGTAAATAACCACACTGTGTCTCATCAAGCATCCTCAAAAAATAATGATACTGTATATACTGTACCATAAAAGTTGTTACAATAAAAAGGTCAGCTCTATGACTAAAGTAGATGTGAACATCACCCTTGTGTGTGTTTTACAAATTCAACTATGCACTGAATGCATCTTAGGAGGAAAACAATTAGTCGTGCACGTTAAAAATATATTGTGTCCTTTAAAACGGAACGACATGGTGTGGATAGATGACAATGTAAAATATTATTCTTAAAATGTAGTCCGATTTGTATTAAAGCTATTCATGAGGGATGCGCCTCTTTAGTACTGTCACATGGCACGTGTGTGTGTGTGGGGGAGAGTGGGGGGTGAACAACTTTGTTACCTGCTGAGTAGTAAACCCTTCAAAGAGGCTATCTCAGCTTTCAGCTCTCCAACTGTTTGGTTGTCTAGGATGCGACTGCTTGTGGACGCCGCCTATAAGAAAATAGGGCACACAATGCATACGGCCAAAGTCAACAGGCCACTTTCAACAAATCTTCCATTGTCACTCAGTACAATATGAAATCATTTGAAAAACTGCTTTGTTCCACCCAAAAAAGAGACATTTGGCTATTGAGTAAACAAACATGACAAACACACACAAAGAAAATCAATACTTAATGGTTATGGTTATGGGTAGTCAGTCAAGAGTCTCCCAACTATCCAGAAAAAAAATTAAGGCACAAGGTTATGGGATAGATTTATGTGGAATAAATAATGAGACCAGTCTCACTTGAGTACAACTGTTGGGACATAAAGGTAAAAATAATCGGCCGGACGACTAATCAGTCCGGCTCGATAAAAAATACACAGGTTTAGATACAGGGAGAATAAAAAGGGACTAAAGTGTGTCTGGTTGGGATTTCATGCAACATGCACACAGCTAAACTCCTTTCATACAAGTGCTCGGGTTGCCTCAGTCTCTTTTTCTCCACTCTCGCAATCCTTAAAAGGGCCACGCACTCACAACAAAAGACACTCTTTCTTTGCGTGGGTGTGTGCGTGTGTGTTTGTGTTCTTTGAGCCCAATTTAGATCGTTGACGTGACACTTAATGTTTAACTGTTGGTCCGTTAAATGCACCGTTCTTGAATATTAAAGATGAAATAATTAATATTTGGATGAGATGACAAGAAGTCATTGAAAAACTTGAATACAGCCAAATTAAATTAATGAGCTAGTGGCTTGTCAATATTAGCATCCGAAAATACATCTTGCAAGTACGTTCCAATATTTGCTGTTTTGGGGTGGCCTGATGAAAATTGTATGATTTTAGAGATTGATTGTATCTATTTGTTGACCAAAGCGTATTTGAGTTTAAAAACGGCTTGTGGTGTGAAATATTTGTTCTGTATCAAATGACACTGCGACTCATTCGCATAAATTAAGTCAATTATAAATCAAATTTATTCAATCGTGGGTTTTTAATCAAGGCCTGCTTCTAGAACGTGTATGAACTTTGACAGGCTTCTTGGAGCAGATTCCAAATCATTTCCAGATACCTTGCTTTGAAACACAGACGTAGTCCCCGAAGGAGACCAGGTGAAAATTGTATGTGGGGGGAATAGAAAAAGGAACAGGCAATGACTTGATCTTTGACCTCAGTTTCCTCAGGGGTTTTGTGTTACATAATCATAAAATCAGTAAGATGACTGATTTGGTCTACAGGATTATCCCTGAAAATTGAGGTCGAGAAAGACACAAACTCAATAGACAAAGTGGACCGCCTCCAAAATGCAGGGGGACACACCATTAGTCCTGCTTTTTCTTTTATTCTCTTTCTTTCCTACAAGTATATTCTACAGGGCAAACAAAGTTCAGACAAAAGCCTTAAAAAAAAGACGGTAGATTTATGGAATCTGGTCCTACATTGAAGACTTGCATATGAGCAAGAAGAGATTACGTGAGGATACTCAAGTGAGAAGGGGCAAAGTCATGGGGAAACTGGACTAAAACCGTAATTAAGTCTCTCCTAACTCACCAGAGGACGCTTGTTAGGAATTGTGGACCCCCTATCAGGGAAAGAGTGATAATTTGGACTCTATCGCTTGTAATTAAATCTAAGAGAAATTAATTGAATCACATCTGAAAGGGATCATACTCATTTACAGAGCCAGGAGGAGGCCAAGGAGGAAAAGTGAAGGGCTGAAGAAAAGGAGGCGATGAGATGTATTTTCTCAGAGGATATGGTGGTTATCAGCTAGAAAACCTTGCCGAAAAAGAGCCATGTTTTAAAGGTGCTGCATTGGAAGCCAACAGAAAAAAAAATCTGAATACAGTCGGCGCGACATTAGAACTAGTAACGAGTAAAATTTGATTTTCATAACTAAGCTAAAGGCAAAACTTTACTTAAAAAAACAAACAAAAAAAACAGGATGAGATTAACTAAATGTGCTGAAAAATTAATACATGTAACTGAAAGCGAGACTAAATTTAAAAATGGCTGCAAAAAATAGAAGAAAACTAACAGCTAAAATGATAATATTTAGAAAAGAAAAACCAATCGGCAAAAAAAAATTAAAAATGGCACAAGTGCAACCTTGACTGCATGAATACGGCTTCGTGACGGGAGCCCTTGAGGCATCGACGGAGCCGAAAGCCCAGGGTGGAAAGTTTAGATTAACACTGACCAAAGAAGCACAGAAGCCTTCATAAATTAAGCACCGTGGAGAAACAAAACATCCAACTAGAAAAGTCCCTTGAATTTTTGAGAGAAAAGAAAATGGGCTGCAGCTTAAGAAATAACAATCAGTTTGAAAAGAGCTTTGAAAGCCAGCAACTTTGTAGCCAGACATTGGATAAGAGAACTTTCACCGTAGCGGCAACACAAGTTCCACTTGCAGCTGCGGAGATGACCATGACAGGATGGGACAGGCAAACGTAATAAAAGTCAACATATATCATAATTTATGAATGGGCCCCATACAACTCTGTACAGGAAAAGCGGGGCCTAAGGTCAATAAGGTTAAGAACCGCTGAGTGAGACTTACAAATTGGGCAATTAATTAATATTGTCATTAAATTAAAATTTAATTTCATTTAAATGTAATGACATCGTTTAAGAGCTAATGCACATTGTTTACACTCACGCCATGGGTGTGAACAGAGAGGAACAAGTTCACAAATGTTGCCAACTTAAAGATTTGGTCACGACATCTAGCGACTTTTGAGACAATTTGAGAAAAAAAAAACAAGCGAAAGAACAAGGATGAACCATTTTAAGAGCGTTTTTTTCTGAATGCCAAAAAAAAGCCCATTTGGAATCAGGGGAAATAAAGCAAATCTGGGAAAGGGGCAAAAAAAAGCAAAAGCAAGCTCGTTTTTGAATGTGAGTCACTTGCTTTGTCGTATAAGCGAAGGGAAAAAAAGAGAAATCCGATTTGTGTTTGCCTTATTATGAACAGTGTTGATATTTAATCACATTGTACTGACTTTGATACATGCTGTTGTCATGTTCTTCCTCAATTTATGCACTGACAGCAGAGATAGAAGAAACTGAATCCAATTTTATGACCAGGATGTACAATGGGAAGACAAAATATGTGAACCTGTTGGTTTATTCTTGTGATTTAGATGAAAGTCAGGTTACATTTTATGACCGATTTATGCAGAAGCCTAAGCAATTCCAAAGGGTTTACTACATTCTACCTCTTGCCCAAAGCCAGATGGGAGCGGCGCCAGCTCACCTGCGACTCGAATGAGGACAAGCACTAAGAAAATTAATCTATGAATAATTAGACACTTCTCTTCAGCTCTTGGAAATGGAAAGGAAATATGAAAAGTAAAATAACGTGGCTGTGGGAATGGATGGGTCCCAAGGTGAGACTAGTTGAGAAGCCTGGCTTTATATCATCACTTCATATGAAAAAAAAAAAAAAAGAAAGCTTAACAATGAAACCGTTAACCTCTTGCTACATACGGTACATAACATGTATTATCTTACATCGATGCTGTCGAGCAACACTATCTCTGACATGTCTGATTAAATTCAAAGAAACCTAATCAAACGTTGAGCCCGTGCTGAATTTCAGCTTTGCGATACATTACGTGAGCGTGTATACACACACATTGTGTGGAACTTCAGTGTTAAGTGCTTGGCTGCAGGCTAAGTGTTGGAGTATCAATGTCCGCTGAGACTGAAAGTGCGCTCAACCTCAAGTGCTGACATATCTCACACACCGCAGAAGCTTGTAAGATCTGATGTTTGCACAAACTGCTGATCAAGAAAATTATTAGCAGGCCATTCCATGGCATCGACGGTGAAATCCCCGCCCCCCCGGTCTGAAAGTTCTGTTTGAAATTTACAGTGACCTGAATTTTTAACTTCTGATAAAACTACATATACAAATATATGGACACATATACACACTGTTATTAACACCATGGTAGACTCTTGTTAAAATAATATCATAGCATTCATATAACCTTAGACTGTGTGTATTTTCACTCGCCACTGATACTCGCCCTACAAGCTAACGTTCAGCCAATTTGTGACTTCATCATCGAGATGACATTATGCAAATAACATTTTTGAGGTCTAGCTGACTTCCTGGAAAGCAGGTGCAGGGCTCTATGACATTTGTGTTAATTGTGCACTCATCTTTCTGAGCGTATTGTAAAAAAAAAGATACAATAAAATAATTTAAAAAAAAAAAAGTCCAACCATCTGAAGAAGACTAAATTATATAGCAAAAGGTTTAACCCACGAGATGTGTATTTAATTACCCAACACTTTCCATACTGTTTTTCATTGTGTAAAGACTACAAAAAGAGATTTCCTCTGCTAAGTATTTGTAAAGAAGAAACCAGATTAAACGCATTGTATTTCACTGCTCGAAAAAAAAAAAAGACATCAAGTGTAGCAGCACTCAAGGACAACAGCTCATCTGGTTAAATGAAGATAAACGCCTCTGGACCATTAGCAAAAAGATCTTTAACAAGCCTTGTTTAAGAGTGTCTGAAGGCAAATGAGTTCAGTTACTCTGCCGGCAGACACTACATTTCAAGTAACGCATGTATATTAATGATGGAATTAGCTTCAAAAGCAAGTCCCCAGAGGAGAGTTTTTGAGTGGAAACACTGGTACAGTGCAATTGATTTCACTCTATTTATGCTATTTCCCACTGGCAGTTAGTCTCGCACAAGCTAGGAGGCGGTTTCTAATCTTCAACGCTGTACCCACTAATAAAGAGAACGATCAGTGAGTTGAGACAGCGGGGCAAACACGGTTAACAGGCAGATTTGTAATGATAATGGGGCAGAAATATAGCAGTCTGTTTAACATCAGGGATGAATCATCCAGAGGCAAATCTATACTTCAGTTAGGCGGTAGCAATAGAGCAAATGAACCAAGACAGAATAGTTAAAAAGAGCGAAACAATACCATGCCATGAGGTATTGAAATGTGCATCAAAGGCTGCATTTACACTCCAGGTCCAAGTGCGCAATTCCAATTTAATGCTCATATCCTTGTTTATACATTTCAAACAATGTGCTCGTGCGCACAGACAACTCAATAAAGTACAAACATATCTACACAAATATCTGCCTCGGGCAGCAACAACACAGAATAGATTTTTTTTTTTTTTTAAAGAGAAATCTTCAATGTTACATATGGTTAAGCTGGCCTGACTGACAAGTTGTCAACACTGGTTCATGCAGGGAACCACAACACCTATTTTATTCTATACACGCAGTAGTGAATTTCGTTTAAATTTACTCAGAGAGTGTTTTTTTTTTTTTTTCCAGTTTGTGTTGTTTGGGCAGACACAGGCGTATATGACACCGATGCCGTATCTCAAGGCTTGCATTGACATCACAGTCAGGGACTGGGCCGGCCCACGAATAGTAAATACAATTGACATACAAATCGATTTGAGCTTTTTTTCCTAAAACAACAACATTTTTCACCAACAGTCAGTATATATTTTTTGCAGAAAGAGGGGAAAATCACGAGAAATGAGGTGTTGGGCTGGCGGTGGAATTTTTATTTATTTATTTATTTTTATTGCATATCCGTGGTTGGCTGAACCATGAGCATGCCGGAGTTGATTGTATATCCGATCTGTTTGTATACGCTGCAAGCAAGCGCATTGGCAGACATCCAATTCATAGCAGATTTTAATTCACATTTGGAAGAGACCAGATTTCCATTTCATTTTAGTTTGTCTTCATGCTGCAATGAGCCATATTTGAATTAAAAAAAACAAAACAGCTGAAGTGTGTCACTTGAACTATCTATGTGTGTTTCATGTAAATACAGCCAAAGTGTATTTTTGCAAAAGAGACATTTTTTTAGTTTCCAGTTGAGGGTCACTACATGCCCTCTACAAATGAGTGGTTTCCCAACTACAAGAAATGTTTACTTAGCATCCGAGGAAACCGAAAGTACCATGTGTTTTGGCTTAAGCGCACATTTCCGTGTTGAGAGGTATAATTGCTAAGCGTGGCGACGTTTGAGCAGCGTGGTGAGGCAAACCCATAAAACCGCAAACGGTGAATAAAAAGTAGCTCACCAACATAAACATGTGTTTCTCATCTTAAATCCCAACCCTGAAAACAATTTCCCAATTTCCTCCATGGCCAACAAGTCTTCCTGAACCAACTCGCGGGGAAAATTTAAGATCTACGCTGCAACTATAAAGCTGAGTTTACGATTTGTTTAATGGGTATTTTGATGTGAAATATACTTTTTATACACTACTGCTCTCCAACAAGGTACTCACAGCAAATGAAGTAGACACATTTTAATGCAATGTGTGATTTGAAAATGACAAATGAAAATGAAGAAAAACACTCCTCCATCCACCGGTGATGTGGCTGGCGTTTATTATCGCCACAATTTTATCAGCAGGATTCCACTTCAGGGACAATTGTCATTAATAAAGAAGAGTGGCACAGGCATAAAAGCAGAGTCATATTAATTGTCAAGTAAACAGACTGTATAATTTTAAGTGGAATCATTTTTTAATTTATTTTATATTTTTTTACATTTTAAAAACTAAATATTTCTGCGATTGTGAACGACACAATACGCAGCTGAAAACGTGAAATGGCACAAAGCGAGTTACGAATCTTTAAATCAATATTGGAGACACTTCTACTTTTTTCCCCTCATTTGAGCCGAAGCAGATGTGTCCACATATGTTTCCCTGAGGTATCCAGATGCTAGCCATGTGCTTAACAAGCTGTGGACATAAAACATTGTCTAAGATTGTCTACTTCCAAGACACTTTTTAGAGCCCAGAGATCATAAAGTAAATTACGAGCCGTGTTATAAAAACAGCGAGCAACATTTCATGCCAGCACATCACTTTTTAGAACACAGCCACTTCATCTAAACACTTACAATTCCGAAAAGATTACCAACACTGTCTATAAAAATCAAGGCAAAGACAAACGACAGTATAGCTTAACATTACGGTCTCATAATGAGATGAACCATACTTGTGTTGCGCAGCTTTAGTTCTGATGATAAACTGTATAATAAGGCTGTCTATCTATGGCAGTTATGAGCAAGGGCAGCACGGGAAGTTTTAGTGCATAGAAGCTTGGAGAACCCTCTTCGCTCCTCTCCTAATCAATCTGGAGAGTTCAGCTGAGCACCTTTACTGGGCTCCTTTGCAATTTCAAAGTTATTGCCTGTCCAACAATCATCACAGTAAGTCATTGCGATATTACAGGAAAACCTTCATCGTATTGTCTGCTTTGTTATGTTGTCTCATACTTGTTAGGATTTTCCTTTAGTGACAAAAATTATATTATGGGACTATGATGACAGGAAAGATAAGGTCAGTGAGCGAGAGGAGCGTTCACCATTAAACCCACAAAAAAATAAAAACAGCATAAAACTGTAATTGTTGTTTGGACAGGCTCCACCCAGTGCAAAATCCATTTTGGAGATTATTTGTAAAAATGAATAAAGTAAAACTAGCATGGTTCACTTTTCATTGTTGGCAATAAGTGACACGTGCCGAGATGATGACAACGATGAGGCGACAACTACCTCTGCTGCAGTCAGTTCCTGGGAGAGCTCTTGGATTTTCTGCTGCTGCTGGAACAGGAGCTCCTGGAGAGAAGTCATGGTCTGCTGTAGCTGTCCAACTGATAAAACAGGGGCGACAAGTCGTATTTGATACAAAAAAAATTACAATAGAAAGGCTACATGGTGTTACAAAAATAAATAAATTTTAAAAAAGCCTTCAACTTGTATCGCAGAGCAAAGCTGTCCAAGAAGAATTAAAGGAAATCGCCAGATGCTATTTGGTCAGTCAGTGGAGGCTGCACATAGGATGAAGATATTAATCTCTAGTGTCTGAACTTAAATCAAATAAGAGTCTCTAACCTTCCATTATCCACCCAGACACTTGCCTTCTAATGCATCTTAAATCCTCAAACGATCAACAAAGAAAAAAAACAAGGCTCTCATTTAGGAGGAGGCTGCCAGACAAAATGTCCCTCCTAATCCGAATAAATATTGTTCTTTTTTCCATTGACTTTGAAGATTGAATTAGTTCAAGTGTTGGTGTTGGATGCGGGTGTATGATTTCAAATAACAGCGGGCACAGTTTGTTGCCCCCTGCTTCCAGTCACGCATGTATTACCAAACAATGCATTAAGTTTCCCTGAGCTGATTATATTATAGAAAACCAATAAACATTCATATAAATCATGGGCGTGTAAAGTGTTAAATCAAGCCTAATAGGATTAACATCAACAGTTATTGTGGCGGTCCACTGCTGAGGTTGTCAGGCCAATGCTTAAAAAAAAAAAGCCTGATCTGCAGCCGGCTGGATGGGATGCGTGTAGAACCACGAAAATGTAGGCTTGGACAAAAGCTCGAGCCAGTTTGTGAGGTAGAAACCCAGCACATACAAAATATTTGATCTTTGAAAAAGGCAGCACCTGTATTTAAAATGGGTGGGGTGGTGTTTAATATAGGTAGGGTGCTGACATGTTTGATCTTTTCTTGCTTGCAGAACCCAACAAAATACAAGTTTGAGCAGGATGGCTGGTGCCAAAAACCCAAGCATTAAACCTGCTTATTCAGTTTGGGATCCTGAATGTGACCAAACTCTATGAGGGTTGTAATCAAAGTAAATAAAACAGCCCTCTTAAAAAAGGTGTCACTCAGGAAGTGTGTGCTAAATCAAGGGTTGCCCTTTTGGTTTCTAATGACGCCTTACTGTACAATGACTTTTCCATATGAGTAGGTCAGTCCACCAGTCTGTGTTGCTGACTTCTGAATTACCATTGGCCCGGTTTTTCAGCAACTACAGCCAAACTGCCCACAATCCAACCTTTGACTCCTTTGTACGGACAAAAATGCATAACTTCTTATCCCTAGTCATCACAGATATGAAGCCAAGAATAATGAAGTCAATGACTTTGGCAAAGCATGAATCAGAAGGCAGCTGTAGCTTTGACACATGCGTGTGCGTGTGTGCACTCATGACAGAAAGATGAGACACGATGATATGTGAGTCTTGCAGCTGGTGTGTGGGGAGTTCATATTGTCCATTCAGTAAATTATTCAGTAAATACTTCAATATAATGTACACTACATATGTCCAGGCCTGTATATCTTAATGGCCAGCTGGTCACCAATATGGTGTCCAAAGACACAGAGTGGCCAAACAGCCGCACAATTCCATTACAACTTCAGTGCATTGAAGTTGTTCCAAGATCCATTCATTAATTGAGAAGTTGCAGGCAAATCATAATGGGAGTCAAGGCCCCTACTCTCGAGCTGGTGCTGGCGAGAGAGACTAATGTAGTCGACTGTTCAACTAGATGCATCACCTTGTTGCACGTGGCACAAGAGAAACATGTGAACTCTAACAAAAAGGGGTTCAAGCAGTTGGCAGCAGCGAGACGCCTGGTCGCTATTATTCAGCGCAGGAAAGAGGGACGCAGCGAGAGGTGGAAGCAGACAAAGCAAAGGCAGTGGGAGTAGTGTAACATAATTGCAACCCCCACACCCCAATTGTAGACTGCAACAGTCATTAACTACAATAGCCGCTTGACTACTGCGAGTCATAGCAAATTAGTTCCAACACTGGCTGCAGAAGGGTATGTTTGTATTCTTTACCCAACTGGAGTCATATATTGATGACATAAAGAGCAAGAGCAAAAGATGAAAGAACAATGGAAGCACTTTAGACTTGACAATTGACAATTTGACTAACACTGATCTAAGTTACAGTAATATTATCCTTTATCTCTCATCAAAGGAGGCAGTACAAACGTATGCCTCTTTGACACTGTATATTACCATCTCTATTTAGATCTACTCAACTCGGAAACTACAAAAACTCATGCGGCATTGAAAGACAAATTTGGAACAAGACATGCTAAAAAACATCAAAAAAGGAAAGTGAATTTCCTGATTACTTTAGGATTATTTACACTCAGTTCTGCTTATACTTTACAACGTTTGAACATCATTCACATCAAGTGTCACATATTTCACAAATAGATATGTATATTTTATTTTTATTTTGCTCTAAATTAGCCCTTAGTATGGCTCACATGAATGTAGAAAGTGCACTTGTCGGACGACCTGAAAAGTCAACAGTTCAGGTGGCATTCGGTGATCTCTCTCCCTTACCCGCGCGTCCTGAGCGACATAAATGGGGGGCCATTTGGTGGCAACCTGGCGGCTCAGATCGAGATTGGCAACTCACAGGGAACTGAAGGCAGAGGCCTCGCTGTGCGTCTATAACAAAGGCCATACGTGATGCGACTTGGTTCTGAGACTAGAACGGATGAATTTTGTTTCCGTTCATTTTAATGGTAACAATTGCTTCGATTTTCAAATATTTGAGTTTGCAAACCGAGAATGAAATAAGTTGAACCGAGACAAGAGGCGTAGGTACCATCAATGAAAAAGGGGCACTGAGTCGAAGCTTTGTCAAAGTGCCTCTTATTTACACCATCC
This sequence comes from Idiotropiscis lumnitzeri, assembly GCF_059441095.1. NCBI lineage: Eukaryota > Metazoa > Chordata > Actinopteri > Syngnathiformes > Syngnathidae > Idiotropiscis > Idiotropiscis lumnitzeri. The sequence goes on from NC_142393.1 coordinate 18,670,535, forward strand.
TGGATTTTTAATTATATTGACGAAGAGCAAGGGAAGCGTCCCTCTCTCTCTCTCTCTCTCGCTCGCTCTCTCCCTACGTGTCTGACAGCTAGCTTGAGATTCCTCACCTGTCCAACATGGGAGCTGCACCTGTCACTGTGTACTTAATCACCCACAAGGGCCAACGCTGGGTCTAGACGCCACACGGCGCCATGCTGCATGCACATCCAACCAACATGCACACAAGCAACACAGCAAATTAAAATGAACTTTCTCGCCACCGAAGGGGCAGAGCGTGGCTGATGATGATGACAGTGAAGCACTGGATAGGGTCGGTGCAGCGATGGAAGTGGGGGATGAGAGAAGGTGGGCGGCGGGAGGGGGGGAAAAGTTGTCATTTCCCGACTCCTCATTAATATTCTGAGGTTAAGAGCTTTTCAGCGAAACGTAATTAATTGAGCTCGAGCCTGACAGTAAACAAGCAATTTCAAATTAAAGCAAAATGACAGCGGCATCATTTGTTAAAAATGCGCAGGGCCTCCCAATTTTGGCAACAGATAAATGAGGGAAAATGTTAAGGAGGGAGAAACTGATGAAGATATTAATCTTCACCTGTCTGTGTCAGCGTGCCACTCATTGCTGCGATGTTGCTCTCCATCTTCTGCAGATGCTTCTTGTCCTCTCGGCTGTCCATAATGAGGGGAAGGATGTATTTCTGCAATTAAAAGCGTGGCGCAATATTAGACTTCTCTGGAAGAAAGATGAGTAGGAGCCAGTGCCACCAAGATGTGGCAATGGAGGGTCAAAGACATTGTTTTATTGGACTAGTGTATCATTGTGTAAACTGTGGCTGATTAAGTGCACATTTCCATGTCCGAGCAAGTGATTCAAGTATCAGGTGTTGAAGCCATTAGTAGATTAGAAAATGGCTTCACAGCTGTTGTTATTATTTCTTTAACATTTTAGTAATCTATCAAACTGGTTCCACATTTAAATTGGTGGATTTGATTTAATGTTGTCAATTATTTACGATTCAGATTCACTTCCATTTACATTTATTTGATTTCCAACAAGTCAAGGTAAATGATAATGAGAAAAAACCCCAAAACAAAACAAACATTTATCAGCTGAATCTATAATGACAATAATTATAAGATAAGATAGTTCTCAAAAAAATGAAATGAAATGAAATGAACATTGAACACAATAAACGGTCAAGCCTGCGTACTTACTGATTACTTCCTAATGAATAAAAGTTGACTGTGCGCATGGAACAGCGTTCACCAAATAAAACTGTATTTAAAAAAAATAAGGATTCACTGAAAATCTGGTCACAGAAACATTTTGACCATAAATATCCAATAAGTACATTTGCAGGTTTGGACCCACGGCTTTTATACTGGAGTTGTAAGTACCACGGCTTGTGATTAGGTGTTGATATTATTGCATCTTCCCCGTGTACAAAACTAGCCTTGCAGTTTTGCGGTTGTAGCTAGCTGGATAGCTAGCTAGCATGGCGGTTAAAGAGCAGCGGCTCTTTTTAAAAGCACTAATATTCACCTCCATATTGGCAAATAAGTTACAATTCTGACAAGTAGCGTTATCACAAAAGGAGGACGAGGAATAATTGAAAGGAAAAGACATGCTTATGCCAAACCGGAGCTAAGGCAAAGTCCAGAAATGTATCCAGATATAATTTAAGGTATGGTATTCTAATTTCTTTCAGTGCTTTGGTTTTCATACTTGGGTTCTTCGTTTTTTGGTTTTGGCAAAGAATTTTCGTTTTGGTGCGTCTCTTAAAAAACGTGAAGGACTCCTTCAGAGTCAATTTGGAGCCAATTTTCTGTCCAGCTCAATTGACAAGAGACCACAGCAGCGCAAGTAATAAACACTTTTTAGGGGGGAAAAATGAATGTCAACACGCGGTAACTAATAAATGGGTTGCTGTGACTGAGGTGTTTACAAGGTGCACAATAACAAAGTATGGGCAGAAGCCGGGACATATGGTGCGACTGGCGCGATGCTCTTGTGACATGACAGCAACCTGTGCCGTCCCGCCAGGGGATCCAAACACCCTGGTGATTGGGGGGCTGGCGAACTCTGCATTAGGGAAACTGAAGACTGCTAGCACTCTATTTTTGCGAGCTAACAACGTTGAGAACAAAAATGACGTGGTGATCTGAAAACTGGAAAAAAAATAAAAATAAATGTAATAAATAAAATAAACAAATAACAGGACAGAATAGTTCATGTCTGGCTGTGTCGTGTGTGCTGGCGCACCCCAAGAGGAAAACGGCGTGTCATCGGGCACAAGATTGCGTGCTAAAGCTTCTGTCCATCTCCAAAATGAGCGTAATGGCTTCCACATGCCACTCAGACTGCTACGACAGTAACAACCACTGTGGGATTAATCGCACTGAGGACAAGGGGCCCCATGAGCTCATGTTCAAGTGCCGTTAAGCCTGATACGAACCAGCGTGATTATTTTTAGATGGTCAGATGTCAGAAAAGGGTTTGGGCCATGTTAACCACAATATGTTTTAAAGAGAAAAACATACTGTAACTGTGGGGAAGGAAAGGGGAGTTGCGTCCATGTAAAATGAAGAGGTCTAAATATGGTCCTACGTTGACGTGAAAAAGGATCGCTTTAAAAAGCAAACCGAGCAAAGTTACATGCTGCTGAGATGGCGGCTATTTTAACAATATAATTCATCAAACTGATGCACTGGCCACCGATTTAAATGTAATATCAGTGAAAAAAATGAAAACAAAGTCAATTAGAGCACAGTCCCAAAGAGGTGGGGCCTACAGTACCTTGTAAAGTTGATGACAGCCGTAGGCAATGCCCACCATCATGATGGCGAAGGCACCATAGTCTCTCCATCTGTAGCCTTTTGGACCTTGATAACAGGGTACAATAATTCCACGTCAATACAAGAACTGCAAAATGTAGTCTCCTCAGGAATCTGCAGAGAAAAAGTGTTGATTCCGCAGAGAAAAATCCTGATTCTGCCGAGAGCAATTCCTGATTCCGCCGAATTAAAGTTGAATTTCCACGTGTATTAAAAAGCCTAAAATGACCAGTTGTAAAGCAAATTTCTGTAAAAATCAAGTCATTATTTTAGGGAAATGATTTGCAAAACCAAAACACTGTGAAACATTGCATCCATAAAATAATCAACAGCAATAGTCGCTCGTAGTCTCTGTTGCATTACTTCTATAGTGTAAAATATTTTACCAAACTGTATGTAATATGTTAACGCACAATTCATCGCCACCTATTTGAGATTTTTGCAACTCAGGCCCAAAGTGGGTAGTGAAAATAAAGTGTCTAAAATTACCTTCGATTGCAATAAAAAAAATTAATGTTTTTTTTTACCAATGGTTTCCCGACAGGACAGGTATGAAAAAAGGCCAGGATTAGACATTTACAAACATCTTTGAAGAGATGAGCAACAGGCTTTCAAGAATGGCTCGAGATGTTTTAAAATTTTAGAATTACTATTTTAGAATTCAGATACATATAATTCAGAGTGAATTATATGTTAATGACGGTGCTACGACTGTTTGCATGTCAATTCTGACTGGTACAATCCAACTGTACATAGTCGTTAGAACATCGAAGGCCAAGGATAGCAAGAGACTGTAAATCGCTTGAAATCATGTGGTAAAATGTGTTATGGTCCACTGAAACGGTTTGGTCATATTTCCAAAAGGCGCAGGCAAACACAACATTGCTCAAAACCAAAAGAACACCAGACGGAAAGTGAAGCAATGGTAGCAGTGTCATGGTTTGGTGTTGTTGGAACTGGGGACTTCGTCAAGGTGCAGGGGACTACCAAATACCAGTCAGTGTTACCACAAAAGCTTCAGGCTGAGGTGTGCATGGAATATGTCCTCACAATCCGACAAAACTGGCCCAATTTTGCTAAAAAGCATGGGCACATTTTGTCACTCAAGATGTACCATATTGATTGACTAAAAGTCGCATTAATGGAGGAAAAAGGTTTTTAAATGCTTTATCTTGGTCTCTTTTTTATTTTTTTATTTAATATCACAAAAAAATGACATTCGTACTGGACTGTGTGTGACTTTTTATAGCAACTGTAAACAAGCCAAAAACTGAAACAGGCAGAAATTAACTTGGGTAGTTATTTGTCGCTGTTCAGCTGAGTGACAGTTACTGTGAAACTGTGAAAAGTATGTCATTGTCTACGTTGTCATGAGGGCCAACTGTCTGTCACACTGGAAATTCCCCACTTAAGAAAAGCAGTGAACTGAAAATGTCATTACACAACAAAACAGGTCTTGTTGATAGTTTTTCTTTTATTTAACTACGTGACACTCAAATGAAAAAGAACACAAACCTCTGAATCAGAACACAGACACAGCATTCTAGTGCCAGTCTGATTTGACTTAATGTGACATTTTTTTTCTCCTGGCTTCATACGATTTGGCATGCAAATCAAATGAAAAATTGACTCTTATATTGTACGTGGTATATAATTTCAAGGTGAATGCTATTCGTTTCATACAAGGGGCATGTTTTATCGCTGCCGCAGCATTCAGAAATGAACCTGTAACCTTCTCTATCGAAATTTTTTGAATCATTCCCCAACATTTATATGGTAACCACGTAAATTTGGGTCTTCATCAACATTATAGCTGCGATAGACTGTCACCTGTCCCACAATACTGTGCTTCTGAAAGGCCTCGGAGTCCTTGGTATGGGTGGTTGACCCTGGACAAGACTCACTGCATCACATTGGGTCTTCACCTGCTCCCCCTCCCCTTTTGGACCTTTCATTCTTTCGCAGTCTCTGCCTTTTTCTCCAGCACTTCCACTCTGCCATCTTCCTTTTTTTTTTATTTGGTCACTTAAGCTGGGGAACAGTGGACTCCATCCCCCAGTTTTCCAATCTCCTCTCAAATTTATTGGGTTCAGTGGAGGCCTTCCTGTCCTTCTACCACATGGAAATAGAGATCAGAGTATCCATTACTTCGACAGAGATGGATGCGGGTCCCCATGTACAGTCCCTATAACAAGGACATCAAAGGAAGGTAGCCCTCTCTTTTCGGCATGACCCCCCATACAAGACTTCCCGCTCTCACCTCATTATGCAGCTTCCTTATAGCCATTTTGATATAAAACCCCCCACTATGGACAGAGAGCCACGAGTCCCCCTAACTACATGGCCATCCCATCAACGTCACTTTCATTACAAAACATGAGATGCCGGGGGAGTCAAGGACAGTGTGGTAATAAATGAGGGTGGAATACATCCGGAATCATTGTCATATGGGTTAAGCATTACGCAGACTTCATTCTGCATTGGTAAATCAGTGGACAGCGCTCATAACCTCTTGAGGTAATAAAGACACAAGTTGCCTTGTGGGGTCGTGCCATGGCGGAACTGTTTGAAATGCTATGGCAAGGGTAGATGTCAGGGGGGCGGAACTGCACAATGCCATATTCCAAAAGTCTGAAATCTCTATAACGGATATGGCTCTAATACATACAATAATGTCCAAAAAAAAAAATCCAGGAAATTGTCTAAGAATAGAATAGCACTCAATAGATCACAGTCCAACCATATACTGAAAGACATCCACATTTTGTACATGGAAAAAATCAGTAAGATGACTTTAGTATTAAGTTGAGCCTTTATTTTTTTACTTTTACTTTAAACTTTTGTGGGACTCGCACAAATTATAATAATGAAGAAAGAACAAAGTTTACTTTCCATGTAAGTATGCCATTGTGCGATCACCCAAAAAATAGTTGGTACTCACTGTGTGGAACAGCAGCGAAGTGAGGAGAGTAAAGAGGCTGTGGTGGGCCTCCAGTTCTCAAAGGCACGACCTCTTCTGTGCTGCCCGAACGCCGAATAGCCAACTCGACCTCCTCATCCGTCAAGCCTGCAATCAATTACGACATTTAAGAAACTCCTGAGGTTTTGGTGACTTACAGTATAATGTTCACAACAAAATGGCTCCTTTGCTAACCCAATGCATACATTAATACCTTCAATTGTCCTTTATATGAACTTATTCAATATCCCCAACTGTAAGTCTTAAGAATATATTTTCATTTCATAATTCAAAAATTCCTGAGAGAGTTTTAGGGATATCTTAAGTTTAAGGAATGCCCATCGAGGGAGACAATGTGCAAAGCTTCCCTCCAATGAAATCTGAAACTCTGCAAGCCTATTAACTGTCACCAAAGGCAAAGAAAATAAGTCTGTCCACTTCTCCTTGTTATATTTCCCATGTGGAAATTTCATACACCCCAGACAGCTGAAATGCATTATTTTAATTTCTTCATTGTAATGTAAATGTATTACATAAATTTGCAAATGCCAATATAATTTAATCTTCAGATCTTTTTAATGATTTTAGTTTTGATTAAATTGCAAACGGCTCCCTGATGGAGAATCAGAAGGGAGGAAGAAAAAAAAATCTAATATGAACATCCTCTTTTGTGGGAAGAAAGGGCTGCAGTCCAGGCTGCGTGTTGCCATTGATGTGGGTCTAAATTCAATGAACATTTGAGTCGAAACACAGAATAACATAATGTCATGAATTTATGATGAACTCGAGCCTATGAAATTACCAACCAGGACATCCCAAGAACTTTGTAGAAAACATTGTTACCATGAACGACAACTTACATTTAAAAATACACTGCAACCTTGACTTACGGGTTTAACTCATTCCGTGACCAAACTTGTAACTCAAAACACTTTTCTCCATTGAAATTTGGAAATGCAGTGAATTCGTTTCAGGGCTCCCAAAAACACAAAAATAATCAAAACATGCTTTTAGTGTGTAAAATACCACGAGAGGATTGTACTTCAAATTCAGTAATAACGACATTTTAAAGCATTGTGCTGCTAATTTCTGGTATGCATGCCGAGGCCACCAGGGGGCAGCAGAACAAACGCGTGCAAATGCCTGTGAGTACCATGGTATGGTCCGCTTGCATGTGCTGTTAGCGCTTGTGTTAAAATACAAGTTGTATAATTATTGCAACATCAATGCGCGTTTTGTGAGCTTTTCAATGCTGTTTTGCATGGTGTGTTGAAATGATTGAAAGGAGTGTTGTGAACAAAGGTAATGTGGCTTTGGTAAAATACACATGTAATTCCCTTTGTTTTATATTTAGCTTAAAAGCGAAGTTCAACTGGGAGTGGCAATAAGCAGTATGAAGCAAGTATTTGTCTCTTTTTAATCTGCCAAACTGTTGCCTGTTGTGTTTGCTGCCAACACAGCGAAGTAATCGCTCATATCTTGGAAAAAAAAACTTGTAAGTCAGGTTATTCATAAATTGAGGTGTCACTGTGCACCCTTTTAACACAAAAACTGCTAAGGTTACTCCATTACTTCAGAGGCATGGCAATTGTGAAAACACTGACATTCAAAAACTGCTTTTTGTGGGCTGACCTCATCAATGGGTTCCGAACAGGTAACTGATTCAAAACTGTCCTCTCAGATTATGGTTGGCTAGCCTTCAACTACAGTGGAGGGTGGGCAGAACTCGTAATAAATTCTGTCAAACGAGGGCCAAAGACTTGTCCTTCGGCCCTCTCCCATTAAAGAAGACCTCAACGGTGGCTTAGGTGGCCAGCCTCCCAAGCCAATAGGGTACAATCGAGACCGTCAAGATTTTTCAGGGCGCAACGAGATCTTCACGTTATTTAAACAGAGATCTCGAAAGAGATTCTTTTGGAGTTAACAGGAGCGCCTCATCCTCAACTTGAGAGTGTGGTCCAAACTGATGGTGGACGCTGATTCACTTCAAGAGTCATTATTTCCTTTACTTTATAATTAATCGCCAATTTTCTCATGCTATACTTTACAATGCAAAACAAACTGCAGAGATAAAATAAACAACTTCACGGAGCTTTGTGATGTTGTTTGTGTGTGAATGAATTTTATGCATTTTAAGGCGGTTGCAGCCACTTCCTCTTCGTGTCATGACAACACACCCAAGTAATTAAGAGCTCTTTTAACCAAGAAACTGGCAGAAAGTCAATGCAACACAATACCGTTTAATCGAGTTCCACACTGTCTGTAATGTGATTCTACATCGCCAGAAAATAAATCGGTAAGGTTCGATACCCCATGTTTTCAAAAGGTGGCACTCACAATCTACTACTGTAATCTACTGTGTACTTACACCCAGACGACATTAGTAAACCGGAAGTTCAATGGGTTCGCTGCAAAATCACAAAATCGGATTTTTTAATTGTACGACGAACAAGTAAGCTGTGTATCAAACGGGTTCATTTTTATGGGTAACGCATGTTAAATAAAATAGATCGATAACATATTTCACGCTAAATGCACACACTATTTCTTTCGTGTATTCTTCAGCGTTCGTCTGCAGGATTTAAACAACACACAATTCAGCTGCAGGCATTAAGTATTTTGCAAAGCAAAAACGGATCATTTATTGGAGTCTACTGTGCCTAATACTGTAACATCAAACAAAAGACTGAGTCAACTATCGTTATTTATCGAGAGCACACTTAAGGGATTCAAAGGATATATCATTTTGATCTGGTTTTGAACAAGTTTTTTTTGGAGGCTCTCATGTCACATGCCTGGATCACACTTTTCCAAGAACCACGCATGTCTCATAACCGCTTGTTGTATTTGAACTTGAACAAGTGATTTTGCACTTGTGTGTGGGGGATTAAGAGTGTATAATGTAGGCCAGGCAAAAAATACAAAATAACATTTGTTTTTAACCGAATGTGATATATCCACAAAGTAAACACAAAATTATGAGCATTTCCTCTATAAAATATAATGTTGTCATTTAGAACCAAAGACATTATGATACCCGTAATGCATTTTATCTGCTATAAATTGTCCTGATGTCAAATCAACACAGCTATTTGCATGTCAAAGGTATGGGAGCTAATTTCATGTAAATATGCAAAACTGTCTGAAAAACTGAATTGATCATTTGTCATGAACTATAAAAAGGGTGCAGCAACTCAGTCAGGGTGTTAAAGGGGATTTGTGGCTTAAAAGGTTTGGGTATGGCTGACTTATTACACAAAGTAATCTCCAAGTAGACTAAGGGGGGTCCTGGCCGTCCCCTACTTTAACTCCACAAGGACTTCAAATGGCAATGAAAATGGTTAAATAATTGACAGCAAATGTTGGTAATCTACAACAGGTCCTGAGTGCCAGGAAGTGGTGCACACCATGTGCTGAGGTTGTGCAGTCAGACTGCACTGTCAAATAAGCAATAATGTGTCCCTGGACTCCAGATTCATCTGACCACACCAGACTACACGGTGGCAGAGTATTGAGTGAGATGAGCAAGGATCTCGGTAGATTTTACCTTGTACCTTGATATGTAAATGTATTCGTGGCAGCTAACAAGTTTAACGAATGCACATTTTAATGGATGTTCGGTCATTAACATGATGTAAAGTTTATATAGGAAAATGAAAGTCAAATCAAGATGAAAACGTAATGCTCTTAAGCAGTTCTACGGTAAACGTGCAGCAACAAAGTAGTGTGGTTGGTGTTGATCTATTTGAACACAGCAGCAACAAATGAAAGCAGCCTTAGATCCAACAGAAAAGCGAACACGGTTTTACATATAAAAGGAAAGACAAAAAAAAAAGGCTTGATGAAATTTATGAGCGGTTCCAAAACCTGTAGAACGACCCCTGGACCCCTATTTCAGATCGACCCATGGGGTGATGATTTTTTTTAAGACATAAATTACACCTAATGACGACACCATAAAAAAGAACAATAATGGAAAGCTATTCTGTATTTCATTATCCTGTATTATTTGGTGCACCTGATACACACCGTGGCTGTTTATGAGTCACAGTATTAGCAGATGCTCAGCCAAAGCATTTGCTTTGACCTTGCCATTCTCATTGGGGCATGAAATTACGGTGCTGGCACCTCGATATTACAGCTATAAATACTGTAAACTGCATATCTGGACTACCTTTTCTATTGTCTTTCAACATAAACCTGATCGGTATTTATTTAAAGGAAAACCCATTGCTTGTCAGGTTATTTACAGCTCTATTTCCAGAGCCTCATATTCTCTCGGCATTTTTAAGGGCAAAGAGGCACTCAGGCTCTTTTATTAAATCAATTTCTCCGATTCTGGCATTCCTTGACTTTATGGGTCAAGACCTCGGCAGGACAGTCAATTCCAAAAATTGCGCACTGAAATAATTTGGGTAAAAGGTGAACACATTGTATAAGGGTCCTTGAGAACAATTAGATTTTGGATATCGTTTTTAAAACAAAGATCAACGGTACAGGTTATGTCAAGTAGAAGAAGGTCAATAGGATATTAAGAAGGGGAGCGTGACATCAACACATTGAATAAGTTGTGGTGATGGTCCTTCACATCCTTTTAGCTTCATACAACTGCTAGGAAAATGGCATACACTCTCATAGAGTATTCATTTATGTATTAAAAAAAGAGGAGACTGCTCTCATTTCCCTGCTTTTATCGCCCTACTGATGACAAAGTGGGCAAGGCCTCGACTAGGTGGCGCCGTGGAGTAATTTATAACCACATCAATCCCTTTACCTTCTTTGCAGGCCTTGGTCATTGTCATTTTTGTCCGAGAGGTGAGTCACATAACCCCACTTACATATAGCATCACATTAATATGTGGGATGATGAACCTTATCCTTACCCTTACCTTCATACCAGGCACGGTAATAGTCCAACAGCCTACCTATGTTCTCTCTGACCCTCACTCGATGGCCCTCTCCTCAGGGTGAAATGCATTATTATTTTGTCAACTCACAGCAAAGACGACACCAAAGAAAAGAAATAAGTCAAGTCAATCACTTAAGTGGAATTGACAGAAAATTAACTTCACTCTCATATTTTATGCCCAAAGAAACACCTTCCCAAACAAACTTGCTTGCTTGTCAGCTTTGGAGCTTCGGTCAAAGTGACACGTAACAAGATGGAAATGTTGTTGTCTTAGTCTTGAGAATGACATTTTAGGGTAATTGTGTGTGAGTAACTACTAATTGTCGAGGCTAAATTGTGGCTCCAAAATGGGTTTCAACACTTCAACTGGTACACACCCGCGTGTTAATTGTCAAAGACAGCACAAGCCACTAAATGAGGCAGCATCACATTATATTTCACTCAAACAGTAAAACATATTTAATGTTGGCAAAATTGCTCAGTTGGAGTAGTGTCTCGATGCAATTTATTTCCCAACTCCCTTTGCAAAAAAACCAAATGTATCTGTTTGATATTGTCATTCATATTACCTCTTGGAGACAAACTTTCAATATTTCAGCCAATTCATTCAACCAGATCTCAGATATGGCAGCTACAAATATCGGACTGCATAATTGCCAATTCATACCCGAGAGTTGACAGTTGAGGCAAAACCAAAATTATATTTTTCAATGAATATTGAAATCAACCAAACTATTAAGATGTCTTTGAAAAGAGAGATATGACCGTAGAGAAACCCTTCAGCGCAGATTAAGGCACAAATGAGCAGTGAAATAATATGCACAAGCGAGATTATTGTGTAAAGATTCTGCAACATGCAATCAAAGTGGGTCCTATTTTCCCCTTCATCAGCTGTCCAGACTCCAGCGTAAATATTGCCAGCAAGAGGAATCCAATTTAAATTCCACTCTACCGGGAGATAGTATTGTTTCATTTTATGTGTGCTTTGACATTTCTGGCTGTTAATATAAAGTAAAATCCAGAGGTATTTACATAAATATGACATTAAACTGTATTAGAAATTAAGACTGACACATTTGGAGTGGGAGAAGCGGGATGATTGAATTTCGAGATCAGATGGTGAGAAGACTGAGGCTGCGTTTTCACTGCAGGTCGCAATGCACAAATTCTCATTTAGTGCCTATAATGTGATTTGTCTCTTTACGTGTGTACCAATATATTTTTTTAAGATGTCCAAAATATTAAGAGTTTTGACACCAGGTGGATGTTGGCAAAATTAAGTAATTATTAGAATATACAATTTAACATGTCATTTGATGGACCGCGACCCTTGTGAGGAAAAGTGGTTCGGATAATGGTTGGATGTCATTTGTTGGACTGACTCTACCCCCAACCCCGATTTCCCACCATACTTCATCAGGGGTCTACGTTAAACCTTTTGGTGTGAACCAGTACTGGACCTTTATATTGCTGGCGTTGGGCTGATACCTCAAATGCCACAATTCGTCAATTTAGTATTTTTTCAAAAATCAATACTATTATTTTTTACAAATTATTCAGCAATATTGAGTATTGCAAATGAGTGAACCAGGTCAATAGTGTGTGTCGGACCTTTCACATGTTGCGAGAGACCAAAAGTATCAAGTACAGTAGAAAAGTTCTTTCATATTCTGAATCAAAAGGAAAGCAAAAAAGGTATCGATTAGCAGACTTACACAAGGAGCAAAAAAATAATAATAAAAAAAAAGCACGCTAATAAAACAGTTACCGTATTTTCCGGGCCATAGGGCGCTCTTTAAAGTCCCTAATCTTCCCCAAAACAAACAAAGCCCCTTGTAAAGCGACGCGCCCATTCTATGGACTGAGGCCCATTATATGGACTGAGCATCACTCTCGACCATCAACCCTTTTACTCATTGGGCTGTTCGGAGTGCATGTTAGCACACCCTGCTGGTCAAAGTCGGAGTCATCTGTGCTGCAAATTGACTGTGACTTATACATTATGTGAATATGGTATTTGGGTGATGGTGTAGGAGAAAGCTGGACAAAAGGGCAGCTGTCCACAATGATGTAGTCTGTCTTATCATTTATGTTATTGCAAGCAAGAAACGTCCCAGGTTTAGACAACAGACTGCAAAAAGCCCAGAGCACAACAGCACATCTCTCTAAACAGCCATGTGATTGGCTGAGTCTGAGTGGCTCCCAAGAAGCCATTGCTGTAATTGGCTAAGGCTGAGTGGCTCCCAAGAAGCCATTGCTATAATCTTTTTGTGTTATTTTTATTTCTTTTGGGTATTTCGATGGCATGAGAGATACATGTTTTGTGTTAATCTTATTTCTTTGTTTGCTTGTATGCAGAGTTTTTTTTTGTTTTTGATTTGAAACCGTGACTCTAAGGAGTGTGGTGACCAGTGAAGTCCCTCCCCTGACGTTGTCTAGTAGACTATTGCCATGACACCTTTTATTGGTCAGAGTCAGTGTTATTGACAGTGATTCCTTATAGTTTCAGGACATCTGTTTTTTTTTTTGGTTTGCTATATGTAAATGTATATAGGGGGAGACAGTGGCTGTAATGTCTTATTTTATGGAGCCAATCAATCAAGATATTAATCAAATTGAAGAATAAGGACAAGCCAGCTGATCACAAAATGTCCATAAAACGATAGAGACATACATACATTTTTGTACTTTGTTGTTTGCAACCTACAGTACATCATCAATATGAGCATATAGCGAAGAGTGAATACTGAGGCTGTGACAATTACATTTTAAGTGTCAAAGGTGGAACCAAGTATTTAATATACAGGGTTTGCGTAACCACAAAGCGCCGTAGGTCGAGATGCACTTACGCCAAGCACGTACTGTAAATAAAAAAACGTAAACCCCCCCAGAAATGAAAATGAGGTAGCCTTGTCAGAAGAAAAAAACTCAATATACCAAAACGGTATGAGGATGCAAAGTAAGCACTTTCCTAAATTATTTGATTTCCAGCTTTATTGTTGAGTGACTGAAGAGTTATCCTCTCAAAACGGTAATGTACTCTGTGCTTAGTGTTTCATTGCTCGAGTTTCTCTCATCTTTACAATGTCTTTCCCTGAGATCGATGTCCACATGCAAATTGAGGCTTCTTGCTCAGATCTACAGTGGAACTAACTTTCCAAAATATATCTGCATTAAAACATCATACATATTTCATGGACTCGAAGTGCAGTAAGAGCAAACAGTTTTTCGACTGCAGCAAAGAGTTTAAAACAAAGAGGAAAGAATGAAGTGTATGGCTGTATAAACATCTGATGACAGGCTCTTAGTCTTATTATTTATTCTAGCAAATCATCTTCACAGCGACAAACACAAGGAAAAGTCAAAAGATATCAAGAGCCAGGAAAAGCATACACACAGCTGGTTTGATTATGAAGCTTTTAGACTCACTTTAGGCTTTTTAAGTATCCTTAAACTAAAAATGCCCCTTAAGCAAATAACTTCAGAGAAAATAAACCCAACTTTAATAGTGCTTGCGTTTCGGATAGAAGAAAGGCGTGGCGCAGCACAACATGATTCCTTCAGCACATTACACTGAGCATGCCAAAATAAATTCAGTTTGGTGACTCAAATAATATTATGCATCATGTTTTAAAAGCAAGCAATGGCACAAAAAAATCCTATCGGGCAGGTTTCACATTTACAGTAACAGTAAAATTAAGTAAAAGGGTTCAAATGCTGGGGGGCAATATTGAAAATTCCATTGGAAATACACAGGGAGTTTGTCAATATTAATTTTCCTGAACCCAAAGGAGCGTCCCAATTGTTGTGTCATTTATTCACAGGACCTGAATCGTGCTCTCTGTAGAGAAAAATCGACCCTATTAGATGCCCCGGAGCAACAGCCCTAACCTCTGACTCCAACTAACAACTTTACAAAAACAAATAAGGGGCAGTCTCTCCAGCAGCATTTTCCAATACAAATGACTAAACATTAACAGTGCTCTCATTTGAAACAAAACTATGATTTCATTTTTTTATATATTCAATTTTACAATATTACAAAGGTATAGCCCCTTACCTTTTTTCTTCAGGAAGGCTTTTCTAGTGGCCAAGGGACTCTGATTTACTTTGGGATTTTGAAGAAATTTTATAGCTGTGGAAACCTAAGGAAGAGACAAATGGCAGATAAAAAAAAGAAAACATGAGATACACAGAAAAGCGACACTTTTTAAAAATCTACACTGTTTGTAAAGACAAGTATTCATTGTAAATTGGCTTTAAAAAAAAAGAGAGAGAGAGAATAAAAGGAATCCATTTAATGGAGGCCGCTAATAATGGAGCCCACCTGACTACTTTCAAGCCACTGTAAATGGAGAGAATGACCAAATCAGCAGTTATAAAATTAGCCCATCAAGAGTGGTGGACAAATGGAGTATGGAGCTTAATTTGCTATTACCCTCTTAAAGACAAACTTCCATTCTTAAGTGCGCACTGAAAGAAAATCTATACTTAATGCAGAGGTGATCATTTGTATCGAATAACTTTGGAATCCTAGGCTGAAAACCTTGGTAATTCTTCCAGTTAAAAACCTGCCATGATCAAATCACACAGCCTAAACGTTGTAATGACTTGAAACGTTAATGCACTAGAAAGTTAAATAGCATCAGAACATCAAAAGTTTTAAGTGCACTGCTTTCATCGATTCTATTATGTTTTCCTTTGAGATGAACTTTAATTTTCCATCCCAGTATGCATTTCCAAGAATCGGAAGGGAGGAGGGGGAATCGTCCGTCAAACTGCATTAAACAATAAATTTGAAGTGGGCGGCATGACGAGGAGTCTTGGAAAATGGATAAATATGCAAGAAGTTAGGGAAAGGGGAGCACAACTGGAGCGGAGGTTTCAATGACTTATTATCACACCTGTGGTGCCCGTGATTCAATGTAGAAGTCATCCCTCTAATGGGTTGAAAGGTTTTGATTACTCTTTGTTTCTTTTAGTGTTGAAAGATACAAAGTGATTGAGCGCCCCGCCAGTAGTAATTCATTTTGGGTAATGCATTGCATATAGCGTGCACCCATTTCAATCCAAAAGCGCGACCGTTTAAATATGTCCAGTACAGACAAGGAGACCATGTCAAAGCAAATTGATGGTTATTAATCAGGTGTATTTGGCATTTCATTAGTTAGTAATTAAGGTGAAACCAAATTAAGTATTCTTGATTCTACGCGGGTACATAAATAACATCCAGGCAGTAAATGGAGGTTCTCTCTCCTTGTCCCAAGTAAAACTCCAAACATTAAATAAGTATCAATGTTGTAACAATTAAGTGGCTTTGATGTACATGAGGGTCACAGAAAGGATATTTTAGATTTTTAAATATGACCACTCTGGTCATGCAGAGCATCACAATTTCTTTTGAACTATAATATCTCTACATATTACCAAACCATGAAATGTTTTATAGCGATTCCACACTTTGAATTCAACATTTTTTTCTGGTTTATTGCGTCTCTGACCTTTAAAAAACAGATTGAAGGATTAAGTGTCACCTTTAAGGATAATTAAGGCCTTTATTTAAAAAAATAAATTCAAGAGCCTTTTAGATCCCTGGTTTGTCACCCAAGCACTTCACAGACAAGCAGATTAGAGGACAATACTACACACCCCCCCACACACACACACGCGCACACCCCCACGCACACACACAGACAACCCAAAGCCCCGGAATTTTGGAGTCGGAAATTCTTAAAAAGAATAATAATACGTTTTTAAAAAATTAAGAGGAAAGTTTAACTTGAATGTTGGAAAACTTTAACTAGGGTAGAAAACTTATGGAGCGATTTATTTGTTTAGGTTTTCATTGAACTTAAGACATGCTGGTGACCCTGTGAGCTACAGTACCTGCACTTTTTGTCCAAATTTTAAAACACACTTGTTTTTGCTCAGTAGATCTAAATTTAATTGGACAATTTCAACATGTTGCAAATGTGGGAATAGTTATTTTAACAACAAAAAAAAAACACTCAGCATTTCAACAAAGTTAAGAGTTGGAGTTATTTTAAATTTCTTAAGACATATTGGTCTATGACAAAATATTTGTAATAAAATATTGTGGTTGTGTTAACAGTCATAAAGACAACATCTTGGCTAGCTCAGTGGCAAACTAATGAGGCACGTGTCCATTTGGTTAGCAGGAGATCTTCAGGGAAAGCAAAAGTGCACTTCTTAGCAGATGACATAGAAGCTTTAAACAAGTTCCACCCAGACATCTCAATCAATTATAACCACATTGCACAGATTTTAGTCTTGTCTTGTTATTGACTTATAGATCATCTCAGTTATAGTGTTAGGTAGCACAATTGGGCTTTCAGCTGTGTGGGGAGGATAACAATACAAGATAAATTGTGACAGATGCAAACATAAGGCAAAAATAATGACAATTTACTCTGAAAATTAAAACTAATAGATTATTTTGTTTTATTTTAACATTTGCTTTTTTTTGGTTCATTTTTTAACTCGACTTGCTAATGCACCCAGCTTCATGTTAAGGGCAATAATCATTTCAAAGCAGATATCCATTAAAGTGTGAGGTAAAGCTGAAAAGAGAAGCAGAGACCATTAACCAACACACTTACCGTGAGTGAAGTTGATGAGCGAACAGGATTACAGCCATGTTATTGAGTTTCAATTGGACAAGACTAGCGCTACACTTCACAAAATTAGAAATGTAATGCGTGTAATGCGTTGATTTGCGCTAAATGAGAATAAAATGTATTTACGCTCAGCCCACATGGTGGGGGAATGCATGTACGCAGTTGTATACACGTGTCAGAAAGGTTCCAGGACTGGTATCAAGAAAGGTACAACTTCAAATCCAAACTACAGAGTACCATTTTTTTCTCTCCAAGTATTCCTCTGGTAGCCCAACACACTTTCCCAGAGTTCTCTGCCACACGTTCATGCACAGCTGCAAGGACTGAGGATGGGTCCTCAATTGTCACGGCTGTCTCTATGGGATCCACATCTTCAAAACAGGTCCATGTGATGACCTCCTTTGGGCTTGGGAAAGAAGGGTGGGAATACACAGAGCCTGGTCGCGTGAGTACGGTAGTTGCTCCAGAAGAGTGATGTTCTTCTCAGCAAGGAACTGTCAGATGCTCAGGACATCGTTAGCAGACACGGTCCAGGCAAGAGTTGTCCTCCCACAACTCTCATCTCTTCTCTCCACTCAACAATGCCACAGGATCTCTTTGTAGACGTGCTGGTCTATCGTTTGGTCCACAATGACGGGGAAACCTTGTAGTTAGGATTTAAAATCCACATTTTTTTGTGACACTAGTCCTGGAATTTTACATATTTTAGCTTTACCAAATAAAAGCAGCAACAGTTTCAGAAATACAGTCATTGTGGAAAAAAAACAAAACATTAATCCCACAATGAACTTGTGATGACCAAATGGTCAATAAGAACAGTTATTTGAATGCATTGATGACAGAGTTGAATTCTATTGCGCCTTTTACAAAACTTGAAAAACGTGTTTTGCCAATTTAAGCAAGTAAAATTAGCACAAGAAAATCTTTTGGGTAATTATAAAATGTAGAATTTTTAAGGCATTCTTTTCAAATTATTATCAATTGATGTGATCAATTCCACAACCATACTTTTTCTCAATTTGGAGGACATGATGCAAGTACAATTTAGGATGTTGGTGCAATGGAGGGGGCTAAAAAGGAAGTCATTAGCAAGTATAGGATTCGGTCTCAGTGTGAATCAATTAATTCCCAATTGCCCTGGCCTGTACATTCGTGGAAAAGTGCCCCTGATATGATAATAGACTAATAGACGTGGACAAAAATTGTGTTAGAATGGTCTCACATTTCCACCCCTAAACACATATTAGGATGACCAAAGGCAAGAGAAAGTGCAAGACATAAAAAAAAATGAAGCTATTAATTTGTTGCTTTCATTGTAAGATTTTTTGTATAACTAAACCAAATATCTCCCTGATATAAGAGCACACAGATCTAAAAAGAAATTACGGTTTAATAAAATCGTATTTCCCTTACTAGCCTGACTGGTTGATGTGGCAAACAGTGCTTTTTAATCTTTCTCAAAGAGGGGCTTTAAATGCCCTTCTAATTGTGACATCATTCCCACCTTAATATGACCTTTAACGGCGGAAGCAATGCCTCATGGGAGCAGCTATAGAGACTCATTGACCCTATTAGATATCAGGAAGTGAGGCACACACTGCACTTAGACACCATAGAGGCATGGAAAAAAAAATAGAATATTAGACCACCTTGTGCATTGCAATTTCTTGTTTATTTTAATGCTTGGTACCACTAAAGGCATATCATGTGAGCAACAGAGAAAAGAAAACACAGAAAGCTTAAAAGCACAGTTTTGGGCTTTACAATAACTTACTTTAATTGTTTTGAGTAATTATAATAATAAAAAAAAATGTTTAAAAAAAATGGCTGGATTACATCAGACTCTAAAGAGCTATTTTTGTTCTCATTATGTTAGTTTAACTTCAGTCCGACCAGGCAAAAAAATGAAGAAATGAAAGTGAAGAAACATGGGTGATTCAACCATGGTTGTATCTGACATCAACATTGCCGCTGCTGTTTAAGTACTTCAACACTTACAAAAACAACAACAACAAAAAAACAAACAAAAATACACTTAATTGGTTTTACTTTGATTACTTCTCTTGTTGGGACATGTGGAAAATTTCACGAAAAAACTGAGAAATGCATGCATATATAACAATTAGGGAGAATATTGGTCAAATATTTTAAAAGTTTTACTGTAGACTTTGTAACAATGCTGGAAAGCAAAAGAGGAAATAACCTTGGTTGCATTTCTGTGTCCCGTGCTCTTAGAATGTGGTCAATTTTTATTGAATGATGCCCAACGTTTGAGAATTAAAAGGTCAAAGTCAACATTTCAATACATGAAACACAATGGAAAACCCAATTGACATTTAGGTTTAAAAATAACATACAACAGTGTCTCAGTGACAGCCACAGGCAAGGCTACAATCAAGATATCAAAGTGGGATTATGCAATTTTTCAAAGGGGCACAAAACGGCAATCTGTGTTTTGTGTGGCCTCTCCCACAAAGCATTTACTGGCCAAACTTTCCATTTTGTTTGTCCATCAGCACTCTATCAACACAAATATGAAAAGGCTGCGTGCTAAGAAAAATAGAAGGGTAAAGTACAATAGATTCACCAAGGAGTATGAATCAATAAAATTGCATTTAGAGATAATATAACAAGTGGGATAATGGGTGGATAACTGAAGGTATCATTCTGTAGATCACTTCCTATAAACAGTATTGTTTGCTAACAGTAAAATCCATCTATCCATTATCTTCTCCTCACAAGGGTCACGGAGGGTGCTGGAGCCAATTCCAGCTATTTCGAAGAGTAAAATAAAAAAAGAAAGTAATACTTTCAAACGTACCTACCCACACCTTGTTGAATAATGTTACATTCTCAACATTTAGGATGGTTTTGTTCTTCTGACTGATGAGATCAGTGGCATGAGTTAGACGGTTGTGTCATTGTGACCTTACATTCTGGCTCAGCATCTTCTTATATATGACACCCATGGCAAGTTTCATGTTACTTCATATTTACTTGGGTCTGACCGTTTGATCTGACAATATTGGGCCAATGTAAAAAATAATCAGCAGATTTTTGCCAATTAAACGACACAATCTTGCTTTTTAATGAAACAGCAAACACTGTTCAGTAGATATGGGCAGGAAGTACAAGACTTGCATGACTGACAAAACATTATTCGGTGCGAATTACATCCTTCTCCAGCCTCTCATTAACCCATTTAGATGCAATCCATACAAAGTATTGTAAAATAATCAAATGTTCCGCCTGCAATTCATATCATTGTTTCTGTCAGTGGAATTTTTTTTCTGCCAAATATGGAAATCAGCCTCGGCCTAAAAAAATCCGCATTGGTTGCACCCTGATATTTTAAGGTATATTTTTCACCAAAATATGGGAGCCATTACATGTTGAAATGTGTTCGGATAGCAACAAAGCATTAGTTCAAAAGCAATAAAATGACAGACAAAGACGACAAAGGTGAATCCTTTTGGAGTGTCCTGCATTGCTTAGGATTGCACTTGAAATACCAGAACCCCGATGGCCTCAAGATAGTGAAGATTGTGATGATAAAAAGACTTAAATCCAGATGGCAGAGTTCAACATTTTCTAATGTGCAAATGCAATTTGGGCACATTGTGTTGTGTATGTGGTGAGAAAAGTGAATGTTTAGATAAAGAGAAGCTGACAGAGCCTCGCTAGATTAAAAAATAAAAAATAATAAAATAATATTGACTTTATTAGTCCCACAATGGGGAAATTCGAGATTCGAACCCAGGCCTCCTGGGGAGACTGGGTCCTGAACGCGGCGCCTTAGACCACTCGGCCATCCTGGCAGCCATATAAGGGGGAAACCTTCATAAGATTTGGACAAAAACACTTAAATGGGCAAAAAAATCCCTTTTAATTCAAGTAAAAGGCCCAAACCATGAGTTGGGCGCTCTGAGTGAGATACGAGGGTCATCGGATATTAACCCGTGGCACTTTAGCAGTCAGGGGTGTAGGAGGGGAGTCGCAGTGGAGCACAACAAACTACTTAGCCACCACAAAACATTCCTGCCTCTTCTCAGCTGCAATCCAGTAATGGATACTTCCTCAGCTCCTCAATTGGTCAAAATGTTTTCATACATTAATTTAATTCAGAAACACATTTACAAAGCAGGAGTAATCAATTTTAATTAGTTGATTTTTTTTTTTCATTCGCATGAAATTTAATGTACTGCCATCGATCTCTTTTGTTCTTTAATGCAGTGCCTCTTCCCTGTAATTTGAGGCTTTCCTTTTTTTCCCCCCTCTCTTTCCCTCAAATACTCAACAATGACATTCTGTGACAAAAAGAACGTGCTCATCAGCAAAGGGAACAGACATACCAATGCAACTTTAGATCAGTGGAATGTACCCGAAATGCAGCTTTTACACATATGCACAAAATAAGAAAACCTCAAAGTCAGAATGCATTAACAAAACTATAAAACTGAAAATTCTGGTGAATTGAAGACACAAAAGTATTCTTAATTACAGTATGCGCACACTTGTGCTAAATGAGGGAAGCTTTGCATTATATTTGATTAACTTATAAACTTGTAAATATTTTGCCAAATGAAAATATTTTTTTAAACTTCAAAACTTCATGTACATCTAAAAATCTTGTTAAGTATTTTTATGCTATTCTGTGACTTCTGAGTTCAGCGGTAAAATTAAAAAAAAAAAATGCTTTCATGGTCCACACTGGAACGATGTTGCTACTCACTAAATCAAACTTGCCAAAACCACCTTTTTTAAGCAATCGGTTGGATTTGATACGGTCCGAATACTTGAAAATGTGGTGGTAAAGAAGCCAGATAAACCCCAACATTTTTTCTTGAGACCGACCCTGCACTGCGTGTTGTCCTTCATATCATTAAGGCCCGGCGGGCTTTCACATTCAATTAGCTGATTGAGGCGAAATGCAAGCGGCATCAGTAGCAAACATTGTGAAGCTTGTGTCCAACAGACAAAGCACAGAAGTTGCGTTGCAATGTCGGGAGGACCAAGGCCTTCGTCACAGGCAACTTACTCTGACAAGCTTATCCTCTAAACACAAACAGTCACGTTGGCTTGTGTGCGGCATCCTGTCACCTGCCAAATTGAGTAATAAAACTACAATAGAGAGGCTAGTGACAGTAGAGACAAGTGTCCTTTTATTGATCAAATGATTATTTCTTGGGTACACTGTGCCAACCTGGCAACATTGCGCTAACAAAGACAACCAGACAGATTGTGACATTCCCGTGACATTATAATCACACGTCAACCCCCTCGCCAGTCAATAGGCCGAGCGTGCTAATTGTGTGTCCTGGATCACCAATTTCATGGTCTTCAAAGGGGGGGATGCAGGGGCAGGAATTGGTGGCATGACCCTCCACACATGAGCTAGAGCTCGCGTTCCTCTCTGAGGATACATGGATGGCGAAGGGGAGGATAGTGTCAGGGGGATGCACACTGAGGCCAGAATGAATTCAAAGAGGATTAACATCACCATCTACTGGTTAGGGGTGGCACATGTGTTTCCAAGGGATGAGGAAAGGATGGCAGTACCCTTGTGGCCTGTCTTTGACATAGACCTGTCAGAAACATTTAGACACACTTGCCAAAACAATGGCATATCTACAGCGGCAGATAAGTCAGAACGCAATTGCAGTCAGGCGGGGCAGAAGACAAAGAGCACAGGCTGAAGAAAAATGTTGGTAAACTCCTTTACTGGAGGCCTGCAGCTATTTGTGAGGATATGACCCATGGGAGTAGGATAAGCATTAAAATGAGTGTGGTGCTGACAACAGAGGAAAGTAACAATCATCAGGCCCACAAAATTATAAGTTATCTTTCTTCTCTCTAAGCCCCCACTGGAGTACACCAACATGACAGCTCGTCACATCGAATAATCATTCTTCATTTCAACCTATCTCAACCGGTCAGGCTTCGCGCTGATGATCTCATTGTAGTAAAATGGCATAAAGTCACAAGCGTGGCGTTTTGTTTATACGTGACACATCTTCACACGATACACCTTTTCTCAGAAGTTCACAGTCGAGTTTTGAGTAATGCAGCGATTTGAAGAAGAGGAATTAAAAAGGATGAGTGGAAGAAAAAGGGTAACCGAGAGTCTTTATTAAAAAAAAGTGTGTAGTTACTTTGTTATTATTATAAATGGAATATTTAACATTGGGCCTTCAAGCCATTTCCTTTGGAAGGATGTAGTTTATGTGCAAAAAAAAAATGTGCAGCGTGGTGAAAAGATCATTGATGATTGTTAAATTTACACTGGCTGGCAAAAATATTCAGCCCCCATTGTACGTTTTGACCTTTTTCTACATTTTAGCATTCAAACAAAGATTAAAAAAAAAAGAAAAAGGTGAAGAATCAATACCAAGTTATGACATAATCCTGAAGTAGAATTAAATTATTGCAGTATTTCTACCTTTTTTTTTTTTTAGAAATAAAAAAAAAGAAATACAAGTAGGGTGTGCGCTAATATTCGGCCTTTACTGTTAGTGCAGCTAACTGACTCCAGAAATCCCCTGAGCATTTATGAATGATACGATGTTTACCTAAATGAATGGACTAAATTGAGTCCACTTGTGTTATCAATCTTACAATGAATACACCTGCTCGGTTATAGTCTCAGAGGTCTGTTCAAAGCGCAAATCATGAAGAAAAAGTCACATTTGGAAGTTTGCCACAAGCCAGCAGGGAGACACAGCAAAATGTAGAAGGTGCTCTGGTCAGATGAAACCAAAACCGATTTTTTGGGCGGCCAAAATGCAAAACGTTAGGTGTGGCGTACAATTAACAGTGCACACCCGAACAGGCCATCCACTGTCAAACATGGTGGAGGAAGAAGCTTAAAATTGATGCAATGGAGCCAAATGTGGCCATTTTGGAAGAAAACCTGTTAGAGTCGAGAAAAGACCTCATAGTGGCACAGACAGTTACCTTCCAAACATGCCTTGGTCCAATACATAGAGCAAAATGGAATGGTGCAAAACCAAACATATCCAAATGTGAGCCTAAATGGCCAGATCAAAGTCCAAACCTAGACCCAATTGAGGATCAGTGGAAAGATCTGAAAACTGCTGCTCCCCTTCTAACCTTACTGAGCTGGAACTGTTTTGCAAGGAAGGATGGGCAAAAATGTCAATCTTTAGATGAGCAAAACTCAAAGTGACACAGCCCAAAAGACTTGCAGCAGTAATTGCATCAAAAGATGCTTGTACAAAAAAACGGCCTTATGACGGTCCTTTTTTTTTTCTAAAAAAAAAAAAAAAAGAAAAAATTTAAAAAGTTGTACGGATTTTGCTACTTTTCACAATTATGTGCCACTTGGTGTTTATAGAGAAAAAAAAATCTAATTTTATATCAAAAAGGGTACTAAATACTTTTGAAAGCCAGACGGATAAAACCCCAAATGTTGAATTTTAACGACTAAAAAAAAAAAAAATGTGTTAATTTCATTACATTTACTTGTTGACTGGCCCGGTGGATCAACACAGTCACATAGTGGCACTGGGTTGCCGTTCGTGGTAAATCGTAAATGCGTTGGATTTTTTAGACGAGGGCAACTTTGTTAAAAATGAAGCACTTGCATAAAATGAATGTGTTGAACCACATTACAATTAGTCTCCCTCCCGTAACCAAACTCAAAACTCTTGGTAAATTCGCTCATTCCATTTATTGCACTAAAAATGCAAAACAATAACAAATTTGACATGTTCTTTATACAGAAAATATGGCGTTTTTATTATGTCTGTGGAGTCATGGGCTATTTAAATGACAAATTTATAGATTATGTGTAATTTTAAAAGATAAGTTAAGTCTTAGCGGCAAACCAAATGTAATGCCTTTTATGGAATTGCAGACACCCTGCACTGTACGCAACACGATAGAAAATTAAACTGTGACAGAATCCACAGAGAAGCAATTAAAAATCAAGAGGAAATGAGGCATAACTATTTAAACCAAGATGAAACAGGCAAGAAGGAAAAACTTGTGGCGATGAGGGAACCAACACATTGTCCAAAAAGAACGGCAGGCCCAACAATGGTAAAATACGGAGAGTTGTGTTACACCAAAGAGGCAAAGTTGACAAGACCTAAACACAAAAAGAAACACAGATGCCTTTCTCTGCATTTGATTCACTTCCCTTTTCCCCACAGCTGTGATACTTAAAACCACTTTCTACAGAGAAAAACAAGCTTTCAGACAGATGACATGAACGAGGACAACTCAAATGAGGAGACAGACCAACAGTGTTGTGTTACCAAGTCATGTTTGGGCTTTGGGGACAACCAAAGAGCACTTCACTCTTTCCATCAGATGGCAGACTGCCAGAGCCACCCATAAAAAGAATCCAGGTTGTATTTATTGCAGAGCTAGTGCAATAAATACAATGTGGATTGCTCTAGAAGTTCACGGCAGCTACAATACATGCAGCCATCTATGATTCTAATCAAAGAGAAAGCAAAATACCGGTGCCAGGAGAGCTGCAGTAGAAAACAAATGCAATATTCATGTTAATCACGGCATTAACAAGACGTTGACAGTCTTGACAGTTGAGCAATGATGGGAAAGCCTAGTTGTTGAGTAATTGTATGGTGAGCCAGAGGGGATTGTTGCTTTCTCAGTGTGCCATGCAGTTTCACTCCGGATCTCCACTTGTGCCACTCCACTTTCGAAAATGGAACGACACACAAACAGCAAACGTTTCATAACAGATAAAAGGTGGCTATACAAGTTGAAGCGTACATTCTGTGGTCAACTGTGAAGGGAGTGAAGAATTGCTTGTCTAGGAAAATGCTTCACATTTCCATTTTGGTCAAACTGAGGGTGGGGGTGATAAAGCGTTTCATTCATGCAGATTAGCCAGCAGAAGTATACTTCACACAAAGGAGAATTTTAACTAGACTGAATATTATATTAAAACACTTTTGAAGTGAGGCTAATTACACTGCATCAGCTACACTGATGCGCTCTTCAGTTTTAAGATGATTTATTTTAAGAAGATTATGAGTTTCGTTTTGTGTTACCGTCATTTATTAGCACTCACTATCGCTATTTTAGATTCCCTAGATAAGGGAACAATCTCAGGATGCCATACACAGAGGAATGATGAAATCCCATTAGCATTTTGCTTTCATTATTTTTAATCAAAACCAAAAAACTGACACATTAATTAATAGCCATTACCACTTTTACCACTCCACCAGAGAGAAAATAGTTGAGAGGAGGCAATTAACTTCACAAAATGGCGCAAAAAAAAAAACACTTTCAAAAATCCAAAGAAATGTCATTAAACTGCAGATCCCACAAAAGTAAGATGAGCAATACATTTTTGTTGTCATATTCCTTTAAACCGCTATTACTGTCTTGACAGAAGGATTATTTACGACATTATTATTACAGTATATTCTGAGTGTACACACTAGCTTTTCTACAACCATATAATTGCGTACTTTCACACAAATACATTAATGCATATCCAGGACTTTTGTTTATTACTGATTGAAAAACACCAAGTCAAATCCCCCTTATGCGTCCTCCTCCACCATTATGTATTGGACTAGGTTGTTTACATTAAACAAACCAGTATAAAGTGCATTTACGTCTGAAGCATAACTTCATCATTTACATTCTATCATTTATTCGAGGTGACAAACGAGCATTTTGTCAACTCCGGCTTTTCCACAATGCAGTCGGCGTTCAATCTATATAAATTACAGCTGGGAATGGAGTGCAAGAGCAAATTATTTTATTATTATTTATGCATGTATGACTCTATAGGAGGCTACCAAGGCAAACAAGGAATTACTTGATTAGTTCAACTTCAGTTAACAAAGAAAGAAATATAACATTTGCAGCTGAGCCAATCAAACGTCAAGATGATTTAAATGGTCACTCTAAATTCAGATATCTAAATTAGACATGGCAAAAGCTTACGCATATGTATGTCAAATACTTTCTCCTCATCTCATCTGTATCTTAGCTTTAGCTAGAACTATGATTCTTTAATTAAAATCTTACCCAAAAGGCAGCATTATGAATTACATAATTAGAATGGGTAGCCTTTTAAGAAGTGTGGTTTACAAAATGCACTGAGGGAAAGCCAACATTTAGAGTAAATATCTAGCACTGTGGGGATGCTCGCCTACAAATTAGCCGATAATAACTTCTGGTGAAGGCAGATGAAATGAGGGGAAAATGCGACCCAAAGTGTCAATTACAAATAATTATCCTTTCATTTCAAAAGTAGGAGAGCCTAAAACACATTTTAACCGAGTGCTTAAATCACACAGCATTCTCGCCTGTTTGCCGATTTTCCGCACTGGTAAGATATGCACAGATGCCAACCCCTGTCATCACCGCTCAGGAACATTCTGCATATTTTGTCAGGACCATTTTTATTTTGTTAGGAACATTTGCGTCTCCATCAAAACAAACACATTACCAAAAGAACAGCAAAGACTTATATGATTATATTTTCTCTCTTTTTTCACTTTGTATTTCTTCTGAACAACGTCATGGCACTGTATTGGTAAAAATCAAAAAAGAAAATTGTAATTACAGTTGTATTGTCCGGTTACTACAAAAAAAGAACAGTTTGCGACATAATGGATTAACGCATCAATTAATTTCCAATTTTTGTATTTGTCATGAGTGTCTGTGTATTCTATTTTCTCTCTATGCACTAATTTTCACTTCATAGTTGGATATTCTCCAGTGCAACGCCATTCCAACAAGACTTCAGTGAAAAGGGTCGTGTCGCACCACACAATTATCCCAGTGTTTAGAGCCATACATTTGATGATAGTTTAGCTAGCGATTTAGCATGGGCCAGCGGTATTTTCTCCTGTTAATGACGCCTTTACCAATTGGGAGCGGGATAGTGTACTTGTCAGAATTTTATTTTATTCGTCGCCTTGGATGTAAGATTATTGACTCTTAGAGGAGCGGCTGCTGTTTAGCCATGCTAGCCAGCCGCGGAGCTACCCGCATTGTAATCAATCTTCTTGAAACTAGTTATGTACACAGAGGAAGATGCAACAAAACACTATCATGATTTGTTGGTAGAATCTTGAGAGTGCTAATCACAAGGCGCAGTTCTTCCAAGCCAAGCATGTGATAGGCACTCGCTGCTCAGTCACTAGCAAACGACGTTTACCAACCGCCTAGGTCCACCTTGGAATATTTTCAACAAGTTGACAACACATGGCAAATTCAGGTAACAACATAGACCAAACCGGAAAACGTGGCATCTCTGGATACGGGGCGAAAGCAGCAGCACTATTGTTTTAGGATGGTGTCAGCTTTGCAAACACACACCACCAACATGAGAGAAGTTACTGGAGACGAGAATTATGGTTGGGATGTTAAATCGAACACAGAAGGCATTGCAAAAAAAGTGAGAACTGTGATGACAAATAGAAAGAACTCAGTACTTGAATTACCATAGTCATTTACCTATTAAAGTGAGGATGCTTCCTGTCAATCAACAGCCATCACATTCTCATTTTGCGGCGGAAAGCAGGCGTAATTGCTTCTCATACTAATCAACACAACTTGTGTAATTATGCCTTGAAAGTGACATTGGAGCCTGAGAGCGATGTGAGCAGTCTTGACAGCGGAGACGTCTCCGATTCATCAGGAGATTTCCAACCTCGCTGCAAGACGACAAGCCACTCTCCGACCAAGTCGCTCACTCTAGCAGTTTGCGACCGTAAACACAAAGAAAAGATGATAAATCAAGCGGAAGTAATTACAAAGCAGAAGAGGGAAGAGAGCTCAGCTTGGTGAGGCCACTTTCCCCACAGTACTGTAGCAAAATGACTATGGCGCGATTAAACCAGTCTCATACGTCTATAATGTCTCAAATAAACACTATGACAGTTCACTAAATTGTGGAAGAATGGGAAATTATAGCATTGTTAACCGACTGTTTACGTTCCTAATCTTGCCGAGACAAAACACAACAAACACATTCCTCAGCAAACATTTTACAACAATTGCACTGAATTCGGCTTAATCACAGACTTAACACATGGTTGCCAAACTGAATTTGGTGTAAAACCAGCTTTGACAAAAACATTTCCCCGAGATGCATCTGTAACTAGTCACAATGTGGCTCAGCCAGCAAGGTCAAAGCCAGGTCAAAAATAATTACTAAAACCGACGAGCCATGGAAGATGACACAATCCACAGAAAATATGTGTAGACACAAAGTGACAACAGCTTCAATACGGTGAACTTTTCAGCGAATTAAAGGATCTCAATTCTCTCATTAAATAACGCAAGATAAAAGGCTGTGTTGGCAGAGCAGATCCAAGTCCAGATCTGCACAAGCAGAAACCACAAAATAGATCAAATTCATAAACTGGGCTGGAATCATCTGGCCTCGTCATTTTGAATGATGTGGGTGGAACCAACAGAAAGGAGTTGCCAACATCAAAAAGAAGTCAACTGGTAATTTTGGCACACTATTAGGGGAATACGCAAAATGATTTCATCTGCAAACAGAGACAAAGAATAGATTTATGGCTTATAAAAATGAGTTCTTAGAAGGAAAAAAAAATCCCTGTCTGTGTCATTTCTCCCTCAATGCTTTCAAACTTAGCTCATGTCGTGTCTAAAGAATTTCTCTTTTGACGATGAATAAGTGAAGTGCATCCTCTGGCATGAAAAAGCAAGGCTAAATAGGAAAAGCATGTGCGATTCACCTCCTGCGTTCAACTCTAATGAGTCAAAGAGTGTGACCTGCGCTTAAACAAGAAGTCCCACCCAGAAGCTGTAAACTCATTTTCCCTCATTCGAGGCAGCGATGTCGGCAGCAAGATGTGCTCTGAGCATGCACGATAAATCTGACGTGAAATCATAATCATAAAAGCAATTAGCTGACCCTGTGCCACTCGTCCTTGGACATGACAGTGAGAATTCATTCAGAGTCCTCTAAGGATGCTGGCTGCGGGTTGTGTGTGTGTGTGGGGGGGGGGGGGGGGGGGGGTTAGTGCAACACAGCAACAATAAAATGGAGGGCCCTTCCTGTATCATTAAACACTGAAACAAGCAGCGCATGATGCACCAAGACTGTTGTGCTGCCAAAACAATGCTGATACTTTTCAAAGACAATACTGGGCTCTATCGCGCACTCATACACTCTCAGAATCTGCTCAATGTGAGGTCACGGGTGATGCCGTTTATTTAACTCGTGTGTCAGAAATCAGTCAGATTCTCACTTTCACTTTCGCACCCAGCAATTACACAGAGGCCAAACTAGTGCCTGCCACCTCGTGACCAGCTTCCTCAATAATCATGAAATATCTCTGAGCTTCTTGCCCCCGCTCGGACCATAACTCTCCTTTACGGCAGACAACTCCAATAAAGGATTACAATTACAATTAAAGTAATGAGCAAAGAGGAAAAAGGAAAGATCTGTGAAGGTTCCCTTGACTAACTAAATGGTAGCCTAGTTTCCTGACAGAATTGAGTTAACATAGCAGAATCATCAGTGACTCCCAAATAATTAATTTGGAGTGTGCTGCAACTTGCGAGCCCTAAAATTTGAAATAATGAATATTAAAAACTGATGAATGTGAAATGTGAATTATCAGTGTAGACAACTTCCATGGTATTTTTTTGCAACTATTCTTGAGACAAATCAGAAAATTAGTAGAAGAAAATTACAAGGCCAGCTCTGAGTAGCGATAAAGGGGCCTTACAATCCTGGCCACGATTGGGTATCGGCACATTGGAAAACAATAATGCCTAAAAATATTTAGATGAATCATTCCAAGTTGGAAGATGTTCTGGTAAACTCTGTCGGACTTTGTTCAAATTTGAGCTCTATAAAAGGCACGAAAAGGTTCCAAAAACTAAAGTAAATTAAAAATGGCCGACACCCAGGTAGGTTCGTTACATATACCTAGCTTTTTTCGCAGATTTAAATGAAACAAATACACCGGCGCATTGCATTAAAATGTGACAGTTGACATTTTTTTCTTGATGACGCTATATGAACACCAAAATATTTACACACCGAAATCTTATGGAGATGACAATTAATCCACACATTAAGCGTGGGATTCTTTAGAGCATGAACAGGAGCGTTATTAAGCATTTCCCGTTTTGTGACGAAGAAATTATGAAATATTAAATTTGAATTCCCTGCCCCATCATATTATATGCTGAAAACTTGAACTGAAGACTTTACCCCATTTAAAATCCCAGGTCAAAGTTAAAATTTAATTACAGAGACAGGCCATGGTTTACTGACAAGCAAAAGGCTGAGATTCAATGTTGTAAACTCATTTGGTGGGCAGGTGTGTGGTATTTGAAATTTGACTGTGGCCAAATCTGAATTTACAGTATATATATATTTGTATTTATTTTAATATATTTGTAAGTAACAGTAATTACTTTTTGACATTTCGGGCATCTTACTTCACATCCGTGGCCCTCACACTTCCCAAGATTGAAGTTGGACATTTTGTACCATTACAATTCTGAACTAGCGGTAGTCATCAAATCTTTTCTTCTTAGTACACATGACACTTTAATGTGTTAGCCTTGTAGGCCTATTAAATGTGATCATTTTTAATGGCATATATGCATTCTAAAGGTAGCCTTTAATGTAACATTTGAATAAAATATTATAATCATTATGGCCTTTATAAAAATGTTTTTGTGGGGAGACGGGGCAGTGCGCAATATGACCCTATGATGCGGCCCAAGCTTTTGTCCTTCAAGTCATTTTGGGGAAGGGGGGATTCATCTGATTAATTATTATTTCATGAACGCAAGATTAATCAGAAAACCGTCCTTTGAGTATCAGGCCACTTAGAACATAATGAAAAGAAAATGTTTGAGTCGCCTACCGCCTTGCATTACATTTACTTTTATACTTTAAGTAGCTTTAAAAACGAATACTTTTATAATTTTACTTAAGTAAAAAGCTGGAGTTGATACATATTCTTCTTAGTCATTTTAAATCCCAATCGCAATACTTCAACTTGAATGTGAAAACCTTTGACACGATTGTACATTCAAACACTCATACGTTGCTCATTTCTTGTACTTTTCAGGATATGACTAAAATTTTTTTGAAGGTCCCAGGGTGCAACACATACCCAATATTTGTAGACTTGGGCCTAACACACTTTGCTTCGGAAAATAATAATGACTTCTGCAAAAACGATAGGGATGTCACATCGGCTTCTGTAGTTGTCTGTTTCTAACAAGGTCCAGAAGCAGTGGGAAGATTGTACTGAATTTTGTGGGGCAGTGCACTACCAGATCCATTAGATGGCGCTGTGATGACAAGAACTGTTTTGTGACTTCAGACTTTATGATATCGCTAGTGTATTACAAACTTACATCACTAATAAATAAATAAATAAATAAAAATTCAGGGGTGACACATAAAAATCATCTACCTGCCTGCAAGGCTGGTTGGAGCAATAAACTATTCTGATGAATAAAGGCTTCAGACAGAACCAAAACGAGACAGTACCAACAGTAGCGCCTTCATGTTTGCGGCTGTACTGATTACTGCTGGCACACACATCCTCTGCCAACCAGCCAGGTGCCCCCGCCCCGCCCCGCCACTCCAAGCTTAACACACAACCTCTGTAGTATGACGGCGGCTGCGGAAGGGCGACAGAAATTTGGAGACTGCTGAGCTGCAACAGATCACTTCAAAGCAGCTTATTTAACGCTCACTAAATTTTTCATCATAGTTGCTAAATATCCTGGGGAAGAGAAGCTTTTGAAGTTGCAGCGAGAGCAGGGCTGTTTCTACAATTCTTTGTTGCACTCTAAAAATTAATTTGAAAAAAAAACAACAACATGCAGTTTACACCCAACGCCTACTATAAAATCTCTGAAAGATATCTAGACTTTTTCCTTAGTAATGCATACATTTATAAACATACCTGTAAAAGCGATAAAACTGCCAGATGTGAAGATGTTTTGTGTTACAGATAGATCTCAAATATCTTAATAGTTAAAAAGAAACAAAAAGAAGCTAACCACTATGAAATGAAAAATCTCAATCTTAACTTTTGGTAAAAGGGACAATACACATTAGAAAGCTGGAAAAAGTATTACGTTCCGCAGGATGTAAGTACTGAAGTCACTCCATGACCATTTTTCTGAAAATATACAAACTAGTACAACCTTAGAGGCCATCAACTTCACGCGGTAGTTCATTCAAAACATTTCCTTGCAGTAATATGCTCTATGTGACGCCATTATTGTAAACATTGTATTCTGATTAAAATTGTATTTGCGAAATAATTAACGTAATAATAATCAGAATACCGTGTTTAGACTAGCGGGGGCACATGGAACCTTCATGCAAAGAACATTTTGGACTTGACTTCCACATTAAAAAGTTCTAATATGGTTTAACTCTGCCGTTTAACATCACTGTAAAAGTTTAGTATTGCAATTATTGATATTATTATCAATGACTATATATAATATGGGTTTTGTTGTACTTTACTACAAAATTACTACTACTAAATTTAGTTTAACCAAAAATTTAACTCATTATTTTGCTAGCTGCATACCGGTATTCCATTTTGATTTGGATATTTATTGGCATGCATGCAAGTATAATGACTTACATGAAAGAAAATAACATAAGAAGCAAGGGCGACACCAAGAAGAACCAGGAGAGTGTCAACGGCACTACACCAATAAGCGGCAGGTGGCGAGCGGATGGTGTGCATGTGGGGGTGTGTGTGTGTGTGTGTGTGTGTGTGGTGAGGGCAAGAGGTTGGGAGGCTGGGGGTGTGACAGTCGGCAAAGAGCAGTGCCGCAGGCAACAAGAGCGGCTGGCAGCGACTGGTACACCAGTCAAGCATGGTTGTCCCAGTCTCTCCCATCCTCTCCCTCTCTCTCACTCAAAGCAGGTTCAGATTTGCCCCTCTGGCCTAAATTGTGTCAGAGGCTGTGGCAATGCCCACACTCAGCTGGACCCCGTTACCACAAAGGAAAGCCCACATGGTGCAGTGTGCCAGGGCCTGCTGATTTGGGAAAGGTAAGTCAGAACATCTTAGCTTAACTGGTATCCCCAGTCTGACATGCACATGTGCACATAAATGTCATACAAATGTGCGCGCGCTCTCTCTCTCTCTCACTTTTGCTCACTCACTCAATGCCCTCCCAACCCTGCCAGCACTCCCATTCCTCTCATCCAGATAAAATCCTTTCAGACACAAATTTCAATTATTCACCTCATCCAAATAATGCCATGTGACAAGAATTATCCCTACTGTAATAATCCACTTAACTGGGAAAGAGCAGCTCATCAAAAAGAGAAAAGAGAAAAGGGACTGCAAGTGAGGGCAGCGGTGTGTGCGCACACGCACGCGGTTGGGTCGCTGGGGGGGGGGCTTTGCTGCTTGTCAACCAATCTCGAATCAGAACCCTCCTAACAAGAATTTCTTCCCTTTTTGAGAAGGCCATCTTGAAGCGTAGTGGGATGATGAAATTGAAGTAAATTGAAAGAAAGCCTGAGAGAATGCTCCCACAATCAATCAATAACCCCAGGATTAAATTAGCCTTGGCATGAAGGCATGATGTGGGGGGGTGAGAGGGGATGTGAATGATGGTGAATGACATTGAGACATGTTAGTTAAACAATACCCCACACTCCTAACCTGGACGCTATGCTGCAAGGACATTTAATGTACAGTACACTCTATGTGATGTGTTCCCTCCACTGCTTGGCAACAGCAATCCCAATTTTTTATCATAGTCATCACATGGGAACTTGCTTGTGTGTTACACTTTACACATTGCCATTGAAAAACAGCTGATACGACTTAAAATGTTGCCAACCTTGCATTAAATTAGTTTATGTGATGTAGTCACTGTTTATATTGCTCAGCGGTGAGGATGCTATATTATTGTCAGGAGTTTTACTTTTAAGCAATACAGAATATTTACCCTGTGCAAAATTCATATTGAAAAATATGAAAAACACATAAAAGTAATTTAAAGATAAAGAGTGTAAGGAAAAATTAAGAAATGGTGGGGTTTTTACTTGGATTGAATAGTAAGGAAACAGATAAATGGAGGTTTCACGAAAAACATTACTAGAGACATGGAAAATTAATTGCTTGCAATTTGGGTTTTCTGTCGATTTGATTGGTTCAATCAGATCTGCAGATATTTACCATATTTTGCAAACCTTATGATTGACTGTCATTTCTTAATTCACCAATCCACAAATTAAGACATTATATCTTCAGTGTTTAAAACGTATACATTTATCTATGGTGGGCCACCATGAATTTCGGCCGCCACGAATAGATTGTGGTTCTACCTTCCTATATGTAATCGATGCATTAACTTTGTTTTACTGCTCAGAGATTCTGTTACGTTCTGCTCCTTGTGTCTGTCTGCACATCATTGAAAAAAGATGCCGCAAAAAAAAAAAATCTCACCGTTGTACAAAATATGGCTAATTCTCACTGTCACCAAACTTTGGGTAAGGTTGCAGATTTGTGAATCATCTCTTTAGTATTCCAAATGTTACACACTCTAGAGATTTTAAGGTACATGATTGAGAATCACGACATGCCGCATAATTAACAGTATAACTCCCATCATTTATTAAAATGTATTCATCGCAATGCGTTTTCCTGATTACACGAGATTAAAATAAATATCTAATATGCTCCTACTAATACGTGCTTGCATTAAAGAGAGAGAGCATACTCAATTTCTGCAAGAGATTCTAGTCCCTTATCAGTGAAGTTGTTTTTAATTACTGAAAAGTTGACTCCTTACTAGTGCTTCTCTGGGGGGAGCTGGTGCGTCATTACCAGAAGGAAGGAGAGCCTGAGAGTCAAAAAAGAAACAGTATTAGAGTGCCACCTGCTGGAAGACAGATGCAGTGAATGTTGTACTATATCTCATGAACGTCTGTGTACTTAAATATGAACCATAGAATCTTACCTGGCCCGAATAGTCACTCTATATTACTTAACAGTCATATCATTTTTCAACCTATGGTACTGACCAGTAGTTTGTTTGGCAAACTGTGACAGAATATCCATAATTAAAATTAGGCATGATCAAGATCAAGTTTCAACCTTTTAGAAACATACAGCTATGGTAAATTATCACATTTGCACAAATGAATAAATTATGAAAATTATAGTCTTACATCATGAAATGTCATCAAAATATTTGGCAATTGCAATAACAGTACAGGTGTGCTACTAAACAATCTTTTTTTCCATCCAATATTTAGCATTTTGCATTGTTTTAAGCGTGTTCCTGCACAAATGCACTGCACATACTAACAACATGGCTGCAAATAGAGAGGAGTTGGTTTACAAAAGTAATCAGTGTTGGCAACAGAAAGTTTGCCATTACACTTTACTGACATTTCCGCCCCCTCTAATGACTGCGTCATTAAAAAAAAAACTAAAAAAACTAGCACGTTTAATTGCTGCTAAGAAACAGACAACATGAGTGGAATCTGGAACCATTTTCACATTGTTTCACATATGACAAGAAAAGGAGTCCAGTGGAAGGCAATCACGTAGTCAATTGGGCTGAGTATTGTCAAAGGCATGGTGACCGTTTATCCATCGCAAAAGCTGTGATATATATTTGCATGTTGGAAACTTCTGACCCCAGGAATGAGCTTACAAGCCACAAAATTTTTGGCAAGGTTGTCTTGCCTCACCTGTGCAACTCTACATGGGAAAAAAAAGCGTGAGAAACTCTTACTATTTCTCTTACATAGATTAGCCAAGCTTTGCAATTTGACAGCTCATCAAATGACATGAATTCGTTGAATTTTTTTTTTAAAAGATAACCTGGTTGTTTTGAGCGAAGGGACATTTTTTTCCGAAAGCACTTATTTACATGTGTTTATGTAAACCTTGATTGCTATCAGGAATAAAAGCAAACTTTGTTTGAGTAATGTGCTTTTGGTACAAAAAAGATGAATATTAAATTAAAAGAAAGTATTTTGTTTTTATCAATACCCATACATTTTACAAGAAAAATAGCTGTCAGTATTGCATTCCAGCCATCCATTGTCTGTAACACTTGTCCTCATGAGGGTCACCCTATCCACACTAAATTTGGGTGAGATGCGAGTATTGTCGAGGACAGCTGCTCTGTCAATCGAAGAGCACACCCGAGCAAATATGCACAATCCACTTCGACAGAATATCCACCCATAATCTGAACCGCTTCTCCTCACGAGGGTCACGGGGGTGCTGGAGCCTATCCCAGCCATCTTCAGGCAGTAGGCGGGGTACACCCTGAACTGGTTGCCAGCCAATCGCAGGGCACACAGGGACGAGCAACCATCCACGCTCACACTCACATCCAGGGCAATCGAGAGTGTCAAATCAACCTGCCATGCATGTTTTTGGAATGTGGGAGGCAACCGGAGTACCCACGCAGGCATGGGGAGAACATGCAAACTCCACACAGGAATGTCAGAGCCAGAATCGAACCCTGCACCTCTGTCCTGTGAGGTGGACGTGCTAACTAGTCATGCACCGTGCCACCCACACAGAATATATTTGCCGAAATGTAAAGTACTTAATCAATAAAAATGTACTATTATCTTTAGTAATAGTGGTAGTAGTTGTAGAAGTATACCATTAATCCACCATGGTTGGTAGGATATCTACGTATGGAGAGATAAACTGTTGAAATTTGAAGCACCTTTGAAGTTGAATGTGTCAAGCATTTGAAACAATTTCAAGCACACGCAGGAAATGAATTTTATGCTTAGCTTGTAAATTTAGCTCACGAGGAAAGAACAAGTGTCACAGCTGTGTATTTATTTCAATATTGGATCTAAATCAAAGGCCAATAAGTACACCTTTGCCACCGTCGTCCATATGTTACATCGAAAATGGCAACATTATGTATCTGGTTATGATATCTTAAGTCTCATCTTGGGTGGTTCATTTCAGCACCACTAATATTTTACTGCGCCACTAAATAATGGACTTTTAAGGTTTAGAATTGTCAGTGTTGTTTTGTTTTAGTCAGCAGGGTACGGAAGTTATTAAACAACCACAAAGTTAACGAACAAAGCCATCTTGACGGGGTCAACTTGTTAACTGCAAATCAACAGTCCACGCCTTTGCTCGAGTAAATAACTCGAGATAATGGAAAGGATATTTATGAGTTCCGGCTAATATATGGGGTGGAAAGTTAACAGAATTATCTTAGTCCTCAGTGTGGCAACTTTTGAACGCTTTCAATAGCTACCGAGCATTGCTAACTAGCTATTATGCTAACATTTACGGAATAAAACATACAGATGCGATTAATGTAACTGACACTTAAAGAACAATGTGCAATCTGCTATAATGCATGTGCATATTAACAGGCAAGTGACATTATGTGATCTCTGTTGACCTGTGCTGGTTGATCAGACTGGTCCGTGGATGTCATCTTGCTGTTCGCGTCGAAGGCTGCTCGATGCTTGATTGCTTCTGCCTGAGCTCAAAGTGCAAGCTCGCTGACCTAAACGGAACATTAACATTAAATTCGACTTGATTCGATTTAAAAAATGTATCTGAAACAGAACACCAATTCAACCGTAGTTTACATATTTAGTTCTTTTGGAAAATATTTACTGTAATTTGGGGGGAAATCTGCTCCGTGATGCGCGCAAGCAGAAAGACTACACATCCCAGAGTCCTTATCGTCATCGGCGTTCCCGTATTCGAAACTGCCAACTACTGAGAGCTGTCACCCGCTGTCTTATTAAGCATTATAGTTGAACGTTTCTGCGCATAATGGCGGATCGAAAGCCGTGTAAGGTATGCAACTTTACACGCCAGAAGTCATATGGCTTGGTTGTTCCTTCGCTGGAGGAGCTGAAGGTAAAAGGTGAGATGATGCACATTTTAAACACAACTTTGTTGCTGCTTAGCTTGAGAAAGTCACTGGTCTAATGCCTGTGTATGAATACAAACGCTAAAATGGAATCTACGGAATGAGGCTGCGATACATATTTATCCTATAGATTTAAACCTCACTGTAAGGCACAATAAGGTAATGAATCCTTGATTGAAGGGATCCTTAACACTATAGAGTCGTCTCACCCACTACCATATTGGCCACTTAATCTTATCTCACATGATCAAGAGCTGGCTTTTCGTCTAGCAACATTTCTAACGTGCTGAAACTTGCAGGAGCTGAACGTGAAACGAGTCA
This sequence comes from Idiotropiscis lumnitzeri, assembly GCF_059441095.1. NCBI lineage: Eukaryota > Metazoa > Chordata > Actinopteri > Syngnathiformes > Syngnathidae > Idiotropiscis > Idiotropiscis lumnitzeri. The sequence goes on from NC_142393.1 coordinate 18,710,093, forward strand.
AAAAGATGCCTCCCTCCTGTTGTCTCATTCCTTAAATGCTAGTCACCACCAGGCGTTGGCCAAAGCTATGCTGGAGTTCACTACCTACACTCTAGGGGGGCGGGTCAACTCAAAGTTATGTTTTAAAAGAGCCAAGCCACCCCTTATGTAAAGTATGTTTGAGCTATGCCGGCCTCCATAATGGAAAGGCATCCATCAAACCATTTTCAATAGCGTTTGTCTTTTAAGGGTCAAAGGTCAGCTGGACCCTTTCCGAGCTGACTTTGGGCAAGGCAACCAACCATTCACTTTCAGATTCACACTGATAGGCAATTTAGTTAAAGCCGAATTACACTGAGAATGGGAATAACATGTTAACTACACATAAGAGGGCCTGATCAGAGCGGTGAACCCGGAAACTCTTGGTTATGATGTAGAGATGCTAACCACATGTGACAATATTGTGTTCGATATTTTAAGCATTTTAAAGACTTACAGGTACATGTGAGAAATTAAGTTTTGTTTAAAAAAATGCATCACTTGGAGATGCTTGTCATTGTGCAGTGGAATCTTGTTGAAGTCATCAGGCAATTTATTTTGTCACATTAGCTTTTTTTTACATCATATTTAGTGCATTCAAATACGTCTACTGTAGAGTAAAAATAATTAGCATTTGCGAAATATATTACGAAATTTTGGAAAAACACACATAGAAGGAATTTTAAATGGCAGGATTATTCTCCTGATTGTTAAAACGACAATTTATTTTCATTCTTTGCAAGTAGCACAAGTGTTTTCAATGTCTGATCGGTATGTGCACAACTGAATGCAGCATTATTGAGCTGAACTGATCATTGTTTGTGTAACATCATCACACTGATCATTTCATTTCAGGAAGTGAATTTCTTGGTTTCACACCACACGACCCAGTCACAGTGGTCTTAGAAGACGATGGGACAATAGTCGAGGACGAAGCCTACTTTTGGTGTTTGCCCTTAAACACCAAGTTCATGCTGCTGCATGAAAAGGAGACATGGTCGCCGCTTCGCAGGGGTGAGCATATTTGGTTCGACCTGAAATAAGTTTATATTATTTTTTTTTATTTGATTAGCATCCTGTGCACCTCTTTATGCCTTATATTGTAGTTGATGGTGGCACAGCGTGGATGGCGAGGGATTCCGTGATGCTTGAGAGCGACGCTGTAGACGCAGCCCATGGTACTGCATCATGGTTGGATGTGGCCTTGCAGCTAAAACAGGACCTGGCCAGCATCATCCTCATGTGTGAGGAAGACTTACAGGTGCCAGAACTAGTTCTATATGTATGTATGTACAGTATGTGTGTAGATAGCATATGTATGTTTTATCAAAAAGGAAGCAAAATCTTTCTCTCTGATGTATCTTTAAAAGGCAATACAAACAACATTTTCCTTTATTTGACATCTAAATGAGCACTTAATGTAAAATCAGAGTCATATGTTGTTCCAGTGCTTAGTGGACGTCCCTTGTCCCGAGCTAGCTTCTGCTCTCGGCTTCCAAGAAAAGAAGACTGAGAACCTTCAGGAAACACTGCAGAGGGTTTTGGACCGTCGGGAGGAGGAGAGGCAATCGAAGGAGTTGCTCCAACTCTTTCTCAAAGCAGCAGACAAAGAAGACGGAGAGCCACAGGAGGAGACCAGGCGGCACAGTGGGGGAGGTACGTTGAAATTAGCTACTTTTTAAAATGAATACCTCTTAATACTCGCAACTTGAGTAGTGGTTAACACAACTGCCTTACAGTCTCGGTGCAAATCAGCTGAACCCTTCTTGTGTGGAGTTTGCATGTTCTCCCCATACTTGCATGATTGTTCCTCCCACATTCCAAAAACAAGCATGTTCAGTTGATTTGAGAATTATCAGTTGTCCATAGGTGTGAGTTAAAGTGTGGATGGTTGAAATGGCTTGAATTGTTGCCCTGCTATAGACTTGGATTGTTATTGCATTGTTATTACGTTATTATCGTCTGTTATGCATTTTTTAGGGACGTTGCACTAATGCCAGTAACCACTAGGTGGAACTATTGTCACAGTTGAATAGTCGTATCCCCTTTAAAGAACCTCTGAAAGCAACTAATTCTTCTGTTTATGTTGCAATTACTGCAGGTGCTGATTTGCCTGATGGGATGGAGGTGGATCCAGCATCTGGATTCACTTCCAGGACTTTGATGGTCCTGAAAGGCAAAACAAGCCCAGAGACCAGGCTGTCCACTGAAGATCTCCAGGTAATACGCAGTCTTCACCTCACGCATTACATTGCACTTTCTTGAGCAATTACTAGCTTTATGTATTTACAACAATGTGTGCATCCAGTGTTTTTACCATTTGTGAGCTGTCATACAGGTTTAAAAATAAGTTCTTATTAAGATGTTAGAAAAACAAGTCAAATCTTGACTCCATTTGTCGATGCTGGTTCTTCTTTGCATAATGACACTTTCCAATTCACAAAAACAGATGTTATACGTGATGCAGCACGGTGAAATTTGTAGTGGTTGATCAGCTGTGGTTTTGAGCAATCCGACAGCACTTCTAGTTGCTCCCTGGGTGTGCATGTTCATCAGTATCGCATCCTTAATGAGTTTTTACAAGCATAAAGAAAAGTCCACATTCCCCTCATTTGCTGAGTTCTTTTTAGCATTTATCTCCTGTACAGCTCCAAACTAGTTTTCAATTTCAAACAATGACTGAGGTGGTCCAGTGTAGCAAAAAAAAGAGCTTTTCTCTCTTGAAAAAGCAAAACATGCATCAAATGCATAATTTTATGGTCTTTCTCTGTACTGACCTTTCATAAAATGGGCTTATCACTAAGGTGCATTTGCCAAATTACAACTCGTACAACATCAGGCACGTCCAACTTGAGAGTTTGCTTTGTATTTGCATTCAAATGAGACACTTTCTGTGTTCAGATGGTGGTGACCAAAGGGACGGAGGTTATGCAGAAGGTGTTAGGCTGGGACAACGTCAGGACGTCGACGCTGCTTCAAGACTGCGAGTCGGAGCTAAAACGACGTCTTCAGCAGATCCAGGCCGTGCAGTCTTTGAGGGGCAACATGCCGCAGGGGATCAGCAGCCAGCCGCCAAATGACAAGAATGACGAGGAGAGCCAAGCAACACCGCCTCACAGAGGGAAATAGTTTGTTACCTGACCTGAGCACAGACTCCTAAGAGCTTAAGCTGACCGCTTCAGGGCCAGCAGAATGATTTCGCACTGGGTTAGCGATACTATTTTTACCGCTGGATCTCGTATAAATGTCAACAAGGTTCATGTTTGTAGCATTCGGTACAACTTTCAAGCCACTTAAATACTTTTGCCTAAAGCAGAAGTGGAGGGCTTTGCACAAGTTACGTTTTTATGAAACATCTGACAATAATCACAGATAGTCCTTATTTGGATGATGACAAGCTGCTGTGAAACAAACATCACATGCATTTGTGTGAAGCTTAATGTCGAACTGTTGCCATCTGATATGAGCGGGTACATTTTTATTCACACTTTATTACATGAATACAGTTGACTTGTTGGTTTTAATGTAAAGAAAATGCACTCGGAGACTCAGATGGAGATGTGTTTCTGTTCTATTTTTCTTGACCGAGGCCAGTAATCTTTGAAATATTAAGAGTCTTTGTTGTCATATCCTGCCAACTGGTTTTATTTCCTCATTCGTCCGGACAGAGCTCCGATCCAGTCAAATGTTTTCTGTCCTTTTCCAGCTGACTTTGGGCAAGAGGTGGCGTGCAGATTTAACTGGTCACCAGCTAGTGAGGACATTAAAACATACACACCTGTGGACTCTTTAGTGTCTTCAGTCAACCTAACGTGCATCATTTTGTAATGTGGGAGGAAGACGCTGTACCAAGAGAAAACCACTGTGAGCACCAAAATAACATCCGCACACAGGAGGGCCCTGAACAAAAAAATCCACCTCCAAATTTCGATTGTCAGGCTTTTTTTGCCTGATTGTGATGAACCTCTCAAAATATCGACGTTTTGTGGCAAGGTTGTGTGGTCACTCCCGTGTTGCTGCTTTGATTTCCAAGTAATGATTTTTTTTCTCGTCAGGTTTCTGTGCTAAGCGGTATAGCTGATTGATTGAGTGATAAAAATGTAGCGCAAGATCTGACTGTGAGCAAAATTATTTCCAAGATATACAATATGCAAAGAGTGACAATATATTTGCGTAAAGCCTGACCTTGCTTGAGATAGCGTTAGAGTCGAGTGCACAGACTAATTTATCATTTTCCTAATAAAGAGTTAGACAGGATAACATGTTCTTCATTTCATATATGCACGCTTCATTGCACCTGCCCATCTAACAATCGTGGGCAACGAAGATGCCGCTTCATGTTTGAATTACGTGAAGCCAGCGTGAGGCTTATGAAACTTAGGTATTGGTTTGCTAGACACGAGATGCAGGCCCATGTGAGCTATGTAAGACATGATCTTCACTCCAATGAACGCACATGACGGTGCACACACCGAATTGATTTGCCCTCAAATGCTACTGTTCACATTTGTATTTTGGATGATGTTGCTAACAATAAAAATTGTTGAAACCTAGCTGTAGCCACTGAACAGACATGTAAGATGAAAATCGGAAAAGGTGTAAATAAATCCCCGTTATAAATAGAATTAATTACCAGTACATCTCACTAGGCTGTTAAATATCACAAAGTCAAAGTATCGCTCGCATGTACCGGTTCATTTTGTCTTTGACTTGAACATTTCATAAACACTTTTTTTATGATGATGGGCGTTCAAGCCAATTCACTTTATATTATTTTCTAGGGGGAACATTTTTTAAAAAATTAGAACAGCTTCAAAGTCAATCTGCATCACAGAGCAGAATGTTTTTCTGGAATTAAAAATATACTGTCGAGGCCAGTCAGAAAAATGCAAACGAAAAAGTCACTTTTAATCAGTGGAGCCCTGCCTGTATTTTGTTCATATATTCATGATGCGGCAAGTTGGCAGCATGCTACCACTCGACATCTTAGTCGGTGTCATGGTGGGCGTAATTCCTGTGGAATTAGATCCGACTGGGCTGCTGCGTGTGCAGCCGATTGTGTCGGGATTAGATTTTTCAATCATACTGCACAGTCCAAAAGTGCAAACTACACGTTTGCGTTGGAAGCAAACATGACTGGAGGACTTTAAAGATTATTTTTGTTGTTGTTATAGTGAAAGCAATAATTGTATAATGTGGGCCAACTCACAGTTCTAAATAGTTCTACCTGGGGTGGCAGGAGGAGAAGCGGTACTGATAATGGATATATATATATATATATATATATATATATATATATATATATATATACGGGTGGTAAAGGAGGCAACTGCCATGACATATTTCGGTTTGAAAACAACACTGAGATCCATTGTGATCACCATTTCCACGATTGCTATGATAAAACAGATGGCAATGTACAGGAAATGGTTAATTATTGATTCTTTTTTAACTAGAATATGGCAGTATCCAGACCGCGGCTAGTACGAGATGCAGTCGTCTCCATCTTCAGTCATCAATAACACACACACAGATGGACTACGATGCACATTGCACAAATTGTATTTAAGCCCAAATTTTATGACATGACCGTTATTATGCTGATTTGTCATCATGTCAGCCTAATTCTACATTATTCACAGAAGAGTCATAAAAAGAAATGACTAAATCAATACAAGGGAGCTTCTTTGCCACCTCAACACTCTTATGTGTGCTCCTCTGCCCCACTTGCTGGGTGGAGACGGATGAAATGCTAGTGAGCAAATGCAAAAGTGCCAAATTAGAAGCAATTTAAGCAGCCTATAATAACTGTTTTGACAGAGAAGTAGAGCTGGAATTAGGTAGAAAGAAACTGCATAATGTATGAAGGTTAAAGGAGTAGCTTTCACAGATCCTTGAGTCCTAGACTGTTTTATTCTTTTCTTAACTGATGTCTGGGCATTAAATCGCCTTTCGCTAAAGCAGCGATATTTGAGCAGCTCGTTGACACTACTATGGTATAACAAAAAGCCTGTCCAATCACAGAACCTCATGAAACAATTTATTTGAAATATGGTCTCAATTATTGAAGTATCGCATTCGCATAAAATCAGGAATCAAAAATGTCATTGCTTGAGTACCTTAATAAGAAGACGATTATTGTAGGCTGTTATTTTTATTAGTCCACACACTCAAGTTTCGGTTTTATCGAGGGTTGCAGATTTCATACTTGTATATTTGATCATCCATCCTTTGTTTTTCCCGCTTGAGTCTGACCTGAATGCAACATGCACTTGGCGGTTTCCGCTTTGGATGCTATCTGGTGTTGTCGATCCGCAGTATGGTCCGTACTCTCGTCCGGCCGTCGAAATCTTCCAAATAAGAAGCAGTGAGGGTGATTTGTGAACCGTACCACTGGTGTTAAATATGCAGTAAACCACATGGCCCAACAGTAGTTCACCTTAGCGGGACGAAGACAGCGATAGAATGCCTACGCACGCATGAGGACGAATACATTGGTGGGGTCACTGCTTGCAAGTCACATGACTAACCTTCAACATATCATATGGACATGGGTGGTCTGGGTGTCCCTCAATGTCAAAAGGCTCCATGAAGTCCAGGATTATTTTGTAGCCCTCTGGAAGAATGATGGTGTGGTTGCAGTGACTCATGGGCGGATATGGGCTCGGGTAGCCCGGACTCGTCAGATATCCTGACTGGTTGGTCAACATCTGGCTGAGGCATGGCACTATTGAGATACACCACACAGCATACAAACATACTGCGGTGTTAGTTACTTTTGTGTTCATAATACTGCTACAAGTTTTGCGTTGCACATTTTCATTATAGTACGTTTTGCCGCAATCAAAGTCTACTTTGCCATATCCACGCCACGTCATCGTCATAGCATCAGCTTGAGATGTTGAGGACTCGTAAAGCCAGTGACAGCAGTGACATAGAGGAATGCGAACGAGGGAGAGTAAATGTCAGGGATGTTTCTGTTAAAACAAGCTGAACAAATGAATCAACCAGGCAAGATTGTCTTTGTCACTCGCGAGGAGCAGCTCCCTGGAGACCCAGAGAAACAGCTGTTGCTTCGTGCTCCCATGTGGTTTTTATTGCATCACAGCAAAGCAATTTGAATATGCAACTCATACAGAATGGAAAACTTCAACCTTGACTTTATCGCACTCGCCCAGCTCTTCCTGCTTATTCTAACAGTTTCTGTTTTACAAGACATCTTTTTGGCTTCTGCTAATTCTGAACAGGGAGTACATGTTCTCTTGTGACCTTGAGACGCAGACATTTTTGCTACTTTTTATCAGTCTGAGACGTGCATCTGGTTTGTGTCTTTCTGTCAGTGCAGGAACTTCTGTTAACCCTGAATCACAAAGGAACATGTTCACTTGAACTTCAATTGGCCTGTAAGCATATTTTGAAACTTGATAATATGACAAACTAATTTCTTTGACAATTAACGATGATGCAACTGATTTGGAGAAGCAAAATATTGCCTATCCAGCCAAGGCCTGATTTAAGAGAATTGTTTGAGGCAGTTGACGCAATTAATGATTCACGTGAACGTGAAGCCTGAACCTCTGTATTGCAAGGCGTACATGCTAACCAGTCGTCCACCCAGATGTAGAATCCGCTATGGCAAAATAATGGTTTTTGGTCACGACTCTGTGAGAACAACAACAAGAACGCTCATGATATCACACCCGACGAAAGTGTGCGAGGAATTTAAATCCCCAAAAATGATGGAATGCTGTTTTTAGCTAACCAATGGTATTTTTATTGATTTGGTTCCAGCTGGATAAAAACAAGTTTGGAAGCTATAGTTTTCTTAATATGTAGCCAACAACTTGGTTAAAAAAAATATTTAAAAAAACACTACAGAACAACAGACAGTCCAACCATTAATTTAGAAAAAAATAATAATGTGAGAAGCTCTTAAAAAAGTTATACAGTATATATTTTTTAAAAAAGAATACAAATTTTAATCGGCTCCTTTTGGCGCCATAATTAATGGGATTCATTAAGATTGCATTAGTGACTAGCAAGTGTGCAGATGTTGTCCCAGACAATACGAATGATTGTTGCTAAGAGGCTGTAATTAATATAATTAGTAAAATTTGTGGGCAGATAATCTTTTTTTTTTTTTTTGGCCTATTCATTGCGTGATTTATTTTGTCTCCTTTCTTGCTCCTCCAGCCAATAATGATCAAGTCAAGGTACGTCAAATCGGTAATTGTGATGCATTACCTCATGTCAGCACACTATTAGTGTTGCACAGGAGGTATCAATTTTTAATAGCATTTTGAAGTTGCCTCTCACTGGAGAATCAGCAGTAATTAGCGTTGTTTTTTTGGCAGTTGGCAGAGATCAAATGCTTTATGCAATTTGACTGTAAAATTTATCAACAGCAGCCAGCTGGAATGGAACCTAAACCTCTTACAAATGGAGTAGACTGTGTAGTTATGATGAATTATGTTTTTTTATTTTTTTTTTGGGAGGGGGGGGGGGCTAAATACAGACAATATTCTGTACTGGTACCCATCGCAGGGCACATATTGCATAGAGACAGACAAACATTCACACCATCACAGAATGGGAACAGAATCCACGCTGCACGTTGGCACGGTGAGGCAAGTGAACCTCTACATGATCAATAATACTAGGACAGCAGGGTTGTTGATTTTGTCGTGATTAATTCCAGTATGTATCATTTATTTGTGACTTTTCTGTAATTATGCTATTAATATGTAATTATTAATTATGCTCATAATAAGTTGTATCAACTTCGTTTCACTCACCTGTACAAGATCTTTTGTTGAGATGGAGAAGATATCCTGGCCTGCATGTGCAGTAATACCCACCGATGTAATTGTGGCAGAAATGGTCGCATATTCTCTCCTCGTGCATACTGGACCGACACTCGTTGATGTCTGCAGAAGAGCATGAGGAGGGTATACATCATGCTGGGCGATTATCTCGGCCTAAATGGTTATCAGTTGATTGTATAAGATTGGCGTTAATTGGAGTTCCCAGGTAGCATACTCGCATATACAAACTTTGTTTGTGATGTCCAATTAAAGAGAATTCAATTTGAACTATAAAAATATCAAAACTAAGCTGGATAACAAGACAGGTCATCTTATAGGTCTTTTGTTCTTTGAGACTGAACTAATGAGCACAGGCAGTTTGTGCACCATCGCCATGAAATGATTCATCTTTAGTCATTTAATGTGACATCAAAACATTGACGCTTACGGAGTTTAAATATAAAGAGTATTATTTTGGTCTTGAAAACTGTACATTTATTACAGTTGAGTGCAGTTCTTCGACAAACGTTCTGTAAAAACGTGGAATAATGTTGCGGAAGTATATCAGCACTAAAGTGGAAACGAACAAGCCAACTGGTAAATATATTCAATTAAAGTGTTTCAAATGATTTGCCGTTAGAAATGTGAGGAACAGAATTTGGACCCAGGAGCAGACAGAACACAGGGGTTTCTTTACATGAAAAAATACAGGATAACAACCGAAAGCAGGGCTGGATGCAGAAAGCACGGAAGAAAGCTTGACGTTCTGACAACGTGTCACTGAGTAACTTGCGCTGAAATAGCGAGCGACATCAGGCCATGCCCGATCCTATTTGACAAAATAAATAGGACCTTAGCAACTCACAACATCAATAATCCAGCAATTGACATCAAGGACCCCAAATCTTGTACTCATCGTCTGCAACTTAACCATTTGCTGGAGGTCTGATTAATGAATAGCTGCTCAAAGATGACAAGCATCTGGGAAGAAAAAGAGGCAAGTGGTTCCACCGTCTCTAACCATGACACCCACAAGGAATTGGCACACCTCCCTGCTCGTTCCCAACGCAAGTTGATAACATGGGCCAACTTGGCACAAACGTCCAAATACATGTTACTCACTGCTCCAAGACAAAGGAACAGTTGAGCAGGAATTGCACACAACTCCTACACGTGGACGAAAAAGAACAACCATTCACACTCACAGTCACAGATAGGGACAATTTAGAGTGGTCAATTAACCCACATGCATGTTTTTGGAATGTGGGAGGGAATCAGAGGACTTGGAGAAAGCACATGCGGACATGGGGAGAACATACAAACGCCACAAAGGAAGGCCGCAGCAAGCATTCAAAGCCTGGACCGCTGAACTGAGGCCATCGTGCTAACCAGTCGGTCACCGTGTTACCTTAATTGTGGCATGAGTTCAAAATTTCCTTGAGACATAAAAAAACGTTAGCAAGCATCACACAAACTTCTTTGCGACTGCTTGTGAGCGTAAACGAACTCTGACAAAAAAAAAATATCAACATTTACTACTTTCACAACTCAGTGGGGTTTAAACATTGTGCTTCTGCTGCTTAGCTAAAACTGTGTGCAGTTGTTTGCGAGAATCGTGAAAGACACTCATAATTGTAGATAAAACTTGATTTTCAAAATTTGTAAAAACATTTCATTACCCAAATGCACCTTTGAAATAATATACCCCCGAATGTATTTTATTTTTTTTGTTACAGTACTAAATTCCTTGTCTGTTTTAACTTTCTTAACTTACTAAATTGTTTCTGATCTTGAGTCCGATTCTGAAATTGAGGACTCTGCACGGCGAAATATTGACGTGAATCTATGGTGGGACTTTCTTTTGGTTGGGGTGCATCGATACATTTATTCATATTCGGACTACCGCTTCAGACACGGAACATATAAGGTCTTGGATGTTCCTACATAGAAGAGACGTAAGTAAAATTATGTTTATCGTATTCTGTGCAATTGGAATATTTACTTTGATGGCATTAATTTGTGTACACGCAGTTGTCATGTTCATGGTCAAGAATCTTAATGTACGCTGAAAGGCACCTTAATGTTGAAAATGTAAAAATATTCCAGATAGGTATTTATAGACAATTTTTGAGTATCGGTCCTATATTTTCTTTAATGTGCCAAACCGGGTTGTCATGTGAAGTTACTGGTCTGTCAATGAAGCAATCATTTATTTTAAATACATGTTTTTTTTTTCTGTAAATCATTAATGGAACGTGAACATGTATTGTGTTTAAAGTATAAACCCATAAATTACTAAAGATAAAGTATGATTTTACAAGAGACTATTTCATCATTTGTCATTTGCCCAATGTAATAGAAAACAGCCAGATTCAGGCAAATGCGTGCCTTCAGCAAAAAAAGGAAAAAAGTGTCACAAGTCTGCATCACCTTCTGAGGTGTAAAATGCTTGAAAGCCGGTGAATCGCTCCTCGTTAGAGTAGTCGCTCCTAAAGACCACTGACATGCGGTTGCCGGCTGACAGGATGACGGTGTTCCTCGGGGTGCTTTCGTCGTCCTTCTCTTCTTCGCCACAGAACCTCACGGTATCATTGCCCTCTGCCAAAACCTGTTTAGACAGGGTCAAGGCACGTCTAACCAGCACTCAAATTGAGTAAGAAGACCGTACCTGAATGTAGTCGTATTCGCACAGATTTGAGGGTTCGACGCTGAAGTGGGTGAAGTAGAGTTTGACCCTGTGTCCCTGTGGGACGGTGATGTTCCACACCATGTACGCGTTATCAGGGTATGGCTGGGGGAAGTTGGGGGTGGTAAAGTTGCCGTATAGGCCTGTCATTTCCACACTCAGCGACACATGGAGGAGGCAGAGTAGGACAAATACGCAGCCGCCACTATCACGATTATGTGTGAGTGTCACAGTTTTAAGGAATATTTGTTAAAAAAAAATGAAATAAATATGACGCTCACCTGGTCATGTTGACATCAATCTTCCAATATGTTCTCTCTCTTTGAATTGTGTCCCCCCTCCCTTAGCTCAGTGCTCTCTGGGTAATTGAACCTGTGTGTCCTTCCTAGCTGACAGTTAGGTAAACAAAGTGCGACAGGCACATGATCAGCGTCATCATCACCCGCCTCCCCTGGTCACAGATGTCAGAGGAGCTAGACATCAATAGCATGTTGAAACTTCTAATCTTACAAGTCGGAAAGAGGACTGACGGCTCACCACCAACCTTATAAAACATTCAATGCATTTAGAAGAAATGACACTAGGAGTTAAATGTCACTTTTTTCATTGACTCAGCATTAAATGGAATATCTTGATATGTTTTCTTACCCCCCCAAAAAAATCAAGTGCCCAAATTCTGAATACCGTGGTGAAATTTATATTTGTTGTACAGCTTAATTGTTTCCGTCACATTTTTTGGGGGTGCTCAACCATCCCTAAATTGGATCCTAGCACAGCAAACATTTGAGAGGTTATTAATCCATCCATCCATCCATCAAACTCCACATAGGAAGGTGGTAGCCAGAACTGAACCCTGCATGCACCTCTGAACTGTGAGGCCACTGTGCTTAAAATGGAATGAGAGAAGCTAGCTGTTGTGTCATGTGCATGTTTTATTATTAAAGTCAAGGTGGTACTAACTGTAGTTTATTTACAGACTGTCCCAACTGCCCTCTAATCTCGTTGCACACTTGAGTACAATGACAATAAAGGGATTTCTAATTTCTAAAAGTGTTATGCTTCTTTTTTATAAATGTGGGAATGAAATTCAGATATGCAAAAGTGAAATTTCAACGACCCCAAAACCTCTGATCCTACACTTGCCCATTTTACAGGTGCCCTTCATCTGGAAATGACATAACAAAAGAGGCAGACGACTGGAATATGTTATGTTAATAATGCAAAATATGTCACAGTCTTTTTTATTTATTTTTTTGCCATTTAAACAATAGGTAGTTTTTCCATAATGCGCCAAACAACAAACAGCGATGACAACATTGGTTTGGAGGAAGTAACAAGATGTGTAAATTGTTATTCATATGCGAAAAGACTGGTTGGACATTGATGCAAATCAGACAAGACACACACTGCTAATTATTTCAGAGCCTGCTTTCATGGGTATTAAGTGGCGAGACAGTTAAATAAAAGCCCCAGAACAATGAAAACGCTACACTTTTTCCCTCCCATTGCTTTCAGCATACCGCGTCTCTTTTTGTTTGGACGTAATCACAGCATAGCGTTAGTTATATGAACAAGTTTCCAAGTAAACATGGAAACATACTGGATATTTGTTTCCTTGTTTGTTTTTTGTCTGTGTCTCGCCAATGCTTAGAATGTAACCAATAACACGATAACTTATATAATGACAGACAATTAAATGATGTCTGTTTGGAAAGAATGCACGTATTGACAATATTCAATCGGTGTAAGGGCCTTTTAGGCAGCACACGTTTAATATTTGGTAAGCGTTTAATACCCAAGCGCACATTTTCTGGCCAGCAGTGAATTACTATAATTATCCACATAAACATCACCGTTAACTCCCGATGGCAAATGACCTCTCCGATGGTACTCTTACAAAATGGTGCTATAACGTCCTATTTTTTCCAATAACTAATGTGTGAGCTGGCGGGATGATGAGCCGCAATGCAAAGCACGTTTTGATGGCAGATGTTCACCTCTTTTCTTTTTTTTTTTAAATGCCATTCAGCTGCCACTGCCTTTGACGCTTCAGAATGTCACCCCTATGACTCTAAATAAATAAAATACTTCCTGGGAAAATATCGACGATAATCATAAATAACGTATTGATGCATTTTTTTTTACATTTATGGCCCATTAGTCATTCGGGTCTGCCGTCTCATGTTCGTTTCCTCTGGCAGGAAAAATACCTTTTTGAACTGTCAATAGGTAGCTTTTTTTGTCCATCATTATGCATCTGTATAGTTCCACATTGCAGTCGGAGTGATTAAATCAGTGTTTGCAATTATTTGCAGCTTTTCTCAACACCGATTGAAAAGTTGCAAAATGCTGCTGGTGACATGATGTTCTAATTAGCACATTTGTGACATCATTGCATTCTGTTAGATGTGTCAGCCCTTTCACACATGCTTGCTCGTGTCATGCTCATCCTCCATGCTTTCATACTTATACAGGTACTTTTATGGTGAAGTAATTATACTGAAAATAGCAGTGGCAGCCCATGCATTTGCTTCCTGGACCTTCAGTGAGGATTTACCGGAATTAATCTATCCCTGTAGACTGTAGCACCACTATCACATTGCAATTAAATGCAGTTCAGAATCGAATATGTATTACATCATGCGACACGCATATTCCATCGATAAGAAGGCAATTCAATATATATATATATATATATATATATATATATATATATATATATATATATATATATATATATATACAGATAGGCATTCGTCCCAATTTTGGGAATGGAGGGCAAGAGGTCGTTTCAGAAGGATGCCCTCAGCAAGGACAGAAGTGGGTTCTCGTCCGTCCTTTTAATCGTCCCTAACCCACGGTCAAGTACCCACTGACGCCCAAATCACTGACGACTGACGGAAACACGCCCAGTCTGTCTTGCATGTGTAAACTAAGTTGTGGAGTTTGCATGTTCTCCCCCGTGCCTGCTTGGGTTTTCTCCGGGTACTCCGGTTTCCTCCCACATTTCAAAAACATGCAAGGTGGGTTCATTGAACACTCTAAATTGGCTCAAAGTGTGAGTGTGAGCACGGATGGTTGCACGTCTATGTGTGCCCTGCGATTGGCTGGCAACCAGCCCAGGGTGTACCCTGGCTTCTCTCCGTTGTCTGTCACTAAAGTGAGAACATGTTTGTTTTCAAAATGTGTCTTTATTAAAGTCGTTTCCGTCAAATAATTTCTGAAGGCAATATTTCAAGCTTAGACCTTTGCCAAGTGGCTCTGAATGTCACTTGAGGGCTTGACGCTCAAATGCCACAATGATTAGACATAACAGGATGGTGAACGAGTCCTTCCTATTTTAATGCTTTAATGTTTTATTGACATGAGTGTAAAGATGAATTGCTTACAGAAAGAGCGAGCTTGGGCCACCGACACTAGCGAGACTTCACTGACTATCCTTTTCACATCCTATAGTCACGCATTAAGTGAGATCTTGACTTTAAATAGACAAATATGCACAAAGTTTAGGTATGTAAAATACAGATAGAAAGTAAGCCTCAGTAAAGCTAATGACAATTCCTTTTCCTCATTCTCTAAAACTCTCGACTGTGTATGTTCCCTGTGATGATTACAAGTACAATCAACCTAATGCTAAAAGACAATATATTATACAAATATAAGATCTATTGAGAAAGACCACAATGAAATTAAAAATCGCCACTTACGCACTTAAGGCTGTTGGATAAATTCTTGATGACAGGTGCACTAATAAATTTGCTAAAACACTGGAGCGAGATAGTTTGCGTCACAAGTGTGGCCCATTTAGAGGACATTGGTGCTGCATGTGCTTGTGCATGTAGCATGAATAATTGAAACAAGTCACACGCACACGAGTATGAAGTCCAAACTTGCAGGGGTGCAAGGAGGATGTCGGCTGTCTGTGTGCTGTGCTCACGCTTTAGCTCGCGCTACCGTGCCTTAAACAAAGTGCTTCCTTAGAGGAAGTCAGCCAGTCATTAAACACGCGGCAGCCAATTGAAAAGATGAAAGAGCAGCAACTGTTTACGTCTGCGGAGTGCACAAAAGATGTGAGCAGAGCCTCGGAATAAAACTAAATCTGGTTTTGAAAGCTTTGTGCTTTATTATGCATGTTGTTCATTTCCTTCTGCTGGCGTCAATCTTGTTGTGATGCGGTAGTTTGGACAAGAAAGGCAAAGATACACAAAAGATATTTTGTGAGAGTACAGTAGCCTATTTCCTTTGACATCTTCATGCATCTGCTCAATCGCCACCTACTTGGGCTGTTTTCCTGTTCACGAGCTGCAATCACGGTCCCTTCAGCCACTCACATGATGTAAATTGTACACATAATTATGGACTTCAGTAAGTGGGGCTGTGTCACCTGAGCCGACCGAACACTGAGGAAATGTAGACTTCATCCACTGTAATTTGCTCATCCCCTACGACTGCGCTGAAGTGGTTGAAAAATAATGTTTTTGCACACCACATACCTGCTCCAAAGGAAGGCCCTGTTGGCATTGCATATTTTTCAAAAGTAACAACTGGATTGATTGATTGAAGTGATTGCCAGTCAGGGCCAGCGAGGCTTGCCTAAATGCAATCCAAAGCACGAACAAATTAAAAATGTAATATTCGTTCCATAAAATTATTTTAATTTACTTGTAAAATGTTCACCTGTTGGATGGCAAACATTCAGGACCACTGATCCCAGCTTCATCCATACAAATGGTTGTTCAAAGGAATCCAGTTAAAACACACTATAAGAAGGAAAGGAAGACTTAAAGCTACCTGTATTTACTGTAAACTTTGCTTCTTGATCCTCTCATAGTTGTGTTCAAAGGACACTCTGTATAGTAGCTTCATCTGAATCCTGTTGCCTTTGAGGAAAGGATGAATGGCGAAAAGGCTGATTTCTTTGCAGTTTTATGAGTCATCAATGAGTGTTTTATGATCTGGAATGGAAATACTGTAGTTGTCCTCCCCCGATGCAGCAGTTTTGCAGTTCTACAAGAAGAGAATATGCTCTTACAGAACTAAACATTCGGGGCTAGGCTTACAAGTGATGCATTAAAACATATTTTTACAGCACTGTATGGAGTCATACTGTAAACATGTATGTACCTGTTCTCCTCTCTTTGTGTTTGGACAATGGTGGAAGCCAGAGGTGGGAGTAAGTCACATCAGAAGTAAATCTCAAGTTGTAACCTTCAAGCCATGACTTGGTTCAAAATTCATAAAATCTTGCTCAGTCACAACGTGCTGCGGTGATAAAATATTTTTTCTTTGATCATATCACAAAGAAGTACATTATCTCAAATCTCTAAAAAAAATATTTGATTTACTAACGTTTTCATGAATTTCACATTGTTACTGTGATGATCATTATTGGAATATTCTGAATGTGAGCGTTGTGTAAAACCATCAAATTTAAAAATGCATTCTTTTTATTGTGGTGCCAACCTGTTTGCCAATTATAATTAATGTGTGTAAAGCGGTAAATGAGAGGCATTAACTTTGTGCAACTTGTAGGTTGTCGCTTTTTTTCAGTTGAGTTCATTCGTTTAAGGTGGCCCTGCCATATCAAACATGGCAGACATACTCATGACCAGAAAAAGTACTCAAAGTGGAATCTATGTATAAGTGTGTCTGATATACCGCTGTATATTGTCTTCCAAATTAAGTGCAAATCTGACATGAAGTTTAGTTTCCGTATTTTCCGGACTATAAGCCACTACTTTTTTACTTTTTTACTAGATTTTGAACCATGCGGCTAATACAATGGTGTGGCTTTACTTTGGATTTTTCTTTCACCAGTAGGGGTGCTCTATAGTTCAGAAAATACGCTAAATAAATGTAAATTTTTTTCTCTGGGGTCTGTTCTGTTTTAATTAACAAAGTTGTTGCAATGTTAAAAGGCACTGTTTTAAGAATTTGTTCATGTACCTTTATGTACATTCACAGTACAAAATCGTTCTGTACATGCAGTAAACAACCATTTTTTTTCAACATAGAAAACCGCGGCCAATAGTGGTGCGGCTTTTATATAGTTTTTTTTGTTTGTTTTTTTGGTTTTTTTTTTTAGAGTTGCTACTAATTATATACAGGTGCGCCTTATAGTCCGGAAAATACAGTCATATTTGTCCGGCAATTGGGGTGCTAAACTGTTTAGCGAACCTAGCTAGCTTAGCTACACAGTTCACAAAGCTAGTTTACGTGTTCCTGACAGATGAAAGTAAACTACATCATAGATGTTGTGCGTCTTATCGTCTGTCACTTTCTGTCTGTGGTAGGCTGATCTAACTTGGTCGTGGTGGAAATGTGCCATCCTGAAAGTTCACCTAAAAGATAAATATTACAAACGTTTTTAGCTTAACGTTTAGCTTTTGACTCCACACGAGACTGTCACTGTTCTGCTGTTCTTCTGGTATATATACTTTTTGTAATGTCAAAAATGTTGCCATACTCAATAAATGTTGAAAAACGCTACCAGAGGGCTTGTTGCTGGTCAGAGAGTGCAAACGTTCTCATTATGCACAAAGAACACAGTCTAAATATGCTACTGTAGAAATAATGTAAAAAACTTGATATGAAGAATAGGAAGTACTGTTTAGCTGTTAGCAATTGATGAAGCATACACACATTAGTTAGTGTTCCAAAAGCACAAATGAGTTCCACATTATGATGTATTGCCCACCATGTTTCAGAACATCCGCTGGTGCCATTGATCCCTGATGAATTAATGTTGAGGCTTTCTGTGCTGGATTCCGTTCCTGACGTCAAGCCCATTATTCTTTCAATTTGGTCCGCCACGGGTGCTTTTTGCCACACATAACAAATACGGTCATTTCATGGCTAATTCAAATCCAGCCTCGGGTTGAGCAATTCAGCCGGGTCACTACGAGGCTCTAAAGCTGCGCACCGTGACATTGGTGCCAGAAAGCAATGATGAGAAATGGCACACAGGTGTGCCGCTTGTCACTGATTCCTTCATTATGTTGCTTTGCCACCATTACGCCTCAAACTGCTTACAATTCAGGGCCAACAGAGGACGTTAAAATGGCAAAGACCACAATGGACAAGTACTCTACAAACCTGTGAGAGGCTGACTCATAAAGCAGATACCATTGCTATAAAATGATCTAACAATGCTGACGGAAAAAGATTCAATAACTCTGGTGGGGTTATGGGTGATGGTTTATTTTGAGTAAAATTGATGGGACATTTTCTGGTCTGTTAGGCTGAAGAAAAATGGTATTAACATGAAACATGGATTTCCAATATAAGCAACGGTGTTGACGGCAGTGAGGAGTTCCCATCCTATTAATTCACAGCAGCCGTCACTGTCGCCTATGGCGCCCTGACATTTAGGATCCCAGTGGTCACACTTGTGTTTAATGTGTACGTGTACGCTTGAGCACGTGCTTGAATGCATGTCTGTGTCGGGGCCTGACCATTTGACAGAATGTGATTTTTGTGTTGTTACAGCAACTTCAATCATCTGTATTGCCATGCCACAAGGGCCCAATTGTCCTGAAAATAGTCTTAAGCAGGCCATTGTGGGATTCTCATCTGCTACTGTGGCAACAAATCTATTATAGGTGCAAAGGCTAGGCCAGACGAGGACTGTTCTGGTACTGGTAACTAATCACAGGAGTGTGATTAGACAGCCGTCTTGTACACATTGCACAGGACTTTGGAGTGCTTCAAAAACAGATTATAAAGTGTCTTGCGGCTCTTTCGTCCCTCTCTGCACTCTTATTCCATTATTGACTCTGTTAACATGGGTGGCTCCAGATCAAGAACAAAACAAAATAAAGCCAAAAAAAAAACAAAAAACGAATGAACTCTAGATTGTCCACGCACTTTATCGGGATGGCCGCAACCCACTCTGACAGATAGAAGTAGCAAAAATAACTGCTATAATACCTGCATGATTGTTTATTGTGTTTCAATTTAGAAACAAACAACACAAGCAAAAGGAGTAGAACTGATGTAGTTACCCTTTGTGCTTTAAATGCTGTCATTTTTAAGCAACAACACAAAACTATTTTACCCGCTTCAAAAGCATGTTGAGCAGTTGTTACAGTCAGAATTATATTTATATCCATGCATTCAAGGGTCGCGAGCGATATATTGAAAAATGTGTTTGGATGAATAATGATTTCCATTCAACCTTTGTTTGTGGTTTATATTTTGAATGCAAAGTGGTGAAAGTGCACTATAAAAGGGTTAACTTCGTAATTGTAATTAGTACTGTATTTCCCTGACTGTAAGCCACTACTTTTTTCCTAGATTTTGAATTTCAAATACAAATTTGGATTAAAAGCAGTTTTTCTAGAATATTTCTTTTGTTGCGTCCCGACAGGAAAACGAAAATATTATTCACACACCTACCCAACTTTCCACCCTGACTATAAATAGTATAATTTTTCAGAAAATATACTATAAAATATACATCCACCTCAGCAGAAGCGTTATTACTTATTGTGTGCTCTCTGGCAATGAAAGTGACACTGCCAACAACTGTACTGGAAGTGCAATTAAACTTTATTGTAGTACAGCAAAAAAAGGACAAAAAAAACATGTTCTCTGGGTTCCCAGACAATATTCTTGATGTAGCAAAAAAAAAATAATAATTTTGATAAGGAACACATTTTACAATTTTTATTATTATTATTGTGTGAAGGCGGAGGCCTTCACACATATGTTATTCTGATTCTTTATTAATTGTGTGAAGGCGGAGGAAGTAAACCGGAAGTGACACAATTCGACCGGAAGTGAACCGGAAGTGCCGCAATTTGGCAGGAAGTGAACCGGAAGTGGAGGTAAGAACCCGGAAGTGAGCCGGAAGTGGCGTCATTGGACCGGAAGGCACCCGGAAGTGAGGTGATTCGACCGGAAGTGACGTCACAAACCCGGAACTGGCGTAAACGCACCGGGAGTGAACCAGAAGTTACGCAGAGAGCCCGGAAGTGACGCATACCTGCCATAAGTGAACCGGAAGTGATGTATTTTGACCGGGGGGTTCAGAATTCAGAATCATTCATTGTCGTTCAGTATCATTCTGTCTTGTTCAATGTTATTCAGTTTCGTTGCTATTTTTTTCATTTCATTCGGAATAATTCATTGTCATTCAGTATCATTCTTTTTTTTTTATTTCAATAAGAATTATTCATTGCCATTCAGTATCATTCACAATCATTAATTTCAATTCAGTATTTATAATTCTTCAATGTTATTCAGTTTCATTCACAAATGATTTAATTCATAATCGTTCATTGTCATTCAGAATTTTTAAATGTTATTCAGTTTCATTTACATTTTTTTAATTTCATTCAGAATCATTCATTGTCATTCAGTATCATTCAAAATCATTCATTTTCATTCAGTATCATTCACAGCTCTTCAATGTTATTCAGTTTTATTCAAAATGATTTAATTTAATTCATAATCATTCAATGTCATTCATTATTATTCACAATTATTCAGTATCATTCAGAGTTGTTCAATGTCATTCAGTTCCAGTTAAAATTATTTAGTCATTCAGTTTTCATATTATACACTTTGATTTTATATCATTCAACTTTATTCACTTTGATTTTATATCATTCAATTTTATTAATTATGATTCAAAATCTTTCACTTTCATTCACTATGATTCAAATTCATTCAACCTCATTCACTATTTCAGTGTCATTTAGTTTTTTTCAAAAACATTCAGTGTCATTCAAAATCATTCAATGTCATTCAGTATCATTCAGTTGTTCAATGTTATTTACTTCCATTTAAAATGATTTAAAGTCATTCAGTTTTCATATTATTCACTTTGATTTAATATCATTCAACTTTATTCACTTTGATTTTATATCATTCAATTCCATTAATCACTGCCTTTCCCCATTTTCATTCAATGTCATTCACTATAATTCAACATTATTCAATATTTTCAACATTATTCAATATTTTTCAATATTTTTTTTCTATTTCATTCATGATGATTCAATATAATTCACTATTATTCACTGTCATTCAAATCATTCAATTTCATTCACTGTGATTCAAATTCATTCAACCTCATTCAATATTTCAGAGTCATTCAATATTATTCAAAATCATTCAATGTTATTCAGTCTCATTCAAAACCATTCCACAAAAGAAATTCCAGCCTTTCCGCCTTCACACGCAATTTCTTCAGGAATTGCATTCTCTAGTTATTATTATTATTATTATTGTTATTATTATTATTCTTATTATTATTAAACAACCTCTGTTTTAGCCTGTGTGTTTAAAATCAAGGCCACAGACCAGCATTT